>NC_141159.1:70321394-71026394 GCF_053477565.2 Lygodium microphyllum | reverse complement strand
CAAAAATATAAAAAATAAAAAATAAAACATGAGTAAACAAAAAGGAAAATATTTTAAAAATTGAATGAAAAAGAACAAAAAGACAAATTATCACCTCTAAATGTAAGAGCATTCAATGGTAAGCCTTATGTGTATGTAATCATGTACAAACATCAAGAAAACACCCGCACCCAACACAAGGTGTAAAATGGTGTTAAGGCCGGTTGCATGTTAGGCAAGACTCCCCACTTGGCATCAAAATCATCCAAGCATTTGTTTACATACAAAACAGGCCTCTTAACATCAACAAATATAATTTGGCCTATTGGTTGGCTCACTAGTCTATACTATTAGTTAAGGAAAGGTGGGGGCCGGGTGCCATGTGGCAGTCCCCTACCTCCCCCACAAAAAAAAAAGAGAACGCAGGGACGGGTGCCACACGTCCAGCACCCGCCCCCCCCCCCCCCCCCCCCCCCCCCCCAAAAAAAATCTATACTATTAGTTAAGGAAAGGTGGGGGCCGGGTGCCATGTGGCAGTCCCCCACCTCCCCCACAAAAAAAAAAGAGAACGCAGGGACGGGTGCCACACGTCCAACACCCGCCCCCCCCAAAAAAATCGCGGTAAGTCTAAGCACGGAGCGCCTAGTATTGATGACTCGACGCACATGGTTGGCAGAGGCATTACTTGCACTTTTCGAGAACAACATATATTTTCACATTACCATATGTACTAATTATTTCCCTTTTTGAAATGCCTCCCTCCTCCTCCTTGTTCTTCCCTCTTTCGAATGCTCCGTCTCTCTTGCTCGAAGTGTTCATCGTCTGCTCTCTACGCGCAACAGCAACTACTTTCTTCTTCTTCTTCTCATTTTCTCAGGCGGCATAATCATTTCCACTTCTTCCCACTGTGTACAAGCAATGTCATCTCTCTCTCTCTCTCTCTCTCTCTCTCATGCTGCTTGGAAAGGTTCAAACTTGTTCGCCCCCTTTCTTTGCTCCACTTCATTCGTTCTTTGCAGCCATGGGATCTTTGCGAAGGAACGCAAGCCTGTGCGACTAGTAAGCCTATGTTCCCTTTTTTCAATTGCAAAACTCCATGACTGGAGAGGTCTATGACGATTTGGATAGACAGAGCCTTGAACCTCAATCTTTTACAATGAAAGAGACCAGGTTACAGGGAGGGTTTCTTCTTCACAACTTTGTTAAAAAATTGCATATCACTCATTTTCTATCCTTATGTGACTGTATATTCATAGATTTTCTATCTTTGTGTATAGAGAATACTGGCATGAGCAAGGGGCAATTGCAGTCCAAGAGGTGCAGGAAAGATCATCCCCTCGATGGGTGTGAGGGGCCTATAAAGCAAATAAGATGGCAGAACTGTGTCTGCAGCCTCAGCACAGCCTGACTTCATGTTCATTTTGATCTTTATCTCCATACACTGTTTGCATGTTAAAAAAATTTGGCATGTCAAATCCCAACTGTTCTCCTCCCCACTGTAAATGCTTCATTTTCTCAAGTGTTTTACTGACCTTGAGAGCTGCTTTATTGACTCATGGGGTCACTATTGGTGACATATCTTAGCTAAGCCAACATCATGGACGCTAAAAGATGGCTTCCGTATGGGCAGCACAGAGAGAGAGGGAAAAATGCCATATTTGCCCCCCCTCTCCCCTAAACTCTCCCTCTCTCTCTCTGGGCAATGGTTGGATGCATGACTTCAGACCTTGCAGATCTTGCTTCTTCCTCTAGGCTATAGTAGTTCATCCTGCTGATCTATTATTTGGATGACAAAGATTGCAAGGAGAATCGAGTGATGACCATGCAAAGGGAAGAAATTAGGATCTTATATAAGAGCTTTCTTAACATCATATGATGTGTGTACTAGGAGAAACTCTTATGTAAACCTTTTGGTAGTCTATTTAGTTTTATTTTGAGGTTGTAATCTCACGTTGGACTTATGTGTGATTTTTAAAGAAACTCTTTATAAGAAGTTTGTATCATGTTCTTGGTACATGTAGACATTTATGCCATTAGTCTCTTCTATGCATCTTAATGTCATCTCAAATTCTTTTATCATTCTCAATATCCTCGATACGAGCCTTCATTCCAACACGTACTTAAAGTGTGTAGACAAAGTTTGTTTGTGTGTGCACCAGTTTAACCATAAACTGTCGAGGAGGCCAAGTGGATATGAGGGAGGAGAGATCGTAGAATGGTACTAGAGGATGGGTGGATAGTGTCTAAAAACTTAAGGGTGTTATCACATGACAAAAAAGGTGGAATGGCATGGAAGTACATCTTTGTGTTAGGTGTAGGTGGTGAGTCCCCCAAAGGAATGTGAGTTACACTCATCCTACTTGTAGTATAATATATCGACAAAGCAATCGAGCCCTATAATACATCAAACCATGGTAGCGTGAAGGGCAACACCTTGACCCATAAATTTATGGTCATGCCTAATCCAAGGAATAAAGTTATATAGGCTTTCAATACTTATGGAGGCTTAATATTATGTCATGCATAAACCTTGCAAGCATTGAATTTTGCATTGGAAATATGCAAAAGAGCAATGTAATGGTATAGGCTTTCAATACTTATGTAGGCTTAAATATTACGTCATGCATAAAACTTGCAAGCCATTGAATTTTGCATTGGAAAGATACAAAAGAAGCAATGTATTAGCAAGTTGTAACTATGATAAAATGTAGACTTCGAGACCATGACACCATAGGCATACACTTCAAGGTTACTCTTGAATGGCAGCACCTTTAACTTGAATGCAAAGTGATTGATTTGGAAGTCATGATCATCTTTGTTACTCTTGATTAATGATAATGATGTCATATGTTAGAGCTTTCTCAATATCATATGATATGCGCACAAGAAAAAATTCTTGTGTAAATGTTTTGGAAGTTTATTGAGTTTTAGTTTAGGTTGTAATCTCATTTTTATGGGTAAATTTGTAAAGCATTCTTCGTATGAAGTTTGTATTATGCAATCGATGACATGTGAATGCTCATAATGCCATTGGTTTCTTCTATGCATCTCAACATCATCTCAAATTATTTTATGATTCTCATATTGATGACTATGAGGCATTCATTCCAATTTGTACCTAAAGTGTGTAAACACATTTATTCATGTAAGCACATATTAAGCCATCACTTGCTCATACAATTTGTTAAGGTAAGCATGTTTTGAGCTTCTAATGGTAGCATATAATAATTGGTAGGGTTGCTATGTTCCTCCTATGTTCTCAACATCCACATACATTGCAAATTAGCATACTTTCGCCTTGACATCTCTCTTTATCTACTTTCTTTTCCAAGTATAGGTTGTAAATTGGGCTACATGAGATTTTTCCTAATAATATTTATTTGCTTGTTATTGTTGATGGCTTTTGAATAATTATTTGTAAGTAGTTTTTAAATTTTTCATCTATCTTTAATGACATTAATAATTTATTTTAAATGTTTATTTTTATTCCTTTTGTTGTGTAATGATTTTTAATAGTTTTTAGTTTTAATTGTTTACGGAAATCATAGTTCTCTCTCTCACTCTTTATCATTTTCTCTTATTCACTCTCTATCTTTATCACTCATTAAGTTTAGATTATTATTTTCATGTTTTCAAATACTTTGATCTAATTAAAATTTTTAAATCAAATTTTAGTTTTATAGTAGTTTGTATCTATGTGTTTAATTTGTAAATTACACACATGTATATAATTGATTTTGTTTCTTTTCCCCCCACTTAAGTTATAAGTAAAATCAATAACAAACTTGTCTCTCATGATAATTATTTTATACTTATATTTTCTCTCTCTCTCATCTTATTGTTTATTAAATTTTATGTATCAAAATACATGCGTGTGTGCATGCGTGCGTGCGTGCGTGCGTGTGTGTGTGTGTGTGTGTGTTCTCTTAGTCTCTCTCTATCTTGCTCGCTCTCATGTTTATGGCTTTTTAATTTATTTGGTTCTCACTTCAATTTTTTTTCACATATTAGTTTCTTTGTGACTCAACTATCCATGAACCCTCTTGCCAAATGAAATGTGCATTAAGACAACGTATTCTAACTATTTTATTAACATTAGTGCTTTGAAGCTTGGTGCAAATCACTTGAAGAATACCCGTGCGAAGCACTAGGAGAAGATCGATGTGAAGCATCGAGAGAATCTACGTGCATAGCACCTAATATGGAAGTTATACATCCACTTTAAATTATTGGATTTGCCTTGCCTCAACTCCTTAGCTAATGTACATGTGTGAGTATAATAAAAACATAGATTAAAATTAATCACAAAGTATGCATACAAAAAGTTAAAATACCAAAACAAGAATATAATTTATGATTGTAGATACTCAAAATAATCAGAAAGTTGGCCATTTTACAAAAGCCAAGTAGAGGTGGAGGCACTGATGCTACTAATGGAGTTGATTGTGGAGGAGAGCTAGGTAAGGATTGAGGTGGCAATACTAACAATGGAGAGAGGAGGGTAGGTGTTCAGTCTACTGAGTGTGGCTGTTTATGGTGGTTTTGTAGATAGTGTCAATGTATAGTAGACTTTCCAAAGTGTTGAGAAATATAACATAAACTAAGTCTATATCCTATGCATGTAGTAAATAAAAGAGAGGTTGTGTGTAAAGAGACTTTAATAGAGTCAAAAGGTATCTATCACTTTAGTGGGATACTGTGTGTGTAGACTATTGAATAGAAGAGAGATAAGAATGAAAAAGAAGAAGATAATGATTGATTAAGTCTCCATATATTGTGCCATCTCCCTTATATTATGCATCTATATCAAATCCTTCAAGTGGTATTAGAATAGGAGTGTGAGAACAAAAGATTGGATTGAGCAATGCGATGAATTAAGGTCTACATCAAACTGAAAGCTTACTGTCCACCATTCAATTTTGTACAAATCCTCGTCTAATCCACCCAAAGCAGTACACAAATTTGAAGAACTATTGTAGCTCAGATTTGGGAGCTATTGAGCTAGCTTTGGATGTTTTTGGGAAGCCAAAGGAGGTTGGAAATGATGTATGATGGCAAGGATTTGACCAATTTTGGTCACAAATTTGATTCATAATTGGATCCCAAAAGTTCAAGGATTGCTTAAGCTCAGGGCCTACTTGAGAAAGCCCCGAGCCCGAGCCCACCCAAAGGCATAGGGGATGCTCGTGGAAGAAGCATAGGCCCTGCTTGAAAAAAGAAGTAGGGGTTTTACTCAATAGAGACAAAGAAGAAGGAAGATTGTATGTTGCCTTTGGAAGAGCTTAAGGCTAAGGCTCTCAATTCAAATGTTATGTACTTGCACAAGTTGACACCATAGTTTCCATTTAAAAAAATGGCTTGAAGGCATGTCATGATGCATTGCATTTGAAAACATGTGGCCTTGTATACTAATTGAAAAGCTAATTAGATTTAATAAAATTAAAGCTTAACCCTTGATAATATTACCCCTTTTCACATATTTTGGAGATAAACTAGTTCAAATAGTTTGTTCACACTTGGAATTGATGATTTGGATATTTGATTATTTGCTTTCACATTGGGAGAAGGCCTAAATTGATTATTTTCCAAATTAGTTCACAAATATTATATTCACACTGTATGAAGCTTAAACTATCATTTTTCAAGGACAAAAAGACAATTTCTATGCAACTTTTAGGTGCCAATTTGAAGGGCAAAAGATATCAGAAAAATTTTGTGAAAATTACTATGGTTTGAGCTTGTTTGGAATTCATTCTTGGCATAAAAAGTTGTAAAAATATAGTAATTTCATATGCATATTTTGATGCTTGTTGGGCCGTATGGACACCATTTGAGCTCCTTTTTAGTGTTTCTTTTTGGACAACTGACCTATGACATATGGGCATGATGTATGGATATATATGACAATGGTTGGACATATGTATGATAGCCACATTATTGAACCCTGATTTATGTGTATTTTCTTGGGCATTTTTAATGCTTTTTGGGCTCAGATTTGAGCAATTAATGCTCGGACTTATTCACATACTTGAATAGTGGTTTGGCACATTGCATATTTTTGGTTTTTTTGAGATTACAGTTGTCACAATGCCAAAAATGACACAGATCACTAAATTTTTTTGTGACAAGTCGACTAAGGACAACTATAATGTATGGTCCTATCACATGGAGAATTTTTTGATGGGGGAGAGGTCTATGGGACCTCATTATAGGTGAGGATGCATGCTCTAAACTTCTTGAAGAGCTCACGCAAGAATAAAAGAAGGCCAACAAGATTGGAAAGGTAATAATATAAATGTTTTACATTGGATATTTATATGCATTTTAGACACGTTGACCTCGCACATCAAGAAGACTAGCACATATAAATATGCTTGGGAGATCATTGAGAAAATGTATGGCACTTACATAAAAGCAAGGAAGATGCAGCTAAAGTAGTGATTGCATGGTGCTTGGCATGGGAGTCGAAGCATTAGTGATTACATTGTAGAGATAAAGCAGATTGTAGAGGATCTTGCTTTGATAGGTGCACTTGGGGATGATGATGATTTGGTTTTTGTTACTTTGAATGGACTTGGACCTACATACATGTAACGTGTCCTCTTAGTATCATCTAGGACACGTCTTAGCAGTCCGTCGGAAAGGATGTCTAGAAAGCTCCACCCGGCACTTCCATGGAATGTTACAAGATTTGCGATCTAGGTCTTCCCGCGTCTGCCACATAGCGGAAGTATCCTGGCCGTTCCTACTTAGGATCGATCGGAATTAAGGTTTTCCTGACTGGTCATTAACTAACAGCAACTAGCGTCGGACCCGAGCGAACTACTTTACGCAGAAACGCCAGGTTCAAAGCGGATTCACGCTGCACTTGGTTTAAGGAGAATGGGAAACGAGAGGGATGCAAAGCTCAACCTCTCTGCCATAAGGCATAGTCCCATTCCGTTCCCCTAGAACATCGTAAATCTGGTAAGACATAACTCTAGGTCATTGCTTCCGTTACTCATTTTGATGATCATCCTGCTGTTCATCGAGATTTTTGAGAAAAGTTCCCGGCTAACCGGGACCACCCAACCGTAGGACGGACCCATGGCCCATCCTCCGCACTTTCCTTGATTTGTTTTTAGTTATATAATTATCTAACACATTGATTTGACATATAACAATCAACTTCTTTAATTGATCCATTAAGCACTAGTTCCTTCACGTAATCTTATCACGTGACATAGAAAACGATATCAAGCAAGTTCTTTGTTAATATTTCATCATTTTATCTTTGAAATACAATGTGTTCTGCCCGTAGGCTTGTCCATAATCCGCCCGAAGGCTATCCAGTAATCCGCAGGGATCACTATTCCAAGCTTCCGCCCGTAAACTAGTATGTGGGCCTTGAGATCCAATCTCGAGTCACGTTAGCCTCTTGTGCAGGACCCGGAAGGCGAGGGATTTACGGCCAGAGCCTCCCTTGGCACCCAAGCGTCCTCCTACTCCAAGTAGAGCTCAACGGAGAGACCTCTCGTGGCGGGTTTGGTCCACGTTCCTGGCACGGTGAACAACCCCCTTGGTTAGGGTTAGGCAGGTAGTCGGGGGTAACTGAAACTGCCTCTTCCTTCAGGCCTTTAACCTGAAGTATAGGTACTCATTTAATTTGTAATTCATAATTCAAACAGAGCCCTAGAATCTCTAGCAAGCACAAACATTTCCATTAATCAACCGTGTTGTTTGGCAAACTACTAAGGAAGTGTTCTTTCCTTTTTGAGTGTATCAGCACTCGTTCCCAAGGTGTCTTGTAAATTGGCAAGATCCTTTACATTCCGGTGTAGGGCGTACCTTATTAACCCAACTTGGTCAATCCTAAAGTTCCTTAGATATGCTAGTTTCCGGTTTACAACTTTCCTTATTTAGAAGGATATCCAAAAATACGTCCTTTTGCAAGATAACTTGCGTAGGGATCTGCCATCCTTGTTGAGGGTTTTTACCCTTTCTCCTTGTGAATCAATCACAAGACTAAATGATTTCGTACTTGCTGCGCAAGTCCTGCGATGGAATAATCCGTTTTAGATCCTTTAAGCTGACGTATATCGGCCCTAGGGTTTCTTTTTAAGAATCTAGGGGACAACCCTAGTTCTTTATCTTTACGAATTTTTTAATTTTTATTTTTGACCCTACAATAAGGAAAGTAGTCAAGTGCTTGGGGTATGAATATTTCTATGTTTAGATTGGTTTGGTTATCTTTTGGAAGGTAATATTAATCGCCTTGTCACGGTTTTGCTATCCTTGTGACAATTTACTTTTCAGTCAATACAGTTCAATTTAAACTTCCTTTTTCCTTGCAGATGAACTCATGCCAAATAACAAACATTTCCCTTGCTAAGATGTGCAATTAGAAATGATAACTTCCTAGTAATTTGAGCAACGAAAGAAACCTTTCATGAATTTAATCATTTACAATGATTCGTTGCGAAAAGGAATAAGACTAATGGTGCAAGATATAATTTCTATACCTTTAGTATTTAATTGAAATATACTACTATAGTAAATAGATAATCTTGCTCGTAATTTATAATGCTTAATGCTATTCGAAGAAAACTAAGTTCTATACATTATCATTCATTCAAATAAGCTAAAATCCTTCATTACAAATAACTCGGACAAATATATCCTATCCCTAACAATTTCCCTTTGCATGATTGACTTAAAACTGAATTAAAGCCAAGAAGAAAAACCTGGTTTTGGGGTGAGATATCCACATGGACATAGAAACAGCTTTACACTTCCTTTTCGGAATTCCACCGTCGCTCCCTTGCACGTCAATACTCTTCTTTTCTTTTTTGAGTAGGGGAAAAACCCAAGTCCCAAGGGTAATTTGGAAAGGGCAAGGAACGGCTTAGGGGTTTAACCATGAGGAGGGGGCGTGGTTTCAAGATGCCCAAGGGAAGGGGGCTAAGGGAATTTGAAACATGGGGGGTGTGGGGAGTAATCCCAAGGTCCAAGGATAATGCCTTAAGGGTTTAAACACGAGGGGGGGGGTGTGGTTTCAAGATGCCCAAGGGAAGGGCTTAAGGGTTAACACACGCGGGGGAGGGGGGGGTTCCAAAGCCTAAAGAAAGGGGTTTAAGAAAGATTAAATACCCGGGGGGGGGGGGGGGGGATGATTCTGAAGCCAATGAGAAAGGGGGACTAAAGGAAAATTAAAAACACGGGGGTGTAAGGGGGACTTATCAAGCCCTTTATAAGCTTCCCCCCCAGGAAGCTTCTAAAGCTTCATCGACGTGGGAGGGGGAAGCTCACGGCGATTCAGCAGAGCTGGGCATGGACTGATGGCGAAGGTCGATGCTGGCCTGGTGATACCCAGCGCCTCCTCTCCCCTCTTGCAGCAGCAGTGGCAGCCCTCTCGATCCCTCACAGCAATTAGTAGGCCGTCTCCTCTCTTTTTTTTCTTCCCTCCCTCAAGCGTTGTCTCTCTCACTCATTGATCAGAGTGGCATCGTGGCGGCCTCCTGCTTTGGTCTTCCTTCGTCCCCTCACGATAGCAGCAGGCCCTCTCTTCTCCTAGATGGTAGCAGCCCCCCTTGATTTAAATAGGGGAGGGGAGGGGAATCCTCCCTCTCTATCGTGTCAGTGTGCATGGCATTGAGGGTCAACAAGCTCCAATGAGGAGCTTGCTGTCCTTTCTAAATCCCTCTCCCCCTCCAGCACGACCATAAAAAAAATTTCCCATGAGTTTCCAATATTCGATATATTACAATACAAGTCCCTTGATACCTCTTTTTTTGTGAGAGGTAGCTCTATGCTTTGACGAGTTGGTTGCTTTGTTACTTACACAAGAAATAAAGTTGGTCTTTAATGCATCTAGCAATGGTAAAAATTCTAGTTATGATAGTGTATTCTATCATCAGAGAAGCTGTGGTAGCTCATCCGAAGCTAGAGGATCTTCATATAGTCGTGGAGATAGCTTTGCATGTGGCCATGACTCATTTGAATGTGGTGATTTTATGCCTAGAGGCAAGGGGAGATCCTACTCTAGAGACAGAGGATGTTCTTGTCCACAGAGAGATTATGCATGCCATTACTATGGGTAGTTTGGTCACTTTCATAAGCAAAATACTATGTCTAGGGGTCAAGGACCCATTTTGGGCAATATACGGGTGGATATAGTGGTGGTAGCTATGGTTCTAGAGGTAATTCACCACATAGAGATCATCTATTTGCTATGGAGCATGTACTTAGCAATGTGACACATTCCCCGTGTAATGTGCCACCTGAGTTATTCCTTGGCGGTACGTTCTTAGTAGCCCATCAAGAGATGTCCTAGCAAGCGACGTTTGATATTTTGATAAAATCCTCTGAGTTTGCTAACTAGGCTCGTTTGAGTCTACCCCGCAATGGAAGTTCCGACCGCTCCCATGAGGATCGACCTGAGTTTTTCTAGTCAAATCTATTACTAGCAGATAATTAATATTAGCGAATTCTAAAGTAATGTGAGTTAGTCTTTCTAGTTTCTAATGGTCCATCAAGTGCAATTTTTATTCCTTCTTAGGAAAGCTCTCGACTTATCGAGACCACCCAACCATCCATCCTCCCACTTCCCTCGAGAGAGTAGTTTGAGTTATTTAATTACCTACCACTTTAGGTTCAACATATAAAATTAGCTTTCTTGAATTATCTCTTGATACAATTTCATTACACACCTTTAATTTACGACATAAAAACTGAGTAAATTAATTCCTCAGTAATTTCTTCTTAATAGTTCATTTCAAAAAAATGACTTTAACAATGTTTTCTATTCGAAGTATTATTCTCTCTAAGTTTCATTCCCCAACTAGTATTGGAACTTCCAGAACACAATTTGGAAATCGAAGGGTAGTTGGTAGCTTGTAAGAGCCTAAGGAGTTTATGACTAGAGACCCCTGGTATCCTCACCTCCTCCTACCAACTAGAGTTCCTTGCGACAAGACCTTTCACATCATGATTGGTCTAAACTCACTAATATGAAACAAAAAAAGGAAAAATCCCTTGGAGTAGGTTTTGTTCACGCAGGCCTTAGGGAGGTCTAGCGCCATCAAGAACACTACCTCAGTCGGAGCGTTCTGTGTTCACCAGAATACTACCTTAGTCGGTGATCTGTACTCAGTCATGTACTTAGTCATCCATCTTTTAGCCTGATGATTTTAGGAAAGATCAGTACCTAGCTTACAATCACAAACATCTTATTTAGGGTGCATTATACATAAGCTTTTAACAAGTTTATTTCCAAGACGAATATTTTCTTTCCAAAAATAATAACATCGAGCCAAATTAGCATGAGTGCCAAAATAACTTCGAGACAAATCAGCATAAGTGACAAAATAACTTCGAGACAAATCAGCATAAGTGGTAAAATAACTTCGAGACAAACCAACATAAGTGGCAATACCTTCCAATAGTCTTCATGGACTCCCTCTTCCTTGGGGATTAGTTTGGATTGAATTTAAGTAAGAATTTCATACTTGAGGATAAATCCCTTGGAGTTTCGTGGGTCTTTACCTGCAATAAAAGAAAATCTTGGTTAGTTTAATTACGAACAGTATCATTTGGCAACTGCATCTCAAGGTCTCTTATATACCGAGGATTAGCGTCCATTATTTCCCATCAGAGATTTCGTTTGATCAACACAAAAATCAGAAATATTAAATCTTTTAGGGACGCGGTACCTTCCTTGTACCTGCTTAGGTTCATCTTGTATAGATCCAAGTTACCCCTTAGAATTCGTGGTTAAGAATTTCTCAAATAAATTATATGTAGGAATCGAATAAAATCTTATTTTACGCATGCAGCTTTTGTTGCCTATTCATGGGATAAAGGCCTGCTAGTTATTTTTGTTTAAGAAAATTAGTACCTAAGGATCCATGATGGGTGCTTGGTTGATGGTATTCACGGCTTCGTTTGTAATCCCTATACTCACAATTCTATTTGTAGTAATTGTGTCCACACCGTTATTGGCAACTCCTGCCTTCGCAACCTTCGTAGCTTTCTTCTTTTCACGGCCATGGTCTTTAATCGTGAGACCGCAAAAAGGGAAATTTTGCGAAGGAGCTTGGGGGTAATTAGATTGATGGAATTTTGATTGACGGGGGAAAAAAGTGATCACCAAGGATTTTGAGAAATTGAGAAGAGTCTTGATTCCATAGGGGAGAATAGGATAGAAGGGATGGAGGAATTGAATTCAGGAGCTTGCAGAGTATCCTCATTTTCTTGATGAGAAATTCCCGTGCTTGGGCTTCTCTTTCCTCATTGCCTCTTGTCCTATACTCCTGAGAAGGGCCTCTCCCCTCTTGCTCGAACTGCTTTTAATGGCTCTCCATGCCTCTTATTTATTGCTAAATTAGAGAAGAAGGGTTGTGGCTAAGAAGAAGAGTTCTTTATGGAGGGGATCTTGGTAAAATTAGCAATCTGAAGCTTCCAAGATGAAATCTGATACTCAGACCACAAATCTGATGGTTCCATTGGCTTCGAAAGGGGAATAAAACCTAAGGACACTTGATTAGAATTTTTCTAGATCACTTATTCTTCTTCTCCCTGTTCGAAGTGTTGTTTGCTGCCTGTAAACTATGATCGTGATGCGCACAATTTTGTGGATCCTTCTTTTTGCATTAAATCTCCAAAACTAATTGAAAAATCCACTTTTGTTTTACGTGACATCCTGTTCTAGAAGTTTTCATAGCTTTTTAGGATATTTACAATAAATAATATAGAAAATATGCTAGTTTTGTCCAAAAATCTAGTATTTTTGGACCATTGATGACTAATATGACTAATAACTCTCATTCACATGGTAACTTCTGTGAAGGGTAGCTATAGTCCTTGTCAATTCGGAAAATGTTGGGTTATGATCCTCAGGTTTTTTTGCTTGAGATCTTCTCTATTTAATGATTTTAGAGTTCTTGAAGTCCATTTTGCAAGAAGTTGAAAAGATTTTAAATTAAATTCGGGATATCACATCCTCTCCCCCTTAGAGGAATCAAGATGTCCTCATCTGAAATGAAACTGGGGATATTGGTTACATAGTCATTCATGATCAATCCAAGTGGCATCCTCTTCACGGTAGTCTTTTCACTGGACGATATATTCTCTAAGGGTTTTTCTTCTTAGAGTCTTCTCCTTCATGTTGGGTATCTTTTTTGGTTGAAGTTCGAGGACTCCTTGACTTGGCATTACAATTTGTTGGTCGTTAAGTACATGGTTTGGGTTATGGACATCTACTTTCAATAGACTGACAAGAAATACATTATCTACTTTTAAGTTATTAGGGAGTTGTAGCTTGTAGGCATTTGGCCCTAGACACTTTAGCACCTTATATGGCACACAATACCTGGGACTTAGCTTTTTGAATTCCTCCAAAGATAAGGAAATTTTCTTTGGGTGAACTAGTAGGAAAACCATGTCACCTACTTTGAAGATGCATTCTTGCCTTCGTTGATCGGCATATGCCTTCTATCGATCCTTGGTGGCTTGAATATATTGCCTTATAGCTTTCACTTTGCTGATCCATTTCTTCCAGCATTTGCCTAGATGCTTCTACCCATAGGGTAGGATCAGAAAATTTACTGGGATAAGACAATCTTGCCCATATAGTGCCTGAAAAGGAGTCATTTGAATACTTTGATGGTATGATGCATTGTAGGCAAATTCAACTAAGGGTAGGTATTGGATGCACCATTTGGATTCCCTATTACAATAAGCCTTCAGTATGTCCTCAATAACTTGTTTGATCCGCTCTGTTTGACCATCGGTTTGGGGATGGTAAGCAGTACTGAAGCAGAGCTCGGTTCCTAGAGCTTCAAACAAACTCTTCCAAAAGTTTGAGGTGAAGAGAGAATCGCAGTCACTGATGATTCTTTGGGGTAATCCATGTAACCTAAAAATTTCCTTAATGAAAAGCCTGTCGATATCAAAAGCCTTGTAGTTGGTTTTTACAGGAATAAGGTGTGCAACTTTTGTCAGCATATCAATGATTATCATTATGGAGTTATATCCTCCTTGTACCGGGGGTAGTCCAACTATGAAATCCATGCTGATATACTCCCATTTCATTTAAAGGATGTCAAGTGGCTGGAGCTTTCCTGGCGTCTTGACACGCTCGGCCTTAATTCATTGGTAGTTTAGGCATTTGGTGACATACATCACCCTTGAGTCTTTCCCAGTAGAAGCTTTTTCTCACTGTATTAAGAGTCTTAGCATAACCAGGATTACCTGAAAATGGGGAATCGTGAGCTTCCCAGAGTATTTTCCTTTTGAGTTCCTGACTTATAGGAATACATAGTCTTGTCTTGTAATAGGTAAGCTCCTTGTTTATGGAAAAATCTTGATACTTAGTCTTGAGTTTTGGATTTGAATCCTTGATGGAAATTTCTCTTAACAAGTCTTGATAGCTTGGATCATTTGTCCCTCTTCTTTAGCCATTTCTAGGAGCGGGTTACTAGGCATTGAAATCATTGTGGCAAGAGTTCCAGCCCTAGAGGGTTCTTCTAGGATTAGAGCATTAAGGAATGATTTACGGCTTAGGGCATCTGCAATCACATTCTCCTTGCCTAATCTATACTTGATTTCAAAGTCAAATTCTTGCAAGGTCTCAATCGATCGATGTTGTCTCACATTGAGATCTGGTTGAGTAAAAATCCACTTTAGGCTCTTATGATTAGTGACTAGAGAAATCCTATTACCAAGCAGTTAATGTCTCCATAGTTTAAAGGCATGAATTACATCAAGTAATTCTAGATCATGTGTAGCATAGTTTCTTTTGTGGATCTTTAATTTTCTTGAAGCATAGGCTATTGGATGTCCTTCTTGCATAAGCACACAGCCCAAAGCAAGAGAGCTTGCATCAGTTATGACCATGAATCCTTTGCTGAGGTTGGGTAGCCTTAGGATAGGGGCAATTACTAAACTCTGCTTAAGCTTCTCAAAGATAGATTGTTCAACAGCAGACATCCATGTAATGAATCCTTGCATTTTTAGAAGGTCGGTGAGAGATGCGACAATTAAGGCATAATCTTTAATGAAGACTCTATACCAACCCATTAGCTCTAGAAAACTTCGCACTTCCTTGATCATTGTTGGGGGTGGCTAGTCTTGTACATCTTGGACCTTGGCAAGATCCACTGAAATACCATCTGTCGATACTATGAATCTTAGATATTCAATCTGCTTCTTAAAGAAAGCACATTTCTTCTTTTTAGCATATAGTTTGTGGGCTCTCGTTGTTTCAAGAACTATTAATTGTTGTGGTTCATGGTCTTCTTTATTCTTGGAATATGTTAAGATATCATCAAAGAAGACGAGAATGAAGTCATCAAGGTAGGGTCGAAAAATGTCTTGTATCAACCTATTGAAGATGGTAGGCATTAGGGGAGTTTTGAGGTCTCGAAAATGCCCTATAAGCGATCCTAGAGAGAGAAAATGTTTTAAGAAATAAAATATTTTTTAGATTTTTAAAAACTTTTATATTTTGATAAGTAAATATATAAAAATTTGTTAATAAGTCATTGTCATGATATTCTTGTGGTCACATCAAACCTAGAAATCTAGGCCGCCATAAAGGTGACAAAGATGGTCATAAATGAAGATCTTACTCATCCTCATTATAGTGAAAACTAATATTCAATTTAAATTTTGTTCAAATTTTGATTACTTCCCTCCATTCTCACTCTTTTCTTTCTTTCCCATCCTTACTAGTTTCTTCTTTGTTTTCCTTCTTCTTTCTAATTCGCATACTTTTTCAATCCAATCTTCTAATCACATCCTTACCTATGGATAAGTCATCCAATGATCTCTATAGCTCTAGTAAAAGGCCTCTTTATCATCTTCATATTGAGTTGGATAGTGAGTATGAACCAATAAGGAAGAAAACAAAATCAATTACTATTACAGAGTCTATGAAACATATACTCAAGTTTGAAGGAAAGAAGATTCTCGATCTTTGGTTAGATGGTATGCTATATCCCAAAGATCCTAGTAACAACAGTACACCACCTTTCTATAATAGCTCTTCATTGTTGAGATTCATTGGTGATGGTTATAATGGGTTTCTAGTCTATACACTTAACTTGGTTGCAGAAAAGGATGTCCTCAAATTGGAGAACCATCTTTTATCAAAACATAACAATGAGTTACTGTAGAAGCTAGAAGGCTATTAACAAAGGATTCATTTGTTGGAGAAATGCATCAAATCTTATCAACAAAAGCAAACTATTTTAGGACTTTGAAATCGACAAAAGGCTCTTAGAAATATTGAGAGTCTCAGATGAGGAGGAGATGGTTGTAGTAAAAGAATCCAAGCAGCAAGATACATTTTTTTTCACTTTAAAAATATGAAATATGACTTTGTTTATAATTAATTGTATTGATTTGTGATGTTGATTTTGTTTAGGTCTCTTTTTCAACCGAATGCAAGTGAAAGAGATTCTTTGAAAGCATCTCGATTTTATTATCATATTCTTCCTTCATTAGTTTCAAAAGATATTTTGGAGAAGAAAATTTTTAAAAAGGCAAAGAAACAATGCTTGGAGTCATTTGTAAAGGATCTCTCTTTGGATATTGAGTTAGTGTAGAAGACACTAGATAATATTGATATCAATCGAGATGCTTATATACAACTTTTTTAGCTTTTACAGTCAAATATGGAGCAAGGACAAGTACGTAATTGCATACTTCCAAGGCCATATGTGATTAGAACTATTAGGCAGAGAGTGAATAACAAAGTAATGGAGATTCTGTGTGAGCCTTTCCATATTAAGGCTAGCTTCAAGGGCAAGAAAAATAAAGTTGTATTCAATAAATTTAATAATATTTTCCTTGACATGCCCACCCTACAATGCTTAATTATTGGATTCTATGACTTGTCACTAGAAGTGGCACAAGGAGTGGCTCGATTTATGGTTAAACTTGATGAAAGTGAGATTCTAAAATGTACAAAATTAGATAAAGTCTTTATTACCTTGATGAATAGAGCACTTTCATTAGATCATTCCAATCACTCAATGTCATTTAGTATTCAATCGAAACACAACATCTGGTAGCTAGGAGCATTCGAAGTAGATACAGAGGATTTTGATATAATGTATTGGGTTTTTCATTGAACACCAATACCTAATGTTATTAACAGACAACAAGCCGGAGAAGAGCTATTTGTTGAAGGATTCGGAAATTATAAGATTGAGTGGCACATAGCCGGTGACTTAAAGACACTTAAATGTATGTACAATGTATCAAAGAGAGCCAACTCTAGATCTCCTTGCCTATATTGCATGTCCCTAGCCATAGAGTTGAACTCAAGCAATTGGAATAGAGCACCCTCTAGGCACAATAAGGATCCATAGTTTAATCCAATCCTAGATATTCCTTTAGTGAATGCCCATATTTGTACATTTCATGTGCTTTGTAGGATAATTGAAAAGCTTGTTTATCTTTATATAGGATTTGCATGGAAGCTGAAGCCATTATCAACTAGAACATATGCTATAACAAAGATTGAAAAAGTCTTATCTGCAATTGGTTTGAATGGTAGTAATGTTGTTATTGAACCGGATCTTCAAAAGGCTATTCCCAAAACGCCATCTATGAGTGGAGTGAAGGCTAGAAGGTTCCTAGACTTTCATGGGAGACTTGGTAAGGTAAACTCTAGGAATGGTAGCTCAACTATTAGATACAATCAATGGAAGTGCCTACATAATGCAATTAAGGATCATGCTGATAATGGACAAGCTTGGAATAGAAAAGCCAATGTTTGGAAAACACTAGATAAAATATTCTTTTATTGTGATAAAATAGAGTGGAATAATGATGATCTCAAAGACTTCAAAAATAAATTGAACATTTTAAAAAAAGCAATGACAGAAGCTTGGGGTAATCAACACTTCACTCACTATATGGTAAGAAGTTTGCACATGTATGTCTCTTTATTGTCTGACACATATAGGGTTTTCTAATTGAATTTCTTTATTTACAGCATATCTTATACAACCATGCTCCATATTTTATCAAGAAATATGGATCTCTATATATTTGGTCAACCCAAGGTATGGAAAAATTACATTATTAAGAAATGACAAAATACTTTAGAGACACACAAGACATGGAGGTGGAAGATACAAAGAAAAAAGCTTATTAGAGGTCTTTCAATGGTTCTACAAAGAAATTTGACACAAATTCAAGCTCAAAGGCACAATCACATCATGTAATACATTATCTTTGGCAAGGACTATATCCACTATTACCCAAAGAAGAAAAGAGGGATATTTAAACTCTTGTGCAAAGCAAAGATATTTTGAATGGTTACAAACTAGACAAAGAGATGGAAAAAGATGGGTTTCAAGAAACCCTTAGCATTTTTTAGTCTGACTGTGTTGTAGAAGAGTCTTTAGTTTTAGGGAATTCACTAGGTCCTCTAAAGGAACCTTTTATTTTATCCCACTTGATGAGACCTCTACATTTCAGGAACTCTTGTTTCCTATAGCCTGGAGGAAGGAGCTTCAAATTCTTGGCAACTCCTACATGGGAGAGAAAATAAGAGGCAAGAACTCCAAAGTATCCTGTCCTAGATCCACTGTATCTCACCATGAAGCCAAAAACTCTTACAGCCTCTTCCTTCTCCACCAAAATTATCTTGTCAAAACCTCTACTGAAAGCTTGGGATCCAATCACCTTGGAGATAGCTTTCAAAGCCATTATTGGTAAGCTTAGAGAGCTTGACAACCTGCTATGACAAATTGCAACTGCTTCCGATATAATGACCAAGGCCTTGCCAAGCTTCAATGGCCTTGAGCCCTTAACTCTTCCAAGAAAGTTGTTTGCATCTTCAATTTCTATCTGCACAATAAACCACAATAGTATAAGATGTCAGTAGATATGCATATCATACATTCTAATAAAAATCACAATGGATATCTTAGAATTATATTTCATACCTTAGGGTTTTCATCTTCTTCAAGAATACTATCATCATATAGATTTATTGAACTTTTGGGTTTCTCCTCTAATGGAGACTTCAGTTTCTCTTCATACCCCATGTTATCAATACCAAGTCTCTGTTGAATTTGTAAGTACTCTTCCTCTGTAGGTATCCCCCCCTTTTCATATTCCACAATATGATTAATACAAGAATGCAAGGCTATAGAACTATCTTGAAAATTCTCTCCCTCAAGATTAAGAGTTGTTAGCAATTCCTCTTCATAACCTATAAAATTCTTATCATTTTGACCCCATGCAGCAAGGATTGCCAAGTAGTAATCTTTTCTAAGATCAAAAAGGTGTTGAATATGATTTAGCAATACATATCTCTTTTTGTTGATGAGATAACTAGGAAATGTTGGGACACATTCAAGAGGACCTATTTCAATCTTTGCACTCAACTCTATCTCCTTTTCTTCCTTTTTTGTAATGTTCTCACTTTTAAACATAGCAACATCAAATCCCTATACTAATTGGTTCTCAATATCCTCCTAAAAAATTTCACCCTTCCCTTCAACTTCTTTGTCTTTGCATGCAATATCCTCCATCTTCTTCTCTTGTATTGTATCTGAAGAACAACTATCCATATATTGAAGATATACAAGAATCCAACATCCTTTTGTACAAGAAGACATTGTTGCCGATTCTGATGAAAAGGGCAATCTGCTTTCCACTTCTTGAATTCTTCATCAATAAGGCTAAACCGTGTTTGCAAAGTTGTTCTAGCAACATTGGAAGCTTCCATTACATCACCATAATGGACAAATCCCTTAATCTCTAGGCCTTCCACATGTCTATCATAAAACTCCCTAAAATCCTTCAGTTTATCTTCAAGATCCTTCAAAAGCTCTTGCAAAGCAAATATAAGATGAAATGATTGAAATGAATGAATGAAATTAAATTTAGTCAAATTTTATAATATACATGATGAATGAAATGAATTGAAACTTTATGCAACATAGAAAGCATGAAACATTCAAGACTCATGAAACGCGAAAACAACGATTCAGACGGCCTCGCAGCTCACAAAATCGCGTTTCATACATCACTTTGACAAAAAAAACTTGATGGATTCGCACTTTATACAACCAAAAATTTTGAACAAAACAACACATCAAGAACATTAAAAAAACTTGACGAATTCACGTTTTATACAATTGAAAATTTTGAATAAAACAACGCATCAAGAATGTCAAAAAAACTTGACGAATTTGCGTTTAACATGTGTACCAAACCAATATTGATAGAAAAATAAAGTAAAACTCTTATATAATTTCTAAGTCTCTGATGTAACATTATCCTCTTAAACCAACTAACATCTTCAATGCCATGAAATTTAGGATTGCTGAGAAAAATATTAAGAAAAGTGTGATACCTGATATTTGCAGGCCTTGCTCCTGAGAATAAATGGTTTTTGATAAGAATGTGCTTGGTATGGCTTGTGATGCTTATCGGATAAATAGCTGTGGTCGAAGACAAGACAAGATACATAAAAAAAATAGTAACCAAAACCCGAACCTTAGTGTTCATATATATATGCCAACAGTCACCCTACCTTTGATCAAAAAGTACATTGCACTAATTCAAAGAAGGTGCGCTTAAAAAGGAAATGGTAAAAACTTAAAAATCGAAGCAATAAAAGTGCTAACATGCAGAAAAAGTAAGTGACATGTGGCACAACTTCCCAGGAAAAAACGGTATGCAGTCGCACGTGTGAAATTAACTACGCATTACAGTAGCTACACATGTAAACAAACTTCCTTATAAACCCGATTTCTAAATCTTAAAAGAGTTTTTTCAAAGACAAAGCTCTCTCTCTACTCAAGCACACCAAACAACGCTAATTTGATCACATTACAAAATTATTCTTCCGTGCAAGGCTAGTAAATAAGGTTTCATTACCCAATATACGCATCAAACACTCGACAATGTAAGTTTTTTTCTCAAATATAAGTTACATTTGAATCACTTGAGAATTCCTACAAGACCATCCCTAAAAATGCCAAAAGTATGAAACACAACGAGCCATGGCTCTTCACATCGACAAGAGCTATTTCATGATTCATACGTATTAAATGCGAGATTGTGTTAGTTTCTCTTCTCCATGTAAGGCCTCCTCGCATTTGATGCGACTTAGGCATGCATGTATCCTTTTGTGACTTATGAAATGCGATGGGCGTGAGATTTCTCTTTTCCATGTGAGGGCTCCTTGTGTTTCATATGACTTAGGCGTGCATCATTTCTCTATTGACGTATGAAAAGCAATATGGTTTTAAGTACTTTGGTCAAAAATGTCCCTCGCATTCCATACGACTTAGGCATGCATCATTTCTCCATTGACGTTGTCGAAGGGTTTCGAAAGCAAAGTCGCAACCACAGAGGACCTTGACTAATTTCAGGATGGAAGATCAATTAGGCGAATAAGAAAAATGAGAAAATGATGTCAAATAGTATTTATATTTCTGCCATGAAGTTTGCAAAATACAAGATGACTTCAAATCTGTTCAGTCCACTGATTTTAGGCCTTTTAATTTAATTCTGCTGTATTTGTAGATCCTTGACCTCAAATAATATGTGCAGAAATTCAGAATTCAAATATACAACACTATTGTGATCTTCTTGGATTCTGATGTCAATAATGTGCAGGAAACTGCCATCAGTGAGTTTACAAACAAGAGGCATGAACTGTAATAAAGTCTCTTTACTAATATCTCGAACTGTGGACCATCCTGTGTGGAAATTGTATTTATCCACCAAGAGCTCTTCAACCAGCTTCACAGTTTTTCCCCTCCATTACTCCAAGAAAGAGCTACGGTTCCCACAGAGATCTGAAACTTTGTTTTTACTTCTTTCAGCACACTAAAGTTACTGGAATATAGATTGTTGTCATACAGATGCATTCATAAGAAGTTGCTTAAAGCAGTTTTGATTTTCTGAAAATAGCTTGCACTGAAAGGAATTGCCTTTTCCCAGCATTTCGCTGCTTTAGCTGTTCTAATTGATCTGATCTATCCTCATCCAGCTCATCACCGCCAAACAACTGACGACAACTTAACGGAGTTCCTAAGACGGAGCCTGAGATATCCCTTGAAGCCAAAGCAGAAGGAAGCTCATCCATCTAAGTCTCCACTGAACACTCTAAAATTGACCCCTTCAAATAGGTGCCATCCTGTGTGCCAACGAATAACTGGCCTCTTCCACTGGTACTATAAACGATGTTCTCCTTGAGCCGCAGAAGCTCCTGCAATCTTCTCTTCAAAGAAATTGATTCTCCTCCATTGGTACATGATACGGAGTCGCAATTGATTAATCTCTTGCATCTTGTCAAGCCTCAATCCATGCCACGATTATCAAGCCACGAGAAACATCACAGTTATAGAGACATCATCGACAAAGCTCGGATGTGCTCGATGCAGATCAGATTCGCCAGCTCAATGCAGATCAGATTCGCCACATATCGAGTGTGGATTCCGACATAGGACTCATTTTGTGCTTGTTTCTGCGGAGACGAGCAGAAGAAGCTCCTGCGTGTCTCTCACTCCGGCTTTTCTTCTGTCACCCGAATTCTGCACACGGGGTTCCTTCCATTCGTGATTCTGATTCCCTTTTCGTCAGCTCACAACAACCCCCAAATCTTTCCCCCCAGCATCCTCACAAACACGAATCTCCTTCCAAAAATAAGTGGTTCCCCCGAATAGAAAAGCCCCCTTTTTCGAATTTTCATGCGCCTCCCCAGAGAAAGCTTTCCCCCCCAAAATAGCCTTCTCAGCCAGAATATTCAAAGTATTTGCAAGAAACTTCAAGTGGCTTGCCCCAACAAGCCTTCCTGACACGTTCTCCATAGATCCCATAATCTTGGCTTTCAGCAAAAGCCTAATATGACAGAAAATTATTTGTCCCTATTTCAGAAATGATGAACTCAGTACAAATGGCGCACAAGTCCTGCAAATCAAGAAAAGAAGCAGCAGCCAACACGCGAAATGCATTTCCATCATTCAACTTGGGATGGTGTCCATAAAGGTAAGCCAAAGAGATAGCCATTGCACTCCATGATACGACATTTCAAAACGGTAAGCCAATAAACATACTCTCTGCTTCTTGTATAGTCCCATGTGCTCCATACATACTCACAAGGCCACTACCAACAAAGACATCTGAAGTATAACCCCTCATACAAGCATCATGATGCAATGTCTGGCCAATTTCCAGAAACCCAAGTAGAGGCAATTGTTCCTCCCAAACAATAGCTTCTGCATCTATAAGTGCACCACAGGCTTGAAGGGCAATCGTGTATGTCTACTCATCACGACTTATTTCTTCCTCTTACTTCAAACCCTTCTTCACTATATTACCCACATAAAATAAAAGAGCAAACATAACGACTAAGTATGTACAAAGTATCAAATCACACACACAACTTTTGGGTGGTTTTCACACCTCGAATGCACAGCAATACGACATCCACCCCCTCTAATCTTGCGCATCCTTCGGATGGGCCAACTACCCATGATCATTATCATCAAGATCCACAAACAGATCAATCTCTTCATTATGCATTTCCGGTATATCAACAAGATTATCTGTCATATCATCAGTCTCTTCCATTGGAGTTTCTTCTCGTTGCTCTTCTCTTGTAAATTCTTCCAATGCATAATCTTCATCATCTCTTTTCTTGAAAATCTTGATTCTTTTTCCAGCAATAGGGACTCTAAGCACTGTCCCATCTAATTCTGTCAGCTCATATGTTGCATTATCAAAGACATGTTTGACTCTATACGGCCCAAACCATCTTTTCACCATCTTCCGAAGTGCAGTATGCTGATTTTCAAGGCTGCTATCAAAGACTAATACCCAATCTCCCTCTTCTATTGCTCTAGGCCGCAAGCAATGCCTGCTATCAAACCTGTCCTTATTTCTTAATCTAGCAACCTTCAACCTGTCAATAGCTAGCTGAATATCCTCTGGTCTTCTCTCCAACTGTCGAATCCGAAGAGCTAAGAGCTCCTCTCTCGTCAAATCCTCCTGCCAAGGTAAAACTGACCAAGTCAAAGCACAAGTCTCAGTTGTCATAACAGGTTTCTGACCATACATCAACTCTGCAGGCATATATCCTGTGGTAACACTGTGAGTCGTACGATCAGCCCACAAAGCAAATGGTAGAAGTCTCGGCCATTCTCCAATCTGTCCTCTGCATGCTTTGGCTAATGCTTTCACTATCGGCGAATGCCCTCTTTCACTCTTCCCATTTCCCTTTGGATTATATGCTGTAGTTAGAGCCAACTTGATTCCTAGCTGAGAGAAAAACTCCCTAGCTTCATCTGCATCCAATTCACCACGATCCGCAGTGATCTTACCCACACAGCCATACCTGCAGAAAATTTCTTCCAATAAGAACTTACAAACTGCACTAGTGGTCTTTGTTCTCAAAGATCTGCCCTCAACATGATTGGTAAGATCCTCTCTAGCCAAAACAATGTATCTCATCTGCCATAGACCCATAGGCATAGTAACCAAATCAACTACCCACTTATAATGAATGCATAGCGGATAGGTCGGATGAAGCTCATCTCGATGACGCACTACTGAATACATCTGGCAGTCTCTGCAAGTCTCAACAAAGTGAGAAACATCTCTATACATGCCTTTCCACCAATATTTCTCCTTGATTTTCTCATAAGTAGCCCACACTCCTCTATGACCAGCCCAAGGACTCTCATGAAACTCCCTCATCACCTGTAACTGTGTCTCTCTATCGCAGACAACCCGCAAAGGTAATCCACCTCTTTTCTTCGGATGCTTCCAAAGAAATCCGTCCTTGAGAAAATAACCATAGGCTTTCCTTCTGATCTTCTTGAACTCTTCATCTGTCCATTCATCTCTTTTGCTTAGTGTACTAAGGTACCTGCCAATCTGCAACCAATCTCCAACATAGAGTTCTTCTATGAAAGCCACAATATCATTGATATGACAAACATGATAAACCATAGTGGCTGAAATTTCTGCATCATCCTCTTCTGCAAGTAGAGTCTCCTCATCATCATATTTGGCTCTAGACAACATATCTGCCACTGGATTATCCTTCCCTGCTATGTGTTTAAATTCCGGATTTAAGGACTTGATGTATGCAATCCATCTCAACATGGCTATATCCAGAGTAGAGCAACTCGTAATCATACCAATCAATGGCAAGCAATCTGTCTCTACCACAACTAAAGCTCCAATAAAGTACTCCTTGTCACATTTGAGAGCTGTGACAATCCCCAGTAGCTCCCTCTTGATTTGCGGATATCTCCTCTGTCTCTCGTTTAGGACTTTCGCCCCAAACCGAATAGCATACCTATTTCCATCTGCATCATCTTGACCCACAGCCCAACCTATGCCAATTGGACTAGTGTCAACTGTCAATACAATAGGCTTTCCACAATTATAATCCGCTTTCCTGAGAGTAGGAGCATTCTGCAATAACTTCTTCAATTTCTGCATGGCTCTAGTGTGCTTCTGAAGCAGCTGATATAAACAATCTGCTATGTGTGCAAAATGAGGTATCCAAATCATATAAAACACACAAGCTCCAATGAATCTCCGTACCTCTGAAGTGGTAGAACAATATTCCGCAATCTTGTGTATAGCATCCACCTTATCAGGTGAGGGTTTCCTGCCATAATACCCACACATATGTCCAACAATGACAACCTCATTCACTCCAAAAATAGATTTTTTCCCTGAAAGTGTCAAGTTCACTTCTTCTAACCTGGCCAAAATCTTCTCACATGCTGAAATATGATCAGCCACAAAGTATCTGCATCCCTGCTCATTTAGACTCTCATTCTTCTCTTCTTCTGCACATCCCTTAATGGGCACATCATCCAAGAAAGGCATAGTAAGTTGAGGTATATAATCACGAAGAACCTTATGCATGGCATTCATCATATGCGCAACAGAATTAGTGGCACCTTGAGGCAAGGTACACATCCTGACAAGCCCAATAGGAGTTCTCATGGTGGTTATGTCCCTGCTTTCCAAAGCCAGCTGAAACTGATCATATCCTGAATACAAATCACCTAAAGAATAGATGGCACATCCAGCAAATGTCTCTGCAAACTCATCCACAACTGGACCTATATCAACATTCCTGATAGTAACTCTGTTTACTAGCTGCATGTCCTGTATAAATCGGAGAGTACCATTCTTCTTTGGAACCGTAAACCACCTGTTTGAGTATGGTGCAGATGAAGGCTCAAGAATTCCCATCCTGATTTTCTCATTCAATAAATCAATCAGCTTTGGCAGGTGTGCTTTAGGTGCACTGAAATAGGTCGAAGATTCCATGGAATATGAGGAATAGTAAAAATGGCCATAGGAGCAACAATATCTGGATTCACACATCCAATCTCATGCGGGAAAAAAGCAAATCCCTTCCATGTCGCTCAAGCATTTCCTGAAAGCATTGCTTCTCTATGGGTAACAAAAAATCACAATTTCCAATTTTCAATTCAGCAAGAGTCTCTGCTGAAAATTTATGACCAATATGCTCCGGATTCCTCAAAATTGGCTGTTTAGCAGCCCTCTCTATTTGCTGATCACTATCAGGTGGAAGCGGTACAGCTACCAGCTTCACCTTCTTATCCAAAGTTTTGTATTTCGTGTCAACCCTGGCTTCATTATGCTCTTCTGCATTACTCAAATCTTGCTGTAAATCAGCAATTCTGCACTCCAATGGCTGAATATCCTCAGCCCTCTGCTCTATGGACTGCATAGGAACAGCCCTAAACTCTGAATGCTGAAATATTTCAGCAGTAAACTCTGTTGGCTGAAAGTTTTCAGCCCTCTGTGTCTCTGAAAGCTGATCATAACTAGCTGGAAACTCTGTTTGCTGAATTTCTTTAGCACTCAACACTTTTTGCTGAGCCACCTCAGCCTCTCACTCAATCTGTGACACAAAATCTGCAATTTCATGAAACATGTCCAGGGATTGCATTAATACATTACTGTGACAACTCTGCATATCAGTTTTCAGCATATCTCCCATCTCTGTCATTGTATCTGCACAAATCACACTGTCATACATCCCATCTACGTGCTCATCATCCTCTAAAATTCCTGCATTTTTCAAATTTTTCTCCTTCCTGCATATGTACTGCCTGGCAGCTCTAGGCAACCTAGAAATCTTCTGATAGCTCATCGAACTGTTTGCTGAAATCCCAACAAAACCGGAGGAGAAAACATTGCTGCCAGGAGGCGAGAACTCCAATCTCCTCTGCTCTGTACCACCGTCGTCTCGCGAAACGGCGGTACCTAATGAAAACCCGAATCCCTCACAGTGGGCAAAGGTGCATCTTTGAGAGTATCCCTGTTTCTAACATGGTTCACACACACAGTCATAAACTGAACTGCTCTCATGCCATCTTTACTGCGAATCCGTGCATAAGCAAATCCATCATCCATTACCTTTGTTTCCATGCGCATCTCTGTGATGAATGGCTGTCCAAGAATTATAGGATAAGAGCATGAATCCTCCACAAAGAAATGAAAATCCTCCTCTACATCACCAATAGAAACCCTGACACTAGGACATGTAGCATACAAATAACCTGCAGTGTTATTGGCGGCTCTCATACGCCACCCATGCTCTACATCCATAGGCCATCCGTTACTCTCATAAACTCCACGAACTATGAGATTAATCTCTGAACCATGATCCACTAAAGCAACATAAGACACATGTTTCTCTCCAATCTTTACCATCGTCTCTGTAGTTGCCCTAGCCCAATGGCTTCGCAAAAAGTGACTACGCGGTATCAAGACAGGCTCATCAGTTTCAGCATAATGCATAGGCTGAACCCTCTTCTCTACCTGCGGAAAAACAGAAGCATTCTCAACCATAACCTCATCCTCATCCTCATCCAACTCCCCAATCAAAACTCCCTGTGTATCAGTGGTAGGCAATGCATGTATTTTCCTCTTCAGGACCTCCTGAAATTGATCTTGAAACTCTCTTTTCGAGATGCCCAAAACCTCAGAAATAGTGAAAGTCACCTCACTACCAAGTATCTTGTCATTAAAGATTTTCTTCATGTCCGTAGATGTCTCAATATCGGACATCAATCTAAACCCTGGCTGCTTTCTCTCTCTAGGCTCTTGCCTCTTTTCTCTCTTTTGAGCATCTTCCATCTGTCGATCTGGCCCTGGTCTTAAAGACGGTCCTGCAGTAGGTGGAGTAACAAACTCACCCCCTCTAGTCTTTTTAGCTGCACTTGGATTTTCTTCATCCCTCTTATGCTTCTCCTCAACAAGTACATCTGCTCCATGAGACTTAGCCAAATAAGCATAAATAGAGTACCTGTCAATAGGCGAATCCCAACCTGTCTCTGATCTGATGCTAGAGCCTGCACTAGTCAAAACAGTTTGCTGAATTTTTCCCTTGTTTGCAGTTTCCATAGCATAAGTCCATAGTGCTGACTGAGTCTCTAATCCCTTCTCAATCTGGACTCCATATGCAGAAGCATCACCTCTAGCTGTCACATAAGAAGTACGCGCAGCCATGTCATCCACTAACTTCTTCATTCCACCTTTACCAAAGTTGGTAGCAAGTGGAGCTCCTGTCTCAGTCAACCAAATCTTACCATCTTGTCCCCAATATACCAAATTCTTCCTCGTTGCATCCTAAAAAAATTCACAATCCCTGCAATGCTGATGGTCTGTACTATCGCACCAAATACATCTCCGATCTCTCCTAGGTGCACTAGGAGCACTCCTAGGTGCAGTAGGAGCACTAGAAGAAGTAGTAGGCGTAGTTGAAGCAAATTGCTCTTTCAATTTTCCCACCAACTCCGCTTTAACTGACTCCAGTGTCAAATCTGTTATGCCTTTGATTATGTCATTAAGAGAGGTAGGCACCGATGGAGCGGATGGTTTTGGAGCAGAAGGTGTAGGCATTGGTCATGGAACAGGAGGAATAGGTGGAGTGGAAACAGTAGGCACTGGCATAGGCCAAGAAACTGGCTGAGGAGGAGAAGAAATAACAGGGATAGAAGCAGGCATAGGAGCAGATGATGGTGTCGGTGTCATGGAACCATTATGTAGGCGAGTCTTCCATATCCTCCTCTTGGTCAAAGTCGAGACTACATCCTGGGCATCCTGCCAATCCGTTTTAAGACCCATAGGCTTCGTGCAATCCTCAAGAAGCTCACCCAATTCTTCTTGAAGAGCAGGATCTGCAGCTTGCAAGAAAAGCTCAACTTTTTCAACATCCAATGCTCTTTGTTCAATAGCATCAAGCTGACTATACCTCTCTTCAAATTCTCGAATCAACTCTGAAGCAGCTAGACCTTTGTTTGGCATGTAGATCCACTCTCGGAATGACCACCGAGTAGCCATACCAAAGTCCTCAAGGAAATATTCTTCTTTCAGGGCCTTCCTAAAATCTTGCCAATGTGTATTTTGAATAAAAAGATCAATCACTTTTGCCCTCAAAGCGGGTGTGACAAGACGAAGGAAGTACTTACTCATAAGTCCAGTTGGAACTCCAAAAAAACCCATCTTGATCTCATATATCTTCAAATATGCTGAAACATTACGGCCATCAAATAGCTTCTTCTCATTCTCAACTGCTTCAATAGCCTTAGTCGCGCTGTTTGCATTCTCCTACTCCGAATAGAGTTGCCTTTGCTAAGACAACTGTTGTTGATACAATTGTTGCTACTGCTGCTTATACAATTGTGTCTGCTGATTTTGGAGCTGCATATACATGGACATATTTTGCAAAATCTGCTTTAGATCCTCTGTTGAAGTACTTGATGCAGCAGTCATTGATGGAGCTGAAGTAGAGGACGCAGCTCGAATTGTGGAAGAGGCTAAAATAGAGACTGAAGTATCTCCCATCCTGAAATTTCTGCGACGCTTTTACGTCGAGTTCACCAAAGATGTCGAAGGGTTTCGAAAGCAAAGTCGCAAACAAAGAGGACCTTGACTAATTTCAGGATGGAAGATCAATCAGGCGAATAAGAAAAATGAGAAAATGATGTCAAATAGTATTTATATTTCTGCCATGAAGTTTGCAAAATACAAGATGACTTCAAATCTGTTCAGTCCACTGATTTTAGGCCTTTTAATTTAATTCTGCTATATTTGTAGATCCTTGACCTCAAATAATATGTGCAGAAATTCAGAATTCAAATATACAACACTATTGTGATCTTCTTGGATTCTGATGTCAATAATGTGCAGGAAACTGCCATTAGTGAGTTTACAAACAAGAGGCATGAACTGTAATAAAGTCTCTTTACTAATATCTCAAACTGTGGACCATCCTGTGTGGAAACTGTATTTATCCACCAAGAGCTCTTCAACCAACTTCACAGTTTTTCCCCTCCATTACTCCAAGAAAGATCTAAGGTTCCCACAGAGATCTGAAACTCTGTTTTTACTTCTTTCAGCACACTAAAGTTACTGGAATATAGATTGTTGTCATACAAATGCATTCATAAGAAGTTGCTTAAAGCAGTTTTGATTTTCTGAAAACAGCTTGCACTGAAAGGAATTGCCTTTTCCCAGTAAGTATGGAAACATTTTGTAAATATAATTTTCTGTTCTTCCCGAAGCCTGGAGCTTTGATAGCACAAATCTTCAAGCCTAGCACTCTTGTTTGATCGTTCTTCAAAAAAAAGAAAACGATAAAGGCATCATTGAAAGGTCAACTTGTGAGAGCTTCTGAATTGCGCCTGAGGTTATGCAGCTGCAAAGAGGATTAAAAAAAACAACATAAGGAAGATGATATGGCGGATTCTTTTTTTCTGCCGAGAGGGAATGAATGGGAACATGGATTACAGAACTGGATTAGCAGACGGAAAGAGCAATCACAGAGAGAGAGATTTCGTTCAATTCCCTGTTGTCGCAGGTAATTCTGGGGAATTTCTTAACACGACTCCGATTCCGAGCTCAATGGACAGCAGAAAAGTTCCCTGTAGAAATCAACATCTTCTCAAGCACATTTCACTGCTTTAGCTGTTTTAACTGATCTGATCTATCCTCACCCAGCTCATCACCGCTAAACAACTGACGACAACTTAACGGAGTTCCTAAGACGGAGCCTGAGATATCCCTTGAAGCCAAAGCAGAAGGAAGCTCATCCATCTAAGTCTCCACTGAACACTCTGAAATTGACCCCTTTAAACAGGTGCCATCTTGCGTGCCAACGGATAACTGGCCTCTTCCACTGGTACTATAAACGATGTTCTCCTTGAGCCGCAGAAGCCCCTGCAATCTTCTCTTCAAAGAAATTGATTCTCCTCCATTGGTACATGATACGGAGTCGCAATTGATTAATCTCTTGCATCTTGTCAAGCCTCAATCCATGCCACGATTATCAAGCCACGAGAAACATCACAGTTATAGAGACATCATCGACAAAGCTCGGATGTGCTCGATGCAGATCAGATTCGCCAGCTCAATGCAGATCAGATTCGCCACATATCGAGCGTGGATTCCGACATAGGACTCGTTTTGTGCTTTTTTCTGCGGAGACGAGCAGAAGAAGCTCCTGCGTGTCTCTCACTCCGGCTTTTCTTCTGTCACCCGAATTCTACACACGGGGTTCCTTCCATTCGTGATTCTGATTCCCTTTTCGTCAGCTCACAACAACCCCCAAATCTTTCCCCCCAGCATCCTCACAAACACGAATCTCCTTCCAAAAATAAGTGGTTCCCCCGAATAGAAAAGCCCCCTTTTTCGAATTTTCATGCGCCTCCCCAGAGAAAGCTTTCCCCCCCAAAATAGCCTTCTCAGCCAGAATATTCAAAGTATTTGCAAGAAACTTCAAGTGGCTTGCCCCAACAAGCCTTCCTGACACATTCTCCATAGATCCCATAATCTTGGCTTTCAGCAAAAGCCTAATATGACAGAAAATTATTTGTCCCTATTTCAGAAATGATGAACTCAGTACAAATGGCGCACAAGTCCTGCAAATCAAGAAAAGAAGCAGCAGCCAACACACGAAATGCATTTCCATCATTCAACTTGGGATGGTGTCCATAAAGGTAAGCCAAAGAGATAGCCATTGCACTCCGTGATACGACATTTCGAAACGGTAAGCCAATAAACATACTCTCTGCTTCTTGTATAGTCCCATGTGCTCCATACATACTCACAAGGCCACTACCAACAGAGACATTTGAAGTATAACCCCTCATACAAGCATCTTGATGCAATGTCTGGCCAATTTCCAGAAACCCAAGTAGAGGCAATTGTTCCTCCCAAACAATAGCTTCTGCATCTGTAAGTGCACCACAGGCTTGAAGGGCAATCGTGTATGTCTGCTCATCACGACTTATTTCTTCCTCTTATTTCAAACGCTTCTTCACTATATTACCCACATAAAATAAAAGAGCAAACATAACGACTAAGTATGTACAAAGTATCAAATCATACACACAACTTTTGGGTGGTTTTCACACCTCGAATGCGCAGCAATACGACAACGTATGAAACACGATATGGTGTTTAGTTCTCTGATCCAAAAGACCTTCTCAGATTTCATATGTCTTGTGCATTGTTTTTTTTAATGATTGGGTATCTTTCCTAATTTGTTTGTATTATTTATTTTTTGGATGTTTCAAATGGCTAGAACTAAGGCCATTGCAAGGAAGCAGAAAGTTGATCCTAGAGGTCTTGCTTCAAAGTTCCATCAGTCCTCCAAGCCTTTCAAGCTTACAAGGAAATCAAAGCGAAGAAGAAGGTTCTCATAGCATGTGAGGTGCCTTAAGGAGATTAGAAGTGCAAGAAAGGCTCTGAATAATGCAATTCCAAAGTTATCTTTTCAGAGGCTTGTCAAAGAAATTTGTGATAAGCATAGTCTACACATTTTTAGATGGACTAGGGCAGCTCTCAACTGTATTCAGGAGGCTACATAAGATTTTTTGATTGAGTTTTTCCAATATTCTTATATCTGTGTTGCTCATGCACATAGGCTTACACTTATGGATATATACATGATAATTCTCAGGATATTGAGATATAGGTTTTCAAAGGTCATTGAGCTAGTCCCTCTTTCTAATGTGAAGGCTTTCAATATTTTAAATGTGCTTCCATATAGAAATTAAAAAAACTATCTTGGTTTGAAGGTTAAAGATGTTACGCATGTAAAGGACACAAGACAACATGAGAAAGAGGAAAAGGCCACTGAAGAGCATGCAGATAAATGAAGAGAGTATAAAAGAAAGAAGGAAGAAGAAAACAAAGCAGAACAACTCCCATATTTTGAAGAGGAGTTATCTACCCTTCTTGAAAGGGCTAACCCTAAGGGATTCAATGTTTGTTTCTTTTTGCTTGGTGATATTAACAAAAGATCTAATATGGTATTTTTGGACTCTGATTATTTTCAAATTCTCAAGAATAAAGTGAGAGAAGTAAACAACTCGATTCTTCTTGCTGGGATGAGGTATAGTATACCAAAATTTGTTTTTACTCACCATAATTTTCTAGCAATAGACTTTCATGTTGATGCTTACTATCTCCATTCCTTTGCTAAGTGTGTAATGCGTGAGCTCCCCTTTGATATACAACAAAAGATTGAGGTTCTTGATCCATCCATCTCATACTATATAAGGAGTGAGCTTAATGCAAGTGCTTTTGATCATTAGTTCAATTCAATTGACTTTGAATCTTTGGAGCTTCTTCTAATCCCATACAATGAAAAGTAAGTAATTTGATATTTTGTTAGACTTTATGAGATCTTTTTTTACTGGATTATTGAAATGTATTTTTTTCAATTCTCATTGGAGCCTAATTGGAACAGACTATGTAGAGAGGCAATGTCTCCTCATCAATTCTATAAAAGGAAGCCATGGAAATGCCAGTTGTAAGTTATATAATCTAGGGTCTCATTGATATTTTGATCTGTTTGTTACAAGTGCTCTAAATATTTTGATCTCTCTTTTGTAATAACTCTAAATTTTATTGCCTTTTTGGTACAAAGTTATAAAAAGATTAATTAAAGTGCTAGAGAAAAGGGCTCCCATGTCTTCTGACTTACTTGCAACAATGCAATATAAACAAGTTGCGATAAGGTCTTGATTAATATGGTTGGAACATACTAAGAAAATTTATTATAAAAACTACCATAAACGAGTTTCATAGTTTTACTTTATATTGTTGATTGCACTGTCCTCATCAGGATGATGATTACTCTTGTGGTTGGAGAGTAATTGTAAATGCTAGAAGATTGGTTCAGTTTATTTATCTCAATGATGATAAACTTATAAAGGTAATGTGGCACATACTAAACTTTAAGATAGAGTTTTATTGAAAAATATTCAATTGTAAAAAATAACAATGAACTAAAAATATTTTCTTACAAATGTATGACAGTTTACAAGGGATTGCTATACAAGTGAGTACGTTTGGTATATAAGAGCAAAGCTCATAAAGTACATAATGGCCAATTGTACAATCGACAAGAATGGACAATAGTGGGGGCTTGGACATTGAAGGAGAGGAGGTGCATGTAACTATAGTAGGTGAAGCTATGCCTTCAACACCTAAGGTAATCAAAGCATCAAAGATTGGCGAAAGGACTCCTAGAAAGGACGTCCCTTCTCCTAAGAAAAGTTCTCAAAAAAAGTAGCTTTGTCTCAGATTGTAAGCCCTTGTATATAAGCCATGGAGATGACTGAAAAAAATTTATACATGTATTTTATATTAATAGTAAAGATATCTTTTCTTAAATATCCTTGCATTGTATATTCTTCTCTCTCCTTGTTGATATTTGTAAAAAAATATATATGTTACAAATGTTTATTAATTAGGAAGTGAAATCATATATACACCTAAGTGGATATAATATGATATAAAAACTTACTCATTTGTTATTAAGTTGGAACACAAATGAGTATGGTAGTTCAATATCTTCATTCTCTAAATCCATCCTCACTTGATGCAGTGTGCATGATGATCTAACCTTTAGGATTGCAATAATGTCCTCGTTGTACCAAACATCAAGATCCACTATAGGATCTTTGCTAAAATTATCAAGAATTTGGTCTTAAGCAACCAGACTACCACAAACATAATGCCATCTACTATAATAAAAGCTAAGGATGTTCTCTGCGAGCTCTATCTTCTTTCTACCTTTGTATATCTCTTCTCCAATCAAGCCATGCATCACATCAATCACATCAACAATAGACTCGACTGGCTGCCATTCCTCAAGATTAGAGGGATAAACATCTACAAGACAAATGAACAAATGTTATAATGGAAAACCTTAAACCAAGTTCAAGAAAAGAAAGACTTTAAGAATCAAATCCTTACAATTTGGTTTATGCATTGGAAGATTTGAACTTCCAAGTTCCAAATACAACTCTCTATGTATAAACACATGTTGCACCAGAACATCTTTTATGCTATTCTTATTTACTTCAAGCTTGAAATCTCAGATTCTACCCTTCCAAGAAGAGATAAATGAGCTCTCATATCTTCGCCTTTTCCCATGTTTTGCCTATTGCATGGTGATCCATCTGCCTTTGCTAATGATTGTAGGAATCCATCTTCCATCTTTTTTGAATGAGTTAAACACTGATATGGATGTGATTTGGGAGCTTGGACGCCTTGTTGAAGGTCGAATTTCTATATCCATGGCAGAGAGAGAGAGAGAGAGAGAGAGAGAGGGGGGGGGAGAGAGAGATGACTAAGCTACCACAAGAAAGAAGGAAAAAACACAAGAGGGATAAAAGAAAGGAGGAAAAAAATAAGTGCCAAGCTCTTTATTAATTTGAATTTAGATTAAACATGCCATTATCATTAATCGAGACATATCATTAAATAAAAGTGACAAGGATTGTATATCATTAATGCAAAGAATGTCATAATCACGAATATAAGAGGCTAAAAATAGATATTGATAATACAAAGTTGTAATATTATATATTTATTTATTTACTTATTTATAAAATAATTTTTGGTATTTTTTAAAATAAAACTTCAATTACGAAGGCTCTGCTCCTATTGGTCTAGAGCACTTTCTCTCTATCTCCTAAAAGGCATTTTCGAGACCTCAAAACTCCCCTAATGAGCATTTATTAACCCAAATGACATCACAATAAACTCATAATGATCGTACCTTGTGTTAAAAGCAATTTTAGGGATATCTTCCTCCCTAATTCTTATTTGATAATATCCTAATTTGAGATTGATCTTTGAAAAGACCTTTGCTCCTTGGAGTTGTTAAGCAACTCATCTATCTTGGGAATTGGGTATTTGTTTTTCACTGTCACTTGGTTTAATCCACGATAATCGATACAAAGGCAGAGTGTTTCGTCTTTCTTTTTCTGAAATAAAATCAAGGCTCCCCATGGTGAATTACTTGGTCGGATGTATCCCTGGTCTAATAGCTGATTGAGTTGTTCTTTCAGCTCAATGGCTTCAAGAATTGGCATTCGGTAAGGTCGTTTGCTAACGAGGTAGCACATGGAATGAGTTGAATTTCATGATCTACTTCCCTTGCTGGTGGGAGCTATGTTAGGTCTTCTAGAAAAACATCCACATATTCTTTTAGCCAAGATGGCTGATCCTTGGCTTCACTATCCTGTTCTCAGCCTTGTTGAGTTTAATTAGATAGATGGATAATCCTTTCTTCAATCCCTTTACTATTCACGAGGCTTTAGCCAACTGAACCTTAGGGTTTCCTACTTCTCCCTGAGTGGTTACTTGTTCTCCCTTTGAGTTCTGGAATGTGATTTGGCCCTTTCCTGAAATGGATATGGGCAGTATTTGGAATTAACCAATCCATTCCTACCAAACACTCTCATAAGCCCCAAGGTTCATAATTTAGAAGTTCATTTCAGAAAAATTGCCACCCAAGCTAAATTCTACCTTGCTAGTTTGTTGTGTTGATAGAACTTCTTTGCCGTTTGCTAATTCCACAAGCATTCTAGGTGCAAAAATAGTGCTTATGCCTAGCCTTTTTGCACATTTTGGTGATATGAAAGAGTGGGTACCTACTTGCACAATCGATTAAGATTCGAAAGGCTTTACCTTGATAATTTGTTGGTGTTTGAATTACTAATAATTGGTGATTTGGACCCTTCTTATTGAGAGTGGTATGTACTCTGGCTCTTTCCATATCAGATTCCATTGTGGGATCTTTATCATTACTATCCTCCTTTAGGTTTATTCCAGTAACCTTTCCCTTGGCATCTTGGCTCTGCCTCCTACGAAACTGACCTTGGCCAAAGCTTTGAGCATTGTCTCTTGAAATGTCCTCGTTCGTTGCAATAGAAACACCTTGGAGTCGCATTGCTCCTTCTTGTGGGGATATAAAGATTCCCACTGCATTTAATTTAGCCTTCTTCATCTTATTTGGTTGGTACTGTCCTTGGGCTCTTTTTACATAACCTTGGAAGTTGCCCTTATTCAAATTGTTTATGTTCCAAATTTTTGCATTTCTTGGTCTTTTTTCAATCTCTTGAACTATTGGAGCTACTCGAATCAATACATCTTGTACATCCAATGGTTTTATTGATTCAAGACATGTACTCAGGGGGTGGATTTAGACCATTGCAAAATTTGGATTGTTGTGAAGCATCCATTGTCGGTGCATATTCAGAAGTGTTACAAATTTGGAGTAGTAGGCTTCTAGGCTTAGGCTTAGCTACTTTAGATTGAAAAACTCGTTCATCTTCTGGGCTTGATATGTGACCGGAAGATATCTCCCACATACCACGTCCTTAAATTTGTCCCAAGTGATAGTGCCTTCGGGTGTTCTTTGGTCCTTGCACCATTGTTTCCACCAAAGACGGACATCTCATGTGAGTTTTAGTTTGGTGATCATGGCTTGATTTGATGGTGCAATCCTTGTAGCAATGAAATAGTCTTCCGTAGATTCTATCCATGTTTCTGCTTTAGTTGGAATGTCCCTTCCTTTACAATCAAACTTTGATGGCTTGTACTACTTGAGAAGAAGTTTTTTCTCTTGGGCTTCCGTAGGTTTGAGATTCGGAGTGACATTTTGAGGATTATGCAATTTTATGATCAATTTTCTTTCCAACCATATTCAGAAAAAAAGATGTTCACTTGCTTACTCTACTTCATTAATTTAGGAGGGAAATTATGTACTACTTGTCCTTCTGAACAATGATCAAGATTTATACTTCAAAAGAGAGTTTTACTTTTTAATTATGAAAAAAAGTCTATCTACTATTTTTTATTTATCAAGGAGACAAACATATGGACAAAAATAATTCTTTACATCAATAGGAAGGGAATACATTATTTGAGTAGTTCGGGAGCTCATATTATTCTTGGAAAAGATTTTCCTACCACAATCTAGGCATGGCATTGTGATACATCCATCGCATAGTAATTAGGATTCTAAGAATAGATATCAAAAAATCTATATTTCAGAGGAAAATCAAGTAATCCATCTTTCTTGTAGTTGTGGCAACTAGAGCATCCTAAACCATGACTCAATCAACTGTATAACCCTTGTAACCTCCTCATAGATGTACTGGTTTAGTTTGACATGTTGCCCTCTAGTGAACATGTTTGAGTTTACTCTGGCCTCATAGAAGAGAGAAATCTTAGCAACCTTAAGGGCTTCCATTCACTTTAATCTCTTTAAATTATTTTGGAGGTAAGCAAGATGGTTTGCGTCAATGTAATGATACCCTATGCTTAACATCCTCGCCTTTCATAACATAGGGGTAAAGCATTGTATATCTGATCTAATATCCGCATCATCTGGTTTCTCCAACTGAAACTAGAGGAGTGCATTGCTGGCATAAACATAACTTGAAAAATCAATAATTGTTTCCAAGGTTCATTTTTCTGCTAGAAATCAAGAACATATATAAACAAGAGAAGATTTCACTATTTAAGGAAATGATATTTTTTTGTTGTAAGTGTAACTAGTTTTATTTACTTGTGTCGTGTCCTACATCAACATGCACTTTGATACTAACTGTAACGTTTTGTGCGCAGTACGTTCTTAGTAGCCCATCAAGAGATGTCCTAGCAAGTGCCATCCGAGATTTTGATAAAACTCTCGGAGTTTGCTAACTAGGCTCACTTGAGTCTACCTCGCAGTGGAAGTTCCGGCGGCTCCCACAAGAATCGACCTGAGTTTTTCTAGTCAAATCTATTACTAGCGAAAAATTAATATTAGCAAATTCTAAAGTGATGTGAGTCAGTCTTTCTAGCTTCTAATGGTCTATCAAGTGCGATTTTTATTCCTTCTTAGGAAAGCTCTCGGCTTACCGAGACCACCTAGCCACCATAGGTCTGGATCCGCTATCCTCACACTTTCCTTGAGAGAGTAGTTCTAGTTATCTAATTACCTATCACTTTAGGTTCAACATGTAAAATTAGCTTTCTTGAATTATCTCTTGATACAATTTTGTTACACGCCTTTAATTTACGACACAAAAACAAAGTAAAGTAATTTCTTCTTAATAATTCCTTTCAGAAAAATGACTTTTAAAATGTTTTCTATTCGAAGTATTATTCTCTCCAAGTTTCATTCCCCAACTAGTATTGGAACTTCCAAAACACAATCTAGAAATCGAAGGGTAGTTGGCAATCTGTAAGAGCCTAATGAGTTTATGACTAGAGCCCTCTAGTATCCTCACCTCCTCCTATCGACTAGAGTTCCCTACGATAAGACTTTTCGCATCATGATTGGTCTAAACTCACGAACGTGAAACGAAAAAAGGAAAACCCCTTGGAGTAGGTTTATTCACGCTGGCCCTGGGGAGGTCTAGCGCCATCAAGAACACTGTCTCAGTCAGCGTTCTATGTTCACTAGAATATTGCCTCAGTCGGTGATTTGTACTCAGTTATCCATCTTTTTCATCTGATAATTTTAGGAAAGATCAATACTTAGCTTACAATCACAAACATCTTGTTTGGGATGCATTATACATAAACTTTTAACAAGTTTATTTCCAAGATGAATATTTTCTTTCCAAAAATAATATCATCAAGGAAAATTAGCATAAGTGGAAAAATAACTTCGAGACAAATTAGCATAAGTGGCAAGATAACTTCGAGACAAATCAACATACGTGGAAAAATAACTTCAAGACAAATAAGCATAAGTAGCAAAATAACTTCGAGACAAATCAGCATACGTGGCAATACCTTCCAATAGTCTTCATGGATTCCCTCTTCCTTGGGGATTAGTTTGATTGAATTTAAGTAAGAATTTCATACTTGAGGATAAATCCCTTGGAGTTTCGTGGGTCTTTACCCGCAATAAAAGAAAATCTTGGTTAATTTAATTACGAACAATATCATTTGGCAATTGCATCTCAAGGTCTCTTATGTACTAAGGATTTGCGTCCATTATTATCCATCAGAGATTCGTTTGATCGACACAAAAATCAGAAATATTAAATCTTTTAGGGACATAGTACCTTCCTTGTACTTCCTTAGGTTCATCTTGTACTACAGATCCAAGTTACCCCTTGGAATTTGCAGTTAAGAATTCCTCAAAGAAACTATATGTAGGAATCAAATAAAATCTTATTTTACGCATGCAACTTCTGTTGCCTATTCATGGGATAAAGGCTTGCTGGCTATTTTTATTTAAGAAAATTAGTACTTGAAGATCCATGATAGATTTTTGGTTGATGACATTCGCTGCTTCATTTGTAATCCCTGTACTCACCATTCCATTTGTAGTAATTGTGTCCACACCATTATTAGAAACTCTTGCCTCTGCAACCTTCGTAACTTTCTTCTTTTCACGGCCATGGTCTTTAATCGTGAGACCGCAAAAAGGGGAATTTCACGAAGGCGCTTGGGAGTAATTAGATTGATGGAATTTTGATTGATGGGGGAAAAAAGTGATCACTAAGGATTTTGAGAAATTGAGAAGAGTCTTGATTCCACATGGGAGAATAGGATAGAAGGGATGGAGAAATTGAATTCAAGAGCTTGCAGAGTATCCTCCTTGTTTTCTTGATGAGAAATTCACGTGCTTGCGCTTATCTTGCCTCATTGCCTCTTGTTCTATACTCTTGAGAAGGGCCTCTCCCCTCTTGCTTGAATTGCTCTTAATGGCTCTCCATGCCTCTTATTTATTGCTAAGAAGAAGGGTTGTGGCTAAGAAGAAGAGTTTTTTATGGAGGGATCTTGGCAGAATTAGCAATCTGAAGCTTCCAAGATGCAATCTGATGCTTAGACCACAAATTTGATGGTTTTGTTGGCTTCGAAAGGGGGGTAAAACCTCAAGACACTTACTTAGAATTCTTCTAGATCACTTCGTCTTCTTCTCCATGTCTGAAGTGTTGTTTGTTGCATGTAAATTGTGATCGCAATGCATGAGATTTTGCCAATCCTTCTTTTTGTATTAAATCTCCAAAACTGACTGAAAAGTCACCTTTGTTTTTACATGACACCATGTTCTAGAAGTTTTCATAGCTTTTTAGGATATTTATAATAAATAATATCGAAAGTATGCTAGTTTTGTCCAAAAATCTAGTATTTTTGGACCACTAATGACTAATATGACTCATAACTCTCCCTCATGTGGTAACTTCCGTGATTGATGAGTGTCTACAATCCTTGTCAATCTGAAAAATGTCAGGTTACGATCCTTGGGTCTTTTGGCTTGAGATCTTCTCTATTTAATGATTTTATAGTTCTTGAAGTCCATTTTGTGAGAAATTGGAAAGATTTAAAATTAAAGTCGGGATATCATACCTAGAGAGGATGATTGGTTTTTGGATTCAGAAGCTACAAACCATATGATGCATCATTCCAAATGGTTTGATAGAAAGCAACAAATGCAAACTAAGGAGTATGTGTTTACAGAAGATGATACAATTCATAAGATAACTCACATGGATAGTTTTCCACTGGTGACTAGAGATAGGATTAAGAATAAGCTTGGATATCTTTTATGTACCTACAATCACTAATAATTTGGCTTCAATTGGATAAATGATGATTAAGGGCTACAAGCAAGGTTTAATAAATATGGTTGCTTCATTGAGGACTTTAGAAATGAAAAACCTAGCAAGCTTATTGCTTGTTGCCAAAAGAAACCCAGGTTGTTTGCTTTGGATGTAGGAACTCTTGCCATATAGAGTTCTATGTATGTTGAGATTGGAGATAAGATAAGGATGTTGAGTTATGGTATATAAGAATTGGGAATCTTAACTTGTAGAAATTACATGGCATAGTGGACAAAATCTGAGCAAGAAGTAGAGAATACACAATAAATATGAGAAGAGCAGAAACTGGTTTAATTTCAAATTACGAAATGATACAAAGATGGCTCTATCCACCCATGCACTTCCACTATGAATCCTAGATGGCGATCTAAGCGAAGAGCTTAAGGATAGCTAGAATAACTCTAACTCAATGAAAAATAGATTGACAATGGCTTTGGAGGGGTCTTCCTTTTATAGCTTGGGAAGATAGTCTAGTCGACATGTCCAACCATATTATGAACCTTCCCTAGTCACCCAGGGAATATTTCCTTTACAGTCAATCGAGGGTACTATCCTTGGACCCTAACAACTTCCCTAAGACCCCCTAGTCGGGGGCTACTCTTCTGCGGCCCTCATACCCCAAAATAGGGATTCGTGATAACTTATATACCTTGCAACTCAATGTGTTATGCCTTGAGTTGCTACCAGTATAACTACTCTATCTAACCCAAATGCTAGATTGATAAAGGTCACCTTTTTGCCATCTAGTCACATAGACCTACTCTGACACACAAGTTAGGACCAACCAATGTTGCTCACACATAGCTTCTCCTCATAATGTGGGCCTTACAACTTAGAGCACCATGGATCATTGGTGGCACCGTACGAGGGTGGGGCATTGAGCATATCTAACACCTCCCCCCCCCCCCCCCCCCCCTTCAATGTCTCAAACTACATCCTTGGCCCAACACTAAGTCTTTGAAAATGAATTCGAAGGAGATCCTTTGTAAGAGCTTTGGTGAATATATTTGCTCCATTCTCCTCCATTGGATAGTAGACGAATCTACTATCCCATCCTTAATCAAGTCACACACATAGTGATCCTGGATCTTAATGTGTTTGGTGTGTGCATGAAAAATAGGATCTTTGGCAATGGCAATGTAAGTTTGATTGTCACATCTTAGCATTGTTGGATCTTCATCTTGTACTCCCATAAGCCATAGGATCCTCCTTAACCATACTGCTTCACATGCACCAAAGCAAGCTACATTGTACTCTACTTTAGTAGAAGACAATGCCACAGTTGGTTGCTTCTTATTAATCTAAGAGAAGATTCCTAAACCTAAAGAGGAACAATATCCAGAAATTGATTTCCTAAAATCACAATCACCTATCCAATCTGAGTCACAGTTTCCCATAAGAGCACTTCTCAATGTGTATGTGATACCATAGTCAAGAGTTTCCTTCAAGTATCTAAGCACCTGTATCCCAGCTTTCCAATGACTTTCTTATGGTTTATTTGAGAAACTGCTCAAAATGCAGACAAGAAAACTAATATCTGGCCTAGTGTTACACAAGTAGATGAGGTTGCCAACTAGCCTCATGTACCTCCCAATGTCTGCTAGTTGTTGATGTATCCTCAATGGATAACTTCACATTGACCTCCATAGGTGTAGCTATCTCCTTACACTTGGTCATGCCAAATGCTTTTAAGATCTCCTATGCATAATTCTTTTGAGAGATGAAGATTTTGCCAGGCTCTTTACTAGAGACTTCAACCCCTAAACAATAATACAACAAGCCCAAGTCTATCATTTCAAACTCAGAGCTCAAAGCCTTTAGACCTAATGGATCATATCTTCATAGTCACTTGTAATAAGAAGGTCATCCACATATAGGACAATTATTACAAAGTTTTCACCATCCTTATAAACATATAAGTTAGCATATGAGGTACATCTTTTGAAATTCAAGCCTAAAAAGAATTTATCTATCCACCACTGGTACCATGCTCTAGGGACTTGTTTCAGCCCATACAATGCCTTCTTCAGCTTACAAACTTTGTTCTCAAAATGGAGGGCCTCAAACCTCAATGGTTGAGCCATGTATACCTCCTCCTTGAGGTCACCATTCAAGAACATTGATTTAACATCCATTTTGTAAACTAGCCACTTCTTATGAGTGGCCACTACAAGTAAGTACTGTGTGAATAGAGGTCACTCTAGTAGTTGGATCAAAGGATTTTTGAAATTCAAATCCTTCAACTTGTGAAAATCGTTGTGCAACTAATTAAGCTTTGTACTTTTCTAAGCTTCCATCAGCCTCATACTTCAACTTCCAAATCCACTTAGTACCAATAATCTTCCTCTTTTCTAGCCAATCCACTAGATCATTCTTCATTATGCTATTATACTCAACTTGCATAGCTGCTCTCCATGCTAGATCGACAAGTGCTTCTTCCAAGACTACTGGCTCCATTACTTCTCTCATAATCTCGGCCGTCAAGGCCATATTGACTATGTGAGTAGAAGCCTTTCTTTACTTTCTCTATTCCCAGAGACCTCCTTGGTTCATCCGCCTTTTCCTCAATTGTGGTAGGCATATGATTATTGCAATCGTAGAGTTGCTTCACCCATCACGACAATGGATTTTCCAGTGGTGTGATTACAAGTTGGTTAAACTTTTCCTCATCATTCGAAATGGTGCTTCCTCCTCCTAGAGGGTAGGGATAGCTCTTGGGATAGGTTCATAGTGGACTACTTCTTTGCTCGATGATAAAGTGGAAGAGCTTGTATTCTCCTCCTTCGCTATGTGTGGCTGCTCCTTAAACACCACATCATGGCTCGCTATGATTTTCTTGTCTTGGTCATACAATTTGTAAGCCTTTTTCTCATCACTATAACCCAAGAAGATACATTTTATGCTTTGTGGATTTACCTTGTTTCTCTTATCCTTTGGAACATGTGCATAACATTCACTTCCAAAAGTTCTAAAATGTGAGAAATGTGGTTTCTTATTCGAATAGGTCTCATGAGGAGTTATGCCCTTAAGAGCCTTTGTATAACTCTAATTGAGAATGTAGACTGTAGTATTAATAGCTTCTGCCCAAAACTGGTTAAGCAATCCCTTGCCCTTAAGCATTCATGTTGCCATTTCCACACTGGTTTGATTTTGGCATTCAATAATGTCATTCTCTTGAGGTGTATGAGGCGTCATCAATTGATTTGCTCTTACAAATTTTTTCAAACCCCTTTGAGTTGAATTCACCACCACCATCTGCTCTAAACTACTTCATACTTTGCCCTGTTTCATTCTCAACAAGTTTTAGCCATTCTTTAAACTTACTAAAATCTTGAGTCTTATCACAAAGGAAGTACACCTACATCTTCCTACAGTAGTCGTTGACGATCAACATAAAATAATAAGTTCCTTCCAAGGCCTATGTAGGAATTTTACCACACAAGTTAACATGTACCAATGTTATATAGACCTTTCTTATTGGTCATGCGACAGGAGGCTCTGCTTCAATTGTATTGGCTATCTCCTTTTAGTCTTCACAATGCCATTCTTTTCATTTGCTTACTTGACACAACAATCTGCAATTCCATGTCCTTTCTTCTTCTAGTAGAAGTACTCTTCTTGAAACTTTTTATTACCACCATTCTTCTTTTTGTCACCGTTGGTAGAGGAACCACCTTTGCCTTTGGCATTGGCAGAGAATGCAACATCTCTACTATTGCTACTTTCTTGGGCTTTAGGCCGTCACTCCTCCTCCATTAGTGGTGCACACAATTTCTCAAACGTCAAAGCTTGGGGTCTCACTTGATTGTTTAGGTTAGTTACCAATCCATCAAACTTTGGTGGAAAAATCCGAAGACATCTTCAAGCTAGCTCCTCACTAGTCTTTTGTATCTTGGCACCAGTCATTGGTCTTGTAGCTTCTTGATCCGAGTGATGAATGCTTTAGATGTCTCTCCTTTAGCAAACTTTTGTGTTGCTAGTTGATTCTCTAAGTTCTAAATCCTTGTTTGATTACACATTTCATATTGATTCCATAGTATGTTCCAAGCCGTCTTAGTTGTATATTGAATCAAGGTCAAAACATAGAAGATCATAGCTTGTAACTAAGGCACATAGAAGATCATAGAATATCTACATTTGGAGAAATCATAATACTCAAATTTGATGGATCAGGGGTGGGTTCTGGTTCTAGATCAGTTCCCAATACCGTCTCCAAAAGCTGATAAGAATCAAGGATAGTTGTAATTTTAAACTTCCACAAAGTGTAGTTTTACCAACTAACTTACCTTTGTTGAAGGTTGGTAGAAGAATCCTTAGTGTTTGAATTGCCAGTATAACCGTAGTACTACCTGATGCACTAGCATTGCTATCTGATGAAACATATGGCATTTCTCCTCTTTGCTATTGAATTCCTTACCTCTTGCGTACTCTTCACTCCTTAGAGCCCCTTGGGCTCTACTGCCATGTAGAAATTACATGGCACAATGGATAAAATTTGAGTAAGGAGAAGAGAACACACCGCATTTATGAGAAGAACAAAAACTACTTTAATTTCAAATGAATTGATATAAAGATGGTTTGTCCACCCGTATGGTTCCACTATGAAGCTTAGACGATGATCTAGACAAACGATAGGCAAAGAGCTTAACGGTAGCTGCAAGAACTTTGATTCCGTGAAAGATAGATTGACAATGGATTTTGCGGGGTCTTTCTTTTATACCATGGGAAGGTATTCTAGTCACGTCCGACCATATTATGAACCTTTCCTAGTCAACTAGGGAATACTCTAAGAAATATTCTCTTTACCACTGTCCCTTGGATGCCCATCAGGGGGCCACTAGCCCCCTTGAGACCCCCCAGCCACCAAGGGCTACTTCTGCGGTCCCCAGATCCCAAATAAGGGGTCCCCAATAACTCCCACATCCCGCAACTCAATGCATTGTGCCTTGAATTGCTACTAACATAACTACTCTATCCAATCCAAAGGCTAGATTCACAAAGGTCACCTTTTTGCCATCTAGTCACATAGACCTCATCTAACATACAAGTCAAGACCCACCAACTAATGTCCATGCTCACACATGGCTTCTCCTCATAATGGGGGCCTTACAACTTAGAACACCATGGATCATTGGTGGCACCTTACGAGGATAGGGCATTGAGCATATATAATATAACTTGCAAAGATTGAAATAGATGCAGTCTAGATAGATTGTTCATGGGCTTTTAAAGTTTGACTATGTCAACTATGATTATGTTTGTGAGGCATGTCAATTTGGCAAGGAGTGTAGACTCCCATTTCTCAAGAGGGGGAGAGTTAGTGTATATTCTTTAAAAATGGTACATTTGGATATTTGGGATCCATGTCAGAATATTTCCTTGAGTGGGAGACGTTTTGAGAAGTTTTGGAGTCTAAAGCTATGGTAGAAAAGTAGTTTGAGAGTTACATAAAATAACTAAGATTAGATACTAGAGGTGAATATATGTCAAATGAGTTCTCTAACTATTTGAGAGATCATGGGATTAAGAGACATGTTACATGCAAATAAACACCACATCAGAATGGTGTTACAAGAAAGAGAATAGGATTATTGCAGAAGTTCTAATCGCTATGATGAACGAGATGATGGATATGCCTTCAACTTATTGGGTTGATATAGTACATACTACAGTTTATATTATGAATATGACTCCTACAACAGCATTGACTCATCTCATATCACCGTATGAGAATATTTATGGAAAAACACCTACAGTTGCATATTTTAGGGTGTTTGGTTGTGTACACTATGTTCATATTCTTAAGGATTTGAGGAAAAAGATGGAGCCATAGGCTACCAAATGTATTTTCCTTGGCTACCTAGATGCAAATAAGGGTTATAAATGCTATGATCATGTCACTAGAGAGGTCTACATAAGTAGGCATGGAAGGTTCAATGAATATGAGTCTTGATATAAACATAAAGCTACAATTGAGATGGATGCTTATGAGAGCAATAATGATGATGGTTATGTGAAGAAAATTGCAATAAATAATAATAATAAACATTAGCATATTGAGGACATATGTGGACCTCAAGGCCATGACGAAAGTAGAGGAAGTTATAACCATGTAGTGTCAGGTTGAGGAGTGCACAAAAGAAGGAAAAAATTGCACAAGAAAAGAAACTTATGGGTGAGAGATTCAAAGGATGAGTCTATGGATGATGAGTTTGGGATACCACATGTTAGAAATCTAGGAATAAAGAAGGTAGGGAAGTATGTACCACCACATGCAAGAACAGTTGAGGCACCATCTAGTGTACCTCAATTGAGAAGATTGGAAATATTGAGGCATCCAGTTGACAGGTTGACATATAACGGCTTTATGAACATGCATTATGCATACATGGTATCTTATGTACACTATGTAGAGCCTACTTTCTTTGAAGAAGCAATTGGAAGCAAAGATCGAAAGGAAGCCATGAATGAGAAAATGGATGCATTGACCCAAGAACAAGACATAGGATCTAGTTGATTTGCCTTATAGCAAGAAAGCAATTGGCTACGAGTGGGTTTATAAGGTCGAGTGCAAATTGGATGGCTCATTGAAAAGATACAAAGTAAGATTGGTTGTTGTTAACCCTGAGATGAACAAGGTGGATAATCCAAAAAATCTAAAGTAGAAGATAAGGCCAAGGCAAAAGTGAAACGGAAGACGAAGACACGCCAAGAAAAATATGGAAAGACAAGGAGTGTAGAAAAGTCCTAAATCAAGTAGAAAGGCACATAAGAAAGTGCAAGTCGATACTTTTGTAAAAGAGCGCAAGGCGCACTGTGATTTATTTTACGAGTGCTGGGCTCTCCCCCCGTGCAAATTGTAAAGGTGGATGGGTGGTAGGAAGGAAGTTAAGAAGGTAGGAGGACAATGGAAGAAAGGGCCTAGGGTGCGGCCGAGGACACGATTGGTCATGTAAAAAAGGGGATAAAGGGATGACCGCCCAAAAGGGATTTAGGGTTTTTCATATAAAGTTGAAAAGTGAATGAAAAACTCATTCTTGTGTATGGCCAAAAGTAGCTATCTTCTTCTTCTTGCTTGCTTGAGCTTGTGCTTGAGAGAGGGAGCGTGAGAGTGTGAGGGAGTGAGGGTGTGAGGGTGAGGGACCGTGGTGGAGAAGCTCTCCATCTTCTCCTCTCTTCTTCTCTTGTCTTCTCTTGCTCTTGGCAATGTAGCTTGGAGCATGAAGCTTGAGGATGGAGCTTTTTTGAAGCTTGCACTTGGATTGTGGAGTTACCAGAGTGCTTGGGAGAGGAGGCAACTCGATTGGGCATGGAGATAAGCTCACTACACTCATAGAGATAGATAGTGCGTCGGCTATGTGAGAGGTAGCCATTAGTGCTCGGCTTGAAATGCTTGAAGGAATAAGAGGTCTGTGGATCTTGGCGGTTCTTGCCTCTACATTTTGGTTCCATTACCAGGACAACAAATTCAAGCCTTGAGTACTTGCATGCTCCGAATCAAGCATTGAAGTAGGGTTTTCCCCGAACCGGTGCTTGAGCTAGATAGGTAGGAAGCAATAGAGTATGAAGAGGTATTTAATCTCCTTAGCAAGTAGGTTTTTGGTTTTTTGAATTTGGAAAAGTAGGTTGTAGTAGTGTAGGTGTTTTCTTTGTGATTTTGAGCTAGAGATAGGTAGGAAGCGAGGGAGTTTGAAGAGGTATTCAATCTCCTTAGCAAGTAGGTTTTTGGTTTTTTGGATTTGAAAAAGCAGGTTGGAGTAGTGTAGGTGTTTTCTTTGTGATTTGGATGCATTAGGGTAGGAAAAAATAAAGAAAAAAAGGAAAACATGCAGGTATCTACTGTCATAACAGGGCAAGAGGGTTTGATTTGTTTGCCCATTTGTATTTTGGAGTTTATTTGCTATTCTAGGTATACACAATCCTTCATTAGGGTCTATTCTTACGTTTTGGAAGTTTGTGTGACCCCTCATAACCAAAATCGTTAGAATTGAGTTGATATTCGTCATCCTTGAAACTCGTCCACAGGAATCAGACATTGTTACTAGAGTTTGATTCCTAGAATCCGGTCCGATTCCCAGAATGGGACGGTTCGATTTTCAGACTAAGACCAACCCATCCTATTTGATCGGACATACCCCTATCCGATTTTGAAAATCGGACATCCCAAAATCAGACGTCCGATTTCTAGAATTGGATGCATGAAAATCAAACATGCAAAAATCGAACACAAAAATCGAGCCATCCAGAATCGAACTCTCCAAAATTGGACACTTGTCAAATCGGATGTCCAATTCCTAGAATTGGACGCATGAAAAGCGGAACAACCCATAATCGAACCAAACCCATAATTGGACCAATCAAGCTCAGACCGTCCGATAGGCTGATCGAACCAACCCAAAATCAAACGTCTGATTCTGATAATTGGACTCTTACAAAAAATTGTCAAAATCGGACACATGAACAAAATACAAATTTGATACATCTAACCCCTGAAACCAACCCAGGGACCGTATAGAGTCAAAAGCACATCATAGATTTATCACCAAGCTAAAATCTAGAGCAAGTAGTTCAAAACTTGGCTATGAACGGTCCTTCAAATCGCACATGGTGTTTAGCATAACGGCCCTGTGGGCCGGGGGGGGCTATCCCACCCCTCACGGACCCCCGCAGAGGGGGCTCTACCCCCTCTGCACCTCCCCCCAAGTAGTTGGAGAGAAAATGCGCACCATGATAGGTCCTCCAAATTAGACCCTAGTGTAGAATGACTCTAAACAAGCATAAATTCTCACTTGCAAAATAGGAACCAAAAGTCCATACCGAATAAAGACAAATAGAGACCCTAGAACCTCAATGGGCCAATCTAGCCAACAAGGGCAAAAAGGCCACACAACAAAAACATATATAGGTTTGCATTCAGACTGCATCTAGTCAAAGCGGAATGCAACAACATTAAGCTACAACTGTGAGGATGACTAAACATGACAGTCCTAACAATAGATGTGCCTTAAAAGGCACTACACAGACAACCCAATAATTACTGGAGAATCCACATCTGGTTGTGCAGTTTGGGGACTCAAAGGCATGTATTAGAAGCCTTGAATTTATAAGCCAAGACCTAGAAGATGAAGACATAGTACAGCCTACTTATCTTAGGGTCAAACTCACTGCAAAAAGAGAGAGCATAATGTCGATGCTCTCATCGATGAAGGAGCAGATTTTAATATCTTGACCTATGAAGTATAGACCCTACTAGGCCAACCAGAGCTCACACCGACTAATGCAACTCTTAATCCTTATTGGGGACACCCACAAGCACTTATAGGAAAGTGCAAAATCCTTGTAACTATTGAAACTGAAAGCTTTCCTATCCTATTCCATGTTCCTCTAAATAGTGCTGATTGTGGAAAGGAAACCCTCTTAGGAAGACCCTTCAAAAGGGCAATGAAGTGTGAGGATGATTATGTAGCACAGAGGATACACTTGACACTACCAGGTGTCAAGATAATCACAACCTTTAGTAAGGGTGACCTCATCAAATCTCAAGGAAAAGATAAGGAACATTCTGACATATTAGGCAAGCCTAGTAAACGAGAACAAGGACAAGTGCATGTTGAACAAAGAGAACCAGTGAGTGAGGCCATGCTTGAAACAAGAAGGTCAAGAGACAATGCCAAGGATAGGCTTTGGACTTACAAATATCGTAGAAGACCACAAAAGAAGCCCAAGCCTTATAGTCGAAGGTATCGATGGAGAGCCAACACAACACTGCGATGGATATCCAAAGTGTTGCTACGTGCTCAAGGGTATTACGCAGGTAATCAATGGATTTGGGTACTAAAACCCCTGCTAAACCACCTCTATTGGCTGAAGACCAAGTCGTATGAAAAGCAAAGAAGCGTAGGAGGAAATCTAAATGAAAATCCAAGTCTCTACTCAACAACATTGGAGTGACTAAGCCCCTCATGATTGAAAACAAGAAACCAAACATGACTGTTCAAAAGGTAGATCCTCAACTAGCATGCTTAACAAGCAAATATTAGACGTAATTGTCGAGTGTGCACAAAGACCACTAGTGCCCAAGGAGCCTTTGACTTCCCAAGAGGATAAGGAGAACCATAGGCACAACGTTGCTCATGATAAGGCTAATTGCTCAACAAAGCAAATGGCAGAATCATCTAACAACCATGAGCAAATCTTCCAGTCAGTGCCATGTCCACCTAGGAGTCCCAAATCTCCTACACCTTCTTTCCCTAAACTGACATAGGAAGCACAACAGTAATCGTCAAGTGCAGCTGCTCAATCCCAATCTCTATCTCCATCTGAGCTTCCAAATGTCCAAGATGCGGGACATGACACCACCCTTGGCTCTCAGCCTAAGAATATGCCTATGCAATCCACCTTGGCTGGCTCAACTGATGCTTGATCTACACAAGTGAATGCACAAAGGGTAACAAAAGACACAACCACTTCTGATCTACTTAAGGACTTCCATAGTCTACCAATAGTAGCCAGTCCAATGGACTAGCCATTACTACTTCCAATCAGGATTTACAGCAGTCACAACCTTTGGCCGTGACAATGCCCCTTGCAGAACGTGTCCTTAGCAATTCACATGTGGAAGAGGTATCGCAACCAACATCCTTGACACCTCTAGCACTTCCGAAGCACCTAAGGCCTAGGCTTGAGGAGGAATCTCTCGAAGATTTGGCCAAGGATATGGTGCATCTGACCAATGAACCAAAGATCAAGTGCATGATGAAGCTTCATTAAAAAGTTGATAGCATCACACGTGCCTATGTCCATGTGGACATTAGAAGGCCAACACGAGAGCACACAAAGCTCACAGCTAAACCCCTGACTTGGGATGAGCAACAACATGTTTGCTCCCACTATGTAGCTTTCACTGAAGAAGTCATGAAGGACATCCCAAAGGCCACAGCTAGAGAATAGTGCTTGATACCCTCACTCTATACTACTCAATGTGAGACAAACAAGGAAAAGCTCAGAGCAATCAAACAAAAAGGGAAAGGACAAGGCAAATTTGTGCAGAAATGGTACTCCAACTAGAGTTTGGTAGCCAAAATTGGCCACTGACTACTGACACTCGTTGAGCAAAGGAAAGCCCTTTGGACCTCATTAAGAGTGTTGGAAATGGTCTATGAGGTCCAGCTTTCTGCCACTATCCAAAAACATCCCTTGTATGATAAATTGCTTCTAGAAGAAGATCTACATGTGGCTAGTAGGCTAGGAGAAGGGAGCATGGTTCTTGATATTAGTGCATATGTCTTTTGCTTTACTCAAGACCTTGCAATCCTAGATCTCTATGCTTCCCATCAATACAACCCTGACTTCTTCAGTTGGTTCCGTCCAAGCCTACATGACAGGAACCCCAAACCGTCTCTTGGTTCTATACTAGAGTCACCCAAACCTCTAGAGCAAGAGAAAAAGAGCTCTAAACAGAACACTTGCTTTGATAAGAAGCAATGGAGGCATGTTCCAATGGGTAAGGACAAGAGAATAGAGAAAATGCTTGACCAAGAGCAATTACAAATTCAATTGGATGAGGGACTAGACAGAGGGGAATTAGTTGAAGAGCTAGACAGAGGCAGTTGTACCGTCACAACCTAGCGAGGCTGTTTGGTAGGCCGCAACTATGTCCCATGAGGACACACTAGAGAAAGAGAATGTTGAGGCCCAACTAAGCACATCAATGGGACATAGTCTAGGATCCTAAGTCTTTAAAGGATACACCTCAATTTCCCAAGAAAAAGAGGATAAAACAATGATAACAATGGTTGTTGCAAGTGGTTGTAGACACTAAGAAGATTGAGACCAAGAGTGTTGAAGAGCTGAGGAATAAAGCATTGAGTTCACCCACGAATGAATACATTGCCATCTCTCTTAACAACGGTGAAACCTCAGACACATGCATGTGTTTTGATAAGTCAAGCAACCATTACCATCAATAGTTGCTTGCATTACTCAATCCATTGACAACAAAACTTGCATTGACCAATCAAAAGTGGATACAACATTGTCCCAACAAGTTGACAAAACTATACCAGTCACATTTGAGGAGAACCATGACACAAGAGTAGCAAAGCCTCACGAGAAACATGAAAACTCTGGGGACATAAGCAATCCTAGCATTGACCAATCTTGCTCATCTAGGCATGAGCCCCCAGCTATGCTAAAGCCTAGGGAAACTCCCAGAACCTTGCATGAGATAGCACCGAGCACGCCTTCATAGAACATAGAACTGTCACAGAGTGCTTGATCGAGTTGGAGGCTAAACTCAAATTATTCTCACTGCTTACGTCCTTGCAAACATGGGCACATTCCCTAGGGAGCAGCTTGAGGAATATTTGCCATATCCGCTGTCCTGGGAAGAGCAAGAATATCTTAATGAGCACTATGACAAGCTCCTACATGAGCACATGCAACTCATCTCTGACGAGGAGGCCGATGAACTACGCTTAACTGTGACATTCAACAATGTGCTTTGCCAACCAAATCTCTTAGAGATAGAGCAGCTAAAGTGACAATCAGAGGGTCAAAGTCAATTTGAAAAACATTGGTTTGAAAACTGCGCTACAATAGCCGAACTTGGGGCCCAGTCTCAAAGGAGCGATTGACCAAATGGCGGTCTCAAAGAGACCCACCGACCTATGTGGCACCAACTTCCTTTCGAGTACTGGCTACCATTCGGGGTATGGACTTAGCCAAAACTAGCCAAGAAAACTCTATGATTGATAAAATTCTCATTGAGGAGGAGCTACATGTTGCGAGTAGACTCAAACAAGGTACCATGCTACTCGATGTTGCAAAATATCCGTTGTTATTGAGTAGGCTGTCACGAGTACTAGATGCATGTGCCACACTCCAAATACAATCCTGTGTTCTACAATTTGTTTTTATCCTCATGAAGTGACATGGATTTATAAATGTGTATATAAATAAACAATGTGTTTTGTGATTATGCTAGGTATTCGCTTTTTTTTTGTTTAATTTTATTATTTTCTAACAATTGTGAATGCTTCAATTGATGTGTAGAGCAGGCAGCGGTGGCGTTGGGAAGCACTAGGCGATAGCGTGTATTCAAATTATTATCATTTTTTATGGGCACGCATCTTAGGCATGGCGCCAATATTTTGACGTGTTTATTTATGGAAGCGCTTGATATTTATTTATTATTTTTGTATGTGCATGGGCATACGATTTAAAGATTTGTATTGGACATTGTATTTGGGTACTGCCCAACTCCTTGGGTGCCCAATAGCTTTAATTCTTTAAGTGGGACAAAAGCAAACACAAAAGCTAAAGCATGCTAATTGTAAATTGGATTATTTTTTTATCTTGGAGATGAATAATATATCAAATACATGCTTTGTGGAGCGCTCACACAAGGCATGGGGGGGCCCGATTAGTCTCTTGCTTCATGTCGTGCAAGCTTTCTTTCTTGTTCTTTGTACAAAAGTAGAGTTCTTTTGTTCTTGGGGACCTTCCGACGCTCACTACGCGTGCATGCAGCATCCGATCTATGCACCAACATGTCTATGGTGCATGAGGCCAAAAACATGGTTCAAAACTCTCCCAAGGAGGGGTGTGCATATCAAAGCTCTCAAGAAATCAAGAGAATAGTGGGTGAAATTTTCATAAGCATGGGGCCTCCTCATGATGGTGCAAGTTAGATGTTCTTCTTCAAGACAATACTTTCACAAAGTTTTAAGTGTAAGCCTAGGTACAAGTGGAAGATAAGCTCGTAGTGAATGTTCTATGTCTCTCCTCAAGGTTTCTAGATAAAAACTAGAATAAATAGTTATTAGCTCAAAGACTGTATTTGTGAATGTTCTATGCCTATCGTCAAGGTTTCCAAATAAAAGTAGAGTAAAAGCTCCCAAAAAAATATTTGATGCCCCAAAAAGCTGGCCTAAGAAAGCTCATTAAAAATTCCCCCCCAAAGACTAGAAAAAGATTTGTTATAGCATCAGCTAGGTTTGCATAGGCATAGAGAATCGATAAGCAAAGAGGAGAGGTAGAACTGCACTAGGTCTAGTGCATCTTGGCATTCACAAGAAGAACTAAACTAAGAGAAAATGCCAATAGGGAAAGAGCCTTCAAGTGGACCTCACACATGTCAAGCATTTGTTGGATAATTTGGACAATTAGAAGAGTAGTATGGCATTAGCAACCTCAATCCTAGTTGGTGGGTTAGGAATAACACCCAACACCATGAACCAAGTGAAAATCCCTTTAGTCACAAAGTAGATTGAGAGAAGTACAAATAATGGGATAATCCATAAAGCTTTGTGGAGCAAATTGAATAGGTGTATGAGGCTAACAACCTCAAACACTCAGACAAGTGAGCACGAGCTTTCAAATTGTGCCTAGGAGAGAAGGGATAAACTTGGTTTACTAGCTTGTAGTTTGGAGATGTAAGGAGAATGGAGATTGCAAAGAGAGAGAGAGAGAGAGAGAGAGAGAGAGAGAGAGAGAGAGAGAGAGAGAGAGAGAGAGAGAGAGAGAGAGAGTGTGTGTGTGTGTGTGTGTGTGTGTGTGTGTGTAAGATGGGCAGCTAGCCAGATTGGCCTTTATCCCAAAAACCTCCCACTTAAAGGAAAATGTGACTTTAAGGGGGACAAAAGAATGAGAGAATGTGTGAGATATAATACATTGAGTTACTCTCAACCAATGCCCATCAACTTTTTGCAATGTGCAAACTTTTTGAAGGGCAATGTCTTGGTAAGAAACTCTACAAGGCTAATATTTGTATGAACTTTGAGAAGATGAACTCACTTACCCTTTACCCTTAAGCACTTAACAAATGAAGTGATACCTCATGTTAGTTTTTGCATGAGACACAAGATTCTTTGCCAACATAATGGTACTTTGACTATCACTATGTAGCAATGGCATGTCTTCATTGAGGTCCAAGTCTCCCACTAGCTAAATAACCCATATGGCTTCTTGGTATATCTCTATGGCAACAATATATTCAGCTTTAGTGCCACACATTTCTGCAAGCGAGACATCCATGAGATTGCAATATTATACAAGGTAGAAACATGTAATATGGTTGACTTTTTGTTGTCAATATTGCTTGCATAGTTATGTTTGTGTATCCAAGCACACCACTACGACTTCTCTTAAAGCATATGCATGTATCTCTTGTACCACTCAAGTACCTCAAGATGCCTTTCACTACTTCCCAAATGCTCCTTGCTAGGATGACATGTATTTACTCATTACTCCCATTACAAAGGTAATGTTCAATGAGTTTCAAAGGTTTCAATAACCTCTTTTTCATAGCATTGATCACATACTTGTTTTTCCTAGCTATCAAAATATCATCCACATAAAGAATTAACACTATCAAGTTGTTGTCTCTAGCCTTTCTAGTGTATAAGCAATGGTCTTTCTCACTTCTCTTGTAGCCATGAGACTACATAAAGGTATCAAACTTATTGCATTATTCTTGTGGGACCTACTTTAATCCATCGAGACTCTTTTTGCTTTGCAGACAAGCTTTTTTTTCATGTATTCCATTAAACCCTTTGGCTATTGCATGTAGATTGCATCATGAAGGTCACCATGTAGAAATGCTATCTTGACATTCAATTCTACAAGCTCCATGCCATCTTTAGCCACCAAGGCAAGCATAGTGTGAAGAGTAGTCAATTTTCACTACAAGTGAAAATGTCTCATCCAAATCCATGCCTTTTTGCGCATATATATATATATATATATATATATATATATATATATATATATATATATATATATATATATATATATATATATATATATATAGAGAGAGAGAGAGAGAGAGAGAGAGAGAGAGAGAATTGAGGGAGAAAAATAGAGAGGTGAGGAAGAAGAGAAGAGAAGTAGGGAAGAAGAGAGGAGAGGAGAAGTGGATAGGTGGAGGAGAAGATAAGAGAAGAGGAGAAGAGAAGAAGAGGAGAAGAAGAGAAGAGAAGGAGGAGAAGAGAAAGAGGGAAAGAGAAGAGGTGGTGAAGAAGAGAAGAAGAGAAGAGAAGATAGGAAGATGGTAGAGAGGAAGAGAGTGAAGGAGAGAGAGAATGAGACAAGGAAGAGCAAGAAGAGATCATCATTAATCTACGAAGTAGAGCACCACTCTGCCTTGCAAAAGACTCATCCACTTTCTTGTGCCTTTCACACCTGTAGAACAACCCTCCTCTCTACAAAGTCTCGATCTCACAAGGAGCTGCCAAACCATTGGATTCCCCAATCAAGACTATTAAAGCTTGTAGCCAATGCACGTGGACTCCCTTTCCATGATGGCCCCAAAAAGATGATATTTTAGAGTGAAGAGTGTGGGAGCTACCAATACGGTCATGAACGTGGTTGAAATGCCATCACACGCAACACAAGACTAGGTTCCTTCGTAAATTAACATTTATTCAATACATGGCTAGGAATGCAAATAAAGAAGTTTCAATTTGGTAAAGAAATTATAGCAAAAAGAAATGTTAGAACAAGTAAAGGCTATTAAATTAGAGTTCTAAAATTCAAAGTTAGGATAAATTGCATAGCATTGCATTACATTGGATAAATTATCTTAAGTTGCTTATAAATGAACATTTGCATCAAGAATAAATCCCTTGGCATTTATGAATTGTGTGAATGTAGAGAAAGGTGAAATTTTACATCTAGAATATTTTTCTAGTATTTATAAATTACATAAATGTAGGAAAATGTAAAAATTATATCAATGATATTTCTTTTTGCATTTACAAATTTCCCTAAGTATCAAAAATATTTTCTCAGTATTTACAAACATAAAAAATAGATTTTCTTGGTATTTATAATTTACTTAAAGTGAATTAGGATAATTGAAAAAATTATGACATATTTATCTCATCGAAAATTATTAAATCAAACTCGTAGTTAGTTTTAAATATAGGATATTTGAACCAATTCGCTTTGTTAACATGACAAAGCGAAACACGAATCCTAGATTATGAGATAACAAAATATGATGATATAATTCTCCTTGAGAAAAATAAAAGTCTAAGTATTCATATGAATAATACTTGCCTTGTTGATTCATGTAGTCTCCAAGGAAATTTTGTGATTTCAAGATCCAATTAATTCTCACAAATTAGGATAAAGTCTAAATTTTTAATAAGGTCAAGCGACTAACCTTTGACAAGGATTACAAACAAAAGTTGCAAACAAATACTAACAACAACTAAGGAAATACCTAAATAAAAAAGGTTAATTGAAGTTTAGATCTCAAAAAGGAGACTTAGAAATAACAAATTCGAAGGGGAACTAGGAAAAATCCAAGAGTTAAAAGAGAGTCGAGTCGAAAAGGATTGCCTCTATATTAAGATCTTGCTCAAATTACATCTCTATTTATTAGGAATATTGCTTGAAGAAGAAGTACTTGTGCTTGTAGCGATGCATACACGTTTAACTTGATGCACTTAAGAAGTTGATTGAATAATCAAAAATCCTAATATACTAAGTTTGTAACATGATAAAAAGGAAAGCATTCTAGACCTCTTCCAAGGCTAGTCACAGGTCCCTTTTTCCAAGGGGGAATAAATTGCCACTTCGGAGAGTTTTGAACTGGCCTCGATGGTGAGAGGTCACTCCGTAGGTGGATCCTTGGGTAGGAGGAGTTGATGGTACCAAGGTGCCTCTGGTTGATAAACTCTTAAACTCTAGGAATTGTCCTAACCCCTATGTGACTCAGGATGGACTTCCTAAGGCTCTTGTACTAGTTAGAGACAAAAATCCTAGAAAAATAAAGGCCTTTGTGCTATTCTTCCATATGGGCCGAAGGTGAACACCTCTACAAGGAATTCTATTAAATAAAGGAAACTATTTTTCAAAAGGGTTATTTTCATTGTTTGTTATTGTGATTTAAATAACATGAATGAACACTGTAACTAAAAGGATTAATTAAGAAAGTTGATTTTACATATATAACTTAAATATGTGAGATAAGTAGACAACTAAAACTACCCAACTGAGGAAAGGGGGAGAACGTGGTTCCTAACGAATTCATCCCAATGTAGGGTAGTCTTGGTAAGTTGAGAGCTTCTCACAAATTCGATGCCTAGAGTATAGGAAAAAGAACTTGACTCCTAGAATCAATTAGAACTTTGACTCTATATTGTTTTAGGGGAACTTGCCTTACTGGTAGAGGGGTTGACATACTCATACTTTCCCTCATTTCTCACTCTCCTTGAACCAAGTGCAATATGAATCAGCTTTGTTTCAACAATCTATGCAAGTAGTTGCTCGAAGACCAATCCTAACTAACCTCAAATAGGAGACCTTAGCTTACTTAAAAACTGAAATTCAAGTCAATTCTCGTGGGGAACAACCAAGACCTTCTATTTTGCAAAGTGGACCCAAAAGTGTCTAGGCAACAATCCTCGTGTTATTCGAATGAGTACCGAGCGATATTGCCTAGAATATGATCGATGGATCACTAAATCATGCTATTAAGGATATCTCAAGCAGGCACATCACACATCGTATCAGAGCAAAATGGAATTAATGTATAGGAACGATTTGGTGATAACCTCGTTTAAGAAAATGATCAATGAAAAAAAGATTCACCCTCTAATTATTGATCGAATCTCTTTTAAAATAATGAATATTGGTAAAAATTCTTGGTATCCCAAGCAATGTTTATCTCGGCGATGCATTCCCTTGATTTTTATTTGTTGAATTGCTTCATAAGGATCTTGAAATGTATGCACAATACGTTATCACTGTATTGAGAACGTTGGTGGATGCAAAGTGGAGTCTTTTGCTTCATCAATGCCGATCGACTTGCCTACCTTCAAAACAACCTTAAAAGAATCAAGTGGATGGAAGACCTTAAGCTATTCATCTTTGAAGAATTGCTCCTAAATCCCATCCTCAATATAGGTAGAGAACGAGTTCACCACGACCATTATCTTTATAATCAAGTGCTCTGTATTCTTCCAACTGAGCTCGTTGCCATTTTAGGATGCTTGCATTGCCACAATTACTATAAAAATGGTTTCCCAAACCTTCCCCAAAAATACAAAGTCCTAAAAATATTTGATGAATCTCCAACCTACAAAACCATTGATGTATCTGAATTTTACAATAAGGACTATTCTAACCCAAAACTCTATTTAGCTTGATTCCCAAAACTATCTACTTTATGTAATAATGAAATCCAATTAGCCCTATTGTGAACTTTGAATAATAAAGGAGTTTCAAATTTTCACAAGATTGTGTACTTTGTACTAATCTTATGCTTAAAAAATCTTAAAATTTCATGGATTCAAGTATTGAAAAAGACGTTAAAGAGAGAAAAATATTGTAAGCTCTCAAGATGTGCAACTAGTCTTGCAAATATTAACAAAACCACGGCATTACACCTTCCATGTCTATGCTTACTAAGCACAAGATAAAAATTTCCTTCTCAAGCAAATCAAACTACCTGATTTTGATGGGTGGCAAAGGAAAGGATATCAAGTCTAAAGTGGAAACTTGGATGGAGTCTATGGAGGATTACTTCACTATTGCTATAGAACTACTCCTCCAAATTAGGCAATGATAGCTGAACTACAGTTGACAGGTGAAGCCCAACTTTGGTGGAAGAAATGGTGTAAGGACCAAGGGATTGTGAAAGCGACCATTACTTGGGATAAGTTGAAGGAAGTTGTACATGGGCGATACCTTCCACCAACGTACCGCACACTGAAAATGAATGAATTATTTAGCTTGAAGAATTCTAGATTAAGCTTGGAAGCTTACTATTCCATATTTTTGTCCCTCTTGAAGTATGCCCCGTTCCATGGATATCACACAACATGTGCCAAAGTTTCACTTGGACACATCTCGAATCAATGCACCCATTCCACTTACAAGGCGTATTAATTTGAGCAAGGTCCATTATACAGAAACTTCAATCAACATCTAAGAGTGATAGATTTTGGGGACAAAGTTCTTCATGCAAAGGACTGTGAGGATACATCAAAAGGATCCAAGGACAAGGGCAAAGGAAGAAGGCCAAAACAAGTGTAGTTGGAAACTTCATACCTATAGTTGATAACAAGGGGGTACCAAGATGTTTCCATTGCAATGAACTCATCCACTTCAAAAGGCAATATCTGAAGGTAGATCAATCAATTCACCAAGGGAAATTTCATGGTTAGAATCAAACAGCTTCAACCACCAAGAAGAAAGTCGCCAGAGTAACCTTCAAAGGGAGGAACAAGGGAATAGACAAAGGTGAAGATCCCACTTTATAGAAGCAGACATGGAGAGAGCAACATTACATGCTGCTCTCGACAAGGAGGGCCCCAACCAACTTATCTCAATAATCTAGACCCCAACAAGCTACCAAGGTAAAACCTTTAAGACTTTGATTGATTGTGAAAGTACCCACTCATTGATTTCACTGAACTATGCAAAAAGCTAGGGATAAACACTAAACCTACATATAAGTTGTTAGTAGAGTTAGCAAATGGAAAGGAGGCAATTTTTGCTCAACATACTAGAAGAGTGAAATTTAACTTAGGGGAGGCAATCTTTTCAACATGGGGTTCGGATTTATGAATTTAGGAGATTAGGAGCGCTTGCTAGGAATGGATTGGCTACTTCCCAATGATGCTCATATTCATTGCGGGAAAGGTCAAATCACATTCCTAGATAAAAAAGGAGAGTTAGTAACCACTCAAGGCAAAGATGAATACCCCAAGCCTATCAGATCATGAAGGGATTGAGAAAAGTACTACCTATCTACCTAATCATTCCATCCTAAGGATACTATGAGGGTACCACCATACTATGGTTGCCTAAACTCGTGAGTGATATGTACGATCCTCAATCTCATGCCCCAAAAACCAAGCTTCAGCAATATCAGCCAAAACAGCGAAGGAGAAGGATTAAAAGGGAGGGTGCTCAATCCTTGAGTGCTCAAATGGTTTATCGACCCAAAGTTCAACCAAGAGTCCACGAGCAACCACTCATAAGCAAGCCCTCGTATAAGGACTCTAAGATGATCACCACCACAAAAACCGATGACAAAGCATCAATCAAACTTCAAACCTCACAAACCAAGCCTACCACACCCACTGATAATCTTCAAGTGGAAGTACCACGCATCAACTTGTCATATTCCAAACCACCATCAAACCTTAGGACACTGCAACCACGATGATCTATTCTTGAAGTGGCATCCAACATGGCCATGGACATAGGGGATGACTTGGCTACGTGCATTTGATGAGACTGGATTCAACTTTCACACTATTTGCTAGAAGTTACAAGCGTCTAGACCTAGATCTACTTGATGAACCCATAGCAAATGAGGTATGTTCCTTGCCATGTTCTTGGAAAAAATACGAATTCATTTTTATTAAGACTTCCACTGTTGCAAACAAGATGCTTAGTAATGAAATTGCATGAGAAAAGGCCGTAAGCCAATGCCTAATTACACCCTACAAGAAAAGTAAAATTTCCCTGCCACCATAGGAACTTTCTGAACTCCAACAACCAGTTGAAAAAAATTCTTATGCAAGTGGTATAATTTGCACCTTTCATGGGCCCAAGAGGGTTATCAAATCATGACCGATCTAAAGCAACAACGTGCCATCAAGACTCTCGAGTACAACCCTACCTATATAGCCCCCTTCTCATTTAGAGTGTTGGCCATAACTAGGAATCGGCCATTAGAAGAAAAATATCATGCTTGACCCATACCTAGATAAGATTCTAACAGAGAAGGAACTCGACATTGCAAGCTGACTCAACTCCGAGGACCTCTTAACTGATGTATTAACTTACATCACACAAGTAGGTATTTGCCCATAGGATATGGACCATTATACGACTCTTGAATACAACCCAAAGTTTTACGGCTAGTTCTTGAGAAAGTGAGGTACACCATGGATGCACTAAATACCCATACATCTTGATTTCCACAATCCTAGGAAGGATTTTCATCCTTTCCAGGGGGAAGGGGAGTAATGGATAAAAACTCAAAATAGGAATTGGATTTTAAAAGGGAAGAATGAATGTGTAAAGTTTGTGGATTGACTAGTATGAGAATTCTTATTTTGTGGGTTATATTCCTCATTATCGGACACTATCTTTCTATTCATTTTACTTTTCATGCAAGAGATGCCCTTTCAAGAAAACTAATTGTGGGATATGGTGTGGTGACATGAACCTAAATGGTATGTCAACAAGATAAAGCGAATAGGCTCCCCTTCTCAAAGGAGGAGCATAGAAGATATGGATTAGCCAGAAAGATTTGAGCATTCAACCAATTGAAATATCATAGCATCCACAATTTGGAAGGAGTGATTCAAAGAGGTAGTGGCACAGATGATAGAGCGATGTAACCTTACCAAGTACTTGGAAAAGGTGGGACAAGACATCAACCATAGTAAATGTACAGAATTCCTGAGGACTTTCGATGTCCAAAGGAACAGTGGCATGGTGACTATCAAGCAAGGCAAAACCTCTAGAAGGGTGGAAGTTGCCCTTAATCCAGAGATCATGGAGAAGGCACTTGGGTTAGCAGAGAAGTTGGAGAAGAGACCAAAGAGGGATGTGTACGAAATGTTGGGGAGGGACAAAAAGAAGGACTACACTAATGATAGAATCAACCTAGCTAATATTCCGGACCCCACCATGCGACTGCAGGCTAAAATGGTCCACACCCTTTTTTCAAGCTAGAGATATAGTGCCTTTATAAATAGAATAGGCATACTATTGCTAGAGAGCCTTGTAGCCAATGCCCTGGACAAGGTGAATTGGAATGCCTACATCCAAAAGATAATACATGCATTGACAAAGGAACTAGTCGTAGCAGCAAGGGTGGCAAGAGGGGAGTCTCTGACTACCAAAGCAGAGTTCGAGAAGAAAAAACCTGCCTCCAAGGCTTTGACTATAGGCTTTGGAGGAGTGTTAATAGCAACCATTATCCAAGAAGCTCTAGGGGAGGTGGAAAGAGAAGTTGTAGAGGAGACCTGGAGCCATCACCAATCCGCGAGGAGCATTGCTCTCCCACCCCAGCAAGCCCAACCATCTTGCTTTTAATAGTAGAATAGGGGGAAGAAGAAATCCACAAAGAGCAGTAGGACAATGTGAAGAGAATTGTTAATGAAAAGGAGAATGACAAACCATCTCAACTACAAGAAACCTCAAGCAAGAGGACAGTCAATGAGTAATAAGGCTCAAAGTTGTCAAGCCGCCAAGGGGGCAAAAAAAGATCACTCTCAAAATCCCCGTAAGAAAAACTTGATCCATCATCGAGGAAAACAAAGAGCTATAAAGGGTGGAGGAGCCAAAGAGACTAGAAGAAGAGCATAGAAAAGGGGCAAGAAGAGGAGGACGAATGATTGAGGCAACATGAGGAAGATGAGATTTTCCTAGCCGTTCAGAGATCCATGGAGCAGCCCTCCCAATCTTAGGAATTAGCAATGACGAGCCCAGCACTAGAGGACATGCCAAGCATGAGTGCAACAGATGAAGAAATGGGACCAAGACCAATGGCAGAAAGTAAGGATTAAACCCTACTACAACCAATCCCACCAGTCATGGCCACAACAACAATCACCCCAACATAGGATATTGTGAAAGGGGCGATCAATGAAAGCAACATCATGGCTTGGGTGTAGTACTTAGTTAGCAAAGTACAATAAATTCATCTACACCCAGCAAAGGAGCCCCCCTTGTAGGAATAAAGAGGCCAGCAGCAGCTGACACAGATTCATGCTAAGGGCCAAAGGTAACCCTGCTTAGAGGTGTCAATCACTTCGATGCCTTCGGCCATGTGCTATAATGAATATCAATACGAACTGGTAAAGGAGTTTCAAAGCCAACTCCACAAGGCAATAGAAGAGAAAAAGGTTGCGCTTGCAGAGCTTGAAAAAGAGAAGATTGCCTTCACAGACTACAAGATGGAACAAGCAAGAGTGATGGCCATCATAAATAGGGAGGTAATCACACTAAAAGAGGTCTTGAAGGCAAGAGAGGGAGAAGAGAGTCTAAAGGAGTTGTATGATGAAGAAAGAGAGAACTGTATCTCCAGAGTTTATGATGTAAGATATTATTTTTGCACCATCATTGAGTTAGGAGAACTCTAAATGAAACACCAAAGTGCTTGAAGCATTTTAAAAAAGGAGGGGATTGCATTCTTCTTTGCAAAGCATCCAAAGGATGTTGTTTTGGATCATTAAATTTGTCTTTTTAAATAAAGATTGATTTTTTTAATGGAATATTCAAAGAGAATTGTTGGATTGATGTGATGGAAAGTTCTTGTGCTCTCATGGGCAGATTTTTTGAGTACACACTAAACCTCCCCCAGGTTTACTGGTGGGAGCCCTTTACCAAGGGGCTATTGATTGCATTGTAGGTTAGGACGGGCCCTAGATGTGAGAGGTCTCTCTCTAGAGAGGACATTAGGCTAGTAGGTGACAAGGGTGCTAGGGGGATTTAGCCGTAAATCCTTTGGGTCTGTCAAGGACTAGTTTAACCTCTATGTCACCCCAAATGGACTTCTTGGAAGACCCTAATGCTAGATAAGGGTGGATTGGTGGATCCTACAACTGAGATTCGACACGACTCTTGAATTAAGGGATGGAACACTAGATTGGCATTGCACCTTGGAGAAGGTGTGAGACAAGTACATTATTTTATATGCTTTCAAAATATCGCTTTGATATTGTCTTTGTGTCTATAACATAATATATGTGGAGGAACCAATATTCAATGGATAATTAAGGAAGTTGTCTTTGCATGTTAAAACTAAATGTTTTAGGATAATTAGATAAATAAAACAAATCACCAAGGAAAGTGGGAGGCGAGATCCCTAATAGATCCATCCTATGGATGGGTGGTCTCAGTGAGCCAAGAGTTTTCCTTCAAGGTGCTAGATGTAGGAAGTGGCCAAATGTGTGATTGCCTAGTGTGTTGTCTTAGACTCTGATTAATTTTGTTTAGGGAAATGGAGTCGAGACTATATCTTACAAGTAGAGGGGTCGATATATGCTCCCCCTCTTTTGTCAGTCACTATGAATCAAGTACGACATTGATCTGGTTTGGGTTGAGTTGACTTGTAAATGCAATGGCCCATTGCTCAAAAGAGTAAACTAACCCAAAAACTGGGCTACCACCTTAACCTATTCATCTTAGGCCTTCCAATGCAGAACCACACTAAGCTCATATAGGTTTCCTTTCCTATCTTAGGATTGGGATTGAGATTATAATCTCAAACTAGAGCCCTACTAGTTCTCATCCAGTGTAAGGGAAAACCTTCCTATATGGACAACCATATGTACCTAAGCAGTGGTTGGCCACCTTAGGTAGTTTACATACAACTTTCTATATGGATGACCATATGTACCTAAGCAATGGTCAACTACCTTAAGTAGTTTATATATAACATAAGAGAGAGATTCCTATATGGATGATCATACACACCTAAGTAGTGGTCGAGTGCCTTAGGTAGTTTATATACAACTTTGGGTGAAGAGTATCCTATGCATGGCCCTTGGGATGGCATTACACCTCAATCCCATCTAACTATAAAGGCATGTACATCATTAGAATTTTTTCCAAGAATTTGATTCAACCAAAATCAGTCCAACAAGATAATCAAACAACTAGTTTCTAGACAAAGATTAAGATAAAATATAGTATGACAAGCATAATTTATAAGATTTTTTTTTTCGATACGCTTCTTACAAAAATATTATTTTTCCTTGATCATTTCATATACAAGATTAAAATATACTTTTTAATATTTTTAGCTAATTTAAATAATTTCTTAAAAATAAACTAAATTAATTTTTCATATAAGTTATTCTATTTATTTGGGTATCTTTTAGATTTTAATAAATTATTTATACTTTTATTCTAATTATATAAATAAATAATATTTTACAACATTAAACTGCTAATTTTGTATAATTTTTAACATATTTTTCATTACACACATGTACACACAAAGGAAGTGTTAAAGGTATGTATTGCAATGAAAAAAGAAAGAAAGTATATATACACTAGAGTTAGGGATAGTGTCCCTTAGATAACTTATACATATGGGATCTTAAAGTCATTTTTTACAAACAGAATCCTATAGTCAAAATTAGTTTGGGAGTTGTATTAGTTTGGGAGAGGGTTGACGTGACATGCCCATGGAGAGGATCCTTGATACCCTCGTCGGACCAAATATGGTTCCACGTGGTCTCTCTTTGCTCCAATCTACACTAGCACTCCTCATGGACCTTGAATTTCCTGAAAAATATTGTTTCTTCCTCACCCTCATCATCTGGGCCAAGGTTAGAAGGGTGGGTAGTAGGCTCCTCCTATTGTCTCGATCAAGTCGATATGGAATAGACCAACTTGCGGAATTGCACATCCTTTCTAATTCGCAGATTCTAATTAGGTAGAAAGTTAATAGATGTATTAGTAAATATTACCTCATTTCTTGGGTAGCCATATAGTCCACGGAGAAATGCCTTGTATATAGGTCAAGAGTGTGGAGGGGAGTCTGTTGGCTTTGCCAAGTAGCAGTTCCTTCTATAAGAAGTTGTAGGGGTGCAATGGGAGGATTGTCATGTGGAGCAAGAGAATGTAGGGTGTATTACAAGGGCAATTTAGAAAGAGGCGAGGCATGGTTTCTTTTCCCTTGTTGCACTTTCTGCATACTCTAGAACCTACACCAAGTCTTTTAGCTTTTTCATGTGTCCAGACTACTTATGGAAAGTTAACCAAAGGAGGAGGGCAATCTTAAGGGGAAGGGGGGAGGTCAGATCTGTTGAAAACTAAATTCCCATTGATTGGCATTCCAATTGATGCCTCAATGCTTGTTTGATCTGATATGTTGAAACCTATTTTCCCACTGATTGGCATTCCAATCAATGCCCCAATTAAGTGGGCATTGTCTCTAGGGCGGGTGGGGAGGAGCAAGAGCTTTTTTATGATGACTTGCCCTATATTAGCTAGTCTAAATTTTTGCTTGCATTGTATTAGGTTGGGGTTAAGGCCTAGCCATACCTCTTTCATTCTCTCTAAGAGAGTAAGGTCATCTTTGTTGAGCTTAAAGGTGTTCTAAGTTAGGCTTTCTAAACTTTGAGGAAATCCACCCACCAGCTAACCAAGTTCTCCCAACTATAGGATGGTTTTGTCGAGAAAACTATCCTCCTACTTTCCTTTGATAATGTGATGTATTTTAGCTATCTAAGCAAGCATACTACTCACATTGTGAAATATATAAAAATAACTTGCTTAATTAATCTTTACAAGGGGTTCGTTAACACTTCTTAAATACGAACATAAAAACAATCTTTTTGAAAAACATGGTAAATCATATTTTTATCATAATTACAATTGCTCTAAAGAGCAAACTAACCCAAAAACCAAGTTATCATCATGTCCTATTCATCTCAGGCCTTCCAACCTAAACCACATTGGGCTCATATAGGTTTCCTTCCCTATCTTAGGACCGAGATTGAGATTATAACATTTGAACAGAGCCCCATTGATTCTCATCCGCCATAAGAAAGAACATTTCTATACGAATGACCATATGTGCCTAATCGCCTTAGGTAGTTAATGTACAACTTTAGGTGAAGAGTATCCTATGTGTGGCCCTAGAAATGGCATAATGTAATTGTAGTCAGTCAAACAAGAAAATTAAATAACTAGTTCTTTCTAGACAAGGATCAAGATAAACTTTCCAATGGAATTTCCAATAATTTTCATTCAACCAATAAAATCCAACTCATAAATTACCTTAACTTTATGTATGTAAACACGCATTAGCGAAACTAAGGTATCTTGATTGATGTTTTATCAAGTTGAAAAATATGAAAAGAAACAACTTACGATTTGTTTTATGCATTTTCACTAATTTCAAAGAATATAAGTCTAATATGAGTAATTTCTAAGATAATTACTTTTTAAATATGATTCCTAGACTATGACTATAAAAATTATTAAATTTCCTTGACCATTTAATGGTATAACAAATTAAAAAACTCTTTAATCATATAATCATTCCAAAAATAATTTTTTTAATAATTATAATATTAAAATCATCATCATCATCATCATCATCATTATTATTATTATTATTATTATTATTATTTCTTACTAGCTTAACTAATTTTAAAACAAAATGAAGTCTTTAGCTATTAATCTTATTTTTTATATAATTTATTTTATTCCTCTAAGCCTCTTTTAGTTTTAAATTAATTAATTATATTTTTATTAATATACAAGTAAATTATATTTTTCAATTATAATGTATTTTTTTCATTAATTTTTAGTCTATTTTCTATGATATTTTACAAATTGAGAAATTAAACTGTGATTAAAAAATTAACATGGATAAGATAAGTTAAATTCTTAGTTAATGAGAATTTTTTACAATTAAAATTTGAATAACAAGAATTATTCAAATTTTTTGATAAACGTATGTAGTATCAACGACTATATTCTCGACATTATAGTAGATGACCCACAGTCCCGCTGCACCAATATGCTTGCATGGGGCCACGATAGTTGAGAAAGGGTGTTAGAAAGAAGAGTGTCTTTATTTGGTTGGTTAATCAAATGGGGGTTTTTCTTTGGTTTCCTAAGGTGGAATTTCAGGTTTAGAAACAAGAAAAGTCATTTGGGAAAAGGGTAATTTATTTTGCTACAAAACCCCCTAAGAATTTTGGAGTCCTTGTAGCATGCAAGTCAGCATTGACCACTCATTGCTATCACCTTGGCAAATAATTTAGAAATAAATGTAAGATAAACGGTCATAGTACAACTGTTGTGTTGATCGTAATGATACGACTATCCATAATACCCATGATCAAAGTATAGTTGTTCATGTGGAGGTGGAATGCTCCTGTCCATAATATACCACTCTGCAAGAGAGTTTCCTAGTTTAACACTATCAATACACAAATCTAGTTGATGGCATACGAAAGAGTAACTCCCACTTTTAGTGCCAATAAATTTTGTGATCAAAAGAGGTATGTTTGAAGACTTGAAGCTCCATGTTGATCTCGTTGAGCCATGATGCCTTGCCTTGAATTACTTTGGGCTATTGTTTCAAATCCATGCTAATGTCATACCAAAGTAGTGATGCTGTCATACCGCCTTTAGTATTACATGTGCAACTATTACTTGAAAGTCTTTGAAACTTATTGCGTCAAATTTGCTTTCATCTCTAAGCAACAATGGCACTCTAATAGATCATCATTCCTCTATTATGACTTGTCTGAAATTGATGGTACTTGTTGATAGTGAAATAAGCTACTGGCTGCTGCTATTGATGCTTGGCATGACAAGGAGTTAACAAATCTTGAATTTCCATCAAATAATGATCCACTTCTACTCTATTGATGATAGTGAGCTGGCATATCTTGAATTTCTAATAGATGATGATCCACTTCTGCTTTGAAGCTCATGAACTAATATGGCATCCTGTTGATGTTCATGGAAATAAATTCCAACCTGCTAAATCAATACATTAACTTAATTGCACACATTATATGAGATGATTATGTTCTATTGTTCTTGAACTAAAAGGTTTAAGGCAAGCTAAAGCTTTCGATTATGTGAACTTGGGAGTGGTAGTTCTCACTGCATAGCAATAGTTCCTCCATAAGCTTGCCGCAGGGTCGCTTCAGGTCTGGTATGTTTGTAATACATCCAAAATGGGACTAAGAGCAATCAAACTCTATACAATGGAGAGTCCAATGGATGATATTCACGATATACCCACTCATCATTATCACTGTAGCCATAATTCTATTGAATACAACAAGTACTAGAGTAGCTTGTTATTATTGACACAACTGCCACAGTTGCCTGTCTGTCACAGTCTGCCCAGTATTAGAGTAGTCTACTACTTCATCAATGTCTGATTCTATCAGTGCACAGTTCTAATCCCCAATGTCACTAGTTTTATGCTTCAAGCAAAATAGTCGCAAACTTCTACATGCTTAATACACAAACCGCTCTGCTTTCCTTTTAGCTATATTGCTAAAATATCTAACTGCATCAGTTGCTACTATTCATCCCTAGAACTATTCATAGAAACACTGCCACCAAACTCAACTTGCTACTCTTCCTTGAGGTTACTCTACAAATTAATTAAATACATCCTTCTTGGTACTTTACTTTGCGAAGAGGTAAAGATATTATGAATGGCGATCTACAGGAAACCAAACACATTCTGAAATTTGCTAAGCACTGAAATCCTGTACTCTGGAACAAGTACCCAAATTTTAGAAACCCAATGGCAAGTTTTGTCCTCCCCTTCTAAAGATCCTTTGCCTTTCAATAGAGTTATCTACAAGTGCAGAGACTACAACAAACTCTGACCTCCTTTGCAAGCCACATGGCATCTCCAAAGTGCAACAGCAAATTTCCAACTTGGTGATGCAAGCAACTCCCCATCACCTTGTTCTTGTTGACTATCTAAGAGCGCCATAGTATTATCTTCATCACTTGTTGGATGTGACAAGCTATTCTCTTGATACTATCGAAATATACTTTGTTGCCATTGCACAATGCTAAAGCCAAAGCACATTTTGAGTCCAAGATGAGCTCATGATATCTCTATGTCCCCTTGGCTTGAGAAAGAGGTGAAGCAGTCATTTTGCATGGTCATGTCTGAAGTAGCTGCCTTTCAACAATTGAGGATAGTTCACACACTTACAACAAACCAAGAATGTAGCTGGTGAGAAAGGCAAGGTAATGTTGGATGAAATTGCTACAATGACTATCAGGAGTGACTACAATTCATTCTTATTCTCCCTTCGGAATGCCTGCAATTCATTCTTCTGAGCTACCTTTGACATATCTTTTATAATTTTGAAAAGAGCCCCAAGGATATAAATCAAATAAGTATTGGAACTGCTCTCTCTTTCTCCTTAGGTCATCTTCCCCTTCATTGCCGTCTTTTTCTTTAGCCTGCACCTCTGCTGCAGCTTTACCATCCTGAAGAGAGCTTGATGATGTCCAACACAATCTAGTACTACAGGCAGTAGTTAAGTGCACCTTTGCTGAAGGGAATCACAAACAGCTAAGGCCATTGCAAGTGTGTTGTGCTTCAGAACTAGAACTGATGTATGTTTCTTCCTGCATTGCAATTTGCAAAGACTGATCTGATAGCTTCTGTCTTTCTTTTTGTTCAAGATGATGGAGTGGTGGTAAGAGCACTCCAGAGAATACAAGCGTTAATCACGCTGGTTCCAAGAAAGGTAAGTGCAGATCACGCTGGTGCAAATGATACCTTGAGAAATGATGAATGATACTTGAAGCTTAGTTGCTACCACAGAAAGCAAGTCATTGCTAAAATGAAATTCTAAACTACTATCAAACCTTCCTCAAAATCTGCTGCATTGCTAGATCCTCAACAACAAGAAGATACAAGTCGTGATGCAGGAGAAAAGAGGAATGATCCTGTCCAAACATAATCACCCATTGAAGAGGAATACTCTTCAAATCTGCTCAAGAAGGCATTAAAACGATTATAAAGTTTGATGAAGCTCTAGTATAGAGTACTCGAGCTCTAAATTTGTCAAACTCTCAATCACGGTAATAATGCATATTAGAACAGGCCAGAATGGCGCAGGCAGCATAGGCTACTTTGAGTTGATGTGGAATAGATCAAGCCAGAATGACACAGTCCGTTGAACAGCTCTTAATCATGATCAGATTGTTGAACTTCAATAGCAGCTCTTAATCATGGTAAGATGCGTATTAAACCGGGCTAGAATGGCGCGGCTAGCACAGACTGTCTGTGAGCTTCGTGGACATCCAGAATAGCATAGACAGCGCATGCTATTTTTAGCTTACATGGACATAATGATAGCCTGTATAATGTGCTGTACTCCATTATCAAGCTCTCGGTCAAGGTAATCATGTAGGTTCAGATCAGGATTGGAACTCAAACAACAGTCGCAGCCTGGTTCTTGAGCATTTTGTGGACTGTTCGCTGGCTTCATAGTCAAAGTGATACTCCAAATGATACTTAGAATGCAAGGATTGATGCTACGGAGGTTTGGAGTGGAGATATTGCCATGGAAGAGAGATCCGAGGTAAGCATCTTCCATGGGAGAAGAGAACTGACCTGGAGAAGAAGAAGATACCCTTGGTTTAGAAATTAGAAGCGTATCCTGGCTTTTAGTTTTCTCTGAAAGGCTCGAGGACTCCATTTTGACGGGTCACCCCCAAAGCAAAGGTCACAACCTACTAAAATAGCAAGTACACCGGCATTTTTTTGCCAAGAACCTCCATAATGTCTTCAGTTGTAGCCATAGCTAACTCAAGCAACCAAGATTTGTAACTCTAGTTACATGTTCTAACTACAAACCCCATATCCAAAGCTTGACAACAACCTACTCGTTGGATCTAAACTAAAGCTCTAATACCAATGAAATGAAAGGAACCTAACTTATCCTAAATCTAACCATAAAATTAAATATAAAGTAAACTAACTCTATCGGAAAATGACAAGAAGCTATAGCCTAACTGTGCTAAACTAGGAAAGTGAACAAGAAAACCAAAAAAATGGGAACTAACTACACAAAGTTTGATCAATGATAATGACCAAAAAGTATCTACAGTAGCACTCTCTCCCCTATTTATAGTTCTCCTCTTAAACTCACTAGTGCCAGTTATTTTCTATCTATTTACAAAGCTTTGGACTTCTTCTTCCTCTATTGTCCTCTTCATTACATGAATGTGGTGAGATCTAGCAAGGTTTGTTCCTTCTACCCAATATTTTAATCTTTGCTAGGTCAACTAGCTACCTTTGAGTAGGCTTTTGAGTGGAATAGCAACTTTTGTGGATGCAAGAGCTATAAATTTTGGTAGGTTTGATGGTTTGATAGATTTTCTATGGCATGCTTACATTGCGAACGAGAGAAGACTTTTGTTCTATGGGTTGTGGTTCATTCAAGGGTTCAATAGTGATTTCGCCAAGTTGTCATGGCTTCTCTTAAAGAGATGCACATGACATGCTTGGAAGGCTTAAGATCTTGGTGGTGTGTCCTATCTATAACTCATCTTGAGTTGCCTTTACTCATTCTTTGACCTTGTCAATTGCAGCTAGCTGTTGAACTAGGTAAATGTGTGCCTTCTTCCTTGGCAATGGTTTCCTTAATAGTCCACCGTGCTATTGTAACACTTTTTGCACTCGACACAACAGTCATTTGTGGTGTTGTTGTGAGTGCTTCATTCTTAAGTATGAGTTCATCTCTTTTGCTTCACTTCTTGGCACTCTTTTTGCCAATGACTAATCCATTCATCATTGTGAATCCTTCAATGTTCACACCCCCAACCTTCCTTTGTGCGCAAGTGATGTCATGTCAAGGAATGGGAATGCTATCTTTGTCTCGCTGATCATTTCCACATTGAATAGGCTCAAAGAAATTGATGGCACTATTGCCTTGCTATTGTTTGCCTTACACTGTGGACAATCCATATATAAGTGCATGATTTCACATTTGGGGAAATGTTGATTAGCATCACTTAACTTAGATTGCTTTTATTTCTATGGACACCTTGAGGAAATGTGACCTAGCTACAAATAGTTATAATAACCAATAGGGTCTCCCTTTGTAGGTATGCCTCACCCACAGTCTCGTCCCAATATCATTATGGGTATAAGACAGTACTCCATGAGGATTGGATGTCTTTCATCACCATAAAACAAACAAATGGATTCGTATATTCCTCTTCTTCTATTTGTTCTTCAATGAAGTGAACAGGGGCATCATTGGGCAGGTTTATCTCATACAATGCAACCTCATGCTTTCCCTTCTTTGTCCCAATAACTATCTTATCCTTCTTCTAAATTCCCATAGATATTTTCTTTTTTTTCATATTGGTCGCTCTTTTCTTTTGTGGGGTTTTCTTGCTTCCCTTCAAGATCCTTCTTTGGATACTCTTTCATTAATGTATGTATCCATTAGGGCATAGTAGACATTTGAAAACATGGAGAATATGAATTTTATGATGATTTACCATTCATTAATAATGAAGAGCTTGAAGACTTTTAGGGATCCTTCACCCAATCCGAAAGGATGGATCCCCCTATTTTCCAAGTGCATTTCCCTCCACCCATATCTTAGCAAATATAGGACCCTCTCAAGCACCTCCAATGCACCTTCTCTCCCCTCTAACCAATTAGGCAATGCAAGAAAAGGAATCCACGTTGGACATTCATAGAGCTACATACCTTCTAGGGAGAAGTTCTCTAACAATGGCATCATATAGACTAATTTGCCTCCATAGCCAATGATGTAGCCTACCACCAAATCTTGTTCAACACTTTTAATGTTAGAAAACAATGGCATGTGAGGTCTAGGGATTATGGAGAGATTAATCTCAACTTATTGTATGGCCACTAAAGAGGTTGGCAATACCAATTGTGAGGTAAGTGGAGGCTATCTAGTTTAATTTGGGCCATCGTTATACTATTGGTAGGCAAAGTTAGGGATAGGAAGCTATAGGGGGATCTACAATATGTTATTTTATAGCTGAATTGTCCACAATTAGTGCATGATCAAGCCGGTCAATGACATTCTAAAGGAAAGTAGTCCCCACCATAGTGAACAAATTGCACATTCTAGCAATATGGACTAGAATTTTTAAGAGATTCTACCATCTTAAGTAGATCTTGTTGTTGCTACTTCCTAACATTTGCGATGAAGTCCTGGGTTTCCTTAGTTTCTATGCAGCTTTGTCCTACAAGTATATCCTAACGAGATCCATGTGGTCTTTTATCACTACTGCATTTGCAATGGAGGTCATCCACATGGATAGACTCATCCAAAACATTATCGATATTGGAGCAATCAATTTTGGAGTTCCCAGCCAAGGTTTCATGGATCCTTTCATCACAAATGCCCTTAATGAAGGCATTTGTGTCGCTACCCTGGTGGTGGGTCTCTCTATGGTAGGGATCCATTTATACAGACTTCGAACCTTAGAGACATTATTTATTATGCTTTTATCCTTTGATGATCAATGTTCATGGGCCAAATAATGAGGTTATCCACATAGCTAAGTTCAATGAAGTGTTTAATGAATAGGTCCCTAGGTAGTACAAAAGAGGCCTTCTGAGTAGCATCAAGACCAATAAACTAGGTTTGCCCCTTTTCTTCTAAGCAAAGTTTGAAATCTTGCGCTTGCTTGGTATCACCAATCAGATTATTGGCCACATAGACTTGCTCAATTTGTTTGATAAAGCTATAAGGGTCATCACACTAGTGTGATACTTGTCTAGTTGTTTTGTGAATAAGGGAATTCTTGTGTGGTCTTTAGTGCTTGGAGTATTTCCCATTCCAATGAGGATGGTTTGTGTGATGTCCCTACTTGCATCATATCAAAACGATCAAACGAACCTATTGCTCCTGCATTCAACAACATTTTATGGATACTTTCCATTTCTTCTTGCATGGTTACAAGGCAATATCTAGTGTCATTGTGTTAAGATCGAGTAGTCAGTTGAGAGTGTTTGTCTGGTGGCCTTGCAACTCTCGAAGTTTCCTTTCCATGGCCTCAAGAGTCATGGTTGAGACATCAAACTCCATAGCTTGTTGAGAGCTATCGATTGAGGCCTAAAAGTCATCCAAGTCATCTTCTAAGCCCTTAGTCTTCTCCATTTTGCTTGGCATTGTCCCTGTGGTTTCTCTTGCCTCTAGATTGTCTAATTGGATATCTTGGTCAATTAGGTCATGGATAGGGGTGTTGTCAATGTCTATGGATCTACTAGGAGTGGGGTCTCTACTCAATGTGGGTGTTGGAAGATCACATCCACTTCGCAAGCACATGCACCTATCTTGTGAACTTAAGTCTTAAGACAATAATCGGTTCATTGTTCTACTTCTTGTCTTTTGAGCCACGTGCCCTTATCTTTTCTTCTTCTTAAGATCATTGAATATTGAACAAGGAAAGTTTTCTTGATTACAATTCGGCTTGTGCTTGTGCATTGTGCGCAAATAGGTTCTCTCTTTTTCTCAAACAATGTGTGAATAACTCTTATATGCACCAATTTAACTTTTTGAGTGAATATGTTTTGAGTTAGTTTGACCATGTTTTTGTGCGCAAATAGGCTTTCTCTTTTTTTCAAACAATGTGTGAAAAACACTTATATGCACCACTTTAACTTTTTGAGTGAATATGTTATGAGTTAGTTTGAGCATGGTTTCTTTTGGTTTTCTTGACGATTTGTATTGCCATGTTGAGTTTGTGCTTTCCTTGTGAGTGCCCTTTTCTTGTTACAACAATCAACCTTTCCCTTCACTATGCATGCGTGCAAGTGCAACTTAGGTAGTGATTAATAGCGTACTAGTGCACGTGCGTGGATTTGTTCCCCAAAACCCAAGAACAATTCCATTTTTCCTTAAATCTCATGTTTCGTGTTTTGTAATTTTATTATTTATTATTTGCGTAAAGGAAAATGAATGAATTTTTGAAATTGCAAATATCAATAAACATATTTCAACAATTTTCAATCATGTTTCCATCATATGCACTAAAGATTCATCATAAAATTAAATAAAAGGTGCTTACTCTAAAATCCATATACGCATGCCTTGGATTTTGGGTGTACTAATGTGCGTGGTTAAGGTACCTAGGCATGGCGCTCGATGTGCAGGTTTATGGTTTTATGGGTTCCTTATTGTGCCTTAAGGTATGTAGATACAAGTTAAGAAAGGTGCCCTAAGGTGAGCTCAGAGACTAAGCTTAGTTCTCAAGGTTAGTGCACAATGTATATGCACCATGCATAGGTGTGACTATGTGCAATTATGGAAAAGTTTAGATGAAATGTGACATGTAGTTCTAGGTGCAGTGCACATTGGTGGACTATGTGTGAGTATAGATGCAAGTGTACATGCAATTGCCAATGCACTCAAGCACACACAAGTGCACATACACAAGTGCAAATACACCGAGGTGCAAATGTGCTTAAGTGCACTCAAGTGCTCCCATGCATAGCAAGTGCACACAAGCGTACACAAGTGCACTACGATTAGTTTAACACATGCTAGGTCAAGGTATCTAGAATTGTTGGTATAGGTGTGTCACAAGTGCATATGTGTGCACAAGCATGTACCAATGTTAGTATGTGCTAGTGTAAGTGTAAATATGCCTAAGTGCACTCAAGTGCAACTAATTGAGGCTATATGCAAGGTTTATAGCAATGGACCTAGAGTGGGTCAAAGTGTGAACACATGTGCACTCAAGGGTACTCAAGTGCACGTGTATGTGCTAGTGTCAATGCTACTACTAGTGCACATGTGTGCACATTAGTGCATGGATGTGTGCAAGTGCACACTAATACATTGCAAGATGTCACCTTCTTCCCTCCTCCTTCCCTTCGAACCTCCCTTACAAACAAGGTGGGCATTGGGTTGGTATTGAGATCAAAGAGCCACTTGTGAGCACACATAGGAGTGGCATGGTATTGTGCACTCGGGGTCTTAAATGAAATTTATCCTAACAACGAGTGTACAAATTGTGTATGTCTAATGCAAGTGCTTATGCAAGGTTGTGTGTAGGAGGGGGATAGTGCACAAGTGTATGTGCACTAGGGGCATTAGTGCATGTAAGTGAAGCTTAAATCATAGCAATGCACTAGGATCAAGAGTTAGTGCACATACAATTCAGTTTATTAGCATTGCCTTTTCGAGCATATGGTTATACAATGGTCTCTCTCTCTCTCACCTAGAAAAAAGGGCAATGCTCTTGTGAGGATAGTGCGCCATTGTTAACAAAGTCCAATATGGGTTGAAATCCCATACCTTTGCCCCTTAGCTTTAGTGACATGACCTAAAGCGTGCATGGGCAAAGTTCATGGAGACAAGGTCCGATCATAGACAAGAATTTAAAAAATCTAATTCAATGTACTCTAAAGACCATTTTTGCAAAAGGCCTCTATGAAATTTTAGGAAGGGGCTTTGGAACTATTATGTTAGCCATATTTGACATTTTTTGTTAACAATTGAGAGTCGAGCTCCCTCTTTTGCAGATTGTGCACAATTTTTAAGTAGCATTGCGAGATTAGAATGTGCACAATTTAACTCTCACATTAGGAGTAAGGTTTAGGTGCATGCAAATGAGTGATGAATGTTGAAAAGAGACCACCTTGTGAAAAAAGGGCTTTAGGAGGGATCATAGAGGAAGTAAATTATACACAGAAACAAGGGTTTACATTCTTCTACTTCTACTTCTTATAATCTGTTGTTAGAATCAATTTTTATTTAAGAAAAAAAAAACCCAAAAGGGCAAGAAAAGAAGAACGATTTGTTCCTTTTGAAAGAGGGGAAACCTCATCGGTGCCTACATCGCCTCCCTAATTAGATCATTGCTCTAACTTGCATTTGGCATGAGTGCCATTGTTGATTGTATCACTCGTGGTATGTTGACCAAATAGGCACCAAGCACATAATTCTCACATGCTACCTCCTTCGTTTATTGTATGTAGAAACATGCTAACCAGGCTATACTTTTCATTGCCATTTCCATGTGTTCTCCTAAAACAAGCATGAGGGGCAAGTGTACGACTTCAAGGACAATAGACATCCACATCTCGATATTAGACAAATTGGTACAATGGCAGGGCATATAGGTGACACCCCCATGAATTGCAAGTGAGTCATTTGGGATAGCAAGCGTTGTCCTTTTCCAATATGTGATTCTTCCAAGGATGACAAGCAAAGCTTATAGCCATCGACAATCCTTGCAATCCCCACCACCTCTTTCTTCTCCACCATTCCTTCGCCTCCTCTCCACCAATAATCCCTTCCATCCCCACCACCTCTTGATACCCCCCACAACATCTCCTCCAGCACAATCACCCTTCCAACCCCTCAACCACCACTTAGCCACGAGAACAAGAGGAGGAGCCACTACAACCATCGCTCCTCCTCTTTGTCATCCTTCTTTCAAAAACCTGTATGTTTGTTCTATTGATGATGACTAATATATGAGAGAGAGAGAGAGAGAGAGAGAGAGAGAGAGAGAGAGAGAGATGAACAACAAACTTCCACTTTTGTAATTTTCTATTTTTTGGGCACCTTTTTCACTTGCACCAATTTAATTTTTTTAAATGTTTTCTTATTGAAAATTCATCAACCCCTACCAAAAAAAGAGGACACAAGCATGCACAGGAGCTTGTCCTTTTGTGAATAACATTCTATCTTAAAAGTAAGCTTTAACTCGAGCTAACTTGGAGTAATTTTGCAAAGAAGACTCATCTTAGTATTGTACCATTGTGATAGTTTTTGCTCTAATGCCAATTCTAACAATTATTATGAATCTAGGTGGATGTCTTTTTCTGTGCCAAGGGGGGGTTTTGGGCATAAGAACTTTTTGACATTTTTCCAAACGTGTGATGTTGTTTAGGGGCTTGCAAGCCCCCATTCCCAACGACACCTTGCTACATATGTAGTTTCTCTCATATGGAAGCTCATGATGTTCCTGTAAAATTTGTAATGTGGGGAGTAAAGAGGGAAGTTGTCTAAAACTTCTTGTTTTAGGGGGGGATGGTAATGACAAAATGTGAGACATATGCATTAACATATGAGAGAGAGAGAGAGAGAGAGAGAGAGAGAGAGAGAATATAAATGTGCGACTTGAGACATGCATTAGCATACAGTGCCATACATGTATATGCGTGTGTGTGTCTGAATATAAAAGTAATTATGCGTTAGAGAGTTTGTCTGCACATATATATACACCATACATTTAGTCTTATGGCAGAGACAAGACGAGACGAGACCAGAGGGGGGAGAAGAGCGAAGATGTCTACACCCGCCCGCAAGCGTCTGATGCGCGACTTCAAGCGGCTGCAGCACGACCCGCCTGCAGGGATCAGCGGAGCTCCTCAGGACAACAACATCATGCTGTGGAACGCAGTCATTTTCGGGTACGGTCTGTTCCTTTTTTCCCTCCTTCCGTACAAGATCTCCCCAGACCCTAAATGAATTGTTTGCTTGTGTATCGTGCGCATATATATGCACGTGGCCCCCCCGTGCACACACACGGATGCCTGCGGTACACGATCATGCTGCGCGCGCACAAACCTGCCTGTGTATATGTAGCACCTGAGTGCATTCCCGCTGTGTGCACACGTATCATTCTCTGTGTGCGCACACGTGTGCCTGCAGAGTGCAATCATGCTGTGCGCACACACGCCTGCGTGTGTATATGTAGAGCCTGAGTGCATCCCTGCTGTACGCACATGTATCATGACTGCACGGGTTTCCATATATGCCTGAGTGCATTCAGGCTGTGTGCACTTGCCTGCATTTTGCAGCCACAGCAGTTTCTGCTCCATGGAGGTTCTTTTCTAGTAAGAGAAGGTTGAACATCTGAGCATACTCCCGGGAATTTTCAGTCGTACAGATTGTTAAAAGCAAAGCATTTGCTTGATACTCTGTTTGGGAATGTACCGAGCTGCCATATCTCGTCCCCTGACAAGTCAAAATGAAAATTTCATTTACAAAATGTGTACTATACAGCTTGAAGAGCATCAATACGCAGTGGTGAAAGATCATCTGCGACTTTTGCTGGCCAAAGAAAGATCAGCAGAGGTCCTCTGTCAGGAATTACTGCTGGAGATGACTGCCAGAAAATAGAGCGTGGTGTAACCAAAACATCGCACATAATTAATCTGCGGTCCATGATAATAGTTTGTCAGTACTGCTTCTCCCTATGAATTCTAGGATGATAGCTCTGTCTGAATCATCGTGTCAAAATCTGGCAAAAATATGTAGGTCACGTTATCTGTACCTTACACAGGTTTGACTCCACATATGTATATGGGGGGGGGGGGGCGCTGATTACAACTGGTTATCATTCATGTTCATCATGTGGAAGATGAGACAAAATTTCAACAGTTCCATCATTGTCAGCGAACACATTTACAATTCAGGCAGTGGAAACCCTAAGGAGATGTCTGACAGTTGGATATTTCTGGATAAGTTGAGTTAAACATGATATCTTTGGAGCAAAATGCTTGCTTTGAGGTTGTTCAAATCCTATTCACCATTTCTTGCACATGTTGGTTTGCCCTTTATTCTGGGCTCATAATTTGTACAGTCAAGAAAATTTAGTTGTAGTTATAGCTACTTTTGGCCATTTCTCTCTTTTGGTGATAGAATGCACCCTCTTCCTCTGAATGGGCTCTGTGTAAATTACAGTACCATGGTCAATGTACTTTTTTCTGAAGTTTGTTTACCTCTCTTGACTTTGATGATCAGTTTTCTCTCTCTGTATTGTGATGTCTATGTGCCTTTTGTGCAGGCCTGATGATACTCCTTGGGATGGAGGTATGTGCTTGTGTACCTTAACAGAAGTTTTTAGGACTCAACTGTGCTTTTGTCCTCAAAACATTCACATGTAGTGTCCTTGGTTTTTCCCAGGTACGTTCAAATTGACCCTGCAGTTTACAGAGGAGTACCCAAATAAGCCACCAACTGTTAGATTCGTTTCAAAAATGTTCCACCCAAACAGTGAGTCCTCTTTGAATTGCACGCTGTTTAGGCAGACAAACATATCATTGGTGTAGTATTGTAGTAGCAGCTTGCTCAGTCAATTGAATGTTTTTTGACACCTTGAGTATGTGACTCAATTTGGAGTCAGATTTTTGTAGGATTTGTTTTGCTGAAAGTGGGGCTTAAATGTTTCAGCTTATCTAGCTATTGACCTTAGGTGCCATATTTTTCTCTGGATGCTGATGATATAAATAACAAAGTGTAGCAGTATTCAGTGATGTGTATTGGATATTTTATTAAAAAATTGAGTTCTGTCTTCAGTGATATGCATTGGACCTTTCAGTTGAAAAATCAAGTGCTGTTTTTGTGATATGATCACACTACGTTGAGTGGCATAGAATCTTTCAGCTTTAGGCTCTGATTGCCCTGTCTGTTTGGTATTGCCCTTTTGCAGTTTATGCTGATGGTAGCATTTGTCTGGATATTTTGCAAAATCAGTGGAGTCCTATCTATGACGTGGCTGCAATTCTGACATCTATTCAGGTAACAGTTTCAAGTTGTTTACAATAGGAAATGGTGCTTTTGTGTGCTAGATGCTGGAGTTAGGTCATTTTTATGTTGATATTGACTCTGGTTAATTATGATTTGCAGTCTTTGTTATGTGATCCAAATCCCAACTCACCAGCAAACTCTGAAGCTGCTAAAATGTACAGTGAGAATCGCCGAGAGTACAACAGAAGAGTTAGAGAAATAGTTGAGCAGAGCTGGACGGCAGAATGACAAAGGTCCATTGTCGACACAGGAGGTGCTCTTGCAGCCTCTAACTGCTTCACTTGATTTGATTGAAAAGTCAGGGAAAGCAGCCCTGTTTCAAATGGCCAGTGTTATGACATACTAGTCATTTGTTTGCTGATGGGTTGTCACATGTGAAGGGGGGAGGTTTTGTCACTTCCTATTGTTGTATATTCTCAACTTTTCTTGTTTTTTACTCTATGTTTTTCTTATTTTAAGAGTAATGTACTTTCCCCTTATAAATACAAAACTTTGATTTGAGACTTCATATTCCATATTTTCTAAAATACGGCTGCAAGTAAAGGTGTTGTCTCTGGCATTTGTGAAAAGGCCAGCAGAAAAGTAGTCTGTCAAGCTTTGATTTAGTCATGGACAACTTTGATGGAGGATTCTGTGTCACATATTCTCCAAAACATGGTCACAAGCATAGGTGGTTTCTCGTGAAATTGTGAAGATAAAGGATACCAACAAAGTAGTTTGCCAAGTTTGAGGTCCCATCTCCAAACATTTTTAGGAATGTTTCATGACCATATTGAAGAAAATAAAATACCAGTTTCCTGCAAATAATATGTTAGTCAAACCTTTCATGGCGATTGTAAAAATCCACAAGTACCATGGAAAAGATCACATTTCTACTATCAAATTGATCAAACTTCACCAGTTGATGCAGTGTGGAGAATGTTAGATATATCAGAATTGGGACCTGGAAGGGCAATGCTCATAGAATGACATGAATAAGCGTTATTAGTAAATGCTGTACCAATTGATGCACAATTCTTGAGGTGTCTAGTAATGAAGAGCTTGTGGAATTTCTCAGGAGAATGTGCCAACTTCTGGGAAGGCACATGATTTAAAAGAACACCAGTAGGGGGGGATTTGCTGATGCCAATTGTAACTGCTTCAGTTGAGCGCCAGTAACTTTAGTATGCAAATTGGTGATAGAACTTAGGTCTTCTCTAGCGTGGACTTGAGTGCCTACAACAAAGCACATTATGTTTAGGTTTAGAGGGAGACATTGACAAAAGCACTTGGGACATTCCCATACCGGGCTTAGTGATCTTGATGTCTAGGGTCTTCTAGTTCTCTGAGTTTAAACTTACACCTTAGCATCAAGAAACAAGGAGATTACAGTTAAGCTGTTGTCTCTCTAAGTACTTATGTTTGGCCGCTTCTGTTGTAGTTCTTGATGTCTTCACCTTGGTGACTCAATGCCTTAATCAGGTTCATATAGTTTCTTTCGTCATCAGTGAAAGTTTTGGGCTGCCCTATGTTGATAAGAGATTGGCCTTTTAATGGATGTACTCCGATTATAATCATATGATCAGGGTTTGCACATTTGTGACTGCTTTGTGGGGTTTTGGCTCTGATAGCTCTTGTTATGCATTAGCCTGCAACAGCAGCCGTCCTGCATTTGATGATCTGCATATTTTTGTGGTGGTGATGATTACTGACAGCCATTCAAGCCACATGCATGAGCTCAGTCAATTATTGTAGCCTGTTTTGCCACAGAAATGGCAACTTCCTGTATGTGATATTTCACTTATGCACTTAATACATATAAAATCTGTGTTCTGAGGCATGCCAGAATGCACTCTTTTATTGCAGGGTTTCTTGATCCCTCAGAAGTACTGTTAATATCTGTGATATTCCAGTCTTAACACCAGGGATGTTACAGAACACTGCTGGTAAATACATCACGGTGTACCTCATAAACTTCTGAGCTCTGATGATGTGGTAGTTGGATGGTGGACCCTTGCAAGGCAAATTTTGGTATGCTCTGCTGGGCTTTACTGATGAGTGGGGCAGATGAATTTTTGTTAATGAATGTGTGAAAAAAGGAGCCTGTGAAGAAGTTTCTTTTTCCCTTTTCCAGCAATTATGTGGTATGGATATGTGCGAGGGAGGTTGCATATGTATATACTAAGTTCTGAAGTCTTCAGGCATGTGGGTTAATGGTACTTGGGGATATGTGCAGCATTTGCATTAATGAACATTTTTCCTCAAAGTATGCATGTCAAAATGGCAAAGTTGCACCCTAGTAGGAAGCAGATGGATCAGCCATGTTGGAAGCATCTTGTGTGTGTGTGAAAACTGCTTCCAATGATTCATCTCTCTTTATTACAAGATGCTGGAAGTATCATCTGTGTGCGCACATGTGAAAACTGCTTCCAATGCTTCATCTCTCTTATTTACAAGACATTTAAATTCTAAGATTTAAATTGTTCAGCCTGCTTGTAGCCATTGCTTAGTGGGAAGGCTGATTTTATTATGAATAAGTCTACCATGAAGAAAGTGAAGTATTTTTTGTTATTATGGATACTATGTACCACGAAGATAGTGAAGGAAGATTTGAAATATATATTTAATGAGAATTTAGTGTTAATTCAGAGAGAGAGAGAGAGAAAGAGAGAGAGAGAGAGAGAGCCAAAAAAGAAAGCTTAAGAATACATCTCCACAGCATGTTGCCATGGGCTTTGGCTCCCTACATTGCAGGAAAATCTCATCCATGTTCACTACTAACAGTCACAACGAGATCTCAACAATGGTACCACCTCTATATCCACATCTAACCCTGAAGTCCTCGAGACTCTTCTCTATGTGTAGAAGGCTCTCTGTAATAAGAGCAATCTTCTCCTCTATTACAGTAAATCTTTGTTACAAAGGATGAATACTATAGTTGTTAGATGCTAAATCCAAGAAGTCAAACCAGGCATTCAGACGCGCACCTTGGACACTAGGCTCCCATAATGCCCTATATGTGTCTTTGTAACCCTGCTTTCTGCTAAGTACAACTTATCCAAGTGCAACCAATAATGGGATCCTCAACTGGGCTTATCAGCTCCTTTTAAAGTGTAACAGTATCATATGCTATAGGCTGAAATAGAGAGAGCTTCCATACAGGCCGGCTGCAACACTGTAACACTTGTACCTGCAATTCTGAGACGCAGAACCAATCTGGAGCTTTATCCGTTGACATCCATAACACTTCTCACCACACAGATCATGAGAGAGATTAGAATTACAGAATTGATTGGGAGCTTTATTCATTGTCATTCATGACACTTATTACCACCTACATCCTGAGACAGGTATCCCAGTTATGAAGAGCAAGAGATTTACAACATTAAACAGAAAGAGCAGGATGAATTAACTTAGACTGACAGCAGATAGTGTGACTGCAATAATCCAATTTTGTGTACAAAAATGTGGAAGCCTGTAGACTCCAAGCAAAACCAATGTATGACAAAACACTCCAATTGTGAAGACATGGAGATGTCAGTCATTGTTATACATGAAGGAACTCCTCATTATAAGGGTGAAATACCCAGGTCAGAACAGAAACTTCAATCTGGATAACCTTTGTAAAGTAAGAAGCAGACTAGTAGTCAAAATATGCCATTGCATAAACACAAGAAGCAACAAGAGACACAAGTGACAAATTGATTCAGCAAGGGAGGCATTACAATTGTCTCAACCACTAACAGCAGCACAGAAGCACTACAAGATGGGAGACCAACTCAACCTTAGCTCAGAAGTTTCAAATTTTGGGATACCAAACGTCCAAGTCTCAAACTTCATTCCATTTGCTCATATGCAAATTGAAACCAACCTTTTTACTCAAGGGTGGTGGAATCACAAATACAGTGATTTACAATAATTTGCAGTAAGCAATAAATAGTAAAATGTGACATTGAATTTTGCATTTCGCAAGGCATTCTAGGACCATGCATTATTTAGCTACATATTTAAAAAAATGGCCATGCGTCCAAAAGAACCAATATCATGACTAGCCAATCCTCCATTGAAGTACTCTGAACGTACCACATTTGAATGTAGTCATGGTCCAAAAGGCACGGTGTTTGCATTTGCAAGTTTCCTATGCATTTGTTATCCTAAAGCATCAATAGGTGCTTTCCCCTTTTTACCCATGCCACCCACCTTCAAGGATTGTGTGAATTGAGAATCCAAATCTTCTTCTTCTTGCTAATTTTCGACATTAGAATGTAATGAAGTTCACATTTCATTAAGTAAACCAACATTTTTAGCATGTTGCCCATAGTTATAGCCCATACCAAGATCAACAATTACATTATTTCCACCTTTTTTGATGAGGCATCACCATAATGTGACTCTTCGCTACTTAAGAAGACATGGGCTCCCTCTTGAAGAATAGTAGTTTTTTTTTTTTTTTTTGGCATTAAAGTCTCCTGGTAGTAGTACATCCCTAATGCTAGAGTAGTGTAAGATATCCTCATATGGTGGTAAGTATGGTGACCCCCCTTCTACATGGATGGCATAAGTGGATCCTTCAGATGTGAAGTAGCATTTGGCCATATTGAAGATCAATGTGTATATGCATCCACATAAAGAAGCCTCTTGATCTCTACTCATGACATGTTGTACATCCCCCTATAAAGGACCATGATGATTCCTTGTCACTCTAGGACCTCTTCATGACTGCACATGAGCCTCTCACTTCTAGAAAGTGGGTGATCAAGGCTTGGTGTGCCTTTTTACACAATATGATCTTTGTGCCTCAAAAGATCTCCTCAAACAACCCCACATCTTTCCTCAATGCTCTGGCACAATTCCACACTACTAATCATAAATATGTCTCATTGGTTGCACACCATGATGTGCACTTTCTATGATGATCATATTACATTCATTATAAATTTTCCACTTTCCTACATTTTCTTATGTGGATACAAAGTCCAACCAAGGTAACTATGGATAGACACTAGAATAAATGTCAACAATAGATGCATAAGACAAGAGTAGAGTTAGCAAATGGCTATGATACCTTAGAACTTGTCATGTAAGGAGGTTAGAAGGATAAGTGGTTGCAAATCCATGCATGGGGTGGCCAACTAGCTCCACTAAGCTAGAAAAGAGTATGGAAAAGAAACAAATTGAATGCATGTTGAAGGGAAAAGAGAGACCCAAGAAGAAACATCTCAAAGTAGAAGAAGCTTTGCATGGTTTATGTCATGAAGATGTGATTTTTTAACATGATGTTGTTTGGGCATTTAAGTTGTGCACATCTAAGGTGCACATGTGAGATTAAGTTGAATGTGTGCTAGAGTGACAAATAATCCTAGCTTGGCTAGTGTGGGGACATTGGCAAAAGTTGTTATGGATATATACCAAAGGGATACTTAGGATAGATCTTGGTCTGGAACATTGAATATTCACTTGGAAGTGACCTATGGTATCATGAGGGTTATAGATTTAAATAATTTAATGCCACGGACTAAGGTTTGTGAAAAATTTTTATGCTTTTAAGTTTAAAAATGGTAGAATTTAAAATGGAAGTTGGGCATTGTTTAATGCTATCTTAATGAGGGTAGGGGCACAAGGATATGCAACTTGAATTTGCATGTGGAGGACCCAATGAAAATGGAACTTTTGAAATATAATAGACTATCTATAGGTGATTGCTCATCTACAATCAAAGTGGCTTGTATGCAAGAGGAAAAGGCCCAATTTGTGTCTGAATATGCTTGTTATCAAGGGGCAATTTCGGGATAATTTTTACTAGTCATTCTCTCAAGGGCTGGAAATCAAATTTTTCTCTCTTATTCATTATATGTCATCTCTCTCATATGCATATTGGATCTAGCAATGAAAATTGAAGAGTCAAGCCTTAGTTTTGAACCTAACACATTATGGAATGCTAATTTGCTATTCTCAATTGTTTCCAATAAGTATGAGGGCCTCTGTGGTAGCATTGGAATGATTTTTACCTATCACAAAATTCAACAAGCATGTCTTCTTTAGTAGCAAAGAATCACATTATGGTGATGCCTCATCAAAAAACAACGGAAATAATGCAATGCCTAATCTTGCTCCTTCTGAAGGTTTCTTGTTCGTGAATATTGTAGTACCAATTTTAAAATTGGGTGACCGTACAATTTAAAGCAACTATACATGGTTGGCTATGCACTAGCCAAGCTTTATAGATCTATACTAGATCATGAGTTGAGCATGTGGAGGAGACACCAACATTAAGCACATGGAAATATTGGGTTGAGGAGAGAATACTCTACTATGGATCAAATACCCATGCTTCAGGCCATGTTTAAGGAGGGTAGAGCTCATGGAAGGAGAGTCTACTATTGCTTTATGGACTTTTGTAAAGCTTTTGACATATTGGGGTTGATGCAAAGGCTACATGACATGGATGGACTATAGGAGATGGTATAGGAACTCGGCCTTGTATGAGGCAATTAGAGGGTTGGTCCCACCCCATGAAGGATGTTTGGCACAATTGAGGTGAAGTGTGTTGCCCACTATCATTTATAGTCTTTGGGATATACATAGAGGAGTAATGATTTGACTTTTTCTCTATATTGGTGATATCTTACTCGTCTTAGAAAGAATAGAGGGGTGGCAAAGACACTTAGATGTATTATAGACCTTCTATCAACATAGAGACCTCATAGTGAACCTCAAGAAGGCCAATGGTATTCAATACCTCCCAATAATGGGCCATTGGATTATTTGATTTTACTTTGGTGGGAGAAAACACATAGATTACATATATATGCATATTTGGGGTCACTTTTGCTAGATCACAGTTCACCATGAGGAGAAGAGTGGAAGGTAGACTAACTCGAGGATATGTTGCACTCAGAGTGATGGAGAATCAGTGTGAACACATAAAGCTTTAAGGAGCCTTGGACAAACTTTGGTTATTTGATTCATTAGTCACAACATTAATTCTAGATGGCACTGGGATCTAGGGGCCAAGCCTTTTATCACACATGGAGCATTGTATCTATTGTTGCCCTCAGAGTGATGGAGAGCCGGTGTGAACACTAAAGTTTCAAGAAGCCATCGACAAGCTTTGGCAATTTGATTTAGTAGTCACACCATCACTTCTAGATGACACTTGGATTTAGGGGCCAAGCCAAGACTTGCATTAGAGTCATCTTAGAAGCTTGTAGTGTAGGGATCATATTTCATTACCTATGCCAGTTTGAGATAGAGATCAAGGAGCAGTGATAGTTTATGATGAAAGTGAGGAGACTCTCTCTCTCTCCCTCCCTCCCTCCCCCCCCCTTCTCTCTCTCTCTCTCTCTCTCTCTCTCTCTCTCTCTCTCTCTCTCTCTCTCTCTCTCTCTCTCTCTCTCTCTCTCTCTCTCTCTCTCTCTCTCTCTCTAGGAGTAGAAAAGTATGCCAGAAATATTATTCTACAATGAGACGCTTGACCTTCCTACTCATACTAGAAATATTATTATGCAATGAGATGCTTGACCTTCCTACTCATGCTCTACTAGCTCCTATATTTTGTTATACATTTACTTGCTTGAACTATGAGGGGTAGTTAGATTTCATAAGTATCTCCATTGAGCCATATCTTTGATTCAGGGTACCTATTGGATGCTACTCTTGCCACTTTTTAGTGTTTGAATCCATCTAGCATTCTCGTTGCTTGCCATTTTTAAAATATATTTTTTGTGTAATGAGCTTAATGTTTAAGACTAAGTGATTGAAATGAAAAATAATGGAAAATCATGTATTTTTCTAAGCATAATAATTTACAATATAGTTTTTGGCATCTCTTTCTTTCAAAGTTCATTATGGATAAATATGTCATTTCTTTAACCTTGAATTGATATGGTTACTTTCTAGCATTCACAGTAAAAAGAGTTAACATCTTTAGCTAGGTCAAAGGTAAACAAGTTTGGCCTTTCTTCCTTTCAAAGTTTAATATGGAGAACTTCATCATTTCTTTAATTTTGAATTGATCCAATTACTTTCTAGAGCACCTGAGAAGCTAAAACAATGAAAATTTTTAGCTAGGTCAAAGTTGAACAAGATTGAAGCATTGCAATAATGAAGAGATCCTATTGGCATTTCAAATTATATTGCTTTAACTTTGCATGTACTTTTTTTTTTTTTGGGCTTATGATTGTCCCTTTTAGGAGAATGCAAGCTTCATTTGGTTATATTGGGCTAAAAATTGGCTATTGTAAGAGATCCCAGAATCTCAACATGTTCTTTGTAGACATGGTGTCTCTTAAATTTGTGACGTGCATTCTTGAGATTTTGCTAGCAAAAGAAACATTTCTAGACTTGATTGCATAACATCAAGAAAACCCAAAAAGTCCAAAGTCTTTAGAGTAACATATCCTTGCTTAAGGACAAAAGACATGAAAAAAATAGATCCATTTGAGTGCTTTCTCTAAAGTGAAAGCATTGGCTTTTGCCCAACCTTCGATCACTCATTGACTTACCTTACCTTTACTCATAAGCTTCTTTGCCTTTCTTTCTCCTCAAATTGTGCTCTCAATTAGACCCTTGTGCTTTCATCACATGGTCTATTTGTGTTGTTTCAATCTCGTTGCTTGCAAAATAGCATCACCCCACTAAAGTTGGTAATCTTGTTGCATGCAAGCTAGCTTTATATGCTTGAAGCATTATATTTACTTGCGTATTTTCAGGGCTTTGTAGGCTGAAGTATTCATTTGCATTTTTAAACACTCTGCATTTGGTTGAAGGCCAATATTGAAGGTGATAAGGTCATTGTGTATACATGGATTAGCTGTGTTGTGATAAATCATTAAAATACTGCAATTTGTAACCAATTTTGAGCATACCTCAATAATTAAAAGAAATACCAAAAGAGGCGCCAAGCTTTGGGGGCCAATAGGTGTCATGTGCAATGAGGAGCACTTAGCTCTAGTTGTGTGTGGATTTTTTTTTCTTGAATATACTATTAAGCTGAATTAAATGTTTGCTAAATGTGGTCTACTTCCCTTTAGGCTTTTGAAGACCAATTTCATGGCTTTGTTGGGTTGAGACATTACTATCTTTTTGAAGGAGGTGAGCTTATGGTCGTCTTGAGGAGCAAATACATGCATCTTGGCCTGTAATTCAATGACAATAAGGGTTTGACTCATTGAAAATAGTGTATAGCAATAAGTAAACATTAAAAGATATCACACGATAGTTGTAATAGAGTGAGGAATAAGAATCCCCTCTTGAAAGGCACTCAACACATGGTTTTGAGTCATAGAATGCTGAAAATGCTTTAATATATCGAGCAATAAATGTCATTGGTGAGAATGTAGCTCAATCACATGTAATTCCACAACTTCAAGGTGCTCAGGAAGCAGATATAGTGTTTATGGTGCACAATTGGCAAGTGTTGTTAATGAAATTTTTGTAATTAATTTAACAACCTCAATTTGTTGAATTTACATAGTTAGTTCTCGATATTAAAGGGAAAAATACTTATTCACATTCTAAATAGCCAAATGAAGCTCATGGGCAAACTTTTCAACCAAAAGTATTGCATACACCACCACTTGTAATGCTGAATGTGTAGGGAACTTTAGTTCAATGGCATGATTGTCCATTATAGAATAATGTGCAATATATTCCTCATGGAAAACAAAAAATTCCTCATCCATCTATGCATCCAAGTTCTTTTGGGAGTGGATCAATGTTTCAAGCTATGGATGTTGCTGCACCTGCTAATGTTGGCATGCAAAATATAGATGTTTTAAAGCCACCTATGTTAGCTATTGAGGGGAATTATCATGGTGCATTGTAGCTTATAATGCATAGTGGCATGTATGATAACATTGGTATGCAACCAAAAATGCAAACTAGAATGTGTGGTCAATTGGGAGGACTTGCTAGGTATATGTTGAATGCAAATGCAACAATAGCATCACTTGGGCCACCATTTTTGTAGCCACTAGTGTATTACATTACAACTTGAGATCTTTGGGTAAAGTAAATACTACAAAGAAGGTGGGGTAGCAATCAAATTTGGGACCTTTAATGGTATGAGGATAAATTGAAAGCTTTGACCTTCATTCAACAATTTGATTTTCTTGAGCAAATAGAGACCTATTGTTGTCGTCTACCCAAAGAAATATGCAACTATTGCATTGAGACAAAAGTGAACATCGTGGCACAATTGATTGAAAATGCAAATACAACTTATGATTAATGGAAGGCAATGCCATAGGACTTAGGGGTAGCAAAGATGCTTCAAAGGACAATGTTGAAAATAAGGGCATCAAGACTAAATTTTCAGGAAAGTTTAAATCCTCAAAGAGGGGTCAAAAACAAGTGAAAAATTAATCTAAGTCATTTGTTCAAAAAGGCAGACAAGAAAAATGCTAATTTGCTAGTGCTAAGAAATCTATTGAAAAGAAGGCATTGTATGATGCAAGGAAATGCTATATTTTTTAACAAGAGGGGCATATAGCATGTGAATGCTCAAAACACAACTCTAAAAACCAACATATGACAATGAGTCAGAAAGGCAAGAAGCATAAAACTTCAGCTAGATTGGTACCTGATCTTGTTGATGAGCTACCAAACATAGATGCTTTAGAGCAATGCCATGCATGGGGCAAAGTGGGGGGATCAATATATGCTTTAGTTTTCTTTGATGTAGGTTCTCGTGCCAACTTCATTTCTCCAGAATTGGTAGCCCAGTTGGGCATCAGAGATGATGAGATGGGTCCCATGGGTGAGGCTACTTTGGATTGTCTTGGACATGCATAGCCAATTATACCTATCATTGGAAGACTCCATATTTATTTACAATCATATGTGGATTGTGTGGATTTTCACATTATGTCGTTGCAGGGCCACATTGTATTTTTGGATATTCCATAATTTCATAGATTACATGTGATGATTGATGTACATGATAGGAAAATCACTCTCACTCACAAAGGAAGGCAACATGTTCTTGATATAAAGTTAAAGGGAGAGCCAATTCCTCTTGTGTTTGCTTCAATAATTTCTTCAATAATGAAAAATCATCTTTATATGTACTTGGTTTTTGCAAAAGATGATAGTAAAGATGATGCCAAGTTAATTCCTCTCTTTAAAAAAATAATAATTTCTTATTATGTCTACTTCAAAAATTTCTTCAATAATGAAAAATCACATTTTTATATACTTGGTTTTTGCAAAAGATGCTAGTAAAGATGATGTTTCAATGCTGAATAACGAGCAAACAAAATTCTTTAATGAATTTCGAGATTTTTTTTTTGACTCCTTTCCTAGAGAAGTGCTAGCAAAAAGGCTAGATGATCATTATATTAACCTAGTGCCTAATAGTATTTCTTGGAAGATGTCACCCTATAGTGTGAGTGCTTCCCAACAACAAGAAATAACGAGTCAAGTTAATGAGTTATTGGGAAAGATGTTGATTTAGTCTAGTTCATCACCCATTTGCTCACTTGTACTCCTTGTACACAAAAATGATGGTTTATAGTGAATGTGTATTGATTACCATGCCTTGAACAATAACACCATCAAAAATAGATTTCCTATATCGAGGATTGATGATATCGTTGATTGATTTAGAGGGAAGGGCAATCTTTAACAAGAGAGACCTTACAAGCAGGTAGATATTACGTACACATAAGGCCAAATAACTTTTGGGTTATATGAGTTCTTGGTCATGCCATCTAGGATTACAAATGTGCCTCTAACATTTAATCACATGATGTATCAAAAATTTTGACCCTATAGGATTTTCATTGGCACATTCTTTGATGATATCAAAGTCTACTCAAAGAATCAAGTTGAGCATTAGATGCATTTAACTTGTTTGAGAAACTCAAATGACAAAAGTTGGTTATTACTGCAAAAAAGAGTGAATTCTGCATGTCAGAGATTCACTTCTTAGGGAATATTGTCTCAAAATACGGTGTTAGAATGCATTCTCCAAAAGTGGAAGCCATACGCACTTGGCCTCATTTAACCTTGCACGATGTACATATTTTTTTCGGGTTGTGTTTGTACTATAGATGGTTCATATACCACTTTGGTGAAATTGCTTCAACAACCCTTTATGCATTGTTGAACAATGGAGTTCTATTCACATGAGTTGATAAGGAAGTTACAACATTTGGTAAGCTAAAAGATACGATCTAGCGTTGATCTTGCCAGATCTTTGAAAATTTTTGTTGTTCAGCGTAATGTATGTGATAACATCAATGGTGTAGTTCTAATGTAGGAAGGCCATGTTGTGGTATATGAGAGTAGAATTTTATGTGGTGATGAGAAAAAATTGTAGGTTGATGAGAAAGAATTTCTTCCTGTAATTCATGCTCTTTCTACATGGAAACATTACTTGCTAGGAGCTAATTTTATTGTACATATAGATCATCAAACTCTACGATATTTTTTACTTAGACTAAGTTGTTTGAGAAGCATATGCGATGGGCTAACTTTTTATCCATGTTTCACTTTCATATAGTGCATGTGAAGGATTAAAATAATATTGTGGCTAATACATTGTCTACGAAACCACAAGTTTTACTAGTGTCAATGCATATCATCATGAGTTAGATGAGATGAAGACATAATATGTAGAGGATGAGGACTTTGCTAAGGTCTATGATCTTTTATCAGATGCTCAACACCACGATCATTATGCCCTTAGAGAGGGTTTTCTAATGATGCATGGTCTATGTTACAAAGTAGTTAGGGGACAAGGTTGTGGTTGAGAGTCATGGACCTTCGTCCAATGCATTGCATCATGGCATTGATGCTATAGAGAAAGTAGTTGAGACTTTCTTTTGTTGGATAGCTTTGGGGTGTGATGTGAATCACTATGTGTGCACATGCATTGTATGTCAAAAGGTTTGTTGCAACCCTTGCATATTCCAAATAGACCATGGGAAAACATAGCCATGGATTTTATCTTTGCTCTTAATAGGACACCTACAAGCAATCATGGTATATGGATCATTATTTGCAGGTTTAGCAAATAGGCTCATTTCATTCTGGTGAGGAAAAAGATAGCTGTGGGGATCACATGGCAAGATTATTCTTGTAGAACATCTTTAAATACCATGACATGCCATAGCCTATTGTGAGTGACAGGGATCCTTGCATGAAGAATCTCTTTTGGAGAAGCATTTTTGAGAATATGGGTATGACCCTAAAGTTCTCATCTTCTTTTCATCCACAAGATGGGTAGTTTGAAGGGGCAAATGCTATTGTATTAGATCTTTCAAAATTGCTGTGTGTTTGAGCATAGAACCAAATGAGAACATTTTTTTCCTTGTGTGGAATATGCTTATAACAACACATTGCATAGTTCCATTGGTAAGGCACTGTTTAAGATTGTGGAAGGGGGAACACAGTCCCACCCATTTTGCATACAAAGGATAAGATCTTTGAGGCCGAAAAGTATGTTGAGAGTATGAATGAAGCTTATGCTATAAAGCAAAAGAAAGTAGCTGATCGTCATTATAGAGCTTTGGCATTTGTGGAGGATGATTAGGTCTTATTATGATTTGAAAAGGAAAAGTTGAAGAAAATGAAGGGTAGACAGCGTATTTTCCCTAAACTTGGCATGAGTTATTGTGGGCCTTTCCAAGTGTTGTAAATGATTGATGAGGTAGCTTATAGGGGTTGAAGCTACTTGATCTTTGGAAGATTCACAATGCTTTTCATTTTTTGAGAATTGTACATCTGCTTAAAGATTTGCAAGCAAACTAACGATAGCCCCAAAACAATCTAGACCTTTATTATGCATGCTAGAACTTCTCAACCACAAGCAAAGAGAGAGAACAAGATTTTTATTAGGAGCTAGTGGCAGCCTGTTGGCTCAGAGGCCTTCCCTATTTCTTTCGTAAGTATTTTTCTATGATGATTTTTAGAAGCATTCAATTCATTAGCTCGAGACAAACTCGTAGGTGGACAAAAAATGGTGGCATCATGAGCATTCCGTATTTGGGCCTCCCTTCTCACCTACACAATATAAGCATCACCAAGTCAATTTTCAATGGATAGTAGTGTTTTCCAATTCATAGCAACAAACCTCATTGAACTAAGGTTATTACTTAATAATTAGATGACAAAAACGTGCTTCCAGTGTTTTGAAGAAAGCTAGTGTCATCATGAGAGCCTGTGCCATCACGTCAATTGTAGTAGTTAATGAGCAAAATACTAGCAGTTGACCATGCTTTAAAGTAAGCATATATTGCTAAGTAGGAGTCTTCTTAGAACTTACTTGGTGATGTTCATGAGGATAAGAGTGATGAGATGTAACAAAAGAGGTTGAGGAACTTGATGAAATCTTGATTCCTAAATAGATATTGGCACATAAGGAAACGAAGGCCAAGGGTAAAGTCTCCTGTCGATATTTGGTGAAGTTTCAAAACTATGCATTGCTTGATATAAAATGGATGGATGAGGATGATTTTGCAGAATCACCACATTTGTTACAACTTTACCTTGATGCTTTTTAGTTGGAGCCGTCAAGCTTAGTTAGCCTCAGCAAAGCACAAATTTGGAGCACTACATGATGCTCAAGAAGGGGGCGGTGCTTCTATTTCCTTAATGGAGATATCTCATGTATTTAGTGGAGATATGCTCATGTACTTCTATGATCAATCTACTAGGGACTTGTATTTCTACAATTATGCTTGGCTATTTACTAGTGTAGTGTGTATCATTTTGATAGCTGCGGATTTGTACATTTGTTATTGGATGTATATTAGTGTACTAACTACCATCTTGAGAAAAACATGCACATTTCTAGAACATGGAGTAACACTAGTGTGCTTAGTTACTTGGAGAAATGTATCGATAATTGTACATTAGTAGTATATGGAGTAATAACAATTGTATATTGAAAATACATGTAGTAATGACAATATGCTTGGTTACTGGAAAACATGCAGTAATAGTAGTATGGAAGGTTTATTAGAAAACATGAAGTTACAACAATATGTTGGTTTTTGGAAAACATGTATTGGTCATTTCCTATGCTATGTTGGATCCTAACTGTGTGAAATCAAGGTTGTTTGTGACGTTTCAAGAAGGGGGTTATGCCACCAGAATATGTGATATGAACTTAATGATTTACTAGAGTTTACAAAGATGTTTAATTACAATGATCCTTAATTCTGGTATCCCTAGGTCTTGGCATGGTGATCATTGTTCATGTAGTGAAGGATTTGACATTGGGCTCGTAGTTAACAAGTGTGTAGGCTATGTGGTATAAGAGCAAGGCAAAGTAACTAGGTGCAATGTGAAACTTTTATTAAATTGAAAGTTTGCACCTTAGAATTGAGTTACATTGAAAGTTTTGCCAAGTCAACAACTTAGCTAGGGCACTTGTTATTAAGTAGGCCGCCCTGAGCTAAAGGTTCATCCAGTGAGCAACCCACTTATGATTAACGAACAAGTCATTAATTAGCCCTCAATAAAAAATGAGATTAGATTAGCTACTCATTTGGAAAGCTTATCTTGGTTATTTAGGGTTCTGTCTCTACCATTTTGAGCAGCCCAAGTTTGGAGACAACAATTCTTCTCTTCTTTGCTACAAAAATTATAGGTTTTAGTCATGGAATATGAGTTGCAATATGGATGTAGTGTGGATAGTGAAAGGTGAGAAGGATCAAAGCTTGCACTCGAGAGCTATGGCGGGAGAGCAAGAGCAAGAAAGAGAGAGACAAGAAATGGAAACTCCAACAGTCACAATGTGTGACCGGGCCTTCCTTTATTCAAACTGTCACTAAAAGAATAAAGAATAGAGTGACAGTGACGGGCGGCCGCCACCTGCAGTGTGTAGTGGCGGTGACTGTTAGTATAGTAATACACTGGCAGCTAGGCGGAGGCGCCTTTACTCCTAACAACCTCCCACTTAAAGGTGAATCTGCCCTAGTGAGGAGTGAAAAGAAAAAGAAAAAATACAATACAACATGTACACATGTATAACAGGATGAGAAAAGACGTCATCTCATCCCACGCCCATCAATCTCCTAAGGAAGGCAAAGCCCTCTGTAGAGAGGCTTTTCGTGAGCAGATCTGCAGGATTCTGGTCAGTCGAGATCTTGACAAGATCAACAGACTTGTCCTCAACGACCCCACGTATGAAGTGATACCTCACCTCAATGTGTTTCGTATCCGCATGAAAGATCGGATTCTTGGCTAACTAAATAGCACTCATAGAATCCGAATGCAGAGTAGAGATAGCATCAATACCAAGGTTAGCAACCAAATGACCCAACCAAATGGCCTCCTTGCAAGCCTCAGTGGTTGCAATATACTCGTCTCTGTAGTAGAAAGGGCCCTACATTTCTGCACCCTGGACATCCAAGAAACAACACCTCTAGCATATGTGAATACATAGGACTTCCTACTATCTACATGTCCTGCATAATCAGAGTCAATGTACCCCACGACTCATGTATCCTGGCTGCCATAGCATATGTACATATCTGCAGTGCCCTTCAGGTACCTCATGATACCCTTCATGGCATCCCAATGCTTCTTACCAAGTGTAGCCATATAGCGTGCCACAACACCAACTGCAAAGGCAATATCTGGACGAGTGGCTATCATGGCATACATAAGACAGCCCACTACGGATGCATAGGGAATCTTGGCCATCTCGGCCCTCTGCTCATCTGTCTGCGGACAATCAGCCTGTGATACCTTCACATAAGAAGGCAATGGATAACCAATAGGCTTTACGTCCTGCATGCGGAAGCACTCAAGGACTTTATGAATGTACTCCCTCTGTGACAAGTAGAGGAGTCCCTGATGCTTGTCGCGTCTAATGCGCATACCAAGTATGTGAGCGGCCTGTCCCAAATCTTTCATCTCAAAGATCTTCTTGAACTGAGCCTTAAGAGCATCTAGCTCATCATGAGCTTTCCCGGCTATCAGCATATCATCCACATAGAGGACCAAAATCAATAAAGAACCATCATGGGCTTTCTTCTGTAAAGATACGATTCCATAGCACTCCTGCTGTAGCCGTGTGACTGCATAAAGGCATCAAACTTATGATACTACTCCCTAGGTGCCTGTTCAAGCCATAAAGACTTTTCTTCAATTTGCACACTAGGTGCTCCTTGCCAGGTTCTGTAAAGCCTTAGGCTGCTCCATATAAATCTCATCATGCAAGTCCCCATGTAAGAAAGCCGTCTTGATATCCATCTGGTATAAATCCAAGTCAAGCTGAGCAACCAAAGCCAAGACTAAGCGCAGGGTGGTCATCTTAACCACAGAAGAAAAGACCTCATCAAAGTCCACACCATGCTCCTGCTTAAAACCATTTACTACCAATCTAGCCTTGTATGCCAGCTTGGGGTGTCCAAGGGTACTTTTCAGCTTGTACACCCACTTGCATGGCAAAGCCTTCTTGCCCATAGGCAAGGAAACCAAATCCCAAGTGTCATTCTTATGCAAGGAGTTTATCTCAGACTGCATAGCCCTCTCCCAGGAGTGTCTGTCACCCCTTCGCATAGCCTCATCATAAGTGAACGGCTCTCCTGTATCTATAACCAATACATAATGCATCGAGGGTTGAAATCTATCAGGTGGATGTCTATCTCTAGTAGACCGTCTCACGGCTCTGCTGCCTGTCCAACACCTTGACCATGGGCATCTGCTATAGTTGTAGGTTGTCCAATTGGTTATGTAGGAGCTCTCGGCTCCTCCTGAAATATGACCCTGCGAATCTCAACAACTCTCTCAGGCTGCCTATGCATCTTGTCTTCATGGAATACTACATCATGACTGTGGATGACTTTCCGTACGTGCGGATCCCAGAGATGGTAACCCATCTCGTCTGCATCCCCATAACCAAGGAAACATCTGCCACTCTTAGGATCCATCTTACTTTTCTTGTCCTTGGGCACATGGCAAAATGCCTCACATCCAAAGACACGGAGATGCGCATAAGAGGGAGGTTTTCCAATCCATACCTCCTCGGCAACCTGAAAATCCAAACCACTAGAAGGTGGTTTGTTTATGATATGCACAACTGTACTAACTGCCTCAGCCCAAAAGCTCTGTGGTAGGCTTGCGTGGCTAAGCATACTACGTACACACTCCTGGATGGTTCTATTCATTTGCTCAGCCAAACCATTCTTGGGGGGGGGGGGGTGTAGGGGGTTGGTCAACTGATGCTTAATACCCCTCTCATCATATAATTGCTCAAAAGTATGTGAGACATACTCACCCCCATTATTTGTCCTTAGGCATTTTAGCCTATACCCAGACTGGTTCTCAAACAATGCAAGCCATCTCTGAAACACATCCAAGACATCGGATTTCAGCTTAATGGGATAAGCCCAAACTTTCCGTGAAAAATCATCTATGAAAGTAACAAAATACTTGGCACCACCCATAGACTGACAAGGCATGGGCCCACAGACATCCGAATATACCAATGCCAAGGGCTCACTCATGCGTGGCCTACTAGACCTTTTTATGCATAGACCTAGTCTGCTTGTCATAAAGACAATGCTCACATGAATCAAAACATGCATAATCAAGGGGCGGTAAGTACTGCAAACCAAAAAGCATTTTCATTCCCTTCAAAGACATATGGCCCAAACGGGCATGCCAAAGAGATACATGTGGGATAGAACCCACAGACAACATGATCAAGGGAAGAAGTGGACACAATCAAGGGATAGAGGCTGCTAGCCTTGGCACCTCTCACAATCACAAGTTTGCCACGAGTGATCTTCCATGCAGAGTCTCCAAAAGATACATGATAACTTGCGTCATCAAGCTGTCCAGCTGACATGAGACTACGTGTCAAAGTAGGTACATGACGTACATCCTGCATAACAAAACTGTTGCCAGAAGGAAACTGCAGCCTAATATCACCAATGCCCACAATATCAAGAGAGCTGTCATCACCCAAACGCACAGAACCCGAAACAGTACGATATGAATGAAAACACTCTCGGCAAGTTGTCACATGAAAGGACGCACCTGAGTCCAAGAGCCAACACTGTGCATACATAGAGTGTATCTCTGTCATCTGCGAAGCACTAGAAGAAGCTGCAAGGATATAATCATCATCAACATCCTCAGGCTGCATAACATTAATCTCTTCAATTTTAACACTGGACTTTGCAGGCACTATGCTACGATCAGAAGACTTATCCTGCACTTTGTCTTTCCCCTTAACTTTGCGCCTTTCATTGCGCAGTTCATGGCATTGTGGCCTAATATGGTCCTTTTTCCCACAATGGTGACAAGTAACATCTGCATTCCTGCCACGGGATTTGCTACGTGACTTCCCACGAGACTTGGACCGAGATTTCTGAGAATATCGTCCACGGCCACTGCCACTGCTATGCTTTCCATATCCATCATTCCTGCCTCTAACTGTCATAGCATGTGACACACGAGAGGCATCCAAATTCTTACGGTTAACCTCTTTCTGCAGAAGAGCACTCTCAACATCAGATAATTTCAAGGTAGCAGTAGAGGCACATAATGTAGTGCAGAATGCATCCCATGACTCATTAAGAGTACCAAGCAAGAAAAGAGGAGTGACATCCTCTACAAAAGTGATGTCTTGCGAAGTCAAGTTCTTGAGTATAGCATGGAATTGGCTCAAGTGAGCAAACATAGTCACATTCTCTTTCATGCGCAGATCCATAAGCTGCTTTAGCCAATACATCTGACTCACTGGACTTTTCTTGTCATAGAGATTCTTGATTTTATTCCACAACTACCATGCACTCTGTTCTTCCTCAAAGACATTGTAATGAACCTGTTCTGTGAGAGATAATACAATAGTAGACTTGCATAACTCATCAAGATCAAGCCATTCCTTATCTGGCATAGTTGTAGGCGGATGCCCGCTCAACCGATTTCTATACCAACACCTGCCAAATCTGGCTCTTCCAATAAGAGTAATTCGTACCATCAAGCTTAGTGATGTTGAAAATAGCATGATCAGTGGACGAACTCGCCATAATGCAGGCTGGAAGACTATAGACAGTTCAAAACTGCTTGCTGTTTATTGCAGAAAATGACAAAAAAAAATCACCAAAATCGAGAGAAAATGGCGAGAAAAGTGTAACCAAAGCTGCTGCCCACCAAGTACTAGTGAAAGCACATCATTTCAGAATATTTCAGCATGAAAAATCCATGTCAGTCCATACATATATGCTTGTTGTAATAAATTACAGATTTCAGCACTGAGAGCTAACAGTCCCAAAATCGGATCCCAAGTCAATCAGATATTGCCAAGACCAAAGCCGGCATCATGCAGACACATCACTCCTTGGCTTCCCGAGCACCTTCCTGGTCCCTTTGGGCACCCTCAAGGCATTCACACAGAGGTATTGCTTCACTCTTTACAGGGTTTATCTCAGTTTTCAGCCCTCTTGAAATAGGGTAGCCATTACACTCCCAGCTCTCATTTCATATGTGGGCTACTCTCCCCTTTTGCTGGAGCTTGTTTGAGGCCTTCCTTGGCTTTAACCGGACCCCTCCGAAGCTTGGCCACCATTTTTTGCAGCCCCAGGACCAACATTTACAGTTGGCGCAATCACACAGCCCTCCCATATGTGTCTTTAGCATTGACAGTCACAATAGTAGCTCTCCCCCTCCATTGGCACTTGGAAAGGCTCCATTTCGGGCATATGAACATGCTTTGATGCTTGGTTTGTTTTGATGGTTGATGTGTTGGCGTAGCATTTGACTAATTTAACACTGTTTTGGGATTGTCATAACAATCCACAGGCAGTTTATGACAGTGTTACACTGACGTTTGATGCTACAACTTGTTTGGCATTGTCATTTGATGTCCGGTTGGTCCCGTTTGATGCTCGGATGTTAGGGAAATGTATGCCTATTGTTTGGCAACCATTTGGAGCTGATTTTGGTGCTGAAATTCTCAGTTTTGAACAGTAAATCACTGCTGTACATAGTTGGGCTGAAGTCATTTTACTAATGTATGCTTATACCTATGCTTTTCGGGCTATGTTTCGAGCATATATGGTGATGTATTGACACTTGGGGCTCGACATAGAGCTTGGTTTTGATTTGGGATCGTTGGTTGAGCTTGAGCTCGCTTTGCAAAGCATTTGGATGCTCCGTCTTGGATGTACTTATGGCATGTATGTTGCTTATGTCTGACCGGTCTTGACATGCTTAGCCTATGCCATTACTACATGCTAGTTATATTGTTTGGAGCCTATTGCTACTGGAGCTTACTTGAGCTATTTATTGGCTTGCCAGAGTTGTATCTTGGGATGTACTTGATGTCTTACATGCTTATGGATGCTACATACGGATGCTCTACTGCCTACATCTCCGGGATGTACCATTGATGGTTGATCTTGGACACTTGTCATTGGTGCTTGTACATGCTTTGTTCGAGCTTTGTTGCTTGATATTTACGGCTTTTGTGCCAGTGGGAGCGTCTTTGGATGCTTGACAGCCATTGAGCAGGTGGTCTATGCTCTTTGAGATTTTGAGACTATTTGGGATCTTTTACCCTTCAGGATGATGCATGGTTCATATGTCTTGGTTCCTCTGATGCTTATGAGCTAACTCTTTGCTTTGGGTCCCTCTCTTTGTGAGCTGACACATACTTGTGTCAAGTCTTGGTAGTGGCAGGAACACTTTGCCCCATTGACTGGGGGTGTGCCTACTCACTGGCAGATGTTTGTATGACATGTTTGGGTGTTGGATTCATGCTTATCGACTGTCATATAAGTCGAATATGGTTGCCAGGAAGAAGACCCAATGTGAACGGGGAGTCGATGGGAAGTTGAGAATGCCACGAACCAAGCTCAAGAGTCGGGAAGCCGAGCTCTGATACCAGTTGAAAGGTGAGAAGGATTGAAGCTTGCACTTGAGAGCTATGGCGGGAGAGCAAGAGCAAGAAAGAGAGAGACAAGAAATGGGAACTCCAACAGTCACAACGTGTGACCGGGCCTTTCTTCATTCAAACTGTCACTAAAAGAATAAAGAATAAAGTGACGGTGACGGGCACCCGCCACCTATAGTGTGCAGTGGTGGTGACTGTCAGTGTAGTAATACATAGGCGGCTAGGCGGAGGAGCCTTTACCCCCAACAACTCGAGAGCTATGGCAGGAGAGCAAGAGCAAGAAAGAGAGAGACAAGAAATGGGAACTCCAACAATCACAATATGTGACCGGGCCTTTATTCAAATTGTCACTAAAAGAATAAAGAATAAAGTAACGGTGACGGGTGCCCACCACTTGCAGTGTGCAGTGGTGGTGACTGTCAGTGTAGTAATACACGGGCAGCTAGGCGGAGGCGCATTTACCCCCAACAGATAGCCGATTTTCTCCTCCTAGCATGGGGATTCAATTAGGCAGCCTTGTAACTCCATATATAGCAAGGTATGTTGTTATTTTTGAAGTAAATATCAGAAAAATAAGTTACTACTGCTATACATGCTGATATTCTCTCTTATTCTACGATCTCAAGCCTATTGCTCTTTCTTGACAAGTTTGTCCTAAAGAAAGCAATGTCCTTATAGTTTCATCACAAGAAATCCCTCTATTTGTGAGAGGAACAACATGGGATTGCATGGGAACTATGTAGAACAATTGTCTAAGCAGATAGGTTGTAATGTTTAGAGTTTGGAAGGCAAAAGTGTTCATTTGCATTTTTGAACAGTCCATAGTTAGTTGAAGTCCAACATTGAAGGTGACAAGGTAATTGTGTAATTGAAGATAACAAGGTAATTGTGTATCCATGGATCACTTGTGTTGTGAGAAATCGCTAAAATATAGCCATTCGTAACCAATTTTGAGTATATGTCAGTAATCTAAAGAAATACTGAAAGGAGCACCAAGATTTGGGGTCAATAGCTATAGGAGCACTCTAGCTCCAATTGTGTATATATTTTTCTTGCTATTAGATTTATTGTTAAGTTTAATTAAGTGTTTACTAAACGTGGTCTATTGTACTTTAGGGTTCCGAAGGCCGATTTCAAGAATCTTTCCAATTCAATGCAATCAATGAAGAATTATGCAAATAAAAACTCAATTTTTGAGATTGTAATTCAATGATAGCCCACAATAATTCAACACTTGAGAATCCAACTCAAGCCACTAGTCATAAAATATTCAAACTCTACCCTTGTCAATCTTACCCATCAACACATGATCATGGAGATGATCAAGGAAGCAAGCCTTGGATTGCTTCAAGCAACCGTGATGATGACTGCATAAATCAATTCATGTAATCATGGATGTGCTTGTACTATATAATCATGGATCTAAGTGGAAGATAATCAATCATTGAGATCCCAATATCATGCTGTCATGGAGATGCGCCAATGTTTTCGTTGTGGATACAAATCACGTGGCTAGTTGTGGATATAAATCATGTGGCCAATGGTGGAGATTGTTTGTTGGCAATCATGGAGAGAACGATTTTGGAAGTCATACAGAAGGTAGATGTTGACAGTTGTCTATATGCTCCTACATATTGAGCCATGGAGATGTGGGTGACTTGGATGTGAGAAGAAGATTATGGTGATGGTGGAGAGGTGGGAGAAGATTGAGGCATGGAAACCCTAATTCAAAGCATGTGGATCACCAAACATGATGTCCATGTTGATTGAAATCAAGATAGTGTATGGAAACTTACTTCAAAGCTCATGCACAGTGATGAGATCATAGAGATCAACCATGGAGATCTAACTCATCATACAATGATGAGTTCATGGAGATCAACCACGGAGATCTAATTCACCATGTAATCATTGAAAGGTTTATTTGCATGTGGTAAAGCATATGATTTTAAGAGAGCAAGCAAGGTCTCTGAGTTGCGCTCAGTGTGTTTTTGGGTGTCTATACAATTGCATGGATAAATCTACTCTACTCTACTCTACTTTCTTTACTTTTCGTTCCATCAATCCATTGCCTTTTGATTTGGCCTCTTTTCTACTAGCATAATCTATGTTAGAGTATGCAAATTGTGTAAGTGGGAGAGTGGTTCCTTACCATTTAAGATTTCTATGAGCTGATTCCAATGAGCATAGGGTACATTAGAGCTGATTTAGGAGGAGATATTGGGGTTGATTTAGGCTAGCAAAAAGGCATGAGATTTTGCAAAAATCTGAGGTTAACTATGTCCAATGGAAGGTTTGTAGTTGGGGCTGGGGAATAGGGCTCCTTTTCAAGGGCCTCAATGCCACCTATTTTCAATTGAGAATATGAGCAACCTCAAGAGAGTTGATTCCATCTATATCCCAACAATGGAATCAAATTGTCAATCTTTGTGCACTACAGTGGGGAATTGATGGAGCTCATTATTTCAAGAATTTCAACTCTCATAACTCAAGCTACCTCTCACATAGTCAACCCATACTGTAGCTTCAAGCTCCTATACCTCATCCATTCCATTCCAATGAAATAAAAGAAAACCATATATATATATATATCTCTCTCTCTCAACCTCTTATGTTCTCAAGCTATGGAATCAAGAAGGGAAGAAAGGAGGAAGCAAGGGAAGAAGATATAGCTTCTCTCTCACTATTCATTCACTCTCTGTAACTCTCTCACTCAACTCTTACACACAAAATCTTTGTCCCTCACACACACACACACAAAAGTTATGCAGGTTTTAATCATGTAGAAGAGAAGAAAGAGAAAACGAGGCTCAAAAGATCACATACAAAATGATAGCTACTATTCATTATTTTACACATTATGTACGTATATTTTGGGACTTGAGAGTGGCTAGTCTTAGCCCACTTACTCTTGTAAGATATCATCCTCTCTTTTAAATCACTTTTGCTTGCGATTTACCATTGCACTTTGGCTTGTAGTTTACTCACACTGGATTGTGGATACAATTGTCTTGGTAAAATAAATAGGCTTCATGCTGCCTCTACAATAGTTGCAAATCTTCTAATTTTACCTTCAAAAATATTACAAGTTGCATAAGAGTAAGCATGGCTCTCACTTTTTAGAAGGCATTAAAAATCCATATATGTGGGCAATGATCTAGAAAAACATGATTATTCTGCATAATGGACTTATGGTGCTTGAGATAAATACAATGAAAATTTGAAAATTTACACTATCCTTTTCTAATACTTCTAGCATCAATTGCTCTTTGATTGGCCCTTGTTGACTTCTTAATGTCCAGCTTTGAACGACTTTTTTCTTGCATTCATCCTTATTTTGCAATGTCATCATTTGGGGTTAACATAAAGATCAAGATAGCCTATCCCAATAGTCCAATTTGGCAAGTCACAATGAATTTTTAGTTACATGACATTGCAACAAGAAGAATGGATGTTGCATCTTAAGTGGCATGAATAAGTATGTTTATTTCTATTTCCACTCTTCCTTGGTGGTGGTTTACTATTTACATCAATGTTGTGCTTTTACATTGTTGGTTTGCATGGCCTTGGTTGAAACATTTTTTGTTATTAATGTTGTTAACTCAAGGTTGACCATGGCAAACATGGAATGCACTATTTGACATAAAACTTACATGTTCCAACAATTTTCCTTCTCTAAAAAAGAGACTTGTTTTCTTGGCCAATTAATGTATAAGGTAAATTCCATGTGCATCTATTTTTGTTCTATACATTGACAAGCCATGCATTACTAATAAACTTATTTTGGATATTTTAAAGGATTATTTTCATGCAACCGTGATGAAAAATCTTTATGTGCTTGCATATAGAAGAGCCATTAGACATAGAGGATGGCAAGAAGCTAGAGAAGTCCATGGAGGAGGGGTGGAAATACCTTTGAACAAACAAGGCACATACATTGGCCGACATTGCCAACCCTACAAATGGATGGATTTTTGTATATTGTTCAAGGTTGATTGGGCTACTAATAAACAAGTCGAAGGATAAGCTATGATTCATTGCTCGCTCCAAGTTAAGTCCAATAAGGTAGTATCATATTATAAACAAATATTGTGCCATCTTGGAAGTATAACCTCATTAACATTGTGTCTCACCTATAAGTCATGCTGAACTATTTGAACCCAAAAAAAAAGAAACTCCAACTATTTGTATTGCCATCTATTATTTATGAGGATGCAAATGCCAACATCCAATATTTGTTTCCACCAATACATAAAGAAACACAATGGCAAGTTTTGAAAAGAAAGAAAGCAATTGTAAAAAACATAAAGAAGGGAGGGGCATTCTCTAACCATTGGATGCCTTTTGCAAGGAAGCTAGGCACATGCACTTCACAAAGCATACAAGAAACTAGAGTGTCCCATAAAGAATCTAGAAAGGCCCAAGAAGTAACTAAGCTTTAGCCATGAGTCTAGCTTCCTTGCATGTCATTTATTGGTTCTCCTTAATGACATGCTCCACATTGGCAACTTGCCTAAATAGATGCATATTATGTGGAGATGAGGTCCAAGAAATGTAAATATCTATTTAATGCAAAAGACTTGAGAGGGGCAAGGGTCGTTCTTGGGCATGAAGAGAGAGAATATAGATATTGAGGACAAATGCAGTTGCTTGTTCTTGGGCATGAAGAGAGAATATAGATATTGAGTACAAATGCACTTGCTCTAAGTCATAGCATAAAGGGAAAACATTCTCGAAGAATCGTACAAGTGATGGATTGACAAGGGTGGCACAAGTGACTGCTATTGCAGGTTGGGTGTCTTCTCTCCTTGAATCTGTTTTGATTAATGGGCTTGTTTGTAGCAGCAACCATGGTTAATTTGCTGGCTTTGAAGAAATGTATTTTCAGATCTCCCAACATCATTGATCCCTGTAAGGCTAGAGAATTTGTGTGTAGTCCCTTAGTGAAACATGTACTCCATTAGGGCCTTCTTTTGGACTTTAAAGAAAAGAATTGATACAATTAATAAATCCCCTAATGTTCACCATGATCAAGTAATCATCTCTTCTTTGGAAGTCTCATGGCAATGTGTGGATGCTGTGCATCATACAAAAGCTCACCATTTTTACCCCAAAGTTTGCCAAAAAGGCACCCTCCAAAGTTGGAACGTGATGAGAGTATATCCACAAGATCAATGTGTGATGCATTAAACATAGAACCAGAGACCATGATCGTTCAGGTTTGAAGGTAATTGTATGTTCTCTTTGCTACTTGAGTATCATGTATGAAGTTCCACAAGTAATGGCCACTTTGTGGACAAGTATTGTCAATGAAGCTTTACTTTGTCCAGAGCTCTGACCTGAGAAAATTCTAGCTCTGAATCAATCCTGAGAAACTGTCATCCCGTCTTCTGAAATTCTCTATAAATATACTTCTTGATGGAGGAATGCTGACCTTTGGCTGCTCAATACCTAAAGAAGACAGTGGAACTATACCACCAATATTAAAACAAGAGCCTGGAATCAAGGCCTAAGAAGTACACACAGCTATACTACGCCATCACAACTGTTACACAGCCCTCAGCGTGAAACTTGAGTTTTGGGAGCCCCCAAGACAAAAAACCTCACGTCTTTCTGGCTTCTAATGCGGTTTTGGTTTCTGTATTCTCCTCATTTTCATGATGTTCTTTTTCAGCTCTCTGCAGCACATGCATGTATGTCAGGATCTTAAATGACATCGTTCACAGAACAGAGCTGATACAAACTCTGTCATGCATGGCCAAACCAACAGTTACCTTTTGTGAGCATAAATTCCTCCATAGAACAACAGCAACAGCAAAGAGATAAAAAACGTTAATGCTATGTACAAAGCTGCCTCTCCAGATCTCTGTAATAGCAAACATGAAGTGTTAGAGCAATTCGAAACTTTTATTTAAAAGATACCCCATGTTTGGAATTTTTATTGTGTTATATTCATTCGCACAAATACAAGTAGAACTTACCCCTTTTCCTCGGTTGAATGGCTTTACACCTTTCTTGCAACTATGGGCATCACAAAACTGTCGCAAGAAAAAATCTGCACCAATGTATGACATTGTTTAGATTAATTGAGGAAACACTTATTTGAACAGAAACCTTACAATGCACCAACTGAGTACAAACACGGTTCCACATCCTTTTAGTCCCTCTTGTAGGTAGGTGGACAACTGCTAGGTTAGGCTACCGAATGGGATTTGCACTTACGTTCTCAGCATTGGTTTTTGGCATATAAGTGAGCAGATTGCGCATGGTTGCTACTTGGGAAGGTGTCTCATCCACACACGCACACACACACACACTCTCTCTCTCTCTCTCTCTCTCTCTCTCTCTCTCTCTCCTACATTCCATTTCCTGATCAGCCCCTGTATCTGCTGTTCCATTTTCTGATCAGCCCGTGTATCTGCTTCAGCATCACAGCACTCCAACATGGTATCAAAGCTATAGCAAGCTGCTGCAAAGGTGGACAGACCCGAAGGAATTTCAGCATGCAAAAGGAGCAGTGTTTCAGCGTATGAGTGCCAGCAGGAGGGCTGCACAGAGCCGACTGCTGAAGTGGGCTGGAGACCACGTCAATGAGAGTAGAAGTGATACATTTTTGGACCTAGAGGGCATCATCGACCTGTGCTTTGTTACAAGGAAGCTTGCGGACCTGATCTCTTGAAGATTTTGGCAAAATAAGTGCTGAAGAAGCTGTGCTTTTAGCAAACAAAGGCATATTTTGAGTTCATTGCCTCTTGCAATGAAAAAGACCCAGTGAGATTGAGCAGAGGAAGTCCTAGCCGGTTGTGTGGAATCAAAGGGGGGACATTTGTGAGGAGCTGCATTCTCTAGGCAAGAGGAGGATGTTTATAGAGATGGACATGGATTTCTAGGTCTTAATGGACCATAAGGTCCCCATTCTATGTACACTTCCTCAGGACCAAAAGCTAGCTGGAGACAACTTCAACATCTAGAAGGTGATGATGAAGGCCATTCTAGAGTGTTATGATCTTGAGAACATGGTGTTTGACCATCCCATGTTCAAGGTACCCAACTCTCTTTCTACATCTGAGAAAACTGATTTGGAGATGGCATATGCGCATTGGGAGAAACTGAATGCTCGCATCTGTTCCTTCATGTTTCTCTCATGAATACTGACTGACAGTCATTGCTCATGTCAATTGAATAATAGGTGCTGAACAGATATGGATGCACTTGGTGCAGCTATACAACCAGATGATGCCCATGATGTGTGTGCCCTTGGAGGTGCAGATGCAAACTTTGGGACTAAGCAAGTCTAAATTGATGAAAGATCACATCAACAAGCTGCAAAAGCTATGAGGAGATTCTCTAGGTACTAAAGGTGTTCTCTCTCAAAGATATGGCTGTGAATTTGCATGCACAGCAACCCTCTCGATCCAGTGGGTTTACTCTTCTTTTATGACCTTCAAGAGGGTTGACAAGGGGCATTTGAAGGCTTTGATAGGCCAAAATGCAAACAGAAAGAAGGAGAAGGACAACAAATCCAAGCAAGACTCTACTTGCCACAAATGTGACGATAGGTCATTCCAAGAAGAATTGGTTGGCCAAGGATAAGGAGCAAGACCAGGATATGTCCAAGAAGGATTTTGAGTCATTAGGAGCAACAATTGCTCCATCTTCATTTGTGTTTCTACATTTGGAGGTGTTGGGGTTATCACCCTCCAAGGATTGGGCACTGATGGTTTCCTTAGCTTGGAAGATCGTGGATAGAGGAGCTTCTTACAAGATGGCTCAATAAAAGAAAGGGATTTTGCACCTATGTCAATGCAAGGGAATGTTTTTGTTGGGGAAAATTTGTCAATTCCCATTCATGGCCTTAGAGAGATACAAATCCTTCCAAATAGATATGGCGGTGCTTTCACATCAAAGCTGTTGTTTGCCCAATCTTGGCTTCCACCTGTTGTCGATGAGCAAGATTTTCAGCTAGGGTATGCTAGTGGAATTTGATGCTAACTCTTTTAGGATCTGAGATGGGTCTGCTAGTGGAATTTGATGCTGATTCTTTTAGGATCCGAGATAGCTAGACACGTGCAATGGTATGTCAAGACTGTGAAAAGCATGGTGTCTACAATTGAAAAATGCAACAACACTCTCAAATAGTCTCATTTTTTCTCATTCTTAGACCAAGTTGTAGCATGTTCAATTTGGTCACCTTAACCATCAATAACTTCAGAAGATAGCTTGTGACAAGATGGTTTGTAGCTTACCAAAGGTTGGGGTCAACCAAACACCCTAAGGGAAGTTGCAGCGAGGTTTCATATTCAGTAAGGCTCTCAAAGGGCCAAAGGTCCATTGGAGTGGGCCCATGCAATAGGAGTCCGTAAAAGGGAGCATGTATTTTATGCTCATACTTGAGCCATGACTCATTCGGACTGGATCTGTGCACCATCTCCTCATTCAACTCCGAGGACCTTGATCGAGAAGTTGATCAAGTAGCCTCAGCCTCAGCCTCAGCCTCAGAATCTGGCTCTGACTCTGCCTGTGATGCACAACCACGTGTAACCCTTCTCTGTGCATGAGTCTCATACATTAGTGCCGATAACTCTTCATAGAGCATGGAGTAGATATCATGCTCCTCCTATGGTATCTGCAAGATATCATATATATTCTCCATATCAATCTTGTCAACATTCACTTGTAAAGGTAAACGCGACAAAGATATATCATATGAGAGAAGATTCGACATGTTTAATGTTTATACATATCACAATTTACAATTCAACTTCTAAGCAATATCAAGTGTCAAGGTTAAAAAGTTAATTATACATAATACTAATCATTATCAATTTACTTGTGAAGACTCAGGGGACAGAGTGGTCCTCTCAAGAAGCTGGAGATTGCAATGGCAAAACACTAAACGCTCCAACTGGGCAATTATGAGCTTGTTTCTCTTTTTGGTGTGGAAGAGGGCCCATATGCTCCAGTTTCTCTTAGCAGGCCTTGAACTATAATCTTCCAAGAGGACACAAATAGCAATGCGTTTCTATTCAAATTTAAGAGATTGAGGCTAACTAATTGGCAATTGCTAATAGGCAAGCCGCAAAATCAACATTTAAGTGAACAATAGATTATAGAACCCGTTACATAGATTGCATAATCTTACTACTATATTATTTTCGTTGTAGGTTCGAAAAGTCCCGAACCTCTAAAGGGCTTCCCGAACCTATCTCCTTTTCCAAACCTTCATTTTTCAATCGAAATTCCCTTCTCACCCCTTTTTCACACGTGTAATCTCTCTTTTTCTCTTCTCTCTCTCTTTTTTAATTAAAAACCCCTACCCCCCTTCTCTCTCTCCTCCCTTTTTAAAATTAAAACCCCTCCCCTCTCTCTCACTTATAATCTTTCTCTTTCTTTTTTCCCTCTCCTTTTTAATTAAATTTCCCCCCTCCCTCCCCTCTCTCTCATCTTCCTTTTTAAAATTAAAACCCCTCCCCACTCTTACTTATAATCTCTCTCTTTCTTCCCCCCCCTCTCTCTCTCTCTCTCTTATAATCTCTTTCTTTTCCCCCTCCCCCCTCTCTTATGTGTAGGGCCTAGCTTCTATGTGTGTTTATGTATGTTACAATAAACTTTTTAATTTAATTTTTTTAATTAAACGTTTTATTTTTTAAAAAATTTAAAGTTTTTCAAATATAGTTTTCACAAACTTTGAGAGAGAGAGAGAGAGAGAGAGAGAGAGAGAGAGAGAGAAGAAGCAGAAGCAGAAGCAGAAGAAGAAGAAGAAGAAGAAGAAGAAGAAAAATGATTAAAAAAGAAAGAAAGAAAGAGAAAAAGACGGAGAGGCAAGAAAAGAGAAAAGAGAATAGTCCTTTAAATTAAACATTTTTCTTCTCCCTCTCTCCCCTCTCTCTCTCTCATGCGTATGGCCTAGGTTTTTTTTTTCTCTCTCTCTCTCTTAGATTAAACTTTCTTTTTCATTAAACATTTTTAAAATCGTTTTTTAATTTAAAAGTTTTTTCGACATAGTTTTTCACACATTTTGAAAGGGAGATAGAAAAAAAAGGATTAAAAAAAGAGGAAGAAAGATAAAAAGACAGAGAGAGGGAAAAAGAGAAAAGAGAATAGTTTTTTTTAATAAAATATTTTTTAATATAGTTCCTAACTTAGAGAGAGAGACAGAGAGAAAATATATAATTTGAAAGAGAGAGAAAATAAAGAAGAGAAAGAGAAAAAAGAAAAATAGAGAGAATAAAAAATATTATTTTCATTGTAGTTTCGAAAAGTCCCGAACCTCTAGCGGACTTCTTGAACCTACCTCCTTTTCTAAACCTCTTTTTTTCAATCAAACCCCCCTCACCTTCCCTCTTTCTCATGTGCAATCTCTCCTTTTCTCTTCCCTCTCTCTTTTTTAATTAAAAGCCCCTTCCCTCCCCCCTCTCTCTCTCACCTTCCTTTTTTAAATTAAAACCCCCTCTTCTCTCTCTTACTTATAATCTCTCTTTTTCTTTTCCCCCTTTCCTTTTTAATTAATTTCCTCCCCTCCTCTCTCTCTTTCATGTGTAGGACTTAGGTTCTCTCTCTCACTTAGATTAAACTTATTAATTTAAAAATTTTTAAATTAAATATTTTTATAAGTTTTTTTAAATTTAAAGTTTTTCAAACATAGTTTTTCACACACTTTTGAGAGGGAGATAGAAGGAGAGAGAGAGAGAGAGAAAAAAAGAAGGATAAAAAAAGAAAAAGAAGAAAGAGAAAAAGATGGAGAGGGGGGAAAGAGGAAAGAGAATAGTTTTTTAAAAATTAAATCCTTTTCTTCTCCCCCTCCCCCCTCTCTCTCTCATGTGTAGAGCCTAGGTTTTCTCTCTCTCTCTCTCTCTCTCTCTCTCACACACACACACACACACACACACACGCACAGGGTTAGATTGAAATTTTTAATTTAATTTTTAAAAAATTTAATAATTTTTTAAAAATAATATAAAGTTTTTTGGACATAGTTTTTCATACACTTTGAGAGGAGAATAGAAAAAGAAGGATTAAAAAAAGAAGAAGAAAGAGAAAACGATGAAGAGAGAGAGAAAAGAGAAAATAGAATAGCATTTTTTAAATTAAACATTTTTTAATATAGTTTTTGACTTAGAGAGATAATCAGAGAGAAAATATAAAATTTGAGAGAGAGAAAATAGGGGAGAGAAAGAGAAAGAGGAAAAAGAGAAAAATAGAGAGAAGAAAAAATATATAGAGAGAAAAGAGAGCGAGATAAAACTTGAAGGAGAAAGAGAGGAAAAGAAAAATGAGAGAGAGAGAGAGAGAGAGAGAGAGAGAGAGAGAGAGAGAGAGAGAGCAAAAAAGAAAGAATAGGAGAGGGAGAGGGAACAAAGAGAGAATTATAGAGAGAGGAAATATAAAATTTGAGAGAGGAAAAGAAAAAATGAAAAGAGAGGAGACGGAGAGAGAAAAAAAGGGGAGAGAGAGACAAAGAGGAAAAAAACAGGGAGAGAAGAAAAAGAGAGAGAAAATAAGAAAATAAGAGAGAATTATAGAGTGTAAATATAAAATTTAAAAGAAAGAAGAAAAATTTTAAAGAGTGAATGAAGAGAGTGAAAAAGAAAAAAAGAAAAAAAGAGAAGGGAAAAGGAAAAGAGAGGAGAAGGGAGAGAGAGAAAAAGAAGAAGAAGAAAGAGAAAGAGAGATAGGAAAAAAGAGAAAAGTGAAAAGACAAATATTTTTTAAATTTAAATATATATTTTAGAGAGAGAGAGAGAGAGAGAGAAAGAATATAAAATTTAAAAGAGAGGGAGAGAAGAAAAAAAGGAAAATTAGGAGAAAGGGAAGGAGAAAAAAAGGGAGCGGAGAGAGAGAGAGAGAAAGAGAGAGAGAGAGAGAGAAGAAGAAGAGAGAGAATATGAACATAAAGAGAGAATTATATATAGGAAAAATATAAAATTTACATACTTTAAGAAAGACTAAGGGGGGAAAGAAAAAAAGGGAGAGAGAGAGAGAGAGAAGAAAAAAAGAAAAATTAGGAGAAAGGGAACAAGAAGAAAAGGGGATGAAGAGAGAGCGAGAATATGAACATAAAGAGAGAGAATTATATATAGGGAAAAGATAAAATTTACATACTTTAAGAGAGACCAAGGGGAGGAAAGAAAAAGAGAGAGAGAGAGAGAGAGAGAGAGAGAGAGAGTTAACGTCTATGAAAGGCCAAGTTGGCCTATGAGAACAAAACATTACATACAAAATGTCTGGGCACCTTTCCAGGTCCCACTAAAGCAACCATCTAATGCTATGGTAAACTAATTAAGTAGATACAAAATGGTATATAGGCTGGGTAGAATTCATGTGTTCCAAGTATGGTGTGGAACTGCTCATGGAGCTTGGTCATCCTAAAATGTCCTGCATGGGCCTATCTAAGATCGAGAGGTTGAATCGGCGGAGTAGGGCCCTTCGGTGGCAACGTAGTGTCCCTTGTATCCTCGACATGTGTTTCTTGCGGGGGTGGGGGCTGGTTGGGCGTAGGCACCGAGCTTTGCTTCTTGCCGTGGCTATAGCTAGGGTGGTTCCCCGCAGCTAGGAGGTCGAGAGAGAATTATAGAGAGAGGAAAGATAAAAATCTAAACAGAGAGAGAGAGAGAGAAGAAAAGTGCAAAGAAAAGAAAAGAGAGAGAGAGAGAGAAGAAAAAAAAAGGAAAAAAGAGGAAAAGAGAGGGGAGAGAGAGAGAGAGAGAGAGAGAGGAGAGAGACAAAGAGAACCAAGAGAGGAGAAAAAATAAACTAAAATAGAAGGCACACAGAGAGAGAGAGAGAGAGAGAGAGAGGGAGAGAGAATCATGAGAGAGAAGAGAATGGAGGAAGGAAAGGCGATGGCGGGAGCGAGCGATCAGCCCGTCTCTGCGCCCGTTGATGCTGCGCCTATCGTTTCGGCGCCTGTCGCGACTCGCACGTGCGTCGCACGTCCCGTCGTTGTTCGTCCCTGACATGCCCGCGCTCGTTCGGACTAGGCCACCTTGGTTCGCGCCGTTTCTGCTCGCCTTCGTCCGCCCCAGTTCCTGCCGTTTTTGCCCGCCTTCATCCGCCCCACTTCGCGCTTGGTGGCGCCTGCCTGCGCCCGTTCACCCAAGCTCGCCCTGGTTCGTGCCCTGATTGACCCCTACCTGACGTTGATCAGCCCGTCTGCGAGACCCCGCGCGCACGACTGTGCCGAGTTCCTTGTCAGCCGGTCCTTGCTTCTACACGAAGACCTGCCTCGCGATTCCCTCTGTCGGTGCGCTCGCCTCACTCCTCGTTTGACCTGCCCTCCTGAACTTGTGAGGTCGCCTAACCTGCCCTGCGGACCCGAGACGTCGCCAGACCTGTGACGTCGGCTGACCTGCCCTGCGACGTTGCCCTTGCCTGCGCGCCCTGATAGAGAGAGATGACAGCAGTATAGCTGGCCTGGATATGGATTTTCTAGATCGGACGGTGGCAGCCCTTGGCCCTGATTCTGATAGAGAGGAGCCAGAGGATATGGTGCCGTGCACGGAGGAGATGCCTTCGAGTTCTGAATTGCCGCCTGCGGGTAAACGCTCAAAGCATACTTCTGATGAGACAATGGGCCCTCAGGAACGTTCCTATGCGCAGGTTGCCTCTGATCCTGTGGATTCACAGGAGATTGACTGGGAGCATTTGTTGGACTTAGCCAATACTCTGCTTGGCGATTATGTCCAGCATAATCATGAAACTTTTTCTGACTCGGGAACTGATGATGTGCTGGAAGCCACGGTGGACCCGAAATCAGTCTTGCAGTCTTTTTCGGTGTTTTATGACCGTGCCATTATACTTTTCTTCACTGGCAGGATCCCAGTGCTTTCCCATATTCGCCAGTGGCTACACCATTTATTGCAAGGGGAGTGTGTTGAGGAGATCTTCCTTGGACCCTGTAGCTTTTATGAGGTGCTGCTGAAATCAGAGACACATCGGGCTGAGCTCCTGTCCAAGTTGCCATTATTCTTTGATCGCCGCTTGGTTCATGTTGTGCCATGGCGCCCTATGGCAAACTTCTAGCGTCTGCTTCAACGAGAATGCCCGGTGTGGGTGAAAGTGGAAAATTGTCCGGCGGTCTATTGGCCATTGTTAAAGGATGCGATGGCGGTTGTGGGAACGGTGCTGGTTCCCCTAAGCCTAAGGGCTATGAATCAAAACCGTTTATGCATGTTACGGGACACGGCCAAGAGAAGGCCTGCGTGGCTTCGCCTCAAGTGCTCTGGCATGCATCCTTTGCATTTTCGCTTGAAATGGGGCAACTTTACAGGACATTGTTTTTCATGTAGCAAATTGGGGCATTTTATGGCCGAATGCCCAGAAAGACAACCGTCTTCCGATGATGTGCATGTTGTGTTGCCTAAGGATGACATGGTGCTTGATGCCCCGGCTCAGGAGGCCCTCCAGCCACCTAATGTTGTGGATAAAGGTAAACAACAGGTCCTGGGTTTGGATTCCCGTAGCACTGATTGGATCGAGGCACGCCCAAAAAAAGGTAAAAAGTTGGATGCAGGCCTGGCGGATTCTGGGCCTAATGCTTCACAGGATTCCGTGCGCACGTATATGCGTAGGAAAGAAATGTTCTCTTTACAGCATGCTGCACGTATTATGGCCCCTTCTGCCTCCTGTAATCACTCTACAAGGAAAGTCTATACCGACGGTCCCAAGGGCGCACCTGCTAAGCTGGCGTTTGATACTAGAGGTAATGTGATTACACCCTGGGATCGGCGTTATCCCCGCCCCACTCCCAAGGCAGTGGATATTCCTTCTACCTCTAAAGCGGGCCGCCAGAATTCTTTTGCAGTGTTGGCTGATTTTCCGGATGAGGGTGTCCTGGATGCTCTCGCGGAAAAGGTGAAATCACGGCAACAGGTGCCTCGTTCATGATTCTCTTTTTTGAAGCTATATGAAGATAGCCACGTGGAATGTGCGAGGCATTTGCTCTCGTCATAAGCAACATGCCATGTGGAGTGTCTTGCATGAGAACCAGTGGGATGTCTTATGTGCGGTTGAGCACAAGAGTCACGGTGAAGCATGAAAAGTTGTGGATTGTCATGGATTCCGCCTGTTTTATGCGGGGACACATGCTATGCACTATTCCGGTGTGCTGATGATTGTCCATGAGAAATACCATCCTGTTCTTATTAAAAATGATGTACAGGGCCGCTTTCTGGTAATCGAAGTCTTATTTGAAGGAGAGATTTTATGGTTGCTGGGCCTCTATGCTCCGAATGATCCTGCATCCCGACGGATCTTTGGTCAACTTTGCAGAGCTCGATGTCACTTGGCCGAAGGGGTTTTTTGATGGGAGATTTCAATATGTGTGTTGACTCTTCTCAGTCCACTTCAGGGCATTCGGTAATGGATGCTCCGGAAAACCGGGTGTGGAATGCCTTTGCTCTTCACGTACTTAAGCAAGATCTTTGGTCGTGGCTCCACCCTTCTTTTTCAGGGTTTACTTTTCATTCCGCACAATACGCAACCACTTGGTCGCAGTTGGACCGAATGTATATCATGCAGGGGGATGATTTTCTTCCTGAGATGCTGGAAATGAAAGTCTTGCAGCAACATGCATTGTCGGACCATTTCCCCCTCCAGCTTGAGATGCTTGCACAACCTGTTGCATCTTTTATGCAATTGTTGGATAGACTCCCTTTACGTTTCAACTCGTCTTATTTGAAGCATCCGGTCTTTCAGGGCTATATGCAGCAATTGATTGAGAGGTTCTTATTGGACTTCGCCTCTGAGGGCTTGGCTTCCTTTGCACGGCTGCTCGCTAATGTCCAGCGGGTTGCTCGGCAGTATGGGATCCATCATGCCTCTCTTTGTCGGCGACGTCGACATGCAGCGGAGGACTTACTGGCTTTGGTCCGCTCTGTTGAGAATCAGCAATCACACTCAAACAGCCTCTTTGTATGGAGTCTCAGGGTCAAGGACATGCAGGCTAACTTATCCCATATGCACAATGGTGCCTACTGCAGTTTCCTACTTTCCTATAAAGCATTGTACTTGCTTCCTTTCTTAATGCAATGATAGTACTCTTTTCATTTCAGTAAAGTGTCAATGTCATTGTCCACATACACAAGATTGTGTTTATGAGTCCAAGTCTCAATCTTGGAACCTAATTCACTTGTGTAACAAACAGTGTCCATTCCATCATGAGTCTACACTTCTCCTTCCATCCTCCATAGCTTCCGGTTATGTCATGCTCTAGATCCCGCATTTCTAACATGGTATCAGAGCACAGTTGGGCATGGCATTGCTTCTCCAGCCTCTCTTGATTCTTCTGAACCTCCATCCAGCTCAGTGTCAGTGTATGACTTCTTTTCTCAACTCTACTCTCACTGAAGCTTCCATGGCAGCCATAGCCAAAAGCTTCAAAATCTTGACATTTTTCACTGTTTCTCTCACTGAAGTTATCAACAGTGATTTTAATCACTGAGCAATACTCTCTGAAGTTCGTTAAAGTACTGTCACTCAGATCTGAAGGCATCAGCATCAAATCAAGAAGGGGAAGATCACTTGGAGTAAAAGACTTTTGCAGATTTGGTATTCATTGACACTCAGTTAGTGCTTTTTAGCACTTGTGTCTCTCAATTAATTCTTCTGTTGCTCAAATCTAATAAAGTCTGAAGTTGATTTGCTACTGTTCCCGTAAATCTAACATGGGCAAAGACTCGCCAAATGCTCGATTCAAAGGAGTCGGATTCCACACTTGGCAAACCCGCATCAAGCTCATCCTGATGAAGAAGGGTCTCTGGGCCATCACAAATGGCAAAGAGAAGAAACCGCGGGACGCGGACCTTGCAACTACTTGGCAAAAGAATGATGACAGAGCCCAGGCCATTATCAAATTGGAGCTAGATGACAGTTATATCCATCACGTGGATAACTGTGAGACCTCACAGGATACATGGAAAAGACTTGACACCCTGTTCGGTGCACAATCTAAATCATCAAAGTATGGTCTCCTAATTGAATTCTTCAGGCTTGAAATGAAGTCCAGCACATCACTTGCCACACATCTTAATTACATGGAAGGACTCCTAACCCAACTTGCAGGAATCAACATTAAAATGGATGAAGATGTTTGCATCGGTGTTCTACTTAAGAGCTTGCCTCCTGAATATAATAACGTATCAACAACTTTAATCAACATGCCAAATCCTGAACTTGTTGATATCCAGGCATCACTGTTAGAAGAAGAAAAGAAGCTAAAAACTAAAGAAGAACCAAGTATCTCTAGAGATGAGCATGCATTATATGTTGGCAATAGGTACAAAGGCAAGAAAGATCAGCTCTTTTGTGACTTCTGCAAAAGGACCGGACACACCGAGAAGTTCTGCCACGCAAGAAAGAGATCCCAAAAGGCCTATCTAGTCGCAGTCAAAGAAGAAGAAGAAAATGAAGCAAAGGAAGAAGAAGATGAAGATCACCAGGATCGGAAGGACAAGACTCATCAGCCCTTGTACTCTCATAATTCTGATAGACTGTTTTAATAGCCTTGTATTTTCCTTGCCCTAATGCTTCCTGCCATAAGCTTTGTAAACTCCTTATGTAACTTGGCATTACAGTCCCTGTACACTTTGTGAGGCCCCTGTTACAGCCTCTGGATGTCCACCATGTTTATGGTACCCACACTTAGCTTTTTCTGCGACAGCCTCTGGTGTTTTTGCCATGTCTGTGGTATACCCACACTTTGCAGGTGGTTCTCATTACAGCCTCTACACACTTTGTGCCTTTCCTAGTTGTGATTGAGGAGGGGTGTTGAGAATCAGCAATCACACTCAAACAGCCTCTTTGTATGGAGTCTCAGGGTCAAGGACATGCAGGCTAACTTATCCCATATGCACAATGGTGCCTACTGCAGTTTCCTACTTTCCTATAAAGCATTGTACTTGCTTCCTTTCTTAATGCAATGATAGTACTCTTTTCATTTCAGTAAAGTGTCAATGTCATTGTCCACATACACAAGATTGTGTTTATGAGTCCAAGTCTCAATCTTGGAACCTAATTCACTTGTGTAACAAACAGTGTCCATTCCATCATGAGTCTACACTTCTCCTTCCATCCTCCATAGCTTCCGGTTATGTCATGCTCTAGATCCCGCATTTCTAACACGCTCGCTGCTGGTGGACACCCCAGACGATGAATTTCTGCTATCACTAGAGATGCGTTTGACTCATCTTATTAAGGTGTTTCACTTGAAATCTTATCAGCAGGCCAAGTTGCATAACTTGACTGGCACATTGCAAGATAGTGCATGTCAGTCTCATAAGTTCTTTCGCGCCTTGCATGCTTCTCCTGCTCGAGAAAATATGACTAGACTCCAGGATTTAGAAGGTCGCATGGTCACTGATCCGCAGACCATTGTCAATATGTGCAGAAATTATTTTCTGGATCTTCTTGGTTCTTCTCCGTCGCCTTCTAGCCAGGTTACGCATGCATGCTCGGTCTTCTATGATCTGGTCCACCAGCAGGTTCCACTTGATATGCAAGCTACTTTGGAGGCAGATATTTGCGAGGACGAGGTTATGGAGGTTTTGTTACACTTGCCTAAGGATAAAAGTCTTGGTTGGGATGGTCTCACCAATGAATTCTTTGAGCACTCGGCCACCCAGCTGGTAAAGCCATTAGCGGCTATGTTTCCGCAGGTTTGGGAAACAGGGGTCATGCCTTCCTCATGGAAAGAAGGCCTTATCAAACTGCTTCCAAAGGTCCCTTCGTCGTCAATGCTGCAACACTGGAGACCAATTTCTTTGATGGGTTCGATGTATAAAATCTTCTCCAAAGTGCTGGCAAATCGGCTTCACAAGCACCTTCCAGCTATTGTGCATCCTCTCCAATATGGTTTCATTAAGGGCCGCAACATTCTGCATAATATCTTAAATGTGCAGATGGCTATTGACTATGCAAGGCACTCCAATCAAGAAGTGGTATTGATCCAAATGGATTTGGAAAAGGCTTTTGACTATTAAGACTGGTCTTTCATTGCAGAACTCATGTCTGCTATGGGTTTTGGTACTCGGATGTCCCGATTGATCTACACCATTAGTGCTGCGGCTTCTTCACGAGTTATGCTCAATGGTGGGGTTACAGAGCCATTTGTCCTTGCACGCTCGGTCAGACAAGGTTGCCCTTTGAGTCCTCTCTTCTTTGCCCTGGTGACTCACCCGGTCCTTTCAATGTTATCCTCAATGGCGGCTTCTGCTCACCTGGACGGATTCTCTCTTCCTTTGGGGCAGCACTTCATTAGCCAATCTCTGGCTGATGATAGCTTTATGATTTTGCGGGCGGACAGGGACAACATTCAAAAAGCATTAGATGTTTGGATGCTCTTTGGTCATGCTTCTGGTCTTCGCATCAATGCCTCTAAATCAGCCATACTCAGTTGCACGGAGCCTGATTTGCAGTCATTAGGCTGGCAGGGCCAGGTTGTTTCCCGTGGCTCCATTGTAAGGCATCTTGGATACCCATTGGGGGTGGATGTTCGGCCAAAGAAACTACTGGAGTGGATTTCACAAAAACTGGCAGCAAAGTTTATGTATTGGAAGTCGCAAGCATGGCCATTCCATGTCCGCCTCAAAGTGGCTCAGACAATTATGCTGCCAATGCTAACATATTTCTTGCCATTGCTGCCGTGGACTCCTACTACTTTGAAGGCTCTCACTCGCCCCATTTGTTTCATGTTATGGAAGAAGGATTCATTGCAAGCAGGTATTTCGTGGATTTCATGGTCACATACATGTACCCCTAAACGCATGGGTGGTGGAGCTATTTTGGATGCTGAAACTCATATGCTGGCTCTTCGTTGGTCTCTTTTTCGCGCCATGTGTGTGGATCATCACCCGTGGACCATTATAGCCCGTTATTTTCTTGAGGATAGTGGGCTACGCCATGGTAATACACGACTTCGGGCCTTCTGGTGGCATGTCCTTAATGCAGACTCTCGATTTTCCAGTCCCTCTTCCTCTCTGTTACTGCACTTGGTCGGCTCTTGGAAAGTGGTGCTCCAAAAGGCCCGTTGGCATCCAGTGGGGACCGCTTGCATACTAACTCCTTTCAACTGGAATTGTTGACAGTCTCGAGATTACTTTCATGGGAGGACAAACACTAGCTCAGACCGAGATTTAACCGCATGGCCCATTTGGGTGCGACTTCGGTTGCGGATGCTACTCTTGTCACTCGCAAAATCCTCGCATCGTTTCGTACTGCTAGGAGACTTTTCAGGAACCCACGCGGATACCGTAATTTATGGGAACAACTTTTGTCGGTGCTTCACAGTAGGCAACCCTTTCCTTCCCTGACTGTGGATCGTCCTTGGCAGGACTAGGACCTTGCAGGCCGCTTCAGTCTGCAAAAGGCCTCTGCCAATCAGGTGTATCATCTTCTCATTCAAGATCATCAATGGCTGGGTGTGAAAGCTAATACTGTATGGGGATTGCGGAAATCGCAGTCATGGTGGAAGGCAACTGTGATGGAGGGCTGGTTGAATAAGACACCTTTCAAATGCAAGGTCTTTCTTTGGCGGATAATGATTGGTGGTCTTCCTCTTGCCTCGGCCCTTTCCAAGCGTAGAATTTCGAATGGCAATTGTTTCTTCTGTACCACTACTGTGGAATCGGCTCGACATCAATTTCTTTCTTGCCTGCTCACCAAGAATATCTGGTCACTCTTGTCACAAGTCTGGCGCGCAGTGGTGGGGTCCTCACTAACTCCTTTCGATTGGGTTTTTGTGCGCCCAAAGTACCCCATACCGCCACAGTTACATATGAAGAACTTATTCCACTTTTTCAGATATTGGGGATGCTGGCACATTTGGACCACGCGGAATGCCTTTCTCTTTGATTCGGCCTTTAATGTACCGAGACACATTGCCCGGCTTAAAGGTCTCTTGCATTGGCAGATAGATCTCATCGGCACTCGGACTTGCTCCCTAGGAAGGACTTGCTTCCCTGGCATATGGCAATTGCCTTTGGGTCTTTGCCATGATTTGTGTAACCTTTTTCGTGGATTAGTTTTGGGATTTTCCACACGTTGGCCTAGGGCCTCGTGTATTTTGTAATCATGAAATCATGTAAACTTGTACCTTTTTGTCGTAATTAATACAATTACCTTTTACGAAAAAAAAAAAGAATATTAGACAGGGAATTTGGGGGACAAAGAGAGAGAGAGAGAGAGAGAGTAAAGAAAAAAATTAGAAACAGAGGGGGAAAATAGGTGAGAAAAAGATGAGAAATGGATTGTTGAGCGAACTTTGCTTGCCGCTTCGGGCCAGCGAAGGTGTTGTGTAGCATTCCACGCGAGTGCATTAGATTATCAAGATTCAAAATATAAAAGTTACCAATCACATACTAAAGTAGAAGCACAATTGTCGTATTTCTCCCACCAAGAGATAGGCTGAAGCTGTGTCTCTTAAAGCCTAACTGTGGGTCGGCCAAAATGAAGAGAATGATTGCGGAATGCTAACAAATCATCCTCTACTCTCCTTATCATATCTATATCATCCCCTGTGAGGTGCCTCATTCTCTAACTCCTCGCTAGTATACTACTCCTTGCTGCATCAAAGGGAATGCAAGATACGTGTGACAACATGGATTGGTTTATAGAACCAATCCCATTATGCATTCCACATTGCACGAATCTCATCAACCCTTCAAAGCGAAGGATGATAGATCATAGATAAAATAAGTTAAAAACTTAGAAGTTAAAATAATGATCAATCTTATCAAGGAGTTATTAACACTAAATAATTACATGTATAAAAGTTAAACAAGAACTTACTTGTCTTGGGATAAAAAACTATTGTGAAGTAAGGCCTCATCAATTTTATCCATATACTCGTATAGAAGGCCAAAAGTACTCTTCTCCATATCAGTGATGCGCAATACAGTGTAAATAGGAGAGACTTTTCCCCAATGCCTTTGCCTTAACCCACCAACTCTCATTTAAAATATTGCGCCTAAAAGCAAGAGCCTTTGAAAACTCTCTCAAACTCCATGTGAGCCATTCGTAGCATGCAATGGTCCATATCAAATTGAACAGATCCGTATCGACCTCTCAAATATAATAAACATATAAGTAAATTTAGTGGCAAAGGGCTTCAATAGCTTAAGTGTGCTATTGGCTCAAAACATACTTGTGACGGATGGCCTCTTCTTCACAAATCTTACCATACTTGTTATCGTCTTGAAAATGTCATCCACCCAAGATATTTGCCCAACATCTTCAATAAGCAAGTTAAGGCAATGGAATACACATGGAGTCTATACTATGCTAGAGAACTCCTCCTCAAGCATACATCCCATAGACACACAATTGCTTCCACTATCTATCACCCATGTACCATATTTTGGACTCTTACGCCCATGATGACCTGTCACATGTGCTTTCAAATGAAAGTTCTTGTGATGGTAAGACCTGAGGTAGAGGCATCGATGGCCTTATGGAACATGGTGCCTTTGCATAAAGACACCAAAACATTGTAAACATTCCTTCAGCACATATTTGATCATCGCCCATGTCTCCTTTAAGGGCTCCAATTGAGCTTCTATGGATGTTTTCTTCTTTCGAATGTCCCATGTACGTAATGCATCCGTGGATGGGCCTTCCCACTCATACCCTATGCAGCTCACTGTCCTAATTGTCTTTTTCCATTGATAGGTAGTAGACACATCGAAAGGGATAGCACACCGAATAAATAAGCGTGTGAGTTTCCTAGTTGCCTCCACAATTGTCTGCCTCTAAAGTCCTGCATGGACACTTGTACCATGCAAGGAGCCCTTTTGCCCACCACCACTAGAATATGGCAATGGGATCCTTTTTGCATTTAGACCTGATACGGATATGGATGCATTTCTTTTTTATGGGCTACTAGCACCTCCAATTTGACTAGCACCACTATGCCCACTAGCCTCTCCTTGCCCCGCTTGTGCTTCATTAGTCTGATGTGGTGTTGGATGAGAGGATTCATCCCCTTCTAGCTCAATACCCATATGCTTTCGATGTCAAAGATGGAGACTTATTGTTACTTCTGCCGGCACATTTGCGCAAGGCTCAATGTCTTTGTTGGGATTGCATACCAAGTGGGTAATGGGAGGAGGAGAAAAAGAAAAAAAAGAAGAACTACTTAGAAGAGGAGGAGGAGGAGGAGGAGGAGGAGTAGTAGTAGCAGTAGTAGCAGTAGTAGCAGTAGTAGCAGCAACAATAGCAAAAGAAGAAGAAGAAGAAGAAGAAGAAGAGGAGAAGGAGGAGGAGGAGGAGGCGGCGGCGGCGGCGGCGGCGGCTCGAGAGCTGGAGTGCAGCTTGCAAGATTGAGAAGTGTCCAGACGATTGCGACCCGCATTGAACGAAGAATGCCAAGCGCGTTTTCTCCTTGGATAACCCACTATACATTGCCCATTTAGGACCGCAGGATGCTGGAACGTCGGTTTGCCATTTTTGTTTTGGTCTGAAACGACCGATCCGTTTTGGTAGCCCCGAAATGCCGTTTTGGGGTACTATGATTTGAAGGCTTCATGGTATTCGTTTGTGGGCTACAACTCTTAATTCACAGGATATTTATAGTATGATCCAAGACTCATGATCAACAAGGACGTGCACTTCATTGAGTTTCCAACTTTAAAGGAAAGTGAGGAACATCCCATTTTTGGAGTTCCCCACTCGAGCCTCGTCTTGTAAAGGCTCATGTTGCACTTACATGCGACTATGCCTTGCTATCGGATTCCAACCCATTAGCCATTTTAAATTCCAATTTTGAGATAGTGGAATGGAAGCAGAATTAGTCTCCTCCCTCATGGACTTGTTCGACTCTCAAAGATGCATGCATTAAGGTTATCCTAGAGAAGTGGGAATGGCAAGATGAACCATGATGATCTCATCACCTTCAAGCACATTTAAGCGAGTCCTTGCACACCGATTACCCTAGTTGATGATCGTGCCATGGTAGATAGGGATCCTAATTCTATTGGAGAGCAATGTAGTATGACCATTGGTAGAGAGCCATGGAGCAAGAATTAGAGGCCATAGAGTGGAATGGCACGTGGGAGCTTGTGCCTTGCCCATTCAAACACGAAGTCATTGGAGTCAAGCGGGTGTCAAAACAAAGCACCACAATGACGGTTCTTTAACAAGCAACAAGGTCTAATTGGTGGTGTCACAAGGACATGAATTTTTAACTTAATGCTCTTTGGACACTTAACTTGTGAAACTTAATTTGTGCAAGTGTGAGGTACACATATGATTTAGTTGACAGTGTGTCACGATGATAAATAATCGTAGCTTGGGTATGCAAACACGTGCCAAAGGGGTAGCTTAGATGGAGTTTGGTTAGGGACATCGAATTTCCCCTTGGGAATGACTTTTGAGCCTTGGCATCATGGGTTTAGGAATTAAGTGATTTAATGCCCTAAAATTTGTTGAAAGTTTCAACACTCTCAAGTTAAAAGAGGTTAGGAATTTAAAATTCAGGTTGCACACCATTTAATGTTATCTTAATGAGGACAAAGCCAAAAGTGCTATGCAGCTTGAACTTGCATGTGGAGGACCCAATGAAAATGGGAATTTGCCAAATGTCAAGTTTGGGTCAGTTTTGGGCTGCATGCAAGTATTTCTTTAATGTCGGGTTTTTTCTCTCCGATTCTAGGCTGTTTGGGGCAAATCTAAGGGTTGAGAACTCAATTGTGCGTAGGGAAACAGCTATTGAAGCGTCGGGATGGCAGGGCAACCTGATGTAGAGCTGATTCTGGGGCTATAAACAGTAGAAAACACTAAAAATGAGGCCATTGACAAATTCTGGTGCAAAAATAATGGTTTCAAGTAGTAGCAAAACCCCCAGCAGGCGATCTCATTTTCTCTTTAAAACAGCAGGCAATTGCTGTTACATCACTTTCTTAGCATTAGATTGAATTTTTCTCTCTCTTCTATTGTCGTCTCTCTCATCTCAGCAAATTTGAAGATATTCAGCAGTGTTTTGCTGAATTCAGACCTTGTTGTAATCAGGGTTTATCAGCTGTCTCGAGAAGCATATCATTGAGTTGCAGCCAAACAAGATTTGCTGCAAATTTGAATAATTACAGCAGATATATCAAGGATTGCCCATCTACAATTGTAGTGATCTACATGCAAGTGTTTAAGATTCAATTTGTGCCCAAATGTTCACCGAATCAAGGGGCAATTTAATTCCTGAAATTGTATTGAGATTGTTCAATTGGTTGGAGAAGAGGGGATTCTTGGAGAGCCATCCCTCTTGAGTCAAGGGCAAGGCCTAACCCTTCTCATCATTGGAGATGAATCTCCATGTACTACAAGGTTCGAGGAATACAAATCTAAAGAAATACTACAAGGCATGCTAGTTTTGGGGCCAATCAGGTGTTAGTCATCTCCTATTAAGAGGTAAAGTGTTAATTTCAATTATTATCAATTTATTGCTTACTGTAGATCAGTGTATATTTTGGGGTTCTATTAGGGGCTAAAAGGAACATAGCATAAATGAATGTAAATGCACCTTTGCGTGGTGCCAAGGGTTGCAAAGTTGGATATAAGTATGTAAACAAGGGAATAAGCTTTTGCATGAATGAAAAGGCTGTTACATTCTTCTCTCGCGTGCATTCTCATCTCTCCTCCTATTTTTTTGCATTCTCTCTAGCATGCAATTTCAAGGGTGGAGGAAGTTCTTGATTGGACCACAAGGCCTAGCCAAATCACTTGGCAATCCTACTCATGTGAAACCTTTCTTTGATAGTTCAACAATAGTCAATCGTATGCTACCATCATAGGAGGCAAGAACTCAAAGACAATGAACACAACATAAACTTAGAGACAAAGCATAAACTCAACACAATATAGTTAGGGTTAGGGCAACTAAAAGATAATCAGTGTAAATTTGAATGAATGCTGAATATTGAATATTTAATGCTTGAAACCAACCGTCCCTCTTGGATAGGGTGATAAATAATCTAATTTGACACTAATTATAGCAAGCATAAAATTCACATAAACTGAAAATGCACACTTTACTGCTTTAATCCTGGACAATGGACAGCCTGGTAGCCCAAAACTCATGCCCTTTGTAATATTTCTCTATCTTCAATTGCAAAATGGATGGAGTACAATTGAGATTCACTAATCTCCTCTGCTAATCCAAGTGCCTCTCGCTGTCATAAATGACCAACAAGCCTCCAAACCAATTTGCCCCTTGGTTTGCTCGGAGATTGGCCTTCACCCTGCTCCTTGAAAGACGAATTCAATCCCAAATCCAATATTGACTGGCTTACCTTTTGAATCTCATTGAAATTCCTCAATTTCACCTGTTGGAATTCAAGTCCTAGGCCATTAATTTTGAGCGCGCATCATGAGGTGGCTATTAAACCCTAATTTCTACTATAAATTAGAGTTGACAATAGAGATTTTCCAATATCTTCACCTCTAATGACTCAAATGATTGCATTTTGTTGAGATTACTTGAGAGATGGTTGGGGAATGAGAGAGAATGCTATAGAGAAAGAAATTCAGAGATTCATTGCAAGGAAGGCTGAAAATTTGTTGCTGCCCTGCTCAAACAACCATAAAAGCTGCCATCTACAGCTTAGGGCCACTAGAAAGGCCGTTGCCCTCTCTTGTATGCTATCACTTGTACCAAAAGGACCTTGGGTTATTGTCACCTGCTCTTGGAGGGCTCCAAACTACTATCACCTACTATAGGAATGGTCCCTGGTAGTTGCAAATCACATTAGTAGCATCTCTTTGCTCTCTAACAACATCCTCCTCACTCACAATGGTTGGAATAGACTTCCACCAGCCCCCAAAAACGTTTTCTCACTTGCATGGGCAAGTTTTGCCAAGTAGCAATCTTCTAATTCCATTTTTCAGCATTATTCAACTTATTAAATTAATATTCAAAAAATCAAAACTGAAAATTAATTTAATAATTATTCTAATTCCCAATTGACCCCTAGACTGGCATTAATTAATTAATTAATGCCTAGTTTCTAATGTCACTACTAACATTAGTGGTTAATAAATCGATCTAGACCAAAATCTAACACCGGGTACCACCTAGCACCTATGAGGCATAACTTATTACAACTTTTATCTTTGGAACTAACTGATATCTTAGGGTCTTGGGTCCCATGTTGTGAGATAATTAACTTGCACCTCACATGTGCAAGTCACACTAGCATATTTGATTAACTTTTAATCAAATGCTAAGCAAAGCAATAAAATTTCACGTCCTTGTGACAAACCACCCCGTTGAAATCCTTGCGATCCTCCTTGATTGCATGGCAATGTGCCAAAACATCTGTTGCTACTACTAGAAATATATGTTCCCATCGTAGTCAAACAACATGTGCTTATGTACAATTATGAGCTGAGACTACCGATTGCCATCAAGCTCAAGCAGGTGAAAATGCAGCCCATGATTGACTTTCTACATGATATGGAGGAGATGTTGACGATTGCTAGGAAAAGCATTAAAATGGTTCAAGATTGTGCCATGTTTTATGCTCTACTTCTTGAACACACCAATATTCCGTTTTTCATTAATTAAGTATGTTTTGGGGCTGTTTAAGGATGCTAATCAGCTGTAAAGCATGTTTTAGCTCAACACCTCCTCCTTTCAGAAAGCTGCTAGCTTCTTGTAGTCCTTTTGGAAATGCCCCTTCTTGCCATAGAAGAAGCATTGCCCCTTCTTTTATTTCGTGTCACCCCTCTCTAAAGCAACCAGTCCTCAATAATAGATGCTTCCAAAATGAGATGGCAAGCTTCCCTTTACCTTGAGTGCCGACTAATTCTCCTATAACGTGGAAGTCATATGCTGAATGCCAAGAGCCTATTAGAAAGAAGGTTGGGGGGGTGGGGGGCGGGGGGCGCAAGCCACTGCAACAGTGTGAGCAGTACACAAACCCAGCAAAAGCAAGAAGAAAAGGATGGGGGGAAGGGGGAGGCACACTCTCAAGGAGGGCCAGGGCTGAGATGCACGGAGAGACAAGCAGGCAGGGCAGTGTGCAGTTGAAAGCAGAAGCTAACGATACCAGTGGCAGGCAGCGGGGTAAAGGCAATGCAAGCAGGCACTACATAGGTGCAGGTGTAGGCAGCAGGCAGCCTGACAAAGGCAGGTGGATTTTGGAGCCGGGGGGGGGGGGGGGGGGGGGGGGGGGGGGGGCGGGGCGGGGGGTTGTGGGGGGTGGGGGTGTGTGTTGATGGTGGCAGACAAGCAGTGGACTAGCAGCCAAAAGCAACAGGGGAAGGCTGAGCCTGCAAGGGAGCGTAGACAGAAGCGAGCATGTTACAGGTCACCGGTGAAGCATTTGATAACTTTATATGATTGTTTGGAGGGAGATATAAATCTTTAATGACACCAGTGCAAGGTGGCGGAGCAAAGGCAATGTAAGCAGGCACTATGTAGGTGCAGGTGTAGGCAGCAGGCAGCCTGAAAAAGGCAGGTGGATGCAAGGGGAAAAGGAAGGAAGGGGGGGGTCCACAGACAGAGGCAGTGGACAAGCAGCTGAAAGCAACAGGGGAAGGTCGAGCCTGCAAGGGAAGGGAGGGTACACAGGAGGGAGCATGTTACAGGTCACTGGTGAAGCGTTTGATGACTTTATAGAATTGTTTGGAGGGAGAGATAAATCTTTACCACTGTGGAAGTGAAAAGTAATTTCAAATAACCCTCATTACAGCTTCAGAACTGACATCCTATTAAAGACTAAAATGACAAGCTCTTCAAATTTTGAAAGAGGATTTTGCAGAGCAAGTAGTTACACTTAACATTCAGCAGAATCATTTCCTTATTGTCGTGTTTGAGGGTGGTGAACTCTAACCTATAATGGCCTCCTGGATCAACTTGGACAACTTATGAGTCATAGTCTTATCCTAGTTGACAATGATCACAAACACGTGTATCCTTCTCATCTAAGTTGGAATTGTGTCCAAAAGTTATACTTTTAACAGGTAGCAACAAGTCCGTCTTACCAGCAGAGACTTGTCCTCTAATGGCATGCATGAGCAGAGCCAACATGTTAGTACATTAGATCCAAATTATCAGCAGTAAGCAAACAAGCTTAGACTTCATGGGTACTTGACGTTAATACCAATATGGTTAGCACGAGGAGTAACCTTAAGAGCACAAGAAGGTGAGATTGAGAGAATAAAACATGTTACCCATGAATGAACAGAATGAAACCAAAGTCCAACGACAAATTATAGAAGCTAATGAAGACCGAAAGTGTCATGGTCCTTTTGTATGTCACTACATATATATAGAGGTCATAGCTTACATCATAGTGCAAGAAAGTGATAAATCATAACCCATGCAAACATAGAATTCCTCAGTTCAGTATATGATATTTCAAGTGTTTAAAATTTGATTAAAAGCTTGACTTGAGACAACTTTGTTTCCAAATTAGAAAGAAAAAGGCCTTCTAGATTAGCAAACAATCTTCTGAAGTTAAGACTATCTTCTAGCCATGATATGACAGTACGAAGTTTGTACCATTGAGTTTTCTTGCCACAGAGCTTTCTTGAGGAGGAAAACATGTATTTGCCAAACTCTGCAAGCATACAGTGCTGCTTGTTTTAGATTGCAAGGTAGGTGCTTAGGATTACAATAACCAAAATATTTGTGAAGTGCGTGCAGGCAGAAAATGCAAGAAACAGCAACAAACGACTAGCAAGAGGGAGGGTACACCTCACACAAATGCAGATTTCTATCTGCTGAAGAAGGGTTGCATTTCCTTTTTTTGTGTTTCGATTGTGACAATGCAACATAGTAATCACAATGCAAAGCCCCACACATATCAGCAAGGCAATGATCTCTATTCTGTGAAAGAACACGAAAGAAATTTATTAGTTCTCCCTCTTGAAGATTGGTGTATTAACAACGAATTAGCCATATAGTTGGCCACATGATCATTATATATGTGCATATGTGCCCAAACCCATCCTATTAGCAGTACTGATTTCTTTCACTGCTTTTTTGAATATCATCTCCTCTTTGTCAGCCTCCGAGTCAGACAGAGAGGAGCTCTCCCACTATCTGTAGGAGTTGTTTTCGTCAACTCGGTCATTGAAATGGACATTCAGATAACTGAAGGGCATGCAAACACCAACAATTTAAAACAATGAACCAGCAAACAAATTACTCAGACATGAGAGCTAGAATGGCATGTTGTAGAGTAACTTCTATGGATAGCCAGTGGCCTTTACACCATCATGATTGGACTTGATAGCAACTCTGGATACCCTAAATGGCTCATCCCTCGTGTCAACCTGCAAACCCGAAAAATACAAGAGTAGGCCATACCACTAATTTGACCCCAAATCCTCAATGTATCCATGCAGAATTCTTTCCCTATGCGTTTGCCAACAATTGCTCTCACTAATCTTGGCTTTTCCCACAACAAAACTGTCTCAATCGCACTTTAACAGGTGAACCATGCATATCAATGCTGAATACATCCATAACAATGGTTGTATGTCCATAGAAAACTGCATGCATGTCCGACCACTTCCGTATACCCACATGCAGTGACCAAGCATAAATCAGCTTTGATCTGCTCTGATCAGGTAAGATCCTAATTCAGCCCTGATCAGCAAACCATAAAATGGCTGATCAGAAAGCTCTTTGCCAGGGGCTGTTTTTTGGGGCGGGGGTGGGGGTGATGCAAACAGCTCCGTACAATGCTGTCTCAGATCACCTCAATGCTGATCCAACCTGTCCCATTACCATAAAACTGATCCCTATTGCTCCAAACAGCAGATCAATGGAGGAGATGGTGGATCAAGGCTCTTCAAGGTGGAGAAATGGCTGCACAGAAGCCAGCACAATGCAGTTCCTGCTCTCTAGTGCCCAATAATCACTATTCCTCTTCTCGAATGGAATAAATCAGACTTCTTTCAGCCAGCCATGGCTTCTCCCAAGCTTGCAAGCCTCAAATGAGAGAGCTGAAGAGAGAGAATGGCAAGTTTCACTTGGCGAAAAGCCATACTAAATATCCCAAGTTTTTGCCTCTTTTATCAAGACTGAAGAATGCCCAAACTTGCAAGCGGCTGCTCAAACATTTCAAACAGCCTGCCTGAACTTTATTTAATAAGTGGCTGGCCAAACTTTCGAATTAAGATCTAAAACCACTTTGTTTTAAAAGTTTCACTTAACCTTAGAAACCTACTAATTCTTGGGTTCCAATCTTGATTCCTTGGTCTTGCCCTAGTGCCTCAAGGCCTAGACTTTGCTCATTGCATGTCAAGTACTCATGTCCTTCACTACTAATGCAATGGTCACCATGCCCAAAGTTAGAGGTACTAAAGTTGAAGTATTTTTAATTAAAGTTATTATGTGAAGTTTAATTGAAATGTTAACGTTCTTTCACATTTCACATTCTAGTACTAGTCATTCATGGTGCATCAAAGATATAGCCCACGCAAAAAGAAAGGGTAAGGTGAAGTACGTGGAGATGGAAGAGAAGTATGAAGTAGTAGAAGAGTGTAATCCAAGAGTGTAGATGCTATGCTAGAGAGAAAGAGAGAGATGGAATGCAACAGTAGTATAGAGAGTCACATGTTAAACACACCTTGTATTTTCCTTTAAGACATTTTGGTGTGAGCACACCCTATCCATGAGCACTTTTTACCCTCTTGCGTGGGAGGGGACTTTTCCCCATGTGAACACACTTCAATATGTAGGTCTATATTAAACTTAGGGTTGTACCTTGTAATTGCATTCTTGTGATTCATTTCGAGGGAAGGTATTCTTGCATGCTTCTCTATGTGTCTACTCTCACTCTCACACTCTACCCCACTTCTTATCTATTGAGTTTCCCATTTGATCGAATAGTGGTATCAAAGCCATTGTGTCACTGTGTCATCAGCCTTTCCGCCATTGCTACATTGTTTCTATTGCCAGCTCCAACACGCAAAGTTTCTCAAGGTATTGCTGCCCACAGCCACCATCACCTCAGCTGCGATATTTTTTGTTGCACCCTCTCTCTCTACCAATCAGGTACGTTGGGATATGTGTGATGCTCAACCACACTCTTTCATTGCTCTTTCAATCAAAAGACTCATTACTCCACACATCTGCTCATGTTGGACTGCGAAAAGTGCTTGGGATAAGCTCGCATCTCTTTATCATATCAGGAACGAGGCACACTTTGCCTATTTGATGAAGCAATTAGATTCCAAGAAGATGCATGAAGGGGACAGCATTGACAAGGAGATACCTGAGAGCTATTTTGTCTCTACTATGCTTGGTGGGCTTCTATAGTCCTATCAAACATTTGCTACCACCTTGCATGACTAGTTTCTTAGGGCAATGGGCATCAATACTCTCTTGATGAGTTGACCGCACTTCCATTACAGGAGGAGCAGAAAAGTCTCCACCACTCTGCTACTACCTCGGATAATCAAGCCTTTGCCTCCTCTCATCATAGAAGCAAAGGGAAGTCATTAGGCTCTTCATTCAACCATCAAAAGGGCAAGGGTAACTCATTCACATAAAGAAAAGGACAAGCAAAAAAGAAGAGATGCAACTATTGCCACAAGCCAAGGCATGAGATCTTTGAGTGTGACAAGCACAAGGCTACAAAGGAGAAGAAACAAGCCTCATTGGTTGTTATGACAGCCATATCTAGTGCTCCTAGTGGTGGGAAGGATGAGGCAGCTCATATTGCAGAAACTTTCTATTCATATGCTTTTGCAATGTCTTGTTTTTATGACCCCACCATACATGATGTAGGCCTTTTAGTAGAGGATAGTAAGCAGAATTGGTATATTGATAGTGGTGCTAGCAAGCACATCACCTCATGCAAGCATCTTTTTATTTCTTTGGTTGATGCCACACAAAGGGACATTGTCACATGTGCCAACAATGCTACTTATAAAGTTTAAGGCATTGAGAAAATCCTTATCACTATAGTGAATGGGAATGTTGTCACCTTATATGATGTTTTGTATGTAAATGGCATTCAGAAGAACCTATTATCAATGTTAGACATTGCTACTAGTGGCTTTGAAGTTTGCTTCATTGGGCCATGGTGTGTGCTTAAGGACACACATGATGATGATGGGATTGTCATCACTAGTACTTTATGTCATGGCTTGTACAAACTTGATGTTTGTGATAGACAACCTTGTTCAGAAGCTATGGTTGTGGATGGTTCGGCCTTGTCTATTGTTGAGTTTATCATGCTTGAGTCCTCTTTTCCCTGCTATATGCAAGAGTTTAGGATTGAAGAAAATATACCTCTCCTTACTACTTAGCTCTCTGCCTCTAGTTCTCTTTATGACTATTACAAGCACTTAAACTTGACAAATGTATTTGGAAATACAAATTTAAAGTAGAGCTTGAAATCCTATCATGTTAGAAGCTCAAGTCGGATTTCCAAGCAAAAGGCATCATCCATATCTCTGTATAAAATTCCAAAACCTAGCCATTCACAATAAAGTTAGGGATTTTTAGGTTTTTCCAAAAATGCATCACATATTTAGCCCAACCCCTAGAGTGCAAACATTTATGTGTAGTAGTTTTCTTTGAAAAAAAATAAGACTTGTCAATAAACTAGTCTCTTTTCCAATCCTTTGGTCTTCTCTTTGATTTTTTCAAAAATCAAGGTCTCAATAGATATTGTCTCTTGTGGATTGTTTTTTCTCATTATCTACTTCCTCACAAGGTTGTCCTTATCTCAACATGATCATGTCTCCCATAATTTTCTATCCACTTTCAGTCACTCAAAATCGGTCAAGAAAGGCTTGTTTGGTTGCTTCATACTCAAATTGAAACAGAGGGTTTCTTTGGTTCAATTTTCTTTCATAGGTCTCTATCCAATTTCTACCCTCATCTAAGTAATTGGTATTTGAAGATTTATGCTCAGTTTGGGCACTTGAATTTTCACAGCTTGTCACACTTGTACAAGGATAATATGGTGTATGATTTGCCCGAAATGTGTGTGCCATATCAGCACACATGTGAGGGATGTTTGCTTGGCAAAATGCACAGATTTGGCTTTTCCAAGGGTGGAAGTGCAAGTCCACACAAAAATTGCAGCTTGCGCATAATGATATATGTGGTCCTATGCACACTCCCTCTCTTAGTGGATGTGTCTACTTTGTTACCTTCATTGACAACTATATACGCCACACATGGGTGGTTGGCTTGAAGGCCGAGTCAAAGGTATTTTCATGCTTTTAGTATTTTATTGCCATGGCGAAAAACTCCAATGGCTGTAAATTAGTTACTCACTGCACTAACAAAGGAGAGGAATACATGTCAATGGAATTTGCAACATTTCTTTCTTCTAGGGGCATTATTCATTAGTGCACTATGCCTTATACACCACAACAGAATGGTCTTGCCAAGCACAAGAATAGATCTCTTATGGAGATGCCCATATGTATGCTTAAAGAAAAGTCTTTGCCAAATGAGTTTTGGTTGGATGCAATTCATACAGCTTCCTATGTGTTGAATTGTTCACCTACTTGGGCATTACAAACTGTCATGCCTTATGAGGCATGGAATGGCAAAAAGCCAATGGTTGCATACATGCATACTTTTGGACATCTTGCCTACACTCATGTTCCGTCTCAAAAGAGACAATTTGCACGACAAAGCAATTACATGCAAGTTTTTTTGGGATACAGTACTGAAATGAAAGGCTATCAACTATATCAACTAGTTACAAGCAAAGTGCTTCTTAGTGGAGACGTTGTCTTTGCTGAAAATTCACAAATATATTTGTGTGATTGCAAAAATCAGTCAATTGTTGGCCCCAAAGATGCGTTTGAATTGCTTATGCCATTATTCAAATTGTTGCCAGAGATTATTGAGCATGCACCCACTCAAAGCTATGCACCATTGCAGTGAATTCAACAACCTGCCCATGCTGATTTTCAGCCTGATCTTTCTTCTCTTGAGGCAATAGATCATGATGACGCAGAGACCGCAAAGAGGGCTGCTCTTCAGGAAGCAAAAGCATTGCCTAGATGGCTGCTTGATACCTTATAGTATAGTAGACAAGCTGCCTGAAACCAGCCTTCCTTCTCGGATAGGGTGGTTTAACCTGATTAAGCAATTAATTACAGCAATTAGCAAATGAACATAAACTGAAATGCTCACTTTACCTTCATAAACTTGGACAGTGGACACCTTGTTGGCCCCAAAACTAGCGCCCCTTTCTGTATTTCTTTAATTTCAATTGCTGATGGATAAATTAAACGCCGAGATTTCACAATCTCCTTGGCTGATTCAAAAGCCCCTTGTTATTTCAATAATTAGCGAAGCATTCAGGCAAATTGCCTCTTGATTTTCACCCAAGACTTGCTCTAATGGAACCCCAACTGGTCAAATGCTGCCCCAAATTCACAATAGATGGACTGGCATCTGAAATCCTCACAATTCCACGAATTTCCGGTGCTCATTTCAGTGTACAATGCCTTTGACTGATGGGACGGGTCCCAAGGTGGCTGCTAAACCCTAATTACTGCTGTAATTTAGAGTTTACAGCAGTAAACTCTCTGCTGTCCACCAAATTTGGTTGTACTCTGCTACCAATGGCTGAAAATTACTGAGAATGCTTGAGCATAGACTAGAGGAGATGAGAGAATGCTGTAGAGAGAGAGAAAATCAGCTGAAATGTATCTTTTGATTCATAGCTCTGATGACAAATCTGATGGCACCAACAGCTTCAAAAGGGGGGTAAAACACCAGCTTAGCTGGCAAGCCCTCCTCTCCTACCACTGCCCTTCTTGAGGCAGAAGAGAAAACCTACGGCCCCCTGTCGTGTCGCGGCGCACGATCAGTTGTTGTCGCCTCTCAGAGCCAAATTTGATCACCTCCTCTCCCTCCACCAAGCTCAGAATGGCTGCAAATCAGCTTCCACCACCCTCCAACAGCCTTCTCCCTAGTTGTATGGGAAAGTTTTGCCAAGTGGCAGCCTTCCTAATGCATTTTCAGCCATTAAATTAATTTTTCAGAATTAATTAATTCAAAAAATTAATTTCAGCCCTTTTGACCCTGCCAAAAATTAAACATGCCCATCTGTAATGAAATTGGCTAGGCCATTTGCAACTTGGAGTGGTTCCCAACCTCTGTTGACCCTTAGACTAGCATTAATTAATTAATTAATGCTAGTCCCTAATGTCACCACTGACACTTAATGGCCAAACAATTGTCCTAGGGTCCAACTTGACACCAACTGACCACCAAAACCCAGTTGGCATAACTTAACACAACTTTTGCATTTAACACTCACTGCATCCTCGAGGTCCTTGGCCCATTCCCATGAAATAACTGCCATGTGCATCACATGTGCTAAACAACCTTGCACATTTAATTAGTAACTTAATCAAATGTTACTAGCAAGATTAAAGCATCTCAAAATCTCGCGTCCCCGTGACAGACCTCCCCCTTGAAAACCTTGCAATCATCCTCAATTGCATTGCATTGCGCCAAAGCAAAAGTATATTGCACTAGAATTTCAATTTGGCATGACAGTCACCACAACATTGGCCACTGTTGTCGAATCGTTGCATATGCGCAAAACTTATTGAAAATTTCCAGCCAGCAAAACAAAATAGAAAACTGAAAAACAGTCCAAAACTATTGCTAGAAACCATTGGATGCATCCATAACTCATGTTTCTCAACCGTTTTGACTTCAAAACCGCAGTAAAGCATATTCTCAGCATAACCCATGGCTGAAACTGTCAATGACATTCGTTTGCGTGCGGCTGTCCATGGAATCAGTTGTAAACCATTAAAAACTGAGCATGACCTGATCATAAACTGATATGATAACTGATCACAAATGGCTGCAAATGTGACTCGGAATTGATCACAAGCTGATGGTAAAAAAACTGGTCAGAAGTTGATGCAAAAGCTGATGCAAAATTGATCCCAAAGTGATCATAAACGGTTCTCAAACTAATCAAAAACTGAGCTGAAACTAATCAGAAATCGATCTCAAAACTGAGGCAAAAACTCATGCCAAACTGGTCCAAAAACTCATGCATAAGTATAGTCTTAGAGCCGCGGTGACAACCATACTCATATACATGTATCTCACAGTGACTAGTACACCGAGTAGTGATCTCATGGCAGACATACTATCAGTACAGTACCTTGGATGCATGCTAAATATATCCAAGATCCACTACATATGAGAGCTGTCCAAAACCGGTGGAGTGGAAGTGCTACCTCCCCCTTGAGCATCAAGCAATGCTCCGAACGCCCACTCTGCTGAACCTGAGTAAGCCCAATCCAAAGTCGGCTCTAACTGAAAGGCATCGAGATAAAGTTGCAACAACTCAGGATGGTCTGCCAAGTCATCCTCTTCCATCCATTTTGCATCCATTGGTGAATAATTTTTACACTTCACCAAATATCTTTTGGAAACTTTACCTCTGACCTTCCTTTCCTTATGTGCCAAAATCTGCTCGAGTACCAAAATCTCATCTAGTTTCTCAACCTCTCGCTGAATTTCAGCAGATACATCTTTTAGCACATCACCACGAAAAGGTCTCAACAAACTGACATGAAAGGCATTGTGTATCCGCCAATGTGGAGGTAATTTCAGCCGATATGCAACATCGCTGACCTTTTACGACACTTGAAAGGGCCCATAGTATCTCATGCTGAACTTCGGATACAACCTCTCTCTTCCCTTCATCTTTTTCAGCCTTGCCTTTTCGAAACGCAGCAATACATAATCGCCCTTTGCAAACTGCAAAGCACGTCTATGGCGATCAACTGTCCGCTTTTGCTTGTCCTGTGATCTCTGAAGTGCATACTTTATCTTTGCATAGGCTGCATCCAAGCTTTCCACAAAGCGATCAGATGATCAACCTTTATCTTCTTCCTCACCGGAATGAAATGGGCGTGTTCGTAAACTTGCAAATAATAGTCCATATCCCATCATTTCCTGTAGGTGTCCTAGGAAGCTCAAAGATAAAGTCCATAGCAATGCTTTTGCAAGCGCAAGGGCTGCAACAAGCCCGGCATCTCTTGCCTATCATGCTTTACCTGTTGACATATGATGCATGCCCTAACATACCGCTCTACATTATGCCTCAAAGCGGGCCAATAAAAGAAATGCTTCACTGCCTTGACTGTGGCATCAATATCTCTGTGTCTTGCATACGGAGGAGCATGACTTTCAATGATCACTCTAGACCTCAAGTCCGAATCAACAGCATATTGCTCTTTCATGCCATCCAACTCAGTGTGAGAAACCATAGTGACGGCTGAAATTTGTGGCTTATGTGATAGTGCATCAGCCACAACATTCTTTTTACCATTAATATGTACAATCTAAAAATGAAACATAGAGAGAAAATTTGCTCATCTCATATGCTTCTCTGACAACTTTGTTTGCGTCAAAAAGTACCTCAAAGTCTAATGGTCTGTCTGCACTGTAAAATCAGCCCCTAACAAATAATGTTTCCACGTAGACTGCATTAATTACAACCAAGAGCTCTTTCTCATAAACCTGTAATTCCTCTCTGCACCGTGGAAATTTTGGCTCTCATAAGCCACAACACGGCCATCTTGCATAAGGACAGCTCCAATGTTGTTACCACATGCATCACACTGAACCACAAATGACTTCCTTAGATTAGGCAACAGAAACACAAGATCTGAACTCATCTTTTCCTTCCAACTTTTCAAATACTGAAATTTCCACTGCTGTCCATCTAAATGGCACATCTTTCTTTTGCAAAGCATGCAATGGAGATGCAATTTCAGCAAACCCGCGTACATACTTTCTATAGTAAGAACATAAACCCAAGAAGCTGCGGATCTCGTGGACATTCTTCAAAGCTGGCCATGAACGTATTGCTTCAACCTTAGCAAGGTCCATACGAATACCATCAGCCGATACAATATGTCCCAAGAAATGGATTTCATGTAAAAAGAATTCACTCTTCTTGTCATTGATAACCAACCTATGCTTACGTAGCTCATTGAAGACAATGTCCAGGTGCTTTCTATGCTTTGTCTCATTCTTTGAATAGACAATCATGTCATCAAAGAAAGTATCCACAAATGCATTATGTGACCGAAAGATGTGATCCATCATCCGATTAAAAGTAACAAGAGCATTCGTAAGTCCAAAAGGCATGACAAGAAATTCATATAGTCCAAAAGATGTCCTGAAAGCTGTCTTAGGCACATCCTCCGGTCTAATGCATATCTAATGATACTCACTTTTCAAATCTATACGACTGAATATTGCTGCCCCCTGCAATCTATCCATAACATCATCGATCCGAGGGATTGGAAAGCGGTTTTTTATCGTGATCTTATTCAGAGCACGATAGTCAATGCACATACACCATGAACCATCCTTTTTCTGCACCAAAAGCACTGGAGAACAGAAAGGAGATGAGCTAGGCTCAATCAGCCCTTTTTCTAACAGCTTGTTTACCTAACTCATAATCTCCTCTTGTTGGGTTGCACTGACTCTATAGGGTGGTTTATTAGGAGGGCTACTTCCAGGGATAAGATCTATGCCATGATCTTCATGTCTTTCAGGTGGTAGCTGCCCTGGAAGTGACTGAGAGAAGCAATAAGCATACATTCTCAGAAATGGCATGCGATCCTTCTCTAATTTAGACATATTCCCAACATTCACACTATCATCCTTGTCCTTAGCAAAAAGTAAATACGCTGAAATATGATTTTTCATTACTTTAGAAATAGCAGTTGTAGTTACAACAGGGACAGATTCCCCTTTCACCTTTACATCAAGTGTGAGTGTCTTTCTCTTATGTTGAATAGTGATCTCTTTTGCATATAAATCAATCACTGCATGCATATGGTGGCACCATGGCATACCAAGCAACACATCACAACCCTTAAGTGGAGCAATGTAAAACTCTTCGTTGTCCACATATCCCTGTATGTGCAAAGCTTTCCAATGAGTAGTGTGACTGGTCAAATGCTGCCCCAAATTCACAATAGATGGGCTGGCATCTGAAATCCTCACAATTCCACGAATTTCCGGTGTTGATTTCAATGTACAATGCCTTTGACTGATAGCACGGGTCCCAAGGTGGCTGCTAAACCCTAATTACTGCTGTAATTTAGGGTTTACAGCAGTAAACTCTCTGTTGTCCACCAAATTTGGCTGTACTTTGCTACCAATGGCTGAGAATTACCAAGAATGCTTGAGCATAGACTGGAGGAGATAAGAGAATGTTGTAGAGAGAGAAAGAAAATTAGCTGAAATGTATCTTTTGATTCGTAGCTCTGATGACAAATCTGATGGCACCAAGAGCTTCAAAAGGGGGGTAAAACACCAGCTCAGTTGGCGAGCCCTCCTCTTCTACCGCCGGCCTTCTTGAGGCGGAAGAGGAAACCTACTGTCCCCTGTCCTATCACGGCAAGCGATCAGTCGTCGTCGCCTCTCAGAGCCAAATGTGATCACCTCCCTCTCCCTCCACCAAGCTCAGAATGGCTGCAAATCAACTTCCACCACCCTCCAACAGCCTTCTCCCTAGTTGCATGGAAATGTTTTGCCAAGTGGCAGCCTAATGCATTTTCAGCCATTAAATTAATTTTTCAGAATTAATTAATTCAGAAAATCAATTTCAGCCCTTTTGACCTTGCCCAAAATTAAACATGCCCATCTGTAATGAAATTGGCTAGGCCATTTGCAACTTGGAGTGGTTCCCAACCTCTGTTGACCCTTAGACTACCATTAATTAATTAATTAATGCTAGTCCCTAGTGTCACCACTAACACTTCATGACCAAACAATTGTCCTAGGATCCAACCTAGCACCAACTGACCACCAAAACCCAATTGGCATAACTTAACACAACTTTTGCCTTTAACACCCACTACATCCTCCGAGTCCTTGGCCCGTTCCCACGAAATAACTGCCATGTGCATCACATGTGCTAAACAACCTTGCACATTTGATTAGTAACTTAATCAAATGTTACTAGCAAGATTAAAGCATCTCAAAATTTCACGTCCGCGTGACACTGCCCCTCTTCCTGGACATACTAGAGCAACTTCTTGTCAGGTATTAGAAAACTTTACAAACTATGCTTTATTGGCCATTGGTTGTGGTGAAGAGCCTCTTTGTGTTAAGGGTGCTTTGGAGGATACACATTGGCTGGATGATATGCAATCAAAGTTGTAGATCATTGATGAGAACAATACTTGGGAATTACGTGACTTGCCTAAAGGCAAGCATGTCATTGGCACTTAAGTGGGTCTTTAAGCTTAAATGTCATGCAAATGGTAGCATTGATCGCTAATGAGAAAGTCTATGTCAGCCACCACGGTTTGCATAAGGGGAATGGAAAAGAAACTTTGCCATTTGCAGAAAGCCTTGTATAGGTTGAAGCAAGCACCACATGCATGGTACAAAAAGATTCATTCTTACCTGATTGGCCTAGGCTTTCAAAACAACTCAACTAAGAGCGCCCTTTACGTTAGACGAGAGGGGCATGATCTCCTCATTTTGAACTTATATATTGAAGCCCGATAAGAGCTTCTGACTTCAAAGGATTAAGAGTCCTACGCTGTGAGGATGACACCTCAACAAAATGGAGTGGCTGAAAGGAAAAATCGCATACTAATGGAAATGACCAGATGTATGCTGACAAGTAAAGGGTTGCCACACATGTTTTGGCTTAAGGGCCTTCAATGTGCAAACCATGTACTTGATCGTACTTTCACTCTTATCGTCTCGTACTTTCACTATGCTCACACTCTCTCAAGCCGTCACACTCACTCGTTCACTCCTGCTCGGCCTCCATCTCTCTCAACTGTGCCCCTCTTTATCCAACAAGAGCTTAAGGCTCTGCGCACTTCCGAGATCAAGGGGCAGTCGAGTGACTGCAGGACAGGGCTAATGTCCAGTGAGTAAGCCCACTGACGAGCTCACAACAAGCAGGCAACCTTCAAACAAGCGAGCTTCAGACAGACGAGCGTCAGACACGCGAGCAACAAACAAGCGAGCGACAGGCAGGCGACTTGTTGCAACTGGCGACCAGCGCAAGGTTCTTGCAGGCGAGTGTGGACCAAGCGTCTGTTACTGCGCGTGGTCAAGACGTGAGGCGATTGACATTGTTTGGCAAGGAGACTCCGTGTCGCAACGGAGGGGGCCAACGTGGAGAACTGCAGCAAGGTGTGAGACACACGAGTGGAACGGACGCCAACGGGCTGTCACTACCGTGACGATCAACGACCTCCCGTCAAGTCTTCTAAAACCAAAATTTCTTTTAATTTTTCAATTCCTTCTCCTTGGCGGGAATTCACACACCGAAGGCACAGGTCTCAATTTTGTGCAAAATCGAGCCTAAAATTTGGGGCTTTTCCCAAATTTGACATCATTCATGCTTGTCAATGACTTTCGAGTCAGAAATTGCAGACATTGCAAGTGGTGACCCAAATTAATTTGGGGATTTTGCCAAATTAGTCAAAATTTTGCTTCTTTGAGCAAAATTTCCTGACATTGGATCCTAGAAACTTGGGGCTTTTCATGTATTGGCAAAGTTTTGCTCAGATGGGTCAGATTGACTGACATTTATGCAATTTTAGACTTGAAATTTTGGGGAATTGCGCAGAATTTGGTAAATTTCTGCATCTTTTGCCCGTGTAGTGGCTGGTTAATGTATAAACAGTAGAGATTTATTTCTGGTTGAGGAAAAACAGCAGGGTATTTTGCTAGTTCAGCTTGTGCTTCCGCAAATTAGTGCATTTACTATTGTGTTCGTGATAAAATGGCTGCAACTTCTTCCAGTTCAGACATCAAGAGTTTGATGGAGATCAAATGGTTTGATGGTCATGGCTTTGACCTTTGGAAAGACCGTATGCAGGGCATTTTGTTCCTGAAGGATTGTGAGGATGCTTTGCAGGAAGATAAACCCACACTAATCTGATGCAGATTGGGCCAGAGTGAATAAAAAGGCTGTGGCTTACATAAAGATGGGTATCACTGATGACATTCTAACAGACATTAAGGGTTTAGACACAGGTTATGCAATATGGGAGAAGCTGAAAACTACTTATGAGATCACCACACCCGTTAATCAAGTGCATTTAATGCGCAAGTTGGTGAATATGCGACTGGATGAGTCAAAGCCTGTAGCTGAGCACTTAAGTGCATTTACAAGGATTCTAAATCAGCTCAAAGATGCAAACTTGGACTTTGATGATAAGTTGAGGGCGATCTTTTTTATCATGACACTGCTCGACTCTTGGGAAACCTTGGTGGTTTCACTCAGCAATAACCCCAATCTCTCATATGATGGGGTGAGGGGTTCTATCTTGAATGAAGAAATTAGACATGTGTCTAGTGGAGAAGGCAACAACTTAGCTTATAATATAAGAGACAGGGCTGGAAAGAAAAATGCAAATGCAGGGCAGAGAAACAGGAGCAAGAGCAAAGGAAAGGATAAGAGTGACATTACTTGCTATCACGGTGGTCGGAAGGGCCACAAGAAACCTAATTGCAAGTATTATAAGAAGGAACGAGAGAGAAAGAAGAATGCAAGAGATAAAAAGAAGAAGGAAGAAAAGACAAATGCATCAAAGACAAACAAAGGCAAAGAGAAGGCCAATGGGGTCTCTAGCGTGGTCATAGAAGAGCTTTCAGATACAGAGGCTCATGTATTATGTGCAGTTGATTATGATGCCCTTGTATGTCACATGCAAGATATGCAAATTACCAAGGCTGATGTGATTGATGTACTCTTGTCAGTTGATGATGGTGTCACTCAAACTTGGATTGTAGACTCTGGTGCCTCTTTCCCTATAACTCCTTGCTTGGAGTGTTTTGCTATGTTCAATGCAGGTAGTTATGGAAAGGTGTACCTTGGAAATAACCATGCTTGCAACATTGATGGGATTGGCATTGTACACTTGTCTTTAGACAATGGTCAAGAGCTTGTGTTGAAAGATGTCAGATATGTGTCTGGCATTAAAAAGAGTTCGCTATCTGTTGGTTAGCTTGACTTGCATGGCTATACCACACTGTTTGGTGGTGGTTTGTGGAAAGTAAAAAAGGGTTCCATGCTGATTGCAAAAGGAACCAAGAAGGGCACATTGTATTGTTTGTATTGTAAAGCCTTGAATGGCAAGTTTCTTGCAGTTGCTGAAATTTGCAGCCGCTTGGAGTTATGGCATAAGAGATTAGGCCATACAAGCCAAAAAGGACTTGATGTCCTTACCTCTCTGAAGAGGGTTGATGGAAAAGGCTCTAAACTTGATTTTTGTAATGAGTGTCAGTTTGGAAAGCAAATAAAATTTTCCTTTTACTCTGGTGTCTCTCGTAAGTCCAATGTCTTGGACTTAGTGCATTCTGATGTATGCAGTATGCCTGTGAAATCATTGGGTGGTGCTGCATATTTGTCTCCTTTATTGATGATTGTTCTGAGAAGATTTGTCTCATGAGTTTACACACAGCCATGCAGATCATTGCTTGTACATGAAAAAGGATACAGATGGCAGCCCCATCATACTTGTTTTGTATGTGGATGATATGTTACTAGCTGGGAAAAGAAAAACTAGCTTGGATGCTCTCAAAAATCAGCTGAAATCAACTTTCTCCATGAAAGATTTGGGGAATGCACATCATATTTTGGGCATGAGGATTCGTAGAGATGGAATGCAGAAATTGTTGTTTTTATCTCAAGAAAAGTACATTAGAAAGGTACTGGACAGATTTAACATGGCTGAAGCTAAACCTTTTGGGGTACCCTTACCTCCTTATCTCAAGCTTAGCAAAGCCAATAGTCCGAAAGATGACGTGGAAGCAAATGCTATGAAGGAAGTTCCTTATGCATCAGCTTGTGGCTCTCTTATGTATGCTATGGTTGCTACTCGTCCAGACATTGCTCATGCAATGGGAGTTGTTAATAAGTTTATGTCAAATCCTGGCAAAGCACATTGGGAGGTTGTCAAGTGTATTCTTCGATACCTTAAGGGTACACAAAGAAAAAGTATTTGCTATGGGCAAGGTGCACTTAGTTTGCAGGGTTATTGTGATGCAGACATGGCACGTGGCTTGGACACTCGGAGGTCCACCAACGGGTATGTCTTTACACTTGCTAGTGGGGCTGTTTCTTGGTGTTCCAAGTTGCAGAATATTGTTGCATTAAGTACCACTGAAGCTGAATACATATCAGCTACTGAAGCTTCTAAGGAAGCTATATGGTTGAGCAAACTATATTCATGTATGTCAAACATCTTCTACACTTATCTACATTGGCAGTCAGAATCCTTTGGCCATTGCATCATGCATGAAATCAAGTGTTCCATGCCTGCACAAAGTATAAAGTGAGGTTCATTATCGCTATGTCAGAGAGAGAGAGAGAGAGAGAGAGAGAGAGAGAGAGAGAGAGAGATGGTTAATTTTATGAAAAAAAAAAAGAGAGATGGTTAATCGACGATATTCTATAGTCTTACATTCTAACACAACACGACTTGGTAGATCTTTCAAAAGGGCTCTTGCTCAACCTAAGTCTGAATCTTTTCAGCAAGCTCTTCATTTATTTACTTTTGTTACTTGATTTAAACACTCCCTAATTCAGTAATACCATGGAGGAGGTTTTTGCAGGCTTTCATTTGATGCCTTTATTGTCCTATTATGTTCCTTGTAGGACTAGCTATAGTCAATTACAACAGTACACATCTGACACTTAGTTCTCATGACACTTAGGGCACTTAGTCCTAAATTTAGGATGTAGGGTTACTTTATGTTAATGAACCCTGCTTTCATTTGTAACAACAACTATGTCTTTTTGCTGCAATACAGTTTGTGTTGGCTTGCTCTTTCTGTATCATTCTCTCCCTCAACTCAACAACAAATCTAATGTCTTTAGCAACTAGCTGTAATTTCAGACAGATAACAGATTTAAATCCTATTTTTTCATATGTATTCCTTTTAAGCCATGTAATCAGGCATGCAATTTCGGACCAAAAACAGATTTAAACCCTAGTTTCTCTTAGCTGTATTACATCCTTTTAAATCCTATTTTCTCTTAGGTATTACGTCCTGCCAGCTAACTAGCTGAATGACTATCTCACTCCCTCCTTCCCTCTGGTCCCTCCAATCTCCTCCTTTTGCCCCGTTCCCAATAAGCCCCCCTTTCCTCATCTCCCCTCCACTCAAACACCTCATGCACTCCCTCCCTATTCCCAGCCACCATACAAAATATCTTATACGCACAGAATTTATCTTGTCAAAATGCCGATTATCGAAATGTTGATCAAGGAACTTCTCCGAGCGGAAAACCTTCCTACAGTATCTGCACTGCCATTGATTTGAGGTAATGTGCTCTTTCTTTGACTCTTGCTCCCTGAACATGTCATTGCTTGGATGTAAACGACATGCCAAAGAGAGATTGTATCGTTCTCGCTCAACGAATGGAAGCAGATACTGCAAGCACATTCATACTCATCAATTAAATGTAAAGAAGAGCTGCCATTGTTGAAAATCACAACTCTTTTGAGGCTACTGTTAGTGTCTGTCAAAAGGCTTTTGTTTCAACTCTTTGGAAACAAAAGGCAAAACATTTGAATTTATAAAAACATAAATAATACAAATTTCAGGGAGCCTACTCTTTACAACTACTTAGAATCATTGTTTCTTTTCCCCCATTAGCAATATGCTATGTCTTGTCTATCAGTTGTGCTGTGTGCTGTAGGAGCATGAACCCTATGAGCTTCGCAAGATTAATGAATCGTACTTCACCAGTTTGTGCTGGCAGGGCTAATATATATGCAAAGAGTATTTGAACCTTGAACAAAAAGGTTAACTACCTGTCCATATCTGAACTTTGACTAATCTGAGATAGAACCATTGCATCTTCAATACTGTTGAACAGCTTAAACACATCAGACTGAACTGAGGCAGAGTTATAGGTCAGCAGTATGGCTCAAACACACAAAAAGACTTTCAAGTTACATGATTGTGTTAGGGGTGACTGTGTATCATACCACCAAGACTTCATCTGGCAAGGTATGTCCTAACTGCTGTCTTGAACATTTGTCAGATCCACTTATGCTTTAATCTGATCAAAGCATCCTGGTAGCTTAGAAAGCTTTCATAGATGATGCCTGTTTGCATGTAAGTGATTCATTGGGCCGACGAATCAGAAAAAATATTATCGGGCATAGAGTAGATGGAGACTGCCTTGTTAATATTACAGCCACTAATATTGTTGTTAATTTTCTGTTTGATTCTGTGCCCTGTGATTTCATTCTGATAAGATTAAGAAAGGACAAAAATAATCAAGTGGCAAGACAAGGATTGCATCCATCATTCCCCAGATTTAACATTGTCATTTGCATTATGTTAAATGGCACGTCCAGTCCCAGAATCAATCTTAAGCTGGACTCAATCTGCACATTGTTCTTCAAAAACCTATTCTCCATTTAATTCTTTCTGTGATGCATTAGCCATGTCTATGAAAAGAGTAATCTACAAAGATATGGTAAGCCAAGATAAATGTATAAGTTGAAAAACAATTGCTTACCTCATCAATGATTTCCCAAGCTGTCCTGCTTCTCTCTCTTGAGCAGTGTATTTGATTGCCTTGAGTCGATTGAGCCTGCTGAAGCCCCCTGACCAAGAGAGGTCAAGCATTGTAAACGCTCTAAAGTTTTTACAGAACCCAGAGATTGTTTGTGTGTGTGTGTGTATGCACGTGCGTGCCCATAGATGCATGTGCATGGGTACACTTGTGTGCATCTGTGTGTGCGCACATGTGCACAGTGTGCACACTTTTCTTTTTTCTTTTTTTTTCGGTTTTTTTTCAATTTATTTTCGGTTGTGTGTGTGGAGGTGTCACACTAGCTCAAAGGTAGTTTGATTGCTAAAGGACACTCAATTTTAGATCTTGCAGAATGCTATTTCACATTAATCATTTGTGCACAGTTTGTTTATGACATCAAGTTTCAGGACATATATACACTCAAAATAAAAGTTGTTTTGTTATGGCATTTAAATTGCGCACAAGGACAATACTTCAACATAATACAATGTAAAGCCGACAAAAGTTAGTTTGTTATGGCATATATAAATTGCACACAAGGACAATACTTCAACATAATACCATGTAAAGCCAACAACTTCTAGAACAGAAAATTGACAACACAAGAAAATATGTTAAACCCGCAATCTTTCCAATACATTTGCCATACACATTGTTACACAAATATGGAAGTATGTAAAAAGTATGATCAGATGCCTATGGCTTAACAATACATGTCCCCATTTTCTCAACTGTGAAGGAACTGTTCCTCCACCTTTGGGACTTCACCATCATCCTCTTGAAACATTCACTTCCCCTAAGCATCCACCCCACAACTTCCGCCATTGTCCTCTTTAAGCACTCCTTGATCTTCCTCCATTCTTTCCCCCACTACCCTCACCAACTTATTTCTCACTCATCATCCACCTCTAAAAGGCTAGTTGCTGTTAGCCTGCACCCCTTGCTGTGAGCTCCACCAAAGTCTGACAAAGAAGTGGGAGCTTCAACTGTATTTGCCCATTCTAGAGTGTGCATTACACTTTCAGTGAGTCCTTTAGTGTGTTCACACTAGCTGATGGTCTTTTCCAGCCTTTGAATTGTGAGAGTGCGCAACGGAAGGAGGAACTCCAACACAGAGAGGAGAAGACAGCAGGAAGATGAAGGAAGAAAGAAATCTGGATTCTGCACTGACTGAAATTAATACTGAATACAAACGGAAAGACTGATCAGTCCTTGCAAGGAGCCCGAGGCATCAGTGAGGGCACCTGATCTGGCTGGAAATGATGATGGCAGCAGCAGCAGCACCAAATACGGAGGAGTATGCCCGACGTCAGAGGAGCAGCCTGCAAAAGATAATCTGCCCCAACCAAGGTGCCTACTATAAATAGCAGAAAGTGTGCCAAACTGGCTGACCAGCTACCAGCTGTCCGACTGCATTTAGTCAGCAGCATATAAAAATGCCAGAAAAATCAGCTGACATGGTAGGGAAATCCATGGAGATAGGACCGACAAGGTGGCACACACTGGGAAATGCAGAAGATGCTCAAAAAACTCAAGAAAAGCACACTAAAATGCCAAAGCTCCCATGTCTCCATCAAACTCTGACAGGAGCTCACAACCGATAGACTGACAACACTAAAAGTGGCAAACTAACACCCCCTCTCAGATCCTGGGAGTGCCTAAAGGCCCAACAATCTCATGTGATGAAACATAGAAGCCTTGGGCAAAGGCTCCGTTAAGAGATCCACTACATTGTCCTCAGTAGGACAATAGGCCACCACTAACTTGGAATCCATGATCCACTCTTAAACATAGTGGTACTAAACCTCGATGCACTTCGCATGAGCATGAAACATTGGGTTCTTCACCAGTGCGAGGGTACTCTAGTTGTCCATGCACAACTTCATAGGTCGTGTCTGTGGAAAGCCAACCTTTGCCAACAAACAACAGAGCCAAACTACCTCCATAGCTGTAGAACAAAGGGCATGATACTCAACCTCTGTAGATGAAAGGGCCACATTAGGCTGCTTCTTACTACTCCAAGAGATAGCTTCCAATCCAAGGGAGAAGGCATAACCAATAGTGGACCGTCACAAATCCACATCGCCTACCCAATCAAAGTCACTCCATCTAGAAAGATTGGCCTCCTCTCCATACATGATCCCATAGGATTGAGTCCCCTGTAGATAGTGCAAAACACACACAGCCGCTTGCCAGTGAGCCTAAGTAGGAATCTTTATGAAAGAACACAAGGCCACCATAAAAGAGATGTCTAGCCGAGTGTGGATCAACTAGATCAAAGAGCCAACGAGGCACATGTAACGGGTAGCATCACTAAGGGGATCTCCTGCTACTAGAAGCTTGGACTCAGGTCTATGGGGCAAGAAATAGGTCAATACTCCGCCATACCAAACTCCAAAAGAAGCTCAGAGATATACATGTGCTGGGAAAGTAAAAAGCCCTATGCCATCTAATAGATCTCCAATCTAAGGAAGAAGTATAGGATCCCAATATCCGTCAAGTCGAACTCCTGGCCCAAGATTTGCCAAGTCTGATCAACCTCCTATGTGTCACTCCCTGTGATAATGAGGTCATCAACATATAAGACAACCAAGACATATTTTGCACCTTTCCTCCAAAACCTTGTAATAAAGGTTGGGATCATGATCTGAACAATGCAACCCAATGTCCTAGAAGAACTAATCAATCTGTTGATACCAAGCCCTAGGAGCTTGCTTCAGGCCATAGAGGGCCTTCCACAACCTGTAAGCATGGTCCTCCTTGCCCTACACAACAAACCACGAGGCTATGAGACATAAATCGCCTCCAAGATACCATTGTTGGGTTTTACTCTCGTCTACGCTCACACAGGAGTGTCAATGATCCGCACGTAGGACACGAGGGCACTTTTTACTCTCCGTAAGAGAGGTTTTTCCGCCAGTCATATTATTCCTTATTTGTATATTTATGTTGCACAATTCGGTCACTTATCACACATTACACACTTTCGTGTGTGAACGCACCTTAAGGCACTTACACAACCCTAAAGTCTAAGGGTTGAACTTTCTACTTTGTGTCACACACTTTCTAACTAATCAAGTGTCGAGAGGTGAACACACTCTCTCTCTCTCACTCCACTATCTTCACACTTTGAGCTGAGTTGATTGCTACCATCTCCAATCCAACAAGTGGTATCAGAGCACACTTACCCCAGCAGCCACTCAGTACGCTTGTCAAAAATTGCAACAGCCACAATCAGTCTGCTCCAACAGCCAGCCAGCCCATTAGCTAGCAGCTGCCTTGCAGCGCCAACCCTGCCAGTCTATCCAGGTTGTGCCACCGCCACCCTATCCAACGGCCACTTGCAATTTATCTACCACCAGTTCTGCCTAATCCGTCTGCCTTCTGTAGCAGCTATGACGCCCTATTCGCCAACCTCACCAATAGTTCCACCTACCTGTGAGCGGCTGCCACGTCAACGTTCATACGACTTGTCCTCAACTGCCACAGGTATATCACAGAAGGCTTGGGGCACTAGGGATACCCAAGCATTGTCACTTATTGCATTGGCAATTCAACAGTCTATAATCCCACATATCCAGTTTGCTGCTACTTCACAAGTAACATGGCTTACATTAAGCATATGTTTGCTGGAAAAAATGATACTCGCATTTCTTTCTGAAAGAAAGAGCTTGAAAATGTGAAGATGGAAAAAGGTGATGCTATGCAAGATCACCTTAATAAAATTTAGGACTTGTGGAGTAGTTGATGAATGTGGATGAGTATTATTATGATGCTCAAATGATTTCTACGACCTTGAATTCTTTGCCGCCTTCTTATTTGGCCTCTGACACGACTCTTGGATTGCTTTATGCCAAGGGGGGGCCACTGCAATTACATGCTTACAATGATTCCGATTGGGCTGGAGATTTTGATTCTCGTCACTCTACAAGTGGAAATTGTTTCTTTCTTGGCTCATCTTGCATTTCTTGGCTTAGCAAGAAACAATCCACTGTTGCCACATCGTCTTGTGAAGCTAAATACAAGGCAACTTTCACTACTACAGTTGAATGTGTATGACTGAGACGTTTGTTGGCTGATCTTGATGTATTTGTCACGGAGCGTACTCTATTTACTAACAATCAAAGTGCCATTGTAGTGGCACAAAACCCAGTGTTTCAAGATACATTATCACTTTGTCAGAGAGTCAAAGAGAGGCTACATGCAGGGGATATCAATCTTGTCTATTGTCCTACCAATAACAATGTGGCACACATCTTCACTAAAGCTCTTCCTCACAACAAACTTAAAGCATTTCGCAATGCTTTAAATTTGATCTCCTTTGGTAGATGACCCTTGTATGCTAATCACTTTTCACTCAAGGGGGTTTGTTGGATTTTACTCACACCTGCGCTCACACAGGAATGTCGATGATCCGCACGTAGGACACAAGGGCACTTTTTACTCTTTGTAAGGGAGGTTTTTTCTCCCAATCATATTATTCTTTATTTGTGTATTTATGTTACACAATTCAATCACTTATCACACATTACAAACTTTCATGTGTGAACGCACCTTAAGGCACTTACACAACACTAAAGTCTAAGGGTTGTACTTTGTACTTTGTGTCACACACTTTCTAACTAATCAAGTGTCAAGCAGTGAACACACACTCTCTCACTCTACTATCTTCACACCATAGAAACATAAAACGAGGAACAGAAACGAGAAACAGGGATGGGGACGGTAATGGGGATGCCAAACTTAGGGAACGGGAATGGGGGAACAATAACGGCATTAAAACATTAAAATTAATTTAAAAATAATATTTCATTTACAATTCATGTGGAGTACTAAAGCCAAGGTATATAATCCAAAATAACAAATTAATGTTTCAATCAATTCATGTGGTGTCGTGGGCAAAACCGATATAGGCACGTGAGTAAGAGACAGGCAGACTACAGGCGATGTTGGTGGGAGACAGGTGCATAATTCGACAGACAGTAAATTGGGGCAGTCAACTAGTCACTTTGCAGGTAAGTTATGTATCATGCGGCACTTCCTGTCACATTCCTCATAGAGAAGACGTGACATGGAACATCCCACCCAATAGGGACATGATTTGAAATGGATTTTGGTTCGAAACGGCATTTTGGCATCCTAGGGGGCTGTTTCAACCATTCCCTGTCACTATGCTTCACACTCTGAGGTGAACTGACTATTGCCATCTCCAATCCAACAACATTTAGAAAGGCCGATTTCATGTACACCTAATAAACAAGCCAATGGTGATGGGCAACTAAAGCCAAGATAGCTCGAATATTGGACATCTGAGTTGTCAATGTGAATACAAAAGAAGGACTGATCAATCCCCAACATCAGTGAGGGCACTAGATCAGGCTACGCTCGAATATTGGACATCTGAGTTGTCAATGTGAATACAAAAGAAGGACTGATCCATCCCCAACATCAGTGAGGGCACTAGATCAGGCTACGATGACGACAGCACCGCAGACGGAGGAAGATGTCACGGCGACGTGAAATTTTGAGATGCTTTAATCTTGCTTGTAACATTTGATTAAGTTACTAATCAAATGTGCAAGGTTGTTTAGCACATGTGATGCACATGGCTGTTATTTCATGGGAACGGGCCAAGAACCCCGAGGATGCAGTGGGTATTAAAGACAAAAGTTGTGTTAAGTTATGCCAGCTAGGTTTTGGTGAGCAGTTGGTGCCAAGTTGGACCCTAGGACAATTGTTTGGCAATTAAGTGTCAGTGGTGACACTAGGGACTAGCATTAATTAATTAATTAATGCTAGTCTAAGGGTCAATAAAGGTTGGGAACCGCTCCAAGTTGCAAATGGCCTAGCCAATTTCATTACAGATGGGCATGTTTAATTTTGGGCAGGGTCAAAAGGGCTTGGCAAAACTTTCCCATGCAACTAGGGAGAAGGCTGTTAGAGGGCGGTGGAAGCTGAACGGCAGCCATTCGGAGCTTGGTGGAGGGAGAGGAGGTGATCAGATTTGACTCTGAGAGGCGATGACGACTGATCGCGCGCCGCGACAAGACAGGGGGCAGCAGGTTTTCTCTTCCGCCTCAAGAGAGGCAGCAGTAGGAGAGGAGGGCTCGCCAACCGAGCTGGTGTTTTACCCCCCTTTTAAAGCTGTTGGTGCCATCTGATTTGTCATCAGAGCTACGAATCAAAAGATACATTTCAGCCGATTTTCTCTCTTTCCACAGCATTCTCTCATCTCCTCCAGTCTATGCTCAAGTATTCTCAGCAATTTTCAGCCATGGGTAGCAGAGTACCACCAAATTTGGTGGACAACAGAGAGTTTACTACTCTAAACCCTAAATTACAGTAGTACTTAGGGTTTAGCAACCACCTTGAGACCCGTGCCATCAGTCAAAGGCATTGTACACTGAAATCAGCACCGGAAATTCATGGAATTGTGAGGATTTCAGATGCTAGCCCATCTATTGTGAAATTGGGGCAGCATTTGACCAATTGGGGTTCCATTAGAGCAAGTCCTGGGTGAAAATCAAGGGGCAATTTTCCCGAATGCTTTGCTAATTATTGGAACAGCAAGGGGCTTTTGAATCAGCCAAGGAGATTGTGAAATCTCGGCTTGTAATTTATCCATCAGCAATTGAAATTAAAGAAATACCGAAAGGGGCGCCAATTTTGGGGCCAACAGGGTGTCCATTGTCCAAGTTTATGAAGGTAAAGTGAGCATTTCAGTTTATGTTCATTTGCTAATTGTTGTAATTAAGTGCTTAATCAGGTTAAACCACCCTATCCAAGAAGGAAGGCTGGTTTCATGGTTCCATTGCCGGGATAATCACTCAATCTCTTGATTTGGTGAGCCCGAGGCACCTGATTGCAAGCCAAATCTTTGTGCTAGTGCTGATTTTAGTGCTCAGCTGAGAAATTACAGCAACATGTCTTCATATAGTGAGATGGAATCAAGAAGTGATGATGCCTCTCAGTATGGACATTCTCATGGGAATGAAGGAAATGCAATGCCTAATCTTGGACAAGGCTCTCATGATGGACAACAAGCTGAAAATGTTGTTGGGCATGATGCACGGCCTTCAAGCCGTCATGAGGTAGATGACCAGCAAAGTGAAGAGGAATTTGATGACCAGTTCAAGAATCGGATGAGGACAGCAGCAAATCTCTTTGCTGAATTGGCAAAGGATCCTCAGTTCACCCGATTTTTGAATGCTCCGAAGAAGGACAACAAGGGCAAGAAGAAGAAGTCAACTTCTACACCTTCGGGACAGCAAGATGCACGGAAGGTAGTGCCAAATCGTTCACTTGAAGCTCCTAAAGAGGCCAATGAAGCTAAACAGTTGGTACCTATGGGGCAAGGAATGCAAATGCAAGGCCATTATGGAAGTGCCAATCCAATGGATTTTGGACAGCTGGGCATGCATGCGATGATGTGGCAGCCAGGATACTTTGGTGGTAGCATGATTTTTCATGCAATGGTTGGCCAAGGGCCGCATACGGGAATGCATGGCACAAATCCTTATGGTATGCAGCAGCCAATGCATGGTGTACCAGGCCCATTGTTTTCGGGTATGGCTGAAAATGTGCAAAACCTTATGTATGGTAGCATTGGCTTAATGCCTGGGGCACAAAGTGGAATGTTTGGCAATGCATCTGTACCCCGGAATGCTTATGGGACTCAAGGAATGACTGTTGGTCATTCAAATGCTTCATTTGGGCTTGGTCATGATGTAAATACAACAAATGCACCCTTTTTGCAGTAGCCAGTGTATGACAACTTCACTCCCAAAGAGGAAGCAAAAGACTATGATGAGGGTGGAAAAGCAATGAAGTTTGAGTCCTTCAGTGGTGCACAAGATAGGCTGAAAGCTTTGACCTTCATTCAGCAGTTTGATGTAGCCTATTCAGGGGAAACTTCACTAAATCCTCTAAGATTAGAAAGGCAGCCACTTTCTTGAAGGGGAATGCATTGCAGTGGTGGTCTACGCTCTTGATGCAAGGTAGAGCACCATCAACATGGGTACAATTCGAGCAAATGTTTGCATCGAATTGGTTGACTAGTACCTTTGAGGTGGACATGATGACAGCTTGGTACAAGCTTGATGCTAAGGAATGCAAGAATTTAGAGCAATACAATAAGAAGTTTTGGGATGCATTGCTGCCCATCACTTCTCATCGTGTCTTACCCCTTAATGAGCAAATGGAAAAATATGTATGTGGGCTGCCCAAAGGAATCAGGCATTTTTGCATGAAATCCACCGTGTCTAGCATGTCGCAGCTCATAGAGACTGCTGCTACAGCCAATGCTTTGCTGTGTGGAAAGGATTCGGACTTCCAAGAGAACGGGGAGAAGCCGAATAAAAAGTTGTTTAAGGCTGAGAAAAGGGGCATATCTGAAAACCAGCCTGAAAAGAGGCCAAAACAGCAAAGAAAGGGCTTGAAAACATTGGCACAACGTAGGGAATTGATGGCTGCAAATAAATGCTTTATTTGTGAACGGGAGGGTCATATTGCAAAGAACTGTCCCAATAGGCAGCAAGCTGCAAAATTAGAAAATCAGGGAGATCCTAAGGGTAAAAGGCCCAAAACATCAGTGGGATTGGTGTCCGATGTTGTTAGTGATCAGCCCAATGATGATGCTACTAGGTTATGCAGAGCATGGGGCAAAATTAGGAATCAGCATGCATTAATCTTTTTTAATAATAGTGCACGAGCCAACTTCATCTCTACTGACATGGCAGCCCGTCTAGGCATCAAAGAGAATGAGATGGGAGCCATAGGGAAAGTTGGAATGGCATGTAAGGGTCATGCAAAACCTGTCGCACCACTCATCCTATTTTGCACACTAACGATAAGATCTTTGAGGCCGATTGCTTTGTGGAAAGCTTCGATGCAGCCTATGCAAAGATAAAGTATGCACTTCAGAGGTCACAAGACAAGCCAAAGCGAGCACCTGATCGCCATAGACGTGCTTTGCAGTTTGCAAAGGGCGATTATATATTGCTGTGTTTTGAAAAGGCAAGCCTGAAAAAGATGAAGGGAAGAGAGAGGTTGTATCCGAAGTTAAGCATGAGATACTATGGGCCCTTTCAAGTGTTAGAAAAGGTCAGCGATGTTGCATATCGGCTGAAATTACCTCCACATTGGCGGATATACAATGCCTTTCATGTCAATTTGTTGAGACCTTTTCGTGGTGATGTGCCAGAAGATGTATATGCTGAAATTCAGCCAGAGGTTGAGGAACTAGATGAGATTTTGGTACCCGAGCAGATTTTGGCACATAAGGAAAGGAAGGTCAGAGGTAAAGTTTCCAAAAGATATTTGGTGAAGTTTCAAAATTGTTTACCAATGGATGCAAAATGGATGGAAGAGGATGACTTGGCAAACCATCCTCAATTATTGCAACTTTATCTCGATGCCTTTCAGTTCGAGCCGACTTTGGATCGGGCTTACTTAGTTTCAGCAGAGCGGGCGTCCGGAGCATTGCCTGATGCTCAAGGGGGAGGTAGCACTTCCACTCCACCGGTTTTGGATAGCTCTCGTATGTAGTGGATCTCGAATGTATTTAGCATGCATCCAAGGTATTGTGCTGACAGTATGTCTGCCATGAGGTCACTACTCGATGTACTAGTCACTGTGAGATACATGTATATGAGTATGGTTGTCACCACGGCTCTGAGACTATACTTATGCATGAGTTTTTGGACCAGTTTGGCATGAGTTTTGGCCTCGATTTTGAGATCCATTTCTGATTAGTTTCAGCTCAGTTTTTTATCAATTTAAGAACCGTTTATGATCACTTTGGGATCAGTTTTGCATCAGTTTTTGATTAGTTTTTTTACCATCAGCTTGTGATCAGTTTGGAGTCACATTTGCAACCATTTGTGATCAATTCTCATATCAGCCCATGATCAGTTTATGATCAGGTCATGCTCACTTTTTAATGGTTTACAGTTGATTCCATGGACAGCCGCATGTAAACAAATGTCATTGAAAGTTTCAGCCATGGTTCATGCTAAGAATATGCTTTACTGTGGTTTTGAAGTCAGAACAGTTGAGAAACATGAGTTATGGATGCATCCAATGGTTTCTAGCAACAATTTTGGACTATTTTTCAGTTTTCTATTATGTTTTGCTGGCATGAAATTTTCAATAAGTTTTGCGCATATGCAACGGTTTGACAACAGTGGCCAATGTTGTGGTGACTCTCACGCCAAATTGAAATTCCAGTGCAATATACTTTTGCTTTGGCCCAATTCAGTGCAATGGAGGACGATTGCAGGGGTTTTCAAGGGGGAGGTCTGTCACGGGGACGTGAAATTTTGAGATGCTTTAATCTTGCTAGTAACATTTGATTAAGTTACTTATCAAATGTGCAAGGTTGTTTAGCACATGTGATGCACATGGCAGTTATTTCGTAGGAACGGGCCAAGGACCTCGAGGATGCAGTGGGTGTTAAAGGAAAAAGTTGTGTTAAGTTATGCCAACTGGGTTTTAGTGGTCAGTTGGTGCCAGGTTGGATGCTAGGACAATTGTTTGGCCATTAAGTGTCAGTGGTGACACTAGGGACTAGCATAAATTAATTAATTAATGCTAGTCTAAGGGTCAAAAGAGATTGGGAACCGCTCCAAGTTGCAAATGGCCTAGCCAATTTCATTCCAGATGGGCATGTTTAATTTTGGGCAGGGTCAAAAGGGCTGAAATTAATTTTCAGAATTAATTAATTCTGAAAATTTAATTTAATGGCTGAAAATGCATTAGGAAGGCTGCCACTTGGCAAAACTTTCCCATGCAACTAGGGAGAAGGCTGTTGGAGGGTGGTGGAAGCTGAACGGCAGCCATTCAAAGCTTGGTGGAGGGAGAGGAGGTGATCAAATTTGGCTCTGAGAGGCGACGACGACTGATTGCGTGCCGCGACAAGACAGGGGGCAGCAGGCTCTCTCTTTCGCCTCAAGAGAGGCGGTGGTAGGAGAGGAGGGCTCGCCAACCGAGCTGGTGTTTTACCCTCCTTTTGAAGTTGTTGGTGCCATCCGATTTGTCATCAGAGCTACGAATCAGAAGATACATTTCAGCTGATTTTCTCTCTTTCTACAGCATTCTCTCATCTCCTCTAATCTATGCTCAAGTATTCTCAGCAATTTTCAGCCATGAGTAGCAGAGTACGGCCAAATTTGGTTGACAGCAGAGAGTTTACTGCTGTAAACCCTACATTACAGCAGTAATTAGGGTTTAGCAGTCACCTTGGGCCCTGTGCCATCAGTCAAAGGCATTGTACATTGAAATCAGCACCGGAAATTTGTGGAATTGTGAGGATTTCGGATACCAGCCCATCTATTGTGAAAATCCTCACAATTCCATGAATTTCCAGTGTTGATTTCAATGTACAATGCCTTTGACTGATGGCACAGGGCCCAAGGTGACTGCCAAACCCTAATTACTACTGTAATTTAGGGTTTACTGCTATGTACAATGTCTTTGACTGATGGCACAGGGCCCAAGGTGATTGCTAAACCCTAATTACTGCTGTAATTTAGGGTTTACAGCACATGGCCCAAGGTGACTGCTAAACCCTAATTACTGCTGTAATTTAGGGTTTACTGCTATGTACAATGCCTTTGACTGATGGTACTGGGCCCAAGGTGACTGCTAAACCCTAAATTAAAACCCTAATTACTGCTGTAATTTAGGGTTTACTGCTATGTACAATGCCTTTGACTGATGGCACAGGGCCCAAGGTGACTGCTAAACCCTAATTACTGCTGTAATTTAGGATTTACTGCTATGTACAATGCCTTTGACTGATGGCACAGAGCCCAAGGTGACTGCTAAACCCTAATTATTGCTGTAATTCAGGGTTGTAAACCCTGAATTACAGCAATAACAATTGAAATCAACACCGGAAATTCGTGGAATTGTGAGGATTTCAGATACCAGCCCATCTATTGTGAATTTGGGGCAGCATTTGACCAGTTGGGGTTCCATTAGTGCAAGTCTTGGGTGAAAATCAAGGGGCAATTTGCCCGAATGCTTTGCTAATTATTGGAACAGCAAAGGGCTTTTGAATCAGCCAAGGAGATTGTGAAATCTTGGCTTGTAATTTATCCATCAACAATTGAAATTAAAGAAATACCGAAAGGGATGCCAGTTTTGGGGCCAACAGGGTGTCCACTATCCAAGTTTATGAAGGTAAAGTGAGCATTTCAGTTTATGTTCATTTGCTAATTGCTGTAATTAAGTGCTTAATCAGGTTAAACCACCCTATCCGAGAAGAAAGGCTGGTTTCAAAGATGACAGAGTCAGAGTGTGCACCTGCCAGGGAAGAAGGAAGATGATGATGATATATAAATGACTGCCAAGTGGGGAATGGCTATAAATAGCCATAAAACCCATAAATTGGTTGATTGAAGTCTAGAAATACCATAAATGCTGGCCAACCAACATTTAATGCTCGTCGTGGCATAATAAATGCCAAGAAAATGCCAGATGGCCACCAAAAAATCCGATTGGCAAGGACAATGTCTGGCAGGTATGGACAGCCTGGGAAATGCAATGAAACACATTGGATCCCAACAAAAAAAAGAAATGCATCCAAATAGCCACTCTAGAATGAGTAGCCTCCCCCATCAAAACACATGACAGACCTGTCAAATCTCCAAAAGTCATCGTCTCTAACTCCGACTGAGGCTCACAAGCAAGAGATGACAAGGCATGATAGACATGCCTGCTAACACCCCCTCTCAAATCCTGGACATGGTGGAAGGCCAAGGAAGAAACGGATCCTATGGTGGCAAGAGGAATGCCAATGTCGATGAAGTCCGTCGATGAAGACTACCGATGAAGAAGCTCCTCTCAAACCTGGGAAACCCCTTGTGAAACACTAGGCTCCAGAAAATCCATAGTTGCATCACCGAGATCGTCCCCCTTTGAAAGGGATTGGGATACGAGGGAACCATCAGAGGAGGGGTGGGGAATGGAAAGGAACCTATGGAATAGATGATGCACAAGCGGAAACAGGTGTAGCAATAGACAACTACCTTAGAGGACCCTACATAGGAGAAAGGGAATCGAGCCTGTAAAGCCCGCTCTCCTACCAACCTCTCACGATAACAGCCCTTGTAGAAGAATCCTCAATATAGGCGGCCTGCTCGATGAAGACAACCCCGATACCAAGCCTAGTAAGGCCATAAAAAGAGAGGAGTGCAAAGCCTAAGTCCAGAACATAAACGGCCTATGAAAGGGAGCTCGACACACGGTCGGGAAACAAAGGCAAAGTGCCAATATAACTAATAGGCACCGATACAATGTTACCAACAGTGACCCTTAGAAGGGCATAGATCTTGCAACAAATCACCTCATGGAGCCATATGGCTGGAAGCTCCACTATCAACCAGCCAAGGCCTCTCAAAAGATGAGGCAAACACTGAAGAAGGCTCCTCCAAGTCAACAATATGAAGGAGCACGAACTCATGGGTAGCCGCTAGAGTAGAGGTAGAAGGCTCTAATGTTTTAGCTCCATCCTTTGCTCCTAGGCAAAGGTGAGGGTACTTCTTCCAATATTTCTCCTCTAGATGTGTCCCCTTCCAACAATATGGGCATTTAGGCTTCTCCAAGTCAAAGTCGGAGCCTGAAGAACTCTCCTATCTTTTAGCCTTTGACTTCCCTTTCTTCAACCCTCCTAAACCTGCAACAAAAGCTTTGGTGGTGGATCCACTGGTTACCTCTTTGGCATTCTCGTCATGCTCCAAAACAAGTAGGGCAAGCTTCTCCCATAGAAACTTCTCATGGGTCCTTGATGTAAAAAGGCTGGCATAGAAGACATCAAACAGGGGGGATGGTAGCTGAGTCAAAAGAATCATAGCCATATCCTCTGAAGAGATCATCCTACCAAGGGACGCAGGCTCATCCCTCATGTCCTCCAACCTGTTGATATGATCCTTCATGGAAGGAGAATCATCAACAGCGAGCATCCATAATTTCTTCTAGAGAATAATCCGATGGGCAAATGTCTTCTGATGGTACAAAGAAGCAAGCTTTGTCCACACTTCCGCTGCTTTCCACAACTTGCGCACATGCACTAGGACAGAATCCTATAAGCTCATAAAGAGGAAAGATTTAAGCTCTAGAGTTGAGCCGATCCCATAAGGCCACACGATCCATCAATGATCCAACTGTGGACAAAAGAAATGCACCTAGATAGCCACTCTAGAATGAGTAGCCTCCCCTATCAAAACATATGACAGACTTGTCAGAGCATCAAAAGTCCTCGTCTGACTCAAACTTAGGCTCACAAGCAGGAGATGACAAAGTATGACAAACATGACTGCTAACAAGAAGAGGCCCCACTATCCACGAGCCAAGTCTTCTTCTCAGAAGAAGGAGCAAGAGCCGTATTCTCCATCTCAAACAAGTATATGAAGATAAACTCCATGGTAGCAGGTGTGGCCTTCAAATCCTTGGACCCTTCCTTAGACTTCAAATGGGTGCACTTCTGCCAACACTTCTCCTCACGATGAGTGCCCTTCCCACAATGTGGACACTTGGGCTTCTTCTTCTTCCAATCCTTGGAATCATCATTCTTCTCCTTTTGTTTCTTAGCCTGGGGTTTCCCCTTCTTCTTCCTGCCCCCTGAACCTGCAATAAAAGCCTTCATGGAGCCAGATTCACTAATCACCACCTCTCTGAGATGCTCATCATGCTCCAAGTCAATCGGTGAAAACTCCTCCCAAAGAAGTGCATCTCTGGTCCTCCATGTCAAAAGGTTGGTGTAGAAAACATCATACTTAGGAGATAGTAGTTGAATCAATAGAATCATGGCCATATCCTTCAAATATATTCTCCTCCCGAGGGATGCAAGCTCATCCTACATATCCTCCACTTTGTTTATGTGATCCTTCATAGAAGGGTGTGATTGTGATCTTTTGAATGAGGTTCCATGGGCTGTATTGAGCATGAGTGTATATTCTTAAACAGTGAATAAGAAGAGAAGTAAATGCCAGAAGATCACTTTGGGTTGTCTTGGCCTTTTGTTACAACCTTATGTGTCTGCTAAGAAGGCCACTGTCTTCCCTCCATTGTTGCAGGAAATTTGAAAAATTTACAAGTAGATGGGGCAAGCTTGTCAGTCTCTTAACTGATGGCAATGCAAGCTTAACTAATGATGCCCTGGCAGTGTTTGCCATATTAGCACCATGTGCAGAGGGCCTAATGGCTATAAGGAATACTAGGTCCATACCTTTGCTGGTAAAACTGTTAACATTTGGGTCCACCAAAGGGAAAGAAAACTCTACTGCAGTCCTCTTGGCTTTGTGAAAGAATGGAGGAGAAGTCAAAAGATCTGTCTTGATCCTTCCTACTGCTCTCTCCTCTTTGCAAAGGCTAGCATTGGATGGTTCTCCTAGAGCCCAAAGAAAAGAATCCCTGGTTTTGAAGATTCTTAGAGAATTTGATATTGAGTAATAAAACACGTAACTGGGAGTTAGTACCTGCTCAGATAAAATCATACACAAAACCCAAGTCCTAAATGTAGATTAAAGAGTTCTCTGCCAGAAGTGGTTGAAATTTGATTAAGAAAGCTGCCACTTGGCAAAACTTTCCCATGCAAGTGGGGGAAAGGCTAAATAGGGCTGAAGGGAGAGGAAAATCTCGTTTTTTCATTTTGGAGCTATTGGGAAGAGGTGTTGGACTATTGCTGCCAGGTTTTGGAGCCATTACCCAGCCATTGGAGACCATTTTGGTGATGGAGATTGCATATTCTTGACCTTGGAAAGCTGGCAATTGCTGTTGATGCACTTTCTCCTGAAGATCATAGTCTTTGATGCTTCTATTGTTGTTGGTACATCCGTTTGGGGCTGGTACAGCAGGGCAACAGCAGATTTTGATCAGTTCTTAGCGACATATCTCAGAATTTTCTCTCTCTACAGCATTCTCTCATCTCCTTCAGCCTATGCTCAGCCATTCTCAGCAATTCTTAGCCATTCAGAGGAGATCTCAGCCATTTTTGGTGGGCTGATCTGTAATTTCTGCAGTAAACCCTAATTTACAGCAGAAATTAGGGTTTAGCAGCCACCTTGGGATCCGTGCCAGAGATTGAAAGCTCAAGGGATTGAAATCAACAGCTGATAATTGAAGATTATCAAGGGATTTCAGGAGCCAGCCCATCCCGACTTGACTTGGGACAGCATTTGGCCAACCAAGGGTCAAATTGGAGAAGAAGTCCTAGGTGAATCAAGGCGCAAATGACCCAAAACGCTTGCTAGTCATTTATGACAACAAGAGCAATTGGTTAGCAGGAGGAGATTGAAGAATCTCAAGTTGTACTCCTTCCAATTGAATGAAAGCTAAAGAAATACCACAAGGGGCACCAGTTTTGGGGCCAACACGGAGTCTATTGTCCAAGAATGTTATGGTAAAGTGTGTAATTCATTTTATGTGCATTTATTTATTGCTGTAATTAACTCTTAAATCACGTTATCACCACCCATTCCAAGAAGGAAGGCTAGTTACATGGTTCCATTGCCGGGATACATCAAATCTCTTGATTTGGTGGGCCCGAGGCACCTGATTGCAAGCCAAAGCCTTGTGCTAGTGTTGATCTTTATGCTCAGCTGAGAAATTACAACAAGATGTCTTCATACAATGGGATGCAATCAATCAGTAATGATGCCTCTCATGATGCACATTCACATGGGGAAGAAGAAAATGCAATGTCTGATCTTGAACAAGGCACGAATCATGGACAGCATGCTGAAAATGTGGCTGAAGGCCAAGATGTTGGACCCACAATGCAGAAAGAGGATGATAGGGAAATGTAATTCGATGATGCATTCAAGAATCGAATGAGGGCAGCAGCCAATATCTTTGCTGAATTGGCAAAAGCTCCTCAGTTTACTCAGTTTTTGAACGCTCCTACGAAGGACAACAAGGGCAAGACGAGAAAATCCTCTTCTAGAACTTTGGGACAGCAAGGTGTACCGAAGAACAAGCCAAAGCCTTCTCAAAATGCTCCTAAAGATGCCGTAGTTTATTACAGCTCATGTAAGGATAAAGCGTGCGTTTCAAAGAACTTAAGGAACGTAAAAGGGAGCAGCTGATCACCATGGATATGTGTTGTATTTCTTAAAGGGTGATTATGTATTGCTGCGTTTTGAAAAGTCAAGGCTGAAAAAGATGAATGGGCAAACGAGAATGTATCTACAGTTCACAATGCGGAACTATGGACCTTTCCAAGTGTTAGAGAGGATCACTGATGTGGTATATCGGCTGAAATTGCCTCTACACTAGCGGATACACTATGCCTTTCATGTGAGCTCGTTGAGGCCTCTATATGCTGATGTGCCTAAGGATGTATCTGCTGAAATTCAGTCCAATGTAGAGGAGCTGAATAAGATATTGGTATCTGAGCAGATTTTGGCACATAAAGAGAAAAGGTCAAAGGTAAAGCTTCCATAAGCTATTGGATGAAGTTTCACGATTGTTCACCAATGGATGCTAAATGGATGGAAGAGGATGACTTGGCAGACCATCCTCAGTTGTTGCAGCCTTACCTTGATGCCTTTCAGTTGAAGCTGATTTTGGATCGGGCTCTTTCAGGTTCAGCAGCGCAAGGGTCCAGAGTACCACCTGATACTCAAGGGGGAGGTAGCACTTCCACTCCTCCAGGAATGGACTACTCTCGTGTATAGTGGATCTCGGATGTATTCAACATGCATCCAAGGTACTATGCTAACAGTATGTCTGCCATGAGGTCACTATTCAGTGTACTAGTCACTGTAGTATGTATGCAAATGGGTATGATTTTCACTACAGCTCTGAAACTGTACATTTGCATCAGGTTATGATCATGAGAGACTGATTACCGAGTGCTAGTTTTCAGTGTATGATCATTAGTTTCAGTGGTATTCAGCTGGTTCTATGGACAACAGCATGTGTACTGAATGCCATTGACAATTCAGCCATCGTTTCGGCTCGGTTTATGCTTTACTATGGTTGTGTAGTCAGCATTGTTGAGAAACAAGAGTTTGGGATGCATTCGATGAGTTTCTGGCAACAGTTCTGGACTATTGTTGAGCTTTATGCTGTGTTTATGCTGGCTGGAAATTTTCAGCAAATGGTGGGCATATGAGATAGTTAGCCAACAGTGGCCAATGTTGTGTTGACTATGATGCCTTGTGAAAATTCCAGTGCAATATTGTTTGCTTTGACACATTATAGTGCAATCGAGGACAATTGCAAGGATTTCAAGGGGGTGGACTCTCACGAGGACGTGAAAATTTGATGCTTTCCTTATGTCTAATTGACATTTGATTAAAGGATTAATCAAATGTGCAATTAAAAGATGCACATGTGTTGCACATGTGAGGTGCAAGCTACTTTTTCACAGTCGAAGGCCGAAGGACCTTGTGAAAAAGATGGGTGTCAAAGGCAAAAGTTGTAACAAGTTACACTTGTTACATTCTAGGTGAATTTTGGTCTCAGTTTGCCCCTAGGACCATTAATTAATCATTAAGTGTCAGTGGTGACACTAGGGACTAGGCATTAATTAATGGATTAATGCTTGTCCAAGGGTCAATAAATGCATGGGATCACTTTGTGTTGCGAATGGCCTAGCCAATTAATTTTTGGATGGGCAAGGTCAATTTTCTAGGCATGGATTAAGGGCTGATTTAATTTTCATAATTAATTAATTTTGAAAATTAATTAAATGGCTGAAAATTGTTGAAAATGGATTAAGAAAGCTGCCACTTGGCAAAACTTTCCCATGCAAGTGGAGGAAAGGCTAAATAGGGCTGAAGGGAGAGGGAAATCTCGTTTTCTCATTTTGGAGCTATTGGGAAGAGGTGTTGGACTATTGCTGCCATCTTTTGGGGCCATTTCCCAGCCATTGGAGACCATTTTGGTGATGGAGATTGCATATTCTTGACCTTGGAAAGCTGGCAATTGCTACTGATGCACTTTCTCCTGAAGATCACAGTCTCTGATGCTTCTATTGTTGTTGATACATCCGTTTGGAGCTGGTACAGCAGGGCCGCAGCAGATTTTGATCAGTTTTTCGCGACATATCTCAGAATTTCCTCTCTCTATAGCATTCTCTCATCTCCTTCAGCCTATGCTCAGCAATTCTTAGCCATTCAGAGGAGATCCCAGCCATTTTTGGTGGGCCAATCTGTAATTTCTGCAGCAAGCCCTAATTTACAGCAGAAATTAGGGTTTAGCAACCACCTTGGGATTCGTGCCACAGATTAAAGGCTCAAGGGACTGAAATCAGCAGCTGATAATTGAAGATTATCGAGGGATTTCAGGAGCCAGTCCATCCCGGATTGATTTGGGGCAGCATTTGGCCAGCCAAGGGTCAAATTGGAGAAGAAGTCCTGGGCGAATCAAGGGGCAAATGACCCAAAAGGCTTACTGGTCATTTATGACAACAAGAGCAATTGGTTAGGAGGAGGAGATTGAAGAATCTCAAGTCGTACTCCTTCCGAATGAAAGCTAAAGAAATACCGCAAGGGGCGCCAGTTTTGGGGCCAACAAGGAGTCTATTGTCCAAGAATGTTATGGTTAAGTGTGTAATTCATTTTATGTGCATTTATTTATTGCTGTAATTAACTCTTAAAGAGTCTATTGTCCAGGAATGTTATGGTTAAGTGTGTAATTCATTTTATGTGCATTTATTTATTGCTGTAATTAACTCTTAAATCAGGTTATCACCACCCATTCAAAGAAGGAAGGCTGGTTTCAATAGCAATCAGCAAATGAATATAACTTGAAATACACAAATTACCTTAATAATCTCCGAAATGGGACACCCTGTTGGCCCCAAAACTAGCGCCCCTTTCAGTATTTCTTTAACTTGATTGCTAATGGAATGAGTACAAGCCAGGATTCATAATCTCCTTTGTTTTTCCAAAAAGCCTCTTTGCTATAGCAACAATCAGCGATCAATTCGAGCCAATTGCCCCTTAATTTTTCACCCAAGACGTGCACAAATGGAACCACCAACTCGCTAAATGCTACCCCAAATTACAACGAATAGGTTGGCGTCTGAATTCCCTGACAATTACACAAATTTCACATGCTAAATTCAGTGTATGATACCTTCATCGATTGGCACAAGTCTCGAGGTGGCTGTCAAACCCTAATTTCTATAAAAAATTAGGGTTTATAGCAGAGATCTCTCTACTGTCCACCAAATTTGGTGGATATCTGCTCAAAATGACTTAGACATACCGAGATCTCCTAAGAATGGGTTCGAGAAGGTAAGAGAAAGCCAAGATGAGAGATAATTTTGATTTTCTTCGCGAGAAAACCCTAAATTTTGCTTGCTGCCTCCTCCAACTTGCATTTAATGCAGTCACCTACTGTCAGGCAGGGTCAATTGCGATGACCGGGTAGGGGACTAGCATGGAGGCGCTAGCGCGTGGCAACAGGGTCCAATGGGCCAACGCCAGCAAACAGGTCACATCGCGTGACAGGGCATGATGGTAGGTCAACAAACCCCCCCCCCCCCCATTTAAAAACAAAAATCAAAAATTCTTTTAATCTCACCTATCCCCTTGCGTGGAAGCACATATTTCAGATTTTGCAAATTAGAGCCTAAAAATTTGGGGCTTTTCCCAAATTTGATGTTATTTATGCTTGACAATGACATTTGTGTCAGAAATTGCAAACATTGTGCGTGTTGACCTCAATTAAATTGGTGATTTTGTCAAATTTCTTGGAACTTTGCTCATCCGAGTAAAATTTCCTGACATTGGATCCTAAAAAATTGGGGCTTTTCATGTATTGATGAAATTTTACTCAACTGTGTCAGATTGGCTAACATTTAAGCACCGTTCGACCTGGAATCTTTTTTATCATAACTGAAACCAGCCTTCCTTCTCGGATAGGGTGGTTTAACCTGATTAAGCACTTAATTACAGCAATTAGCAAATGAACATAAACTGAAATGCTCACTTTACCTTCATAAACTTCGACAGTGGACACCCATTTGGCCCCAAAACTGGCACCCCTTTCGGTATTTCTTTAATTTCAATTACTAATGGATAAATTACAAGCCGAGATTTCACGATCTCCTTGGCTGATTCAAAAGCCCCTTGCTGTTCCAATAATCAGCAAAGCATTCGGGCAAATTGCCCCTTGATTTTCACCCAGGACTTGCTCTAATGGAACCCCAACTGGTGAAATACTGCCCCAAATTCACAATAGATGGGCTGGCATCTGAAATCCTCACAATTCCACGAATTTCCCGTGTTGATTTCAGTGTACAATGCCTTTGACTAATGGCACGGGTCCCAAGGTGGCTGCTAAACCATAATTACTGCTGTAATTTAGGGTTTACAACAGTAAACTCTCTGCTGTCCACCAAATTTGGTTGTACTCTACTACCCATGGCTGAGAATTGCTGAGAATACTTGGGCATAGACTAGAGGAGATGAGAGAATGCTGTAGAAAGAGAGAAAATCAGCTGAAATGTATCTTCTGATTCGTAGCTCTGATCAACAGCTTCAAAAGGGGGGATAAAACACCAGCTCGGCTGGCGAGCCCTCCTCTTCTACCGCCGCCTCTCTTCAAGCGGAAGAGAAAACCTGCTGCCTCCTGTTCTCTCGCGGCGTGCGATCAGTCGTCGTCGCCTCTCAGACCCAAATCTGATCACCTCTTCTCTCCCCAAGCTCCGAATGGCTGCCATTCAGCTTCCACCACCCTCCAACAACCTTCTCCCTAGTTGCATGGGAAAGTTTTGCCAAGTGGCAGCCTTCCTAATGCATTTTCAGCCATTAAATTAATTTTTCAGAATTAATTAATTCTGAAAATTAATTTCAGCCCTTTTGACCCTGCCCAAAATTAAACATGCCCATCTGGAATGAAATTGGCTAGGCCATTTGCAACTTGGAGTCGTTCCCAACCTTTGTGGACCCTTAGACTAGTATTAATTAATTAATTAATGCTAGTCCCTAGTGTCACCACTGACACTTAATGGCCAAACAATTGTCCTAGGATCCAACCTGGCACCAACTGACCACTAAAAACTAGTTGGCATAACTTAGCACAACTTTTTCCTTTAACACCCACTGCATCCTCGAGGTCCTTGGCCCATTCCCATGAAATAACTGCCATGTGCATCACATGTGCTAAACAACCTTGCACATTTGATTAGTAACTTAATCAAATGTTACTAGCAAGATTAAAGCATCTCAAAATTTCACGTCCCGTGACAGACCTCCCCCTTGAAAACCCCTGCAATCGTCCTCCATTGCACTGAATTGGGCCAAAGCAAAAGTATATTGCACTGGAATTTCAATTTGGCGTGAGAGTCACCACAACATTGGCCACTGTTGTCAAACCGTTGCATATGCGCAAAACTTATTGAAAATTTCATGCCAGCAAAACATAATAGAAAACTGAAAAATAGTCCAAAATTGTTGCTAGAAACCATTGGATGCATCCATAACTCATGTTTCTCAACTATTTTGACTTCAAAACCACAATAAAGCATATTCTCAGCATGAACCATGGCTGAAACTTTCAATGACATTCATCTACATGCGGCTGTCCATGGAATCAGCTGTAAACCATTAAAAACTGAGCATGACCTGATCATAAACTGATCATGGACTGATATGAGAATTGATCACAAATGGCTGCAAATGTGACTCCAAATTGATCACAAGCTGATGGTAAAAAAAAACTAATCAAAAACTGATGCAAAACTGATCCCAAAGTGATCATAAACGGTTCTCAAACTGATCAAAAACTGAGCTGCAACTAATCAGAAATGGATCTCAAAATTGAGGCAAAAACTCATGCCAAACTGGTCCAAAAACTCATGCATAAGTATAGTCTCAGAGCCGCAGTGACAACCATACTCATATACATGTATCTCACAGTGACTAGTACGTCGAGTAGTGACCTCATGGCAGACATACTGTCAGCACAGTACCTTGGATACATGCTGAATACATCCGAGATCCACTACATACGAGCTGTCCAAAACCGGTGGAGTGGAAGTGCTACCTCCCCCTTGAGCATCAGGCAATGCTCCGAACGCCCGCTCTGCTGAAACTAAGTAAGCCCGATCCAAAGTCGGCTCGAACTGAAAGGCATCGAGATAAAGTTGTAACAACTGAGGATGGTCTGCCAAGTCATCCTCTTCCATCCATTTTGCATCCATTGGTAAACAATTTTGAAACTTCACCAAATATCTTCTGGAAACTTTACCTCTGACCTTCCTTTCCTTATGTGCCAAAATCTGCTCGGGTACCAAAATCTCATCTAGTTCCTCAACCTCTGGCTGAATTTCAGCAGATACATCTTCTGGCACATTACCACTAAAAGGTCTCAACAAACTAACATGAAAGGCATTGTGTATCCGCCAATGTGGAGGTAATTTCAGCCGATATGCAACATCGCTGACCTTTTCCAACACTTGAAAGGGCCCATAGTATCTCATGCTTAACTTCGGATACAACCTCTCTCTTCTCTTCATCTTTTTTAGCCTTGCCTTTTCGATACGCAACAATACATAATCGCCCTCTGCAAACTGCAAAGCATGTCTATGGCGATCAACTGCCCCCTTTTGCTTGTCTTGTGATCTCTGAAGTGCATACTTTATCTTTGCATAGGCTGCATCCAAGCTTTCCCAAAGCAATCAGCCTCAAAGATCTTATCCTTAGTGTGCAAAATAGGTGAACCTTCTTGCCACCCTCAATCACCTCAAATGGAGCCTTGCCAGTGGAACTATGCACCATATTATTGTATGCAAACTCAACCAATGGCAAATACTGCTCCCACTGTGTCTTGTGGTCTGAAACATAGCACCTCAAAAGATCCAACACTGTGGAATTTGCTTCCTCAGACTGACCATCTGTCTGCACATGGAAGGATGATGAGAATTTCAGCGTGGTACCCATATTTTCAAACAACCCCTTCCAGAATAGACTGGTCATCCGAGGGTCTCCATCACTGATGATCGACTCAGGCATACCATGATACTTGAAAATGTGCTGCATAAATAATCGTGCCATATGATCAGCCTTTATCTTCTTCCTCACCGGAATCAAATGGGCTTGTTTGCTAAACCTGCAAATAATAGTCCATATCCCATCACTCCCTATAGATGTCCTAGGAAGCTCAAAGATAAAGTCCATAGCAATGCTTTGCCAAGGCCTATCTGGAATAGGCAAGGGTTGCAACAAGCCTGGCATCTCTTGTCTATCATACTTTACCTTCTCACATATGATGCATGCCCTAACAAACTGCTCTACATCATGCCTCAAAGCTGGCCAATAAAAGAAATGCTCCACTGCCTTAACTATGGCATCAATACCTCTGTGTCCTGCATACGGAGGAGCATGACTTTTAATGATCACTCTAGGGCTCAACTGCTTTGTGACACACAGTCGTCCATGCATCAACAAAAATCCATCTCTTAGCATTAAATGCTCATGCCCTTGGCCATTGCAAAGTTGATCATAAACATTAGCAAAGTCCGAATCAGCAGCATATTGCTCTTTCATGCCATCCAACTCAGTGTGATAAACCATAGTGACAGCTGAAATTTGTGGCTTACGTGGCAGTGTATCAGCCATAACATTCTTTTTACCATCAATGTGTACAATCTGAAAATGAAACATAAAGAGAAAATTTGCCCATCTCATATGCTTCTCTGACAACTTTGTTTGCGTCAGAAAGTACTTCAAAGTCTGATGGTTTGTCTGTACTGTAAAATCAATCCCCCAACAAATAATGTTTCCACGTAGACAGTGCATGAATTACAACCAAGAGCTCTTTCTCATAAACCTGTAAATTCCTCTTTGCACCATGGAGAATTCGGCTCTCATAAACCACAACTCGGTCATATTGCATAAGGACAGCCCCAATGATATTACCACATGCATCACACTGAACCACAAATGACTTCCCTAGATCAGACAACACAAGCACAGGATCTAAAGTCATCTTTTCCTTCAACTTTTCAAATGCTGAAATTTCCACTGCTGTCCATATAAATTGCACATCTTTCTTTTGCAAAGCATGCAATGGAGATGCAATTTCAGCAAACCCGCGTACATACTTCTTATAGTAAGAACATAAACCCAAGAAGCTACGGATCTCATGAACATTCTTCAAAGCTGGCCATGAACGTATTGCTTCAACCTTAACAGGGTCCATACGAATACCATCAGCCGATACAATATGTCCCAAGAAGTGGATTTCATGTAAAAAGAATTCACTCTTCTTGTCATTGATAACTAGCCTATGCTTACATAGCTCATTGAAAACAATGTCCAAGTGCTTTCTAAGCTCCGTCTCATTCTTTGAATAGACAATCATGTCATCAAAGAAAGTACCCACAAATGCACTATGTAGCCGAAAGATGCGATCCATCATCCGATTAAAAGTGGCAGGAGCATTCGTAAGTCCAAAAGGCATGACAAGAAATTCATATAGCCCAAAAGATGTCCAAAGCTGTCTTAGGCATATCCTCCAGTCTAATGCGTATCTGATGATACCCACTTTTCAAATCTATACGGCTCAATATTGCTGCCCCCTGTAATCTATCCATAGCATCATCGATCCGAGGGATCAAAAAGCGGTTCTTTATCGTGATCTTGTTCAGAGCACGATAGTCAAAGCACATACGCTATGAACCATCATTTTTCTGCACCAAAAGCACTGGAGAATAGAAAGGAGATGAGCTGGGCTGAATCAACCCTTTTTCTAACAGCTCGTTTACCTAACTCATAATCTCCTGTTGGGCTGCACTGATCCTATAGGGTGGTTTATTAGGAGGGCTACTTCCAAGGATATGGTCTATGCCATGATCTTCGGGTCTTTCAGGTGGTAGCTCCCCTGGAAGTGACTAAGAGAAGCAATCAGAATACATTTTAAGAAATGACATGCGATTCTCCTCTAATTTAGACATATTCCCAACATTCTCACTATCATCCTTATCCTTAGCAAAAACTAAATACGCTGAAAGATGATTTTTCATTACTTTAAAATTAGCAGTTGCAGATACAACAAGGACAGATTTTCCTTTCAACTTTACATCAAGTATGAGTGTCTTTCCCTTATGTTGAATAATGATCTCTTTTCCATATGAATCAATCATTGCATGCATATGGTGGCACCATGGCATACCAAGCAGCACATCACAATCCTTAAGTGGAGCAATGTAAAACTCTTCATTGTCTACATATCCCTGTATGTGCAACCGAAGCTTTCCAATGAGTGGTGTGATAGGTTTTGCATGACCCTTACATGCCATTCCAACTTCCCCCATGGCTCCCATCTCATCCTCTTTGATGCCTAGACGGACTGCCATGTCACTAGAGATGAAGTTGGCTCATGCACCATTATCAAAGAATATCAATGCATGCTGACCCCTAATTTTGCCCCATGCTCTGCACAACTCAGTAGCATCATCATTGGGCCAATCACTAACAACATCGGGCACCAATTCCACTGATGTTTTGGGCCTTTTTACAGATATGCCCCTCTTCTCAGCCTTAAACAACTTTTTATTCGGCTTCTCCCCACTCTCTTGGAAGCGCAAATCCTTTCCACATAGCAAAGCATTGTCAGAAGTGGAGCAGCAGTGGAAGCATAAACATGTGCTGAAATAAACTGTTGAAACACAAGACAAAAAGAGAAAAGAAAAGAACACGATACAGATGAGAACTCTGATGTATGCACAGGAACTGGAATCCATATATCTGAACACGAGACAATCGCATACAACAGTGAGTCACTGGCTGCGTGGCCACTGGCACTGGCTCCTCTCTCTCCACAGAGTCTGCAGATGGTGAAGATGATGATGACTGAGGAGGAGCACTAAGTATAAATAGGCTGAAAAAGTGGGGAGCAATAATGCTGGTCGAACAGCATTAATGCTGGCCGACTGGTGCATAAAAATGCTCCACTGGCATAAAATGCCACACCAGAAAAATACCTAAAATACCTAATAAAAATGCCCAGCCCAGATCAAACTCAAACTCACACATAAGCTGACAAATACTCTGCTCACACCCTCTCTCAGATCATGGGTGATCTGATACAATACAATAGTACAATGAAAAGGAATCAGAAACTATACAACATAGAACCACCAAGTAGAACCATGGATACCCAAGCAGTGGGTGATCAAGCCACCACCAAGGTGCCTCGGAGAGAACCTGATGTCAATGTCGATCGTACCAAACACCTGAAAATAGAGAAGATCATAGCAGGTCTCTGTGTCCATCATCAATGTCTCGCAGTAGCATACAAGACCATCCTGTCAAAAATGCCCCTGAACATAGGTGACCATGGATTCCCCGCCTTTGGCCAGACCGCCAAAGCGTCTCCTCATGTGAGCTCCAAACGAAAGCCTCCCGCTCTTTGTCAGATAACCTAGCTCATCATGAACCTGGATGTCAATCCCAGCTCAGGATTTGATTCCGCCAAACTAAAGTCGATGCGTCAGGGACGTCCCTCTCTGGAACCTGTGCACCTGTATAAAAGTATAGATGAGGCGCGGCTGCCCCATCTGAACACCCGCTCACACTCCCTCTCTGGCACAAGAGAGTCGTGAGGGATGACCTCATCACCACCACTAGAAAGCAGCCGAGAAAGGGGCCACCAAGCCCTTCCCGCGATCCGAAGAAGAGGATCCCTTCTGCGCCTTGGACTTCACCTTGGTCGGAGGATCGGAGTCGAAGTCTGATGAAGGAGAGGACTCATCGGTAGAGTCAACATCCCGCTTCTTCTGCTCCTTCCTGGAAGCCACTAACTTCTTGCAGTCCTTCCGCAAATGTCCCTTCTTGCCACAATGGTAACACTGGGCCTTCGACTTCTTCTTCCCGTCACCCCTCTCTGAAGCTACATAAGCCTCGCCTCCATAATGTGCCGGAAGCCGCCCCTGTAATCTCAAGGATGTCTCATGCTCAAGAAGCATCGAGGTCATATGTGTAAAACTGACAAGAGTCGATGATGTCTGCGCCCGCAAAGCATTGGCCCCTCCATCAAACTCCGGGGGGAGCTTGTAGAGGACCGTCCCGACGAGATGGGCCTCGGGAAGAGCAGATTGCATGTGCCGAAGCTGGTCCTGTACCTGCGTAACACGAAGAAGAAACGACTGAATAGTATCTTTCGGCTCAAACTTCATCTGCTGGAGCTGGCCATAAAGTGTGACGGCCCGCATGGTGGAAGGTGCCTCGTACATCTGCTGCAACTTCTGCCATACTTCAGGAGATGTCCTACAGGAGGTAACCGCCGGTAAGACCGCTTCGCCTGGCTGCGACAGCAGTCGTCTAATCAGCAGGGGTACTAAACAGCCCTGAAATCAGCAAGAAAACACAACAGAAATACAAATCCTGAAAACTGATACCATGTCAGAAGTGGAGCAGCGGTGGAAGCATAAACATGTGCTGAAATAAACTGCTGAAACACAAGACAAAAAGAGAAAAGAAAAGAACACGATACAGATGAGAACTCTGATGTATGCACGGGAAATGGGATCCATATATCTGAACACAAGACAGTCGCATACAACAGTGAGTCACTGGCTGCGTGGGCACTAGCACTGGCACTGGCTCTGGCTCCTCTCTCTCCACAGAGTCTGCAGATGGTGAAGATGATGATGACTGAGGAGGAGCACTGAGTATAAATAGGCTGAAAAAGTGGGGAGCAATAATGCTGGTCGGACAGCATTAATGCTGGCCGACTGGTGCATAAAAATGCTCCACTGGCATAAAATGCCACACCAGAAAAATACCTTAAATACCTAATAAAAATGCCCAGCCCAGATCAAGCTCAGACTCACACATGAGTTGACAAATACTCTGCTAACAAGCATCGACTGTAGCAGCAATCTCTATGAGCTGAGACATGCTAGACACGGTGGATTTTATGCAAAAATCCCTAATTCCTTTGGGCAGCCCACATACATATTTTTCCACTTGCTCATGAAGGGGTACGGCACGATAAGAAGTGATGGGCAGCAATGCATCCCAAAACTTCTTATTGTATTGCTCTAAATTCTTGCATTCCTTAGCATCAAACTTGTTCCAAGCTGTCATGATGTCCACCTCAAAGGTACTAGTCTACCAATTCGATGCAAACATTTGCTTTAATTGTACCCATGTTGACGGTGCTCTACCAAGCATCAAGAGTGTGGACCACCACTGCAATGCATTCCCCTTCAAGAAAGTGGTTGCCTTTCGAATCTTAGAGGATTCGGTGAAGTTTCCCCCTGAATAGGCTGCATCAAACTGCTGAATGAAGCTCAAAGCTTTCAGTCTGTCTTGTGCACCACTGAAAGACTCAAACTTCATTGCTTTTCCACCCTCATCATAGTCTTTTGCTTCCCCTTTAAGAGTCAAGTTGTCATACACTGGCTGCTGCAAAAAGGGTGCATTTGCTGTATTTACATCATGACCAAGCCCAAATGAAGCATTTGAATGACCAACAGTCATTCCTTGAGCCCCATAAGCATTCAAGGGTGCAGATGCATTGCCAAACATTCCACTTTGTGCCCCAGGCATCAAGCCAATGCTACCATACATAAGGTTTTGCACATTTCCAGCCATACCCGAAAACAATGGGCCTGGCACACCATGCATTGGCTGCTACATACCATAAGGATTTGTGCCATGCATTCCCATATGCGGCCCTTGGCCAACCATTGCATGAAAAATCGTGCTACCACCAAAGTATCCTGGCTGCCACATCATAGCATGCATGCCCAGTTGTCCAAAATCCATTGGATTGGCACTTCCATAATGGCCTTGCATTTGCATTCCTTGCCCCATAGGTACCAACTGTTTAGCTTCATTGGCCTCTTTAGGAGCTTCAAGTGAAGGATTTGGCACTACCTTCCGTGCATCTTGCTGTCCCGAAGGTGTAGAAGTTGACTTCTTCTTCTTGCCCTTGCTGTCCTTCTTTGGAGCATTCAAAAATCGGGTGAACTGAGGATCCTTTGCCAATTCAGCAAAGAGATTTGCTGTTGTCCTCATCCGATTCTTGAATTGGTCATCAAATTCCTCTTCACTTTGCTGGTCATCTACCTCATGACGGCTTGAAAGCCCTGCATCTTGCCCAACAGCAACATTTTTAGCTTGTTGTCCATCATGAGAGCCTTGTCCAAGATTAGGCATTGCATTTTCTTCATTCCCATGAGAATGTCCATACTGAGAGGCATCATCATTGCTTGATTCCATCTCACTATATGAAAACATGTTGTAATTTCTCAGCTGAGCATAAAAATCAGCACTAGCACAAAGCTTTGGCTTGCAATCAGGTGCCTCGGGCTCACCAAATCAAGAGCTTGAGTGATTATCCCAGCAATGGAACCATGAAACCAGCCTTCCTTCTCGGATAGGGTGGTTTAACATGATTAAGCACTTAATTACAGCAATTAGCAAATGAACATAAACTGAAATGCTCACTTTACCTTCATAAACTTGGACAGTGGACACCCTGTCGGCCCCAAAATTGGCGCCCCTTTCGATATTTCTTTAATTTCAATTGTTGATGGATAAATTACAAGCCGAGATTTCACGATCTCCTTGGCTGATTCAAAAGCCCCTTGCTGTTTCAATAATCAGCAAAGCATTTGGGCGTGTCTCTTGATTTTCACCCAGGACTTGCTCTAATGGAACCCCAACTGGTCAAATGCTGCCCCAAATTCACAATAGATGGGCTGGCATCTAAAATCCTCACAATTCCACGAATTTCCCGTGCTGATTTCAGTGTACAATGCCTTTGACTAATGGCACGGGTCCCAAGGTGGCTGCTAAACCCTAATTACTGATGTAATTTAGGGTTTACAACAGTAAACTCTGTGCTGTCCACCAAATTTGGTTGTACTCTGCTACCCATGGCTGAGAATTGCTGAGAATACTTGAGCAAAGACTGGAAGAGATGAGACATGTTGTAGAAAGAGAGAAAATCAGCTAAAATGTATCTTCTGAGTCGTAGCTCTGATGACAAATCTAATGGCACCAACAGCTTCAAAAGGGGGGTAAAACACTAGCTTAGCGAACGAGCCCTCCTCTCCTACCGCCGCCTCTCTTGAGGCGGAAGAGAAAACCTGCTCCCCCTTGTCCTGTCGCGGCGTGCGATCAATCATCGTCGCCTCTCAGACCCAAATCTGATCACCTCTCTCTCCACCAAGCTCAGAATGGCTGCCATTCAGCTTCCACCACCCTCCAACAGCCTTCTCCCTAGTTGCATAGGAAAGTTTTGCCAAGTGGCAGCCTTCCTAATGCATTTTCAGCCATTAAATTAATTTTTCAGAATTAATTAACTCTAAAAATTAATTTCAGCCCTTTTGACCTTGCCCAAAATTAAACATGCCCATCTGGAATGAAATTGGCTAGGCCATTTGCAACTTGGAGTGGTTCCCAATCTCTGTGGACCCTTAGACTAGCATTAATTAATTAATTAATGATAGTCCCTAGTGTCACCACTGACACTTAATGGCCAAACAATTGTCCTAGGGTCCAACCTCGCACCAACTGACCACCAAAACCCAGTTGGCATAACTTAACACAACTTTTACCTTTAACACCAACTGCATCCTCGGGGTCCTTGGCCCGTTCCCATGAAATAACTGCCATGTGCATCACATGTGCTAAACAACCTTGCACATTTGATTAGTAACTTAATCAAATGTTACTAGCAAGATTAAAGCATCTCAAAATTTCACGTCCCCGTGACAATAACGCTGCCTGATTCCTAGGAGACCTTGGTGGTTTCTCTTAGTAATAACTGTTGAGAAACCCTTCACCCGCAGTTTCGTTTTGCGTTTAGGGTTTGCAGCCCCAAAAAGGGGCGCTATCCTAGACTGATTATGCCTATATATAGGCCACTCTCTCATTCATTCCTCACGGCTAATTCATTCAGTCCATCGCCTCTTCTCTCCAACCTCTCCACTACCCTCACGCCCCTTCAGGAGGACATTGCGGTTCGTGGTTCGTGGCTGTTTTCATCATCTTCCTTGTGCTATTGCACCCTTATTCCCTTGTATCACATCCACTCCATGATTCGGAACTTCATCATTCCATTCATCAGAGTTTCTTCTCACTTATCTTCTCTTCTCCATGTTTGCGGAGTTCACTCCGTGTTCATCCCCGCCAACCCTACTGTCTTGCTGGTACATCATCTTTTGACATGGTATCAAAGCTGAATCTGCTCAGCAGCAAAGATCCTCCACAAGTGTGAAGGCAAAGACCGGTGGCGGGTTCAGCATCCACTTCTCTTCTTCTTCCGCTGCATCAAAATCTCGTTTTTGCAGGTTTCAGGTGTTTTCAGCTTGCTGCCCACATCCCTTTCGCGGAGGACATCGCAGTCTTAGCTGTCCCTTGCTGTTATCTACAGTCCGGCGCCTGTTTTCAGCCTTCTATCCACAGTTTGCAGCTGTTTACAGCAAAACGACTGTTGCTGATCACTCTCCATTCAGAAAACAATCTCGTTTTTACAGATTTCAGGTATTTCAGCTTGCTGCCCGCACCCCAAACGCAAAGGACATCGCGGTCCAAGCTGGCCATTGCTGTCTACAACAGCCTGGTGCCTGTTTCCAGCCTATCACACACTGTTCAGAGCTGATTTCAGCATATTGACTGCTTTTGCTGTTTTTTCCTGCGTTTTTAGTATTTCTCTCTCCTGCAGGTTGTCCTGCCTGCGTTTTTAGCCTTTCTCTCACCTACTGCCTACGTTTTTAGTCTTTCTCTCTCCTGCAAGCTGTCCTACCTGCGTTTTAGTCTTTCCCTCTCCTCACCTGCGTTTTTCTCCATGATTCAGCCTCTTACTGCTGGTCACATCCTCCTCCCACTGACAGCTCACTTACAGCCCTTCCACTACCCTCCCACCCCTTGAGGAGGACATTACGGTTTGTGCTTCACACTGCCCTCACACCCCTTGAGGCGGACATTGCGGTTCGTGGTCCATGGTGGTTGACCTCTTCCTTCTTCAGCAAGGCACACTGGTATCCATGGCTTCTTTACCAACAGATGTCCAGACTACTAGGTGCTCCTACTGTGGCATCACCAGACACACCACCGATGCTTGCCGACTTCGATCTTTGCTCCCCACCCCTCCGAAGTATATGCATCTTCCACCAAGCAATCCTTATGCCATCTCTCTTTTCTGGGCCACAGAGATCGTTTTGCATAGGCTATCAGAGTACTATGCTCAAGACAATAAGACGCATCTGATGCACACTAAGTCCTTTCGAGCACATGGAGGATCAATTGGCGCTATGACCTCCTGGAGATCGTCGCAATGCTGACGGCAGTCTTCTCCCACTTATTTTCAGGTACAGTGGCTTCCATGACCTACGGCTCTGCAATTCGCTCCACCGAGAGACAGTGATTGTTTGATACAGTCTCCTCGTCAATCCGCTCCTTTGAGAGACAGTGGCTACTCGACTTCTTCCACTTCTCCGGCTATCAAGTCCGCTTCATTGAGAGACAGCAGCTGTTGCCCACCTCTTACTCATCCTGAGCCTCCTTCCCCACCCTCTTCCACTCAGGTTCAAGAGGCCACTTCTGGGTACTTTCTAGCTTCCTCTTCGGCACCCCAGATACCTTCTTCAGCACGATCGATGGCAGTTCCTTCATCATTAGACATTTCGGAGTCCGTGACCCATGAGTTTTCGGATTCCCTATCTACTTCAGAGAGGGATGTTATTTCTTTGCCCTTAGACGAGACATCCACTTCTTCGACTTCAACGAGGGCCCCTCCACCTCCCATCTCAGAGGGGGGAACCTACTCCACATGAAGTTCTTCACCCATCCTCTACTTTCTTGGGGTGGCTATCTGCGACCAATCATCTCTTCTATTGATACCCAAGATCTTCAGGTACCACCTCGATCGGGACCTCGGAGGTTCAGCCGCGACTTGGTGACAAGGTCTTCGTATTCCTTCCAGCATGGATGCACGGAGCTAGTGGCCTCTCTCTCGAGGTTGAGTTTCGGTTTTCTCCTGTTCACTCTGTCTACTGTTCTTTACTACAGGTTACCTTTGCGGTGGAAATCTTGGATCTTAGGGGTCGTCTTCTCTTCTTGCCTTGGTCACTTGGTCAGCATGGAGCCACCTCCCGAGATCGAGTACGGACTTATTCTATGGTTTTTGGCACCACACAACGTCCGACATTCCTCCTATGCATTTCATGTTTTCATCATCTTTGTACTAGGGCGCTTGGGCAAGTGAACAATTTCCCCACGAGGGACACTGTCCAAGTGGCACCTGCTGCATGAGCATTCTTCAGCATGTAGCATTGAATCTCCACCTCACTCTTCTCTTGTTCCCCTTTTTGAGCCTAAGAGGGGGTGTTGAGAAACCCTTCACCCGCAGTTTGCGTTTTTGTGTTTCTGCGTTTTGCGTTTAAGGTTTGCGTTTAGGGTTTGCAACCCCAAAAAGGGGCACCATCCTAGACTGACTATGCCTATATATAGGCAACTCTCTCATTCATTCCTCACGGCTGAACCTCTCCACTACCCTCACACCCCTTCAGGATGTCATTGCGGTTCGTGGTTTGTGGTTATTTTCATCATCTTCCTTGTGCTATTGCACCCTTGTTCCCTTGTATCACATTCATTCCATGATTCGGAACTTCATCATTCCATTCATCAGAGTTTCTTCTCTCTTATCTTCTCTTCTACATGTTTGCGGAGTTTACTCCGTGTTCCTCCCTACCAACCCTACTGTCTCGCTAGTACGTCATCTTTTGACATAACCCTAATCTCTCATATGATGGTGTGAGGGGTTCAATCCTGAATGAAGAAATTAGACGTAAGTTTAGCAGAGAAGGCAGCAACTCAGCTTACAATGTTAGAGGCAAGGGTTGAAAAGAAAAATGCAAATGCTGGACAGAGAAGCAGAAGCAAGAGCAAAGGAAAGGAAAAGAGTGATATTACTTGCTATCAGTGTGGTCGGAAGGGCCACAAGAAGCCTGATTGCAAGTTCTACAAGAAGGAACAAGAGAGAGAAGAATGCAAGAGACAAAAAGAAGAAAGAGGATAAGACAGATGTATCTGAGGCAGCCAAAGGCAAGAAAAAGGCCAATGTGGCCTCCAATGTAGTCATAGAGGAGCTCTCAAATGCAAAGGCTGATGTACTATGTGCAGTAGATTATGATGCCATTGTATGGCACATGCAAGATATGCAGATTACCAAGGCTGATGTGATTGATGCACTTTTGTCAGTTGATGATGGTGTCACTCAAACTTGGATTGTAGACTCTGGTGCCTCTTTTCATGTAACTCCTTGCTTGGAGTGTTTTGTTATGTTCAATGCAGGCAATTATGGAAAGGTATATCTTGGAAATACCCATGCTTGCAATATTGATGGGATAGGCACTATATACTTGTCTTTGGATAATGGGCAAGAGCTTGTGTCCAAAGATGTCATATATATGCCTTGCATCAAGATGAGTTTACTGTCTGTTGGTCAACTTGACTTGCATGGTTACACTACACCATTTGGTGGTTGTTTGTGGAAGTTGAAATTGGGTTCCATAATGATTGCAAAAGGAACCAAAAAGGGCACTTTATAGTTGCTGAAATTGGCTGTCATTTAGAGTTGTGGCACAAGAGATTAGGCCATATGAGCCAAAAAGGACTTAATGTCCTTACCTCTTTCAAGAGGGTTGATGGAAAAGACTCTAAACTTGATTTTTGTAATGACTGTCAATTTGAAAAGCAAATGAAAATTTCCTTTTACTCTAGTGTCTCCTGTAAGTCCAATGTCTTGGACTTAATGCATTCTAACGTATGTATTGATGATTGTTCCAGAAAGATTTGGGTTTATTTGTTGAAAAAGAAAAGTGAAGTGTTTGCTGTTTTTTAAACTTTTCATGCATTTGTGACCACTCAGACAAGTAGAAAGCTGAAATGCTTGAGAATTGATAATGGGGATGAGTTCACATCTACTGAGTTTAAGTCTTTTTGTACCTTGCATGAAATCAAGAGGGAGCTTACAGCTCCTTACAGCCCTTCTTCAAATGGAGTGGCTAAAAGATACAATAGGACTTTATGTGAAAGAGAGTGATGCATGTTGTCCATTGCTAATCTCCCTCATGAATTTTGGGGAGAGGCACTTAAAAACCGCCATTCACATTTGCAACCACTCTCCAGACAGGTCCCTAAATAATGGATCCCTGAGGAGGTTTGGTTTGGCAAATCAGCCTCATATGACCATTTGTGATGCTTTTGTGAATGTTAGAGATGAGTTGAGGAGTAAACTTGACCCGAAATCCACAAAGGCATTTTCATGGGCTATGGTGATAAGGGTGAATTTGGCTATAGAGTGTGGTTACCACAATCCAAGAAAATTGTTTGCAACCGTAGTGTTGTGTTTAATGAGGCAAAGTTGCTGAAAAGTACTTTAGCCTCTGATGAAGACATGAAAAATGTCAAATTTCAGAATTTGCAGCCACCTATTACTTCGAATGATGAGCCTCATGATGCTGTACCACAAGCTAAAATTGATGATCAGCCAGTTATTTTTTAGCCAGATGATGATGGGCAGCAAATAGAAACACAGGGAGGTCATGGACAGCAAGATAGACTTGCTGATTATGAAAATGCAGGTGCTAGAAATGAAAATGAAGGAGCTGTACAGCATGAACAGCATGCTGAAAATGGCTTATAGCAGCCAATAAATGCTGAAAATAACATACCTCCTGATGTAGACCCAATTCTTGAGAATGTAGATCATTGGGCACACAAGTCTACACACTTAAGAAGGAAACCACATAGATATGACCCCTCTTTGCACTATGTGATGCTTACAGATGAGGGTCAGCCTCTTACATATAAAGAGGCCGAGTCATGCAAATTCAACAGTAAGTGGGAGCTAGCTATGCAGAAAGAGATTAAATCTCTGTATGCTAATGATACTTGGGATCGTGTCGTTGCCCAAAGGAAGAAAGCCTCTTCCAAACAAATGGGTTTACAAAGTAAAGTCAATTGATGGGAAACCCAAGTACAAAGCAAGATTGGTTGCCAAAGGGTATGCACAGAAGGAAGGAATTGACTTCCAAGAGGTCTTCTCACCTACTGTGAAGATGACCATTCTACGTGTGCTTTTTGCTCTCACTACTGTATTAGATTTAGAGTTGTACCAAATAGATGTGAAAGCAGCTTTCCTGCATGGTGACATTGATGAGGCAATCTACATGAAACAGCCCAAGGGCTTTGTAGTTCCTGGAAAAGAGCAGTTGGTGTGTAAACTAAAACGCAGCTTGTATGGGCTAAAGCAAGCATCACAGCAATGGTACAAAAAGTTTGACACTTTTATGCTCTCTCATGGGTTTACATACAAGCATACAGACCATTGTTTGTACATGAAAAATGATACAGATGGCAACCCCATCATACTTGTTTTGTATGTGATATGTTGCTAGCCGGGAAAAGAAAGACTAGCTTGGATACTCTCAAAGATCAGCTAAAATCAGCTTTCTCCGTGAAAGATTTGGGAAGTGCATAGCATATATTGGGCATGAGGATTCGCACGGATAGAACACAAAAATTGTTATTCTTATCTCAAGAGAAGTACATTGAAACGATACTGGATAGATTTAAAATGGCTGAAGCTAAGTCTCTTGGGGTGCCCTTACCTCCATATCTTAAGCTTAGTAAAGCCAACAACCCAAAAGATGACATGAAAGCCAATGCTATGAAGGGAGCCCCTTATGCATCAGCTTGTGGCTCTCTTGAGTATACTATGGTCGCTACTCATCCAAACATTGCTCATGCAGTGGGAGTAGTCAACAGGTTTATGTCAAATCCTGGCAAAACACATTGGGAGGCTGTTAAGTGTATTCTTCGATATCTAAATGGTACACAAAGAAAGTGTATTTGCTATGGGTGCACTTAGTCTGCACAGTTATTGTGATGCAAACATAACAGGTAACTTGGACACTCGCAAGTCCACTAGCGGGTATGTCTTTACAGTTGCTGGTGGGGCCCTTTCTTGATGCTCTAAGTTGCAGGAAAAGATAGCACTAAGTACTATTGAAGCTGAATACATATCAGCTACTAAATCTTCTAAGAAAGCTATATGGTTTAGCAAACTTGCAGAGAATCTGGGCATGTCTATGAGTACTCCAGTGTTGGAATGTGATAGCCAAAGTACTGTGTATCTGGCTAAGAATGCCATATACCATTCACGCACAAAGCATATAGATGTGAGATATTACTTTATCAAACAAATTCTAAAAGATGGTCTAATCACATTGACCAAGATCAAAACACAGGACAACCTTGCAGATGTTCTCACTAAAAGTCTCAGCATGAGCATTGCATACGACTAGTGGAAGTTGGTTAAAGGTTCACTTCGAACCTTTAAGTGGGAGATTATCGAGATGTAAATGTCATTTATTCACCTCCGTGTATTGTACACGTGTATTATTATTTTATACATGTGAATGCACCCTTACATACCCTAAGTATAAATACATTTTATTCTTTGTGTACCAAGATCTTCACGCTTCCCGATAGCCACTCTCAACAACTAGCAACTCTCTCTCTCTCTCTCTCTCTCTCTCTCTCTCTCTCTCTCTCTCTCTCTCTCTCTCTCTCTCTCTCTCTCTCTCTCACGGGCGAATGACGGGCGAGCGTGTCTGACGGGCGTGTCTGACGGGCGAGCGTGTCTGACGAGCGGGTCTGACGGGCGAGCGTGTCTGACGGGCGAGCGTGTCTGACGGGCGAATGCTGACGTGCGAGCGTGTTTGACGGGCGAGCGTGTCTGACGGGCGAATGTGTCTGACGGGCGAGCGTCTGACGGGCGTGCTAACGGGCGAGCTGACGGGCGAATGCTGACGTGCGTGTGACGGGCGTGGACGAGCGTCTGACAGCAAGCATCTGACGGGCGTCTGACGGGCGGGACTGTCGTGAGTGCCGCCACTGGGGAGCTGCTCTGCAAGGTCACGTCTCTGCACAGGGAGACAGCCACTGTCCTGCAGGACACGAATGTACTTAGAATGACATGAATGCTGGCTTGTCTGCTGTGTCCTGGGTGAATGTACTCTGGCAGCAGTGACGAATGCAGACACTCTCAGATTGCACTTACTCTCTCAGACTGACATAAATGCATGCACTGTGAATGTACTGTGGCAGCAGTGACGAATGCAGACACTCTCTCAGATTGCAGACACTCTCTCAGACTGACATGAATGCAAACTGACATGAATGCAGACACTGTGAATGTATCGTGGCAGCAGTGACGTATGCATACACTGTGAATGAACCTTGCATGCTGTGTGGACTGGAAACCTACGGGATCTCAGACTGACGCACATTAACATTTCATGTTACAGTCATATCCTATGATGCAGTCACATTGACAGTCTATGATATACTGTCTCTAGTTCATGCTAGAGTGATAGTTTATGTCACTGGTTTACTACTCTACCCAGACTGTAAACAGTTTTATGCTATAGCGCATACTATAATTACGATGGAAGAAACTGACAATGAAGGAATCACAAAACCAGCCATGGAGACAATGTTTCATACACCGCCAAAGAACACGAGATACAAAACCTATGGGCGTAAAACCCGAGATTGGAATGTCTCTCCAGGGTCGAGTAGATATGGGAAGACATCCCGCAAAATTAATGAAACACTATATGAGGAGATGTTGACCATACTCCGTGCTGAAATACGTACCATGAGGAAGGAAATGGAAAAGGACATACAAGAGCAGGTTCGAGCTGAAATGATGGAAGAACTAAAAAAGGAGATGCAACAAACTTTGGATGCATGCATGGCAGAGAAAGACTCATTGATCTCTAATCTACAAGAAGAACTAGACGAATGCAAAAAGAAACTGGACACACAAAAGGAACCACAAACCGCACCGGAACTACAAAAAGAAATGGATGTTTTAAAAAAGAACATGCACACCTATGCAAGTGTGGTGGAAGGCACCCAAAAGAAAATGGAGAATGTTGAGAATACCGTCAAAGAAAATGCAGAATGGATAGATGTGGCAAAAAAGAACAAAGGAATGCATGGCAACAAAGTGGAAGTCATGAATGCCACCTTGGAAGAAGAGGCAAAAAGGCGGGTACGCGCACTCCACGTAAGAGTGGTTGGACTAGACGAGAAAAGCTCCCCAATTGAAGATGCTACAGCTCTTGCCACCAAAATTGGAGCTACAAATGTACCCATCATTGGGGCTTGGCGAGTCGGGAAGGCTGACACAAAAACAAAAGTCCTCATCTTGAAGTTTGGAGACCTGGAAAAGAAGAGAGACTTCCTCTCTAAGAGGATCGCTCTCAAAGGAGAAAAGATCTACCTAGATGAAGACCTCACCCCAGCCCAGTTAGCCCACAGGAGGGAAAATATGCCACGTGTTCTAGAGGCACGGAAAGCAGGTAAATGGGCTGTATACAGAGATGGAAGAGTCATCATCACAGAGAAAAGGACGGCATGACGGTGCGCGGCCTATGAGACCCTGAAGTTCACACTGTGGAATTGCAATGGCTCCCTTAAGACAGATGTAGGTTATTTTGAGGATACTTTCAAAGGTATAGACATTGCTATGTATACTGAGACACATCAATGTAAAGACAGTCGTTTACCTGATGTATATGGATATAGATGGGAAAGTGTATATCGCCCTCAGCCTAGACGGCCTGGAGGGACGAGGGGATCAGGAGGTGTGGCAATTCTATTTAGAGAAGAGCTCCGAGATACAGTCCAAGTGGTACATAGAGATGTAGAGGCAAGATACATGTGGATCAGGTTACGTACAAGCAGAACTCGCGACATGTATATTGCCATATGCTATTTTCCCCCTGCATACTCTAAGTTTGCCCCTAAAGAGGCATCCCCGTATACACCACTATATGAGGACATAATGGGATACATGAGAATTGGGGATGTTCTACTAGCAGGAGACTTTAATGCACGCACAGGAAACAACCAATCTGCTTTCTTTGACACTAGTGATGAGATGTTCAGAGATATTGCATTAGATGAAGTGGGATTAGTTAGATCAGCCCAAGATAGAGAGAGAACAGAATATGGAACACACCTACTGGCACTAGGAAGTGCACATGGTTTGGCCATCCTTAACGGGCTACCACAGTGGCCAAGATCTAATGGCTTCACATGTTGGAATAACAAGAAGGGGTCAAGCACAGTGGACTATTTGATTGGATCACCCAACTTGCTACCTGACATAAAAAGTTTTGAAATCTCGGACAGACCAATTGGATTAGTAGCAGACCATGCTATTCTAGCTTTCACAATGCAATATGGGCATATACATGAAGCACAGTCACATATACCAAAATTACCACGCTATGATTTTGTGGAAGCGACCTCACACATATACAGCATTACTGTGCGAGATGCATTGAGGGAGCTAGACACACAGGCCTCTCTGGATGAGTTTACAGGACAGTTGGCCGAGATAATACACACTTCAGCAGCATACGCTTTCCCACACACTACACCGTCACATAAACCTCCACGAGGTAATGCTCCACAGAATGGCTGGTATGATGATGAGTGCAGAGAGACACGAGCACGTTTTCAGCGAGAGCTGGCACTTGGTATATGCACCCATAAGCATGCTCGAACACTCTTCAGACGGTTGGTACGCAAAAAGAAGCAGGAATACCTGAGCAGACTAGAAACAGAAATGTATTCCATGTTCTTGGGGCAGGACAGCAAGAGAGCGTGGAAAAAGATGCATGAGAGCCAGCCACCCCTACAAATTACTAGACCGGATGATTGGCATGGATATGCTTGCACACTCTATGATATCCCTGACCAAGAGCCTATGCCACTCCCCTCAACCTCAAGACCAGCAAATTGCAGATTTTTCACAGAAAAAAAAGTGAGGAATGCCATATGGAAGCTGAAAAATGGAAGAGCCCAAGACCATGAGGGTTTAGTGGTTGAACACTTCACGCATGCCTGTGATATTCTGGCACCAACGCTGGCTCACATCTTTAATAGGGCAGTTTGTGAGGGATTTCCAACCTGTTGGTCAGACCATATTATTGTGCTGCTCTTTAAGAGTGGAGACCCCGCGCTACCTAGTAACTACCGAACTATCATGATTGGACACATGCTGGCCAAGATGTATGGCTCTATCGTGGAACAAGCGTTGAGTGAATGGGCCGAGATGCATGGCCTGAGGTCAAAAGGCCAGGCTGGCTTCAGGAGGGGATATACAACTCTAGACCATATCTTTACGTTGAGGGCAATCATTGAAGAAGGCAAGGCATTCAAGAAAAAGATCTATTGCTATTTTGTGGACTTTCGCAAGGCCTTTAACACAGTGCCACGTGCTAGACTCATGAAAAGAATGCAAAACATTGGTGTGCCCGTAGAGATACAGTGGAGTATCTATGCCCTATATGAGACAGTGACAGATAGAGTACGAACACCTGAGGGCATCTCAGATACAGTCAATAGCACCATTGGGGTGAAACAAGGCTGTCCACTTTCACCGACACTTTTTGGGCTGTATATAGATGAAATTTCAGAATATGTGGATAGGACAGGTGGGGCCGGAGCCAACCTAGCTGGAGTGCTGATACCATTACTGCTTTATGCCGATGATATTGTACTTATATCTGACTTACCTGAGGGACTAAATAGACACTTGGATGCATTATCAGCTTTTTGCAGAGATAGAGATCTTAAGGTGAACCTTGGGAAAACCAAAGTTATGGTATTTAACACTTCAGCTGCTTGGGTGACAAGAGCTGAGCACCAGTTTACTTTTGACAGAGAGCCAGTGGAAATGGTTAGGCAGTATGTTTATTTGGGGGTCACATTGAAGGGACCACAGTTCTCTTGGAGAGAGACATCAGAGGCTCGTTTGGCAAAAGCATATGCAGCCTTAGGGGCATTGGAGAGGCAATGTGCTCACATACAATTTCATGAGCCGCGCACCAAACTGTGGCTTTTTGACACCTTGGTTACACCCACACTCCTATATGGGGCAGCTATTTGGGGTCCGAGTTTGTTTCACACGAGGAGACAGCCTTTGGGAGACCAGGATGGACCAGAGAAGGAATACTATGATGGATGGGAGCATATGGAAAGACCACTGGTCATGATGATCTCACGCATGATACGAGCGAAGAGCTCGACCCCACATGAGATTATCAGAGCTGAGTTGGGGGCATCACCCATGGTGGCTGAGGCCTTGGTTCAGGCAGTGACTTTCATATATAGACTATGGGAGCTCCCCCAAGATAGATACCCACGGCTAGCCCTGGCCTCTTCTAGACAACTAGCAGCAGACGGTGACAGACACTGTTGGTATGCTCAGATGAGTACATGGATGTGTCTACATGGTCTGCAGATTGACAGACTACCCCCCTTTGACTATAGCCTGGATTGCCCTACACTTGACCTAAGCCGATCAGAGCTAAACCATGTGATCAGAGCAGACATACTGAAGTTAGATACGGAGAAGACCTGGATCCGACCCCCCTCGCCCCATGGCACGAGGATGGCACACTACCAGACCCACTTCCTCCAGGTATCTGAGGATGGTTTCATCACCCGACCCAATTACATGGACACACAGCTGCCTCATGGACTACGCACAGCTATTGGTCAAATCCGCACCTCATCCCACCACCTGAGGATTGAAACAGGCAGATGGGAGGGTATACAGACAGAAGAACGCATATGCCCACTATGCGACAGAGAGCCAGAGACAGAGGAACACTACATCTGCCGATGCACTGTATATTACGACATACGAGGTAGATACCACTGTCTGTTTCGAGAGGGTTTTGGACCCCCGAGACAGATCATGCAGTATGAGGATCAGAGATGCTTGGGATTTTTCCTCTTGGAGCTCCAGAGGCGCAGAGCAACAATTCTACGGAGTAGGAGGCCCCCACAGCTCGGCTCACATAGACAGAGAGCAGTCACTGACTTTTTCATGGATACACGACAGAGTATGGCAGATACCACTACTACTGCCACACAGCCTACAGGAGTACATCATCATTGGACCTCATCTTCTGTAGGTGTCCCTTTGGATAGAGCAGTGGCACTTAGCCGGTCTAGGCGCCCACGTCCACCCGGACGAAGGCCTAGACATCCACACCACAGACAAATTAAAGCCATCATTGAGCGCCACAGGAGACAGATGCCAAGACGCCTTAGCTATGCAGAAATACACTTCCCTAGAGAACAGACATATCATTGATGGAGAGTTTTCCTTTCTCTACTCTCACTTTCAGATCACTGACATGTTTCCCTTTTATGGGACACTATTTCATTTCATTTCCTTTTCAATCTTATAGGCATGTTTTCCATCTTTTTTCTCATTCTAGATGAGAAACACACCATCATTGTATGTACTGCTTTGTCTCATAGACCACATTGGCCTTTTAGAGACGTTAATATACTCTCTCTCTCTCTCTCTCCAAGCTATAAAACAAATTGAATGGCTAAGATCCAACTGGCATAACTTATCACACTTTTGCCTTTGACACCTACTATATCCTCGAGATCCTTAACTCGTTACCATGAAATAACTGTCATGTACATCACATATGCTAAACAACCTTACACATTTGATTAATAACTTAATCAAATATTATCAGCAAGATTAAAGCATCTCAAAATTTCACTTCCCCGTGACAGCTAAAGACAAGAGACAAAGGAAAAGAGAAACATTGCAAAAGAAAAAAACTCACAAGCAAAGAGATGCTCGAAAAATGGAATCCATATACCAAGACATGAGACAGTACAGATCCAATGCAAGTCACTAGCTGTCAAGGCATCAACATCGACTCTTTGTCTCCACCAAAACTTGAAGGAGGAGAATGACCATGATTGAGGAGGAGAAGCTCCAATATATAGGTATGAAATAGGCCTTAAATAAATGCTGGTCAATCAACATTAATGTTGGTTGACTTACATTATAAATGCCAAAATTTGGATAAAATAACCACAACAAAAATGCCTAAAATAAGTACAATGTGCCCAACCCTAAATGACATCCACAAACTCACACATGATGAAACCAGCTTTTCTCCTTGGATAGGGTGGTAAATAACCCAATTAAACACTAATTACAGCAATTAACAAATTCACAAAATTAAAAATGCACACTTTACCACTTTAATCTTGGACATTGGACACCCTATTGGCCCCAAAACAGACGCCCCTTGCGATATTTCTTTAACTTTTGTTACAAATGGATGAAGTACGACTGAGATCCTTTAACCTCCTCGGCTAATCAAAGTGCCGCTTGCTGTCAAAACTGACCAACAAGCCTCCATACCAATTTGTCCCCCACTCCTTCGTCAACCCCCCCCCCCATTCCCGATCCTCAAGAAATGGAGGCTTAAGGGTCCTTTCTATCATTTGTCATTTCTATACACTCGTCCAATTACTGACCATTCATAAAATTGTATCGTGTGTATCATACACTCTGCATTTCTCTTTTTGCCTTCGTATTTCCTTACACCAGGGCTGTCACAAACCGACAAAGAAAGAATGCAATAAAGAATCGTTGCCTAATTGTATAGTGTGTCATCTTGGTAATGTGTTACTCAAAATTAAAGTCAAAGAAAAAGGAGTAGAAGGAGAATAGGCCAGAGAAATCACAAAGGCCTTGCTTGATATTGGTAACTGGTCACTACTACAGATCTTCAAGTTTGAAAACAAGCATAACCTTCTGATGCTTCAAGTGATAGTAAAAGGTTTTTCAACCACCCTTGTCTTACTGTGCTGCTTCAGACAGCTTTGTGCAGGACCTTTTGTGAAAAAGAAAATTGTGTGTCAAAGGTGCATATGGTGGTGGATCATTCTACTAGTGTTTGCACTGGTAGTTTTTCTGATTTTCCAAGTCTTTCCAACAGCAAGCACAGAAGGTAATTAGCATTGGACAACCCACAAAAATAGCAACACGCCAATCGGTCTACAGAGTGTTTTCCTGTTAGAAAGGTCAACATCAGAAACAGTCTAATGCTTCTCGAGTTTTAACCATTGAAAGTGTCAATTCTGCTACTGTCTCTTCCCTATTCATACATGGCTCTGGCCCTTCTACTTGGCTACCTATCATTTCTTCTTTGCCTGGCATCACAGCAATAACCGATGCCATATTTTCTTTGATGCTATTGCTTGTCCAATCTGGAGCTGGCAAACCAAGCTATTGTTCCACCCACACACTTGGGATCCCAAATCAGGAGGTCTTGGCAGGTGGATCAGAATGCCACTTTTCTGGTAGTCCCACCCCCCTTCTCCAAAAAAAACCACCAAAAAAGAAAAAAAAAGGTTTGATAATCCCGGCTAATTGAGATCAAAAAAGTTAAGACTTGAGAATGCAAGAAAAATTTGCCCTGAGCTGCAAAGACATAAACACGTACGCGCGCGCCAACACACACACACACACACACACGCTCTCTCTCTCTCTCTCTCTCTCTCTCAATCAGGTTACTCACCAAGAACGATGGAAGGAGTAGCAGCAGAAGCAAACAGGAGATGGAAGGCATCCCTAGAGACTCGAGAGAGCTCGTGCGTGAATAGAAGATCCTTCTGGGCATGTGAATGTATCAGCAATCACGCCGGCTGTCAGGGGGTCATGATTTTGCACCAGTTCAGTTCAACAAGTATGAAAAGTTGCTGGGAAGTGCGTACATGGTATGGTGTAAACGGCCCCCCGAACCATGAAACCTTGTCCTGTGAATTAAATCTCTAGGCACGTCACATAAAACACGAGTGCACAACCGAGAGTCTTCACCAAAAACCGGTGCAAAATGAATTGTGCAATCTTTGGTAATTATGTAAACTTTAAAATTTAAAGAAAAAGGTTTGAAATTTTGAACTTCTCTTTAGTTATGAAAAATAACACATACATGTAAATTTGATACAATAGGTCGACACATCCAACCAAGTTTGGGTAGTGGGATTCATCCTGTTTTTTGTGTAAGTCCTTATTTTAGCATATTTTCGAAAGAGTATGGCTTACTTTTTGATCCTTGAAAATAGAAGTTGTACATAAATTACCATTTTTTAAATTCTGGATAGTCTAAAACTAACTTAGAATCAAATGAAGCTTATGTATATCGTACTAACTTACATCACATGGTTTTATTGATGTTTTTCTAGAAGCCATAGTTTTCCTTTTACTAGAAAACCTTAATAATATTGATGAAGAGTGCCTTGTAAAACCTAAAACCAAAAAGTAAAGAGTTGCTAAATCAAAGTCTGCTAACATTTCGGGGCTTTCACATTTGACTAATTTTTTTGATTAGGAATTAACTTATAACTTTGTAAATGCATAGTAATAACACAAAAAACATATGAACATGCTATACAAGCAACATGTCAAAGAGCTAGCATAGGTCTCTTTGTTATTTTATAATTAAGGGGAAATGTGTCATTCCCTAGTCTTTCAAGAAGTTATGCACTTTTCTTAGCTTTTCTTTAATTTCTTTTAATGTGCATTATGAGAATATGAAAAAAAAATGTAGATTTTAACCTTGTGAAAATTGTATATATGAAGATTGCAATCACCTTTGCTAAAATGAAGCCTACAATGATGAGCAAAATCGAATAAGCAAACTTTATTAATTCTAAGTACAACAATTATTAGTTTGACACTCAAAAATAACAATCAACAATGAGCTATTTAATGATAAATAACTAAGTAATTAAATATGTTAAAAATATTACTAAACATATTAAATTTAATTATTACCCTCTCTTCTTGCTCCTACCTACCCAACCGTCTACTATTGTATTTATAGCAGTCGTGTAACTACAAGGTGGCATGTATGATAGTGGTGAACAAATAAGGTGGCATGACATGAGTGGAAGTCCAACACACGAACGAGCCCCTCTCTCGATGATAACCTCTTCTACTCTAACTTGGAAATGATAGCAATAGGCCTATGGAATGAGACAAGCTATAATAACTATTATAACTATGAGTAGACTTAATCATACTTCAATGATAAAGATGAACTACGAAGTATTCGACAATATATGAATTTATAAGTTTTATCAAAGGATATTGTTTCTAATTCTTAATATGCTAGAAGTTATAATTGACTTAATACATGATTCTCCCTGCTATGAATTGGTAAAGCATTGACATTATTTTGCATGATCTTTGGTATTTCATATAATTTGGAAATATGGTTTTATGAGCAACAAGTTGGATCATGTGGGTATTACATGGACTAATCATTTGTCATCCTTTTTTTCCCTTGTTCTTCTATTTCATCCTTCTTTTCCTTCATCTTCTTCTACATAACAATTAGTGCCAATAAAACCCATATGTCAACAATGGTAATTAGTGCCAATAGCCAAAAGAATGATAATCAATGAGAACAATTGATTAACCCTTGATATCATCTTGCTTCCCACCCCAACCATCATCATCTTGTGTCCTATCATACAACTCACTTCCTACCCCTACCATCATGTTGTTTCCTACACTTCCGCTTAACACCTTAAGTATTCTATGACTGTCATTTAAGGTAGGTGCACACAAGGGTAAATAGATGTACTATGAAAAATCCATGTTTGTTCCTCTTGTATTCACAAACAATTGAATGACACTCAATACATGTGTTTGTGCACTGCTATATCAACGAAGGGTTGTTGATGCCAGGAGGCATATTCCACGGTGGATTCCGTGAGGTTTTACGGTGGATTCCGTAAACTTAGATGACCGGGGCTCATACGCAAAGAGGATTCTTTGTGCGAGAAGTTGATGGGGACGCCTGTCCTTTTCGGGCGTTTCATTAATTTAGTGTGTACATGGGTGATTCCATAGCGGGTGATTCCGCAAAATGCATATTAAATTAATAAACGTTTATGAGTTTAGAGTGCGCACTCGTAATAAATTAAGGTTAGGATTTATTTCTAACCAGTTGATTTATTTATGTAGCTGAAGACTGCTAGGTATTCACTTTTGTCGGTTTAATTGTGTTATTTTACTAACGATTGTGAATGCTTCAGTTGATGTGTAGAGATAGCAGCAGTGGCAGAGGAAAGCATTGGAGTCTAGCGGGTTTTCGACCTTTGGACTATATTTTGATAGGCGCCACGCCTATATTTTGATTATGTCTATAGAGACATCGACTATTTATTATTATTTTGTATGCGCTTATGCGCCTAGATATGTTATTTTTATTTGGACATTGAGATTGGGCGTGCCAGACTCTTTGGGCACCGTCCATTAGCTTTATTTTCCTATTTTTGGTAGAAAGCAAACTCAAAAGCTAAAAGCTTGTCATATTTTTGTAATTGGGCTATTTTTGAGCAAAAAGATTGGAAATATATATTAAATACATGCTTTGTGAAGCGCTCACACAAGGCATGGGGGAGATTCAACCCAATTTGTCTCTTGTCTCATGTCGTGCTTGCTTTCACATTGGTTTTTGTGCTAAAAAGTAGAGTGCTTTGTTCTTGGGGACCTTTGGGAATTCACTACGTGAGCTACCTGCATCCGATCTGCGCACCAGTGGTATCAGAGCGGAGCAGAGATCAAGGGCTTCCAATCGCTACCAATCTCGGGCGAAGGCGGAGCTCCAGGAACAAACGGCCTCTACAGTCAATCTCGTCGCGAACCGTCGATACAGGCAGACTTCTGGCGATCAAGAACCCCTGTTTCCACTCTCAGATCGCGAAGGACCACTCTCTGTCGGCGGAGGACCACTCCCTCAACTCCATGAACAAGTCGTGATCAACCAGTGAGAAATTTCTTATCTATTTCATCAAAAAGCTTAGTTTTAAGCTTAAGAAGCTTATTAGCTTCATAATCTTCAAATCGTGATCAACAAGAGAAGCTCCGAAATTTTCGGCGGAATCAAAAACGGTCCCCCCCCCCCCACGATCAGAAAAACGGCGGCCTTCTTCTTATTATTAAGCTTTAAGCTTAACTAATTAAGCTTAAATCCTACTCTACTCTGCAAGTTCTACTGGGCAGACAAGTCTGTAAACTCTCGGTCACGCACTCCAGAAGACAAGTTTCGCAAGTCGACACTAATCAAGTACTACAAGTCCTGCAAATCAGCTAAGTTCAGCAAGTCAACAACCCTGCAAGTCTGTTAAGTCTGCAACTCTGCAAGTCAGACTAAATCAGAACTGACTAACGCTCGAAACTCCTAGAAGACTTGTTCATTTGCAAAAACTCAGAACTGGAAAGTTGTTCGCAGCAAGCTGTTTTACCTATCTGCAAGTTCGTTGAAGTACTTTCAGCAAACGGAGACAGAAATATTTCAGAATTTCTGAAAATTGAAGAAGAAAATACCCAAAATACATAGCCTTGTAACCCCAAATTTGAGCTACGCTCATCCCGCTAACTGATTTTGAGTGAGAAAGGTTTGTTGAGTTTTACAGGATGACTACCCCACTTATGGATGATCCTATGGCTGAAGACGACCTACCCGAGCCTACCATGGAGCAAAAGCTGGATCTTATCATGTTGCAATTGGACGAAGAGCGAAGAGCTAGGCAAGCCTTGCAAGTGCAATTGACAAAGCTACAAGGAGCGTCTACTGATAAAGAAGAACCTCAAGCTGAAGATCTGATTCGCCGTACCATCGACGCCACTCTTGAAGCACAAACCATTCGCAAGGAATCCAAGATAAGTAAACGAAGTTTCAAGTTTCGCACTTTCAATGGCATAAGAGAAGGAAAGACTGTTTTATCATTCATTAGCCAGTTTGATGACTATTTCCATGAGGAAACTTATCCTGAGAAAGATAAAATCAAGTGTGTTACTAATCATCTGATAGATAGAGCATCACTTTGGTGGACTGTCGTCCGCAAGAGCATAGAATGTCCTGCTACATGGGAAGATTTTAAGAAGAAGTTTATGCAAAATTTCCTTCCACCTCAATTTCATGAGAAGGCAATCAAGCAATGGGATTTACTTCAACAACGCGACCGTGAGCCTATTCCACAGTATACAGAGCGTTTTTGGAATGCACTCTTACAGCTACGCATGCTTGAAGACGTACCAGAGACGACCCATAAGCGGAAGTACATGTCTGGACTTCTTGGACATTACTACGCTGAGGTGAATATGTTCAAGCCTGCTACCCTTGAAGATGCCATCTCCTTAGCTCACGACACTGAAGATAAGTTACGTGGAAGAGATCGACGACCACAGCCATTCCAAGCAAACGGTAATTATGGATCTAAACAATTCAATTCCAATTTCAGAAGATTTAATCCAGGTCGTTTTTCATCACCATCTTTCCGCAAGAATTGGCCTAAACCACCCGCATTACCATCCACTGTCAATCCAAATCCTAAGCCTATCCAACAAGCAAATCCAAATATACCCAGACTCCCAGCCATTGCAAATAATGTGACCAAAGCCAAGCCCATTGTATGCTACAAGTGTCACCAGCCAGGCCATCTCGCAGCAAATTGTCATTCAAAGAAGCCATCAGCACATATCAACTACCTTGGAGCTATGGACGAAGACGAGCATGAGGATATGCCGGACTTCACTGAAGAGGAAGATGATCCTGTTACTACTTCCGACACTTTACCAGGTATGCCTACTTTACATTCATTGTTGACTATGAAATGTATGGTGCATGGAAAAGAAAGAACTGTATTGCATGATGACGGTAGTACGCATGATTTTATTTCAGCAAAATTGGTAAAGGAATTGAAACTGCATACAGTACCTACGCATTATCGCATAAAAGCTGCATTTTTAGGCACTAGGTACAATGGCACACAAGAAGTTCAAAATTTAGAAATTCAAATTGGTCCATATATTGAAAGAAGAAATTTCTTAGTTGTCCCATTACAGTCTAGCGACATTATTCTAGGAATGCCATGGAGACATCAACATAATCCTAATATAGATTATTCCACACACACAATGAATATTAATTTTCAAGGAAAATCTATTACATTATTTGGTATGCATGCATCTCATATGTTTCCACTGCTTTCGCATACTCAAGCAAAACGAGCACTACGCAAGAATACTAAATCATATCTCATTTGGGTGAATGAATTGCACGCAAAAGAAACTCATATGCACCCTAGGCATAAGGAATTTCTCGCATATTTTAAAGATTGTTTTGCAGAAGACCTACCACCAGATTTACCTCCATCACGTCCAGAAGACCATAAGATTGACCTAATACCTGGCACACAACCACCTTGCAAAGCCCCATATAGGCACAATCAAATAGAGCAAAAAGAAATCCAGACTCAAGTAGAAGAATTACTCAATAGAGGTTTAATTCGACCTAGCAGTTCCCCATTCGGTGCACCTGTGCTCCTAGTCAAGAAAAAGAATAATACTTATCGGATGTGTATTGACTACCGAGCATTAAACAAGATCACTGTAAAGAATAGGTATCCTATACCTAGAGTTGACGACCTTATGGACAAACTGCAAGGATCTTCTATATTTAGTAAAATTGACCTTAAATCTGGATATCATCAGGTGAGGCTAGATAAATCCGACATATTTAAGACTGCATTCAGGACACAGTTTGGCCATTACGAATTCTTAGTTATGCCATTCGGATTAACTAATGCACCTGCTACTTTCAGTAGAATGATGAATCGTATTTTTCTAAAATATCAGTATTGTGTGATTGTTTTCTTTGATGATATTTTAGTATTCAGTCAAAGTGAAAAAGAGCATTATGAGCATTTATCATTAGTTTTTCAATTACTGAAAGAAAATCAATTGTTTGCAAATCCTGACAAGAGTGAATTCTTTAAGACAGAAATAGAATATCTAGGTCATATTGTATCAGAAGAAGGAATAAAAGTTGATCCTAAGAAAATTGACGCAATATTGCATTGGCCTATTCCTAAAAATGTACATGACTTACGCTCATTCCTTGGTCTTGCTAGTTTCTATAGGAAGTTTGTACGTAATTTCTCATTACTTGCTTTACCACTGACCAAACTTCTTAAGAAAGGCATTGTTTATCAATGGACTGAAAACCAGCAGAAATCCTTTGATTTACTTAAACGTGCATTGACCAATGCCCCTGTTCTACAATTGCCTGACTTTAACCGACCATTCTTTTTAGTTGTGACTGATGCTAGCGGATCAGGAATAGGAGCCGTGTTAATGCAAGACAACCATCCAATAGCATATTCTAGTTCTAAGCTGAAACCCTCTGAGCTTAAATATTCCACCTATGACAAGGAACTCTTAGCAGTTGTACAAGCATTGAAACAATGGAAGCATTATTTAATGGGTTCAGAATTTATGATAAAGACTGACCAGCAAAGCATTAGACATCTACTTAGCCAACCCCAAATTTCTGACCGTCATATCAAATGGGCTTCATTCATTCAAAGTTTCCATCCTATCATTCAATACCAACCTGGAAAAGAAAATGTAGTTGCCGATGCATTAAGTAGAAGACCTGCAATTCATAACATTTCTATCATATCTTTTGATTCTTTGATTGCTATGAAAGATACATATCACCAGGATATTACTTTTCATTCTGATTGGCAAAAATTAGTTCAAAATAATTTCATTCCTGTTGATTCATTGTCATATAATGATGGATTCATGTTCTTTGAAAAGAGACTGTGTGTTACTATTCCATTTCGATCTTTTGTTTTAAATGAAATTCATTGTTCTCCATATCAAGGTCATAGAGGTATCATTTCTACATTACGCATGTTAACTGAAGATTTTTATTGGCCGCATATGGATGCAGATGTATCTAATTTTGTTTCTGAATGTCTGATTTGTCAAAGAATAAAGAGACATCATGGTAAACAGTATGGGTTATTAATGCCTTTATCTATTCCATCTAAACCTTGGGAACATATATCTATGGATTTCATTACTGGTTTACCAAATACTAAATTTAACCATGACATGATTTGGACAATTGTAGATAGATTTAGTAAGCAAGCATATTTCATTGCATGTAAGAAAACTTTAACAGCATCACAAGCAGCACAGTTATTTTTGAAAACTGTTTTTACTAACCATGGATTGCCGAAAGTGATTATTTCAGATAGAGATTCTAGATTTTGTAATAATTTCTGGATTACACTGTTTTCAAATCTAGGCACAAAGATTGATTTTTCATCTGCATTTCATCCAGAAACAAATGGACAAACAGAAGCCACAAATAGCACTATTTTAGATCTTTTACGTGCATACACTATCTCTAAACCTCAAACATGGGATACTCATTTGCATTTATTACAGTTTGCTTACAATAATACACCGCACACATCTACAAAGAAAGCACCTTTTGAAGTTATTTATGGACATAGATTATCTACACCTGTTGCATCTTTGTCTAATAGAATACAAAGTGCCGATGATATTGCTGTTATGCATAACACTATTTTTGATGAAGTAAAGGATATGATTGTTAAAGCCCAACAATCATATACCAAACAAGCCAACAAGAAAAGACAAGCCATGAATTTCAAAGTTGATGATTATGTTTGGCTTAGAATAGAAAAGCGTAGACTGCAAAGTGTAGATAGACATCCAGTTGTCAAATTAGCCCCTAGATTCTACGGACCATTTAGAATCATTCATAAGATTAATGACAATGCATTCAAGTTAGAACTGCCATCACATTGGAAAATTCATAATACCTTCCATATTAGTTTATTGAGACCATTTAGAGGACAATTACCTATCCACCCTGTCTATGAAAACCCACCTTTACTAGAAGAAGAGACTGAAATCCTTGAACCAGAAGCCATCATAGACACTGATTACATGACCACTAGAACTGGCCGAAGGTACTCTAGATATCTCGTGAAATTTAAGAACCATCCTGTAGAAGAAGCACAATGGATGCACGCTAGAGACCTAAATGCTTTCCCCACTCTGTTAGCTCCACATTGAGCTAATAGCAATTAAGGTCAATTGCTATCCCACCCCGGGGGTATGATGCCAGGAGGCATATTCCACGGTGGATTCCGTGAGGTTTTACGGTGGATTCCGTAAACTTAGATGACCGGGGCTCATACGCAAAGAGGATTCTTTGTGCGAGAAGTTGATGGGGACGCCTGTCCTTTTCGGGCGTTTCATTAATTTAGTGTGTACATGGGTGATTCCATAGCGGGTGATTCCGCAAAATGCATATTAAATTAATAAACGTTTATGAGTTTAGAGTGCGCACTCGTAATAAATTAAGGTTAGGATTTATTTCTAACCAGTTGATTTATTTATGTAGCTGAAGACTGCTAGGTATTCACTTTTGTCGGTTTAATTGTGTTATTTTACTAACGATTGTGAATGCTTCAGTTGATGTGTAGAGATAGCAGCAGTGGCAGAGGAAAGCATTGGAGTCTAGCGGGTTTTCGACCTTTGGACTATATTTTGATAGGCGCCACGCCTATATTTTGATTATGTCTATAGAGACATCGACTATTTATTATTATTTTGTATGCGCTTATGCGCCTGGATATGTTATTTTTATTTGGACATTGAGATTGGGCGTGCCAGACTCTTTGGGCACCGTCCATTAGCTTTATTTTCCTATTTTTGGTAGAAAGCAAACTCAAAAGCTAAAAGCTTGTCATATTTTTGTAATTGGGCTATTTTTGAGCAAAAAGATTGGAAATATATATTAAATACATGCTTTGTGAAGCGCTCACACAAGGCATGGGGGAGATTCAACCCAATTTGTCTCTTGTCTCATGTCGTGCTTGCTTTCACATTGGTTTTTGTGCTAAAAAGTAGAGTGCTTTGTTCTTGGGGACCTTTGGGAATTCACTACGTGAGCTACCTGCGTCCGATCTGTGCACCAGTTGTAGGCTATGTGAAATATATCAACGAAGGGTTGTAGGCTATATCAACGAAGGGTTGTAGGCCATGTGAAATACTCTTACATGTTGCAAGTTCAATAACTATTCACGCACATGTTGGTATTCACCTCTTCAATGAGAAAGCTACTTTTAACATTAGTACTCAAGAGACCATTTGTAGGTGCAAAGTTACTAATGATTCGCATACAAATAGTCTCCAACTCCTGAACAGAGGCTGAAACCAGCTCGGAATGTGAATCTAATTACACAGATGTAGATCAAAGATATGTAACACTCCCTCGAGCACTCTAAACCCGCGAAGATGGCTGGTCAATCAGAGATCATATGAGAGAGATCTCCGCATGTGTACTCCATAGCAGGACTTCCTTTGCTAACCAAGAATGGTGGGAAGGCACTAAAGCATGGCAACATCACCTAAAAGAGCTCAAGAGCTTGACCAAAACATGCCTACTAGATGTGTACATACACTTGTATACTTTATTTCATGACTTTGAATTCCCTAATGCTATCAAATCACATATCATAAAAAGAATATGTTTGCACATTTGGATGAAAGCACCTATCTTCAACATTTTTGTAAATGTAACAACCTCACAACAATTTCTTTCTTGTGATGTTTACATAGGTGAGAAGCACAAATTAACCTTGCATAAGTCATTTGATCTAGTTTCAACCCTACTGTCTCTAAAAGTTTGAAAGCTTTAAGGCCTACCTCATCTATCCGCCTCAATCCACTATAGGTGAGAGCATTGATATATGTATTAATGAGAAGCAGACCTTGTCTTTCATGTGTTTCTTCTATTAGTTGGATCACCTTTTCAAAGTCTTTGGTAGTCAAGAGAAGTCCTCTTATAACAAAATGAATCATGATTGAAGCCTGGGCGTTTATTAGCCCCTTTAAAGGTTCAAAAAGTAGATCATGAAGATATCCATCATAGAGTTTCATCTTTTTATGCTTTGAAGTAGCACAATGATAGAAATCTCGAGAAGCACATGGATCAGTCGCTATCAATTGCCCCATGAAGTAAAAAGAAAGGGATTGTGATATTTTGCTACTTGAACATGGATAGGCCCAATATAAGCAACATGATTCAATTACTTTGATGCTACTTTAGCTAGACCACACCAAACAAGTATAACCCTTTTGTTTTACACCCTTAAATTGGAAGGTAGGAACAAGAATAGAGAATATAGGTGCCACAATCTCGCATGATCATGCACTAGTCCTTGACCTATTGGTTGTTGACTATAAAATGATATGTCAAGAAAACTTAGGCAAAGAACATTAGAGCATTACCCCAAACACAAGATGTGCCGATTGAACGTGCAAAGTGGGAGATGTCAAGATAACACCCTTCAACATTATCTCAATAGAAAAATATGATGTTGCCTATGGGAGGTAAATAACTAGATAGCTTGAGACTTACTATTATGGAGTACCAAATTAAGGAAAGTGTGATCAAGAACCTAATATCCATCCATTTCTTTCATGTGCTTAAGGTTTTCTAAAACTAATGGACCATCTGAGTTCATTTCCTCTTCTCTAGAATCTGAACTTCTATAGGTCCCCATGAAACATAAGACTTGGCAAATGCGGACATGTTCCATGTTATCACAAGTTCCTTTGTAGGTTGAGACCTCTTTCAATTTCTTCAAAATCATTATTTGAATCCCAAAAAAAACTGTCATTACATCATTTGGTTTAGTTTGAATTCCTATGATTTTTTTCTATTCATGCTTCTCAGATGATTTTGGCCATACCTCACTCGTAATGCATTTTTCCTTCTCCACTATGCCTTGATTTTATACATACATGAAATAGTTGTGCAATGACTTTTCATAAAGAATGGGATCTATGGTTGAAGTACTCAAAGCACCTAACTAGCTCCAACACATCATCCACATCTCTACCCATTTTAGCAATACAAATCAATCATAACAATGTATGTAACTTGACTTGTTTTTATATGAAATTTCTCCATGTGTTCCTCACCTTCATGTAAGCCAAAATGATCCTGGTTAATGTGGTAATATTGGACTACACCCTCAACATTGCATAAGGCAGACATAGCCTCCATCTCTATGAACCATCCAACTTTCCCTACTTTGTATATGAGGGTGCCATAAACATAGCTATTAGGTTTGAAACAAATTTTGACATTCAACCAATGGTAAAACAATGCAATGAATGATTAATAATACTAAATGAGTTATTGACATACCTTGATATGAGTGTTGAATTACAGTCATAACAATGATAGATGAGCAACAGTGGCAAATTGCATATGTATAATACAAGTTTCCTTTTTTTCACACACATGCATTTTATTATGATGTTGTTGCTTTTTCTTTGCATTGTTCTTGTTGTTTAAACATGTAGTTTTTCTTTTTTCTAATTTGTCATTTCAACATACATTCTAAAAATAATAAAAGGAAATATCAAGAAAACAATTAAAAAAGGGGAGAAGAGAAAAAGGATGAACAAAAGCATTCCTATAGATACACATGTAAAAATCCCTCTAAAACATTGACTTAAAGGTTTTTGCATTTGCTATCAAAAATGTTTTTTCCTAAGGCAACTCGTGTAGGATAAAGGGGCCAATTGTTGAACAAGTGCCAATGGATATCTTCGTTGTGCAAGAATGTGGATTCAAACCCCCATCTTATTGCTAGGCCTACCTTATGCAATCATTGGTGTTCGTATGTTGATGTTACAGAGCTTATTTTCTTCCACATGATTTCACATTTCATCATGCGAGAAAATATTTATTTTGTTGTTTCCCCTTCTCCAATTAAAGATATGCAATATGAGGGTGATAAATTTTGCACCACTTGAGGAGATGCTCTACATTAAGTTACCTATACCAATGCTAGCCCCTCTACTCTAAGAGTGGGGCCATAGACTAGAGTTTAGTGAGTAAAGCTATCCACAATTTTAATAAGGAGTAAAAAGAGTGTTCCACACCATGTCTTTGCTTTCAAGTCTTCCATAAAGACACCACCCTCAATGTTGAGGGTTTCTCTCCTCTTTGTTTTAAAGTTGCCAATATTATATAGGGAAGTTGGATGAGTAATCTAGGTCTAGAGTAGGATTCGAAATTATTCCAACACAATCCGAGATTATTACCAATGTGTAGACCCAAGGGTAAAATGTGTGTGTCTATATATGGTTGTGGATCATCTTGAGTTTAAGCCCTAGGTGCAATAGCTCAAGACTAGTCTATTTGACAATGTGTCTATACCATTAGACTATAGAGACAATGGCTAACTCAAGATCCAAACCTATGTGGTGTATGCCCAAGCACCCCAAAGATGAATCCAAACCAAACTTTAAACTTCAAAGCTAGAAAACTTTAAACTTCAAAAATTCATTAAACTTTAATAGATGCAAACATTTGCCATAATTGGGTTTCCGAGTTGTTCATTTAATAGTAGATTAGAAAACATAATTTATCAGTTTTAAATCCAAACATCTACTATATTTACTAGGAGGTGGAAAGGGTTGTTGACTTACAATAGATTGGAAAATAAAACTTTTCACTAAAATACTTGAAAAGAGACGATTACATGTAAAGTATTTGATGTCGATAATAAGAATTGACTTTCAACCTCTAGCAATTGGCTTACATTTCCACATTTTCCAACGCATGTGAGCTACGTGCACATGGATGCAATCAGAGAGCAAAACCTCTCGAGTTGGTTTTTGGTAATCCTTTGTTTGCAATCTTCTCTCTTTTGCAAGTGTATGAAATATTTGGACCCCATCTAAAGTGAGTTCTTTTGTCTAGTGTTGTCAAGAGTAGTGTGTCAAAAAATATTATTGATGCATTTTTCTCTACTACATGTGATTGAAAGAAATGGATGTATTCTCTTCTCCATCCCTTCAAGCTCTCTTCCAACAATTATTTGTGGCCTTGGACATGGTCTTTAGGTTCGCTGCTTTGGCCTTTGATTTGCTCCTTGTCAAAAGAACTAGGAAATTAATCTGGCTCAATCTTGTTAATTAAGGTGAATGAAAATAATTGCATGTCACATACCTAAGGTGTGGCATATTGAACTTTGTGTGTGTGTGTGTGTGTGTGCGTGCGTGCGTTCGTGCATGTGTGCGTGCGTGCGTGTGTGTGTGCGTGTGAGTGTGTGCGTGTGAGAGTGTGTGTGTGTGTGCGCGTGTGCATGTGCGTGTGCGTGTGTGTGTGCAGGTGCGTGTGCGCGTGCGTGCACGTGCGCGTGGGCGTGCGCGTGTGCATGTGCACGTATGTGTGCACATGTGTGTGATATTATCCAACAATATTGACAAGAAGAGAAGAAGGAGAGGGGTGGGATAGAAAGCATGATGAAACCTTTTTGTTTAGTGAGTTGATTACCTCTTCATTCATAACGATTTGCTTCTCCCAATCCTAAATTTGAAGAGACCATTTGCAACACTACTTTCATAAAGGTTAGAAGTAACAAGATCATTAACCTAATTGGAAGATTGTAAGTACAAGTTCTACCATGGCAACCTGGACATCTTCGCCATGAATGTCAACAAAAACAGGAGTCTAAAACACTTGAGTAGCCAATCAAGCCCTTGTATCGAGAGACATGGGGTGATTGTTAAAATTTTTGTATGTAACAATATGAAATGTACCTTAGAGTTTGAAAAGATGATCATGTTTAGTTGGATGAGGTGGCAAGTCAAAGAGGAATCAATACAATGTATCCAATGTACTCATGTGCCCAGTTAAGAGGTAAGCTCTATGTAATGGATGTGTGTGGCTTTCTCTATTCTCTAGAACTCACGGTCTACTTTGTCTATGATCCACATTGACTCTTTCCCCCTCAATTAGTATTTGAATCTCATCTTGAGGCCGTGAGATTGAGAGCGGTCCATCACATTGAAGTGAAGCTTCAAGGTTCAACATCAAAGCAAGCATTGAAGGTTTCGAAGGAATTGAGAAACCACCGCCGTTTAAGCATTGGTTGAAGTTACATTATTTTGGTTCAATTGTCTTTCTATTTAGTCTTTTGCTCAAGAGGGATTTCAAGCTCCACAAAGCTCGTTGCTTGCCTGGCATCATTAACTGGCGATGAACACAATGACAACATCTCATATGTGGCATACTACATGCCACAAGCTTCTAAAAAAGGTGGCAATTCATGACATGCTAGCAATAGCTCATTAGCATAAAGCTTGGTCATTGGTCAACAATGAATCCCTTGCATTAGCATATCTTCTCCAGCATAATTGATGCCATCAAACACACATTTTGAGACGTGCGATTTCGATGACACTAGAAACAATCAAGGATAGTGAAAGATAAGGCCTACTTCATTAATATTTCATCTTTTTAATTGAATGTTAAAAAAAAAAGAGTCCCCCCTTTCAAAGCCCTTTTCACACTTGCAATTGTTAATTTAGGTTGCTCAAGGGCTTGTTCACATGTCAAACATTCATGCTTATTGTGTTCTCGTCATATTATATAAACTAGATAGTAGTAAAGTGGTTCAGGCATAAAGCTCGTATACACACTGTTGAATATTGACTTGAGGCTACATTCACACTTATTAAACCTCAAACTACCACTAAGATAATAAGGCTACCTTCACAAGCCTTCTTTTGTATAGGCATGAATCCATATCACTGGGAGAATATCCATGTGAATACATGAAAATATCAAACTTATGGTACCATTCCCTAGGTGCTTACTTAAGCCCATAAAGACTCTTCTTCAATTTGCACATTGGGTGTTCCTTGCCTTTTTTACAAAGCCCTTAGGTTGTTGTATATAAATGTCCTCATGTAGAAAAGCCGTCTAAACATCCATTCGATAAAGATCCACATCTAACTAAGAAACCAAGGCCAAGACCAAGACCAAGCATAGGGTAATCTTGACCAAAGAAGAGAAGGTTGTATCAAAATCAACTTCCTTTTCTTACTTAAAACCCTTAGCAACTAATTTGGCCTTATATACTAGATTTGTGTAACTAGGAGTACTCTTCAACTCGTACATCCAATTGTAGCATGACTATGCATGCTTTCTATAAGGCAAGGAAACTAAGTCCCATGTACGGTTCTTCTAGAGTGAATCGGACTCATGCTACATAGTCCTCCCCCAAGAGTGAGAATCACCTCTATGCATAGCCTCCTCATAGTGGCTCAACAGAGTTTGTCACCATGACATAATCCATAGAGGACTTATAGCGGTTAGGAGGATGTGAAGTTATAGTGGAGCATCTCAAAATTGGTGGTGGGGTTTGAATGGCGTGTCTTCTCCATCTAACATCATGATCTTGTAGAATAGGCAAATCCTAGGCCACTACATCATCAACAACTGTAACAAGCTATCTCACTAGGGCTGGTTGTACTGTGATAGGAGGCTCCTTTTTTGAAAAATCACCCTATGTACCTCAATCACCTGCTCTAGTCTCATATATATCTTTTTCTCATGGAAAATAACATCATAGCTGCAGATAACCTTTTGAGCTTGTAGATCCCAAAGATGATAGCCCATCTCACTTGTATCTCCATATCCAAGAAAGATGCATTTTATGGACTTTAGATCCAACTTATTGCACTTTTTGTTGGGAATATGGCAGAAAGCATCACATCCAAAGGCTTGCAAGTGTACACACGCGTCAAGAAAGGGACTGGAGAGAGAGTGCAGAAGAGAGAAAAAGAATGTAGGAAGAGAGAGAAAGAGAGTGATGAGGAGAGAGGAAGACTATAATTGGAGAGAGAAAGACAGGAAAGAGAAAGAAGCCATAGAAGCTGTGAGCAAGATGGGAGAGAAGGACAGTAATGTATTAATGTGTTAAAAAGATGAGAAAAATTACATGTCCTCTCCTTTTATATCAATGTCAGTGTGACATGGCATAACATCAATATTATTTGCACACTAAATCCTTATTCTTCCCAGCTTCTTACAATCCATCCCATCCCAAAGGTTTTTGCCCTAAAAAACAAACTTAAAATACTAGAAAAGGATGGATAGAACAGAGTACTGCTCTATTTTTTATAGCTTTACAAATGGAAAAATGAATGAAAAATGATCGACATATAGACTAAAATGGAAGAACAAGAGTAGGCCTCAACTATATATATGATCAGGAATGCTTCAAAATTATATGGAGCCATAAGATCTTCAACTGATAAACTCAAAATGAAGTAGACAGCTTGCTGTGTACAGACCCTGCCGGACCAAATTTGCCATAACTTTCAGTAGAAGTGTCTAAATGAGGTGTACCACATGTCAAAACGTAGCTCTTGAAGAGTACTTTGACCTATGTAGGTGACTGAACTCTGAAAATTAGGCATAATAAAAACTATTCTAAAATAGTGTGTTGTCCTAACCCTATCTACACCAAAACTAGCTCCATAATCAATAGGCTTCAACCCACTAATGTATCCCTTAAGAAAGGAAACTCATCCAATATAGAGTCAGGACTCCAAGAAGCTTCCTCAGGTGGTAAGCCTCTCAATTTAATCAAATATTCCATGATAGAATGAGATCAAAGCTTCTTCTCATGCTGACCTATGACAGCCTCCGGAATGTACTGAATAAGACCTTCTTCATCAATAGGTGGCAGCTCATCAATTGTATCAACTAGATCACCATAGAAAGGCTTGAGCTAACTAACATGGAAGGCATTATGAATCTTTGTAGAAGAGGGCAGCTCCAACCTATATGCCAAGTCTCCAATGCACTTTAGGATCCGATAGGGACCATAAAATCTGTGAGCAAGCTTGTTACTAGATCCACATTTCAAAGTGGAATACCTAGACTTGGGCACCTTCAATAAGACCAACTCTCCTTCTTTAAACTTTAAAGGATGTCTCCTCTCATCAGCATACATCTTCATTTGGTCTTGAGCTTTCCTCAAATTCATCTTACATTGCTAAAGAAGGGTTTGCATTCTTTCCAACTCTTCTTTCCCATGAGGATTGATTCTTTCATTAAAGATGATTGTGGAAAAGGGCACCTTATAGCCATACATAGCCTCAACATGAGTAGAGTTATTGTAGGAAAACTTAGCCAAGTGTAACCAAGAATCCCATGAATTTTAGACATCATAGCAAAAATGGCGAAGATAAGTCTCCAACCATTTATTAACCCTTTCTGTCTGTCCAGAGCTTGTGGATGATAGGCCGTAGATGGAGCCAATTTAGTGCCCATAGATGTGAATATCACTTGCCAAAAGTTACTCATGAACTTTGAGTCTCTATCATGAACAATCACATGTGGTAATCCATGCAGTCTAAAAATCAACTCCATGAACTGACTGGCCACTTGAGAGGCAGTAAACTAGGTCTTGGTTGGAATGAAATGGGTTGCCTTGGTGAGTCTATCCACCACCATATATATTCTATTCCATCCCTTCTTTGTAGTAGGTAAGCCAGTAATGAGGTCCATGGTAATGTGTGTCCATTTGCCTATAGGAATGGGTAATGGCTGCAACAAACCACCTGGCTTATGAGTGCTATCCTTGTTTTGTTGACAAGGCACACACTTCATGACAAAGTCTTTGACATCTTTTCACAGCCCTTTCCAATAAAAACTTTTTTTGATTCTATCATAGGTCTTGAAAACTCCAAGATGTCTAGCTAAAGGCGAAGAATGTAGTTCCTCCATAATTTTTCTTGTAAAAAAGAGGTAGAAGAAATGAAAATCTTGCCATTTAACCAAATAAGGCCATTTTTAAGCTGATAATGTGAGTTTTCTTCCATAAGACCTTGCTATAATTTCTGAAAAATATGACCAAGTTCTTCATCCAAAAGATAAGCTTCTTATAGTTCTTCAATCCAATCACTATGTAGTTTAGTCATTGCTGAAACTTTGCAAGCCTATATACAAGAAAGAGAATCAGCAACTATATTGTCTTTACCCCTTGTATGAGTGATGCCAAAGTCATAATTTTGCAATGTAGCTACCCACCTACACTACTTAGGAATAAGATTGGAGTGGGTAAGGAAATAATTAAAAACCCTGTGATCACTCTAGATCCTGAATCGGCTGCCATACAAATAATGGTGCCATTTCTTTATTGCATGCAATATAGCCAACATCTCTTGGTCATAAACATTCATGGCCATTTCTTTATCTGTCAACTTACGGCTTTCAAAGGCAATCATTCCATGCTTGTGTAACAAAACAACCTTAATGCCACGACCATTGGCATCACCTTCTTGGAGAAGTCCAGGCATACTAAGATAGGAGTAGAAGTGAGGAGTCCCTTTAACTAGTTGAAGCTATTATCTGTAAGAGCATCCCAAAAGAAAGCTTTCTTCTTCAACGTTTCAGTCAAAGGAGCTACAATAGCCGCATAATGCTTGATGAAGGTAGACCAAGAAATCCTCTAAGAGAAGTAGTAGTAGTGGGTGTTGGCCAATCTTTTATACATTGACAATATGTCCCAAGTATTCCACTTCAGTCTGCATGAAAGAAAATTTCTTCTCCTTAGCAAAAAGCCCGTGATGTCTCAATACATCAAAAACCCTCCTCATATGTGCTAAGTGATCCTGTAAAGTCTTACTGTAAATCAGAATGTCATCAAAGAACACCAAGACAAACTGAAAGAGGAGAGGCTGCAAAATCTTATTCATCACACTCTGGAAGGTAGCTGGATCATTTGTAAGTCCAAATGACATTACTAAGAAATGATAGAGCCCACGATTAGTCTTGAAAGTACTCTTGACTTCATCACCCTCTCATATGCGGATCTGATGATACCTTGACCTCAAATCAATCTTCGTAAAGAATCGAGCCCCCTTGAGCTCATCAAGCAAATCATCAATTGTGGGTATCGGATATCTATTCTTCATTGTGTTCTTATTAAGATCCTTGTAATCAATGCACATCCTGAAAGATCCATCTTTCTTTTTGACCAACAAAACTGGAGATGCATAAGGTGAAGAACTTGGTTCTATGAATCCCATCTCAAGAAGTTTCATGATTTGCTTAGCTACTTCTTCCCGCTCACATTTGGATAATATATAAGGTGGCTTATTGATTGTCTTTGAGTTGGGCTCCAAATCAATAGGGTGATCTACTACTCTCTTGGGGGGCAATGAAGTAGGCACCTCAAACAAATCCCTATACTCCTCAAGAAGAGCTATCAAGGCTGGATGACTTGCTGAATTATTGGGTTGATCATCCATCTCTTTATTCAAATGCAAAACAAATATTTGTGAACGTCTCTTGTACTCCCTTTTGAGTTGTTGAATGGTGATAAGCTGAAAATCTGATCTACTAGGAATTCCCTGTAAATGGATGAGTTGTCCATTGAAGATGAACTCCATATACAGATGTGAGAAATACATAGTGATTTTGCCTAATGTCATCAACCAATCACAACCGAGTACAATGTCTATAGGCCCCATTTCCAGAGTAATCAGGTTTACCTTTGCTTCAAAATTTTCAACTAGCTATAAAGAAACATGTGGGCATATTTGTGTGTTGATTTCTTCTTCACCATTGGCCACTTGAACTCTAATGGGCTGCTGTAAATTAGTGGGAATACAATTCAGCTTGTCCATAATGGACTTATTTACAAAACTATATGTACTGCCACTATCTATCAAAATGAACACTGCCTTTCCATGAATGTTACTCTTCATATGGAGTGTATTAGGGCTCTTAGAACTTGTCCAGACATCCATGGAAATGGAACAACTAGTGGCAAAAAGTGGCTCATGATAAGTCCCACCTAGGTCAAAAGAAACACTCTCACCTGGATCAAAAACAAAAGAATCGTTTGGATCATAAAAATACTCTTGCCCAACTTCTTCCTCAAGATCATCATTTTCAACATTAGGTTTGATTGCATTAGCTCCATCAATCTCATCTTCAAGATCCTAAAAGACTAACATACTCTGAAGCTTGGGTTTGACAATTTTGTATACGCACTTTGTGGCATGATCAGGTGTATACTTTTCCCCACACTTGAAACATAAGCCTTTTTCCTTTCTTTCTTTGTAGAGATCCATAGGAATAGACTTAGGATTCGTGTTAACTGAAATGGATTTAGGCTTGTTGTCCCCTTGTTTGAAGTCAACTCTAGGATTGCTTGCTATCGTGAAATTACTTTGAGGTCTTGAAGCATTGAATGGTGGATAAGTTGGCACTCTTAAGCCCCCATTTGGCACATGATTGCTACCATAAATGTTACTAACTTGCCCCAGTTTTAAAATAGTCCTTGGCTGTCCAAAACCAAGATGAAATGAAGATTCTCTTCTATATTTCCTTTCATAGCGCTCCATGAGCTAAATAGCCTTAAAGGGAGAAGTAGGGTTTTGTGCCATGACATTAGCTCTGATAAAGATGGCTCTAAACCATACATGTACTTGTGGAGCTTAGCCTCATCACCGATACTCTCTACATTCATGGTGAGGTTGAGAAATTGGTTAGTGTACTCTCTTACACTTAGGCCTCTTTGCTCCAAACCATACCATCTCCGTACCAATTTCTCTTTTTCAAGAGGGGAGACAAATACTTTAGCCATAAGTGCCTTGAAAGCTTCCCAATTCTCTACAAGTATGTTTTCCCTTTTTATATACCTTCACCAAGTATCCCTCCAAATGTAAAGAAGAAAAATGAATCTTCATGTCATTAGTTTTAGAAAATATGTCAAAGTAAGATTCCATCTTAGAGGTCCACTCCTCTAAATTAGATGGTGAAGATGACTGAACATTGAACTTGGCTAAAATAATCTTGTCTTTTAGCTCTCTTTTATGGAATGGTTGTTCTCCCAAAATAGACTAATCATGAGTGCTAGGCATTGAACCCCCAAATTAAGATGAAAATCTCCCAATAGGTGGCTGAGAACCACTATGCAATCTTCCCGTGGTAGAGGATGTTCAAAGATGAGAGAGAGAGACATGAAAAACACCATATCCATGAGCCTTCGGGCTCTCATTGTCTTTTCTTCATTATGCAGAAGAACACTAAACCACACAATACAATGTAAAGTAAACTAGACTGACTAGACTGACTAACTCTAGTCAAGTCACTGACTAACTACTAACCCGACTTATTTAATGTAGTCACATGGAGACAGTTCTACACAATAGTTGTCACAGATGTCGGTTACACACCAAGACAAACTGATGGGTGGAGCTTGATTTCTAACACTCCCCCTCAAGCTCAAACAAAAAACTCAAACCATCTGCATCACTCCAAGTAGCTGTCTAAAGTGAATGAACTTATCTTTACCAAGTGATTTGGTAAAGATGTTTGCTACTTGGTCTTCAGTCTTCACATGCTCCAAGTCAATCTGATATGCTAAAACCATTTCCCTGATGAAATGGTAGTGAACCTCAATGTGTTTTGATCGTGCATGATAAACATGATTACTTGCTAACATGGCACTGCTTAAATTATCACAGTACAGCCTTACTTTGCTGTCCAAGTGTATTCCCAAGTCATTCAACAACTTCTGTAACCACATAGCTTCACAGGCCGCTAAGGCCGTACCACGATACTCTGCTTCCGTACTGGACAGTGCAAGTACGGACAGTGCAACTATAGGATGTTTCTTACTCTGCCAACTGATCATGCTACTACCCAATCCAAATGCATAGCCACTGGTTGACCTCGTGTCATAAGTGCAACCAGCCCAGTCAGCATCAGTATACCCCATCAAGTCAAGGGGTTTCCCATATTCATAAAACAACCCATGATCTGTGATATTCTTTACATATCTCAGAATTCTCCTGACTGCATCTAAGTGTGGTTTGCGAGGCTTTTGCATGAACTGACTGATCAGCCCCACATCATAACTCAAGTCAGGTCTAGTGATTGTGAGATAGATCAAGCTGCCTACCATCTGTCTGTACATGGTAACATTCTCAATCTCTATCCCAACATCAATCTGCAGCTTGACATTCTACTCTAAAGGCGTATCCATAGGCTTGCAATCAGCCATACCATATTTCTGTAACATGTCCTGAGCATGCCGCTTCTGTAGCAGCTATATGCCTTGAGGTGTAGAGACAACCTTAATCCCCAAAAAATATTTCAGCTCTCCTAGGTCCTTGACCTTAAACTCAGCCTATAAACATATCTTTACTTCAGCAATCTTGCTTTTATCATCTCCTGTAATGATTAAGTCATCAACATAGACAACTAGGAATACATAACCACGATCTGTCTTCTTCACAAACAAACTATGATCAGCATCACCCAATTGAAAACCATGTTGCTGCAAATAACTACTGATGCGAGCATTCCATGCTCTGGGTGCCCGTTTCAGCCCATATAATGCATTTTTCAGCCGGCATACATGTGCTGGAAATTCTGGATGCACATAGCCTTCACGCTGTTCCATGTAAACTTCTTCCTGTAACTCTCCATTCAGAAAGGCATTCTTTACGTCCTTCTGCCATAGTTTCTAGCCTCTAGCTGTTGTCAAAGCAATCACAGTTCTAACTATAGCCATCTTTGCTACAGGGCTGAAAGTCTCCTCATAATCAAGACCATACTGCTGCGCATACCCTTTTGCAACCAGCCTGGCCTTGTATCTTTCCAATGATCCATCTGATTTACATTTTACCTTATACACCCACTTGCAGCCAAGAGGTGTTTTGCCCTCAGGCAACTATACCAAATCCCATGTGCCATTTTCAGCCAAAGCTGAATATTCCTCATCCATAGCAGCACGCCAATCCTCATCTGCAAAATTGCCTCATCAAACTTACTTGGTTCTCTAAAACCTATTACTTTCGTCATATAAGCATAATGACAGGCTGAATATCCAGTGTAAGTGTATCTATCAACATGTCGTCTGACCCTCTCTGATCTCCTGAGCTGTGGCTCACTATGAGCTTGCCTCTCATGAGGCGGCACATAACGACTCTGCCTAGCACCTGGCATCATAACAGATGGAATCCCCAATTCGTTGTCTAAGCTGTCACTGCTAGATGACTCATAACCCGCAGTGAGTGAACCTGTTACATCTTCAAAAGCCTTTTCTTTTCCCTTATCTGTTCTCCCCCTCATTGACATATCCATGTCATTGGATGCAGTAGTGTGACTACGCAATCGTCCTGTCCAAGGACTCACTGTAGATGATATCTCACCTATTTGACCACTCATGGAAGTACCCTCTGCAAGAGTATTTTCAGCATGACTCATATTGGGTGAGCCATCAGTAGGTACTTCAACAGGATTCGCATACCAGGAGGCTAACTCATCAAATACCACATCTCTGCTTATGAGTGTCTCATGCGTAGAAGGTACATAACACTTATAAGCTTTCCGTTCCTGTGCATATCCCACAAACACACTCTTCACTGCCTTAGGATCCAATTTCTTCCTCTTTTCATCTGGTATGTACACATATGCAATGTTGCCAAATACCTTCAAGTGTGAAATATCAGGTTTATGACCATACAGCCTCTCATATGGAGTGACATCATGAATCCCTGCTGTAGGGATTTGATTTAGCACATAGACAGCAGTCATCACTACATCAGTCCAATAACCATTTGGCAGACATTTCTCATTCAACATAGCTCTAGCTGATGCCATCAGAACCCCATTTTTCCTCTCTGCAACACCGTTTTACTGCGGTGTATGGCTACATGTGAGCTGTCTTCTAATCCCATATTTAGCAAGATACGTGTCAAAGTAATTAGAGACATATTCACCTCCTCCATCAGATCTCAAACATGATATGTAGCAGCCCAACTCATTTTCTGCATGCTTCTTGAAATCTTTGAATGCATCAAACACATCATCTTTATGCTTCAAAATATAAAGCCAAGTGTACCTGCTAAAATCATCAATAAATGAGATAATATCGTGCACCTTCAAACGAAGCATTATGTGAAGGACCATAGACATCATAGTGCACCAACTGTAAAGGCCTAGTGTTGTTTTTTACATGTCTCATGAATGGAAACCATGCCTGCTTCCCAAAGTGACATGCAGGGCATACATGACCAAAGTCATTATACTTGAATTTAGGTAATCCAAGTACTACTTCCTTCTGCTGCATAGATTTCAGCTTTTGTACATTGACATGCCCAATCCGCTTGTGTCAAATCTCTACGTCCCGAATGGCACTCTCATCATGAGCAAACATGGCTGCCTTAAGTCCCGGAATGGTCGCATCCAAAGTAAACATCATGCCATCCCTTCTGCCCTTGGCAATTAACTTGCAGCCATTTCCATACTCCTTAATGAAACATCCATCTTTGTTAAATCTCACTTGGAGATTCTGTTCTGCCATTTGACCCACAAACAAAAGATTCTTTGTTATGGTCGGTACATATAATACATCATGCAGGCCTTTCTTCTTGCCATCAGGCATCATGAGAGGAACAATCCCTTTATACTTTATGTCATGTTGGGTGTCATCCCCAATACATACATGACCATGTGTACCTGCAACCATCTCATCAAACCACTCTCCATGCGGTGTCATGTGGTTGACGCTCCAGAGTCAATGTACCATCTATCATCTCTATTATGTCTGGATGCATTTTTGGATACATGCTGCATGGCAAAGAGTCTATCAACTTGCTCATCATGAGCACCATTGGAAGATGCATAGTACCCATGCTGTTTGCCCTTTGCCTTCATATCTCCCTGCTTCTTGTAGCAATCCTTTGCAATGTGCCCATACCTACCACAATAATGGCAATCCTTGTCCCTGTTGGACTGATCAGATGACTGCCATGAACCAGATCCACCACCTCTACCTTGGGGTGATCTCCCCTGCCTCTAAACCCGCCAGATCCATGCTGGCCTTGTGTATTTGCACCATGCCAATTACCTTGCTGTTGCTGCTGTCCATAAGCATTATGAGTATCATCACAACCTCGAAATGAACCACGACCTCTAAATCCTCTGCCACGCTGGCTAGAGTATAACACAATGTCTCTACTCTGAGATACAGTGGAACCTGTATTCAAACCAAGTTTGACCTCCTCATGCAACAACAAGGCAACTAGCTCTTCCCAGGTAGGGGGCTCTTCTCTAATAGAAATGGATGTGTCAAAAGCTTTGTACTCTTTCCCTAATCCATTCAAGGCAACAACAATCATATCATCTTCTGATACACTTGAGCCAATGGTAGCAAGTTGATTAGCTATGGTCTTAATCTCCGTGGTATACACCTGGATGCTCCTGCCATTCCTAGACATGTTGTTGAACTGCTGTTTCAACTGGATCTTTCGTACATGTGTCATGGTTCCATAATTTTTCATCAGTATGTCCCAAGCATCCTTCGGAGTCTCACATCCAATGATTTGAATTACCATAGCATCAGATATACATAGAGAAAACCAATGCAACACCTTGCATGCTCTCTCATTCCATAGCCTATGAGCTCTTTTCTGTTCGTTAGTTGGATTCGTTGCAGGCAACTCAAGAGCAGCCTCATCTCTTGTACATAGATCCCAATAACCCCTGCCAACTAGAAAGTTCATTCTGAATTTCCATAATGCGAAGTTCTTGTTGTCTCACTTCTCTCCAACTATCTAAGTGATATTATCAGTCCCATGTGCATTAGCCATGATGCAATAGACTGTCTGTCAGATGGTTACCTTCTTGCAAACCAATAACTATGACTGACCAAGTTCAGTCCACAATAGTTTATGACATTTTTCTGCAACTAATTGCAGTAAAAAACTAGGGCATTTCAGCCCATTGATAACCCAAAAAAGTTCGAAAACAAATGGTCTAACCCATAGGTAAAACAGTCAATACATATGCTATGTATTTGCTTCAGTTTAAACTCCTGCAACCTCACTGCCAGGAACCAAAGATGCAGTATGAAAACTGTAGACTGTGTATAACTAGCAACAATTTCAAGTCCAAAAACAACATGTATACATGTCCTAGAACTTCCCAGATAGCTGCTAGTACATGTGTCAAGCCATACATATGCATAGAAGCACAAAACAGTGCATAACCAGCAAGTACAAGTGTCAACTAATTTGGTTGCAGGTTGCAGTCAACCAAAAATCAGCATAACAAGGTTTAAGCAGCTCCAAAAAGTCTTCAAATCATGTCATACATTTGCTCCAGTGTGACAGAGTCAATACATGACTATGCGGGTAACTCTAGGCTTCTTGCCTTCAATGAGCCAAGTCATACATTGCATTTACAGTCTATATTTAGCTAAGAAGATGAACTTGCATTTGCTTCAGCTCCAAAACTTCAGCATTTAGTAATATCCAAAGCTCTCTTTGATCCTCTAAGAACTCAACATACATATGTCACCTCATGTAGATGACGGGTGCCCAAGGTAGCATGTAATGCTTCAGTGGAAAGTGATGCTTGTTGTCCACTATTTAATGACAGTTTCCATCCTGTCAATGGCTTTCAGATCTGAGTGTTCTGAGCAAAAAATCTCAACTCCAAGACATTAGATCCAATATATACATGCTTTGACACATTCTTGTGCTTTAATGATGCCTTCTAAGTGTAACACAAAGCTCTTGTATGATGTCAATAATGACCAAATGCATGCTGTCCATTCATTTCCACAACAGTTGAGAACTGATTATAGGTATGTGTCTGATTACTCCAGCTCATAATAGAGCTCCCACACTAGCATTTTCTTCATGTACTCTTCAAGTACCTTCAAAAGTGAGCATTCATGCTTTATGGGACTTGTTCATGTGCCCCATTTGATGTTTCACAGGTTGCAGTCCATTCTGCCCTACAATCGTAGTTCACGCAGAATCAGCAGGGGTTGCTGCTGTACACAATGACTGATCTGAGCCTATACAAGGCTTGCATAGGCTCAATAGGGCCTTTCAAATGCTCCAGTAGGGTCACCAACAACCTCTTGATCAATGGCTAGTCTCCTTCAACAATGCATACCTCTGTGTGACCAAATGGTGAAAATGACAGTCAGTCCTCTTCTTTTTCCAACCCTTCAGGTCAGTCTTGAAGTCATCTTCTGCAATGCTCTACTCCATAGAGCCCAGTCTTATGGGGGCTCTGATACCATGTTCAAAGATGAGAGAGAGAGACAGGGAAAACACCATATCCATGAGCCTTCGGGCTCTCATTGTCTTTTCTTCATTATGCAAAAGAACACTAAACCACACAATACAATGTAAAGTAAACTAGATTGACTAGACTGACTAACTCTAGTCAAGTCATCACTGACTAACTACTAACTCGACTTATTTAATGTAGTCACATGGAGACAGCTGTACACAGCTGCCACCACAGATGTCGGTTACACACCAAGACAAACTGACGGGTGGAGCTTGATTTCTAACAGAGGACCCCTAGGAAGTTGAGTATTTAGTCCAAAAGCTTGAGAGTTGGTTCCATTCAAACTGCCCAAATAGTCATCATGCCTTTGTGAAGTCTCACCTACTTCATATTGGCTATTTGGGATGCCTCTTCATCCAATAATTCCATGACCATGACCATTTTGGTTAGGTGATTGAAGTGGAACTAAAGGCTCATTGTTTGAATAAGCTTTCTCCTTCACTTCTTTAGATCTCATTTGCATTTGTATCCATTAGGAGAATTGAGCCATAATTTGAGCATTGGATTCCACCAATTTGTCAATACAAGCCTTTGTTTGAGTCATTGAATCCAATAACTTCTCAATGGAAGACTTTGTTTGATCAGTAGATAAAATCATCTGCTCAACTCTCGATAATAGGTCCATATGATGTTGTTGATGCCTTTGTTATGTGCACACAAGGTATTATTAAGTGAACTAATTTCTCCATGTTGTTGAGGCTCTTTAGGGCTCTCTTAGGGTACATTCTCCAACATGGAATCTCTAATTTGCGGAGCACAATCATCTTATACCTTATTTTTGCCTTTATGCCCTACCATAATAGTATAGTCATGTAGTACCCCTTGTCAGAAAATGGGCTCTAACTTGGGCTAGGAAACTCCGATTCTAAAAATTATTAGTTCAAATTGAAGCTAAGAAATTCCTCTTCAAGATGAGCTATAACACTATATAACAAGTTTAGGACAGAAAATTTTGCAACTCAATCTTTGAGTTTAAATTGTCCAGGCCTGCACCTTGTTTTAACCAGTGAATGCCCTGTTTATACCTTGTAAGGTAAAATAGTAACCCCAAATGGCTACTAAACCCTGTAGAAGGCTGAGTAGGACCTGTGGGTACCCTGTAGTACTTGCACATATACTTCAGTAATGAATTTTGTACATGTAAGGACCTGTAAGTGCCCTGTAGTGTCCTGTAAAATCCCTGTTTTACCCTGTTTTGATCCTGAAGGTACTTGAGCCTTTGGAAACTCTTAAATCTTAAATTATCCACTCGTTGTATCTGTGTGAGGGATAAAACGGTAGGGTAGGCTCCCTAAACGGGCTTTGAATCACCGAGAGGTGGGCTAAGTTCCCCCCGGGTCGGTTGGTTGTACCCCTTCAGGATCTTTGATAGTGAGGGAGGGTCACCTCTCTTTTGTCCCACTATCTCCCCCAGCATCCACCTTTTTCCTCGGTGGTTATATCAACATGGTGGTGACATTCTATTCTAATCGACCAACATGAAGTGCATTTCTGAAGTATTCATTCAGTCCCTTTCATGAGATGCAATTGAATGAAATCTAGAAAAATTTGGATAAGGAAAGGGTCTTACCAATGCAATTCAGTGACTCGCTGATTGCTAGTACTTACCATTTTATAATTTTAAGCTTGGGCAAAAGAATTCGACCAAAAAAATCAAGGTTATGCATCAAACTTGGTAAATGACACCTATGATGAGATTATGATTGAATAAATGTTGAAATTCAATGAAATGGGCTGAGATTAATGGGAATAATACTAATCTATGATCTATTGATCAATTCAGAGAATTAATTGATCAATAATATCTCATCAACAAGTGAAAAAGCATTAGCAAGTGGATTATTAAGAGATTTTAGAGATTAAGCAAGAGAAATACCTTGATTAAGCTTGAACAGGATGGTAGATGTCAGCTTCAATCCATTAATGGAAGAATTCTCCATAATCCACCATGAATCCACCACAAAGCTTAAAATATCCATGAAATCAGTCCATATGAGCTCCAATATGATCAAGTATGTGAAGAATCAATGCCCCGAGCTTGCTTGAACACTTGAATACCAAAGATTCAAGCCTCTTGAAGGAAAGCCCCAAAATAAACCTTCAATATGAGCTCCAACATGCTCCACAAGCTAAAATCTCTACAATGTCTTCAATCTTGGAGTCCATCCAACTTGTACATGGTACTAGAGAAGCTTGGAGGTCAAAGAAGTCCAAAATTTGAAGAAATTTGAGCTTCCAAGTTTGTGGCTATGGCTGCCCTGTTGTGTTTTAGGGTTTTGAGCAAAGAAGATGAAGATCAAAGTTCATCTCTTGCTGTCTGCTGGAAGTTGCTGAATATATGCCTGATGAAGTGCTTCAAAGCATGCAACTAATCTATAGGAGGTGTAGAGCAGATGAGGAAGAGGATTAGAGTAGGGAATTCAGCACATTTTTTGGCACAAATTTCGGGCCACTTGCTGCTCCAACTACTGCACCAAGCACCCGACCATGGTACTCAATTTGAAGCATAGGAGATGAAGGATCTTTGCCCCATGGTTTGGATGTGAGAAATGATCAGTAGAGAAAGATTTGGAAGGATTTCTTGGCAGCCACTATTGAAGCTTCAAGCAAAAGCTTAGAAGAGAGAGAAGAGAATCTCCCTTTTGAAAAGTAACTAGAGTTTAACCCTCAGCTAAGCTCGGTTAACTGCCATTTAACCTAGTTACCTCCAAATTACATGAAATTTTGATGAGGACCTGCTACTTTAGCCATCCTCTACCATATCTGACCTTAAAGATCTCATGATGTAGTCTCCTGCTAACTATAGATGGTTTGTAACCCTCCACTAGTCATTGTCTTTGTTAAGTACTTGTCTAAAATTGATTTTTGATGGAGAAAATAGAAGGAAAAATAGATCAAAGACCAATGCTTTGATACCACTTGTCAAGAAGGGGAATGGAGAGAGAGAAAGAGGAGAGAGACAGTGTAGAAGAGAGAGAAATATTGCAGGAAGAGAGAGAAAGAGAGTGACGAGGAGAGAGAAAGACTATAATTGGAGAGAGAAAGATAGGAAAAGAAAGAAGCCATAGAAGCTTTGAGCAAGATGGGAGAGAAGGATAGTAATGTATTAATGTGTCAAAAAGATGAGAAAAATTACATGTCCTCTCCTTTTATACCAATGTCAGTGTGACATGACATAACATCAATATTATTTGCACACTAAATCCTTATTCTTCCCAGCTTCCTACAACACGAGGGAGGTTTACTAGACCATACCTCCTCTATAACTCTACCACCAAAAGCAGTGAACGGGGATCTATTAATGAGATGTATAGCAATAGTAATTGCCTTAGCCCAAAAGTGCCGTAGTAAGCCTACTTGACTAAGGATACTACAAACTCTTTCTTGAATTTTCTTGTTCATGCACTCTACAACACCATTATGGGGTGGGGTGTATGGGGCGGTCAATTGATGCTTAATATCCCTCTCATCACATGGCTGCTCAAAAGCCTTAGAGATATATTTACCCCCGTTGTCAAATCGTAGGCATTTCAGCCTATACCTAGACTGATTCTCAACCATGGCAAGAAAGTGTTGAACTGTAGGCAAGACATCAAATATTTGCTTAATAGGGTGGGCCCAAACCTTATGTGAATAAGCATCTATCAATGTAATAAAGTACTTCTTGCCACCCAAGGACTGATAGGGCATGGGACCATAGATATATGAATACAAAAGAGCCAAAGGCACTTTCTGTTGCACTTCCAAATTTTGAAACATCACCACAACATCTTTCAATTCCATGTACAATGTTCCAAATCCCCTTTGCAACCAATACATGATGCATTATATAAGCCTACATTAGATCGTTGGTTCCATCCTTGTTCGCCATAGCCAACATATGGAATACATCATTTTGCTATTACATGCATAGAACTAGACTTCTTATGCAAATTATAAGTCTGCATGCCATAAAACAATGATCACATGAATCAAAATAGGAATAATCCAAGGACAGAAGACATTGCAAATGGGTCAATACTTTCATTCCTTTGAAAGATGCATTTGAGGTGATGATTCCATAAAGATACATGTGGAAGACTGGTCACAGCCAAAACATGGTCAATAGACCTAGAAACAAGCTAAAGATAGAAGCTACCAACCTTGGCACCTCTAGCAAAAACAAGACTACTACAGTTGATCTTCCATGAAGAATCCCCAAAAGATACATTGTACTTGTTATCATCCCATTATCTAGCTGAAATAAGGCTTTTGGTCAAAGCCAAGATATGACATACATCGTGAAGCATAAAAGAAGCACTAGTACCAAACTGTAGTCTAACGTCACATATGACAATGATATCCAATGGAGTGTCATCTCCTAGTCTAGCAAAACCTGTAATAATACAATAGTTACGAAACCAATGGCGATGTAAGGTAACATGGAATGAAGCCCCGTAATCAAAAAGCTAACATTGAGAGTAAGTAGATAGAGCATTGGTCTACTAAGTAGCATTAATGATGAAGCAAAATGAATATACTCATTAAAACTATACTCCAAGGCATTTATCTCCTCTATCATCATGCTGGACTTAGGCACAATCTTAGTAGACTTTGCATTTTCCTACACTTTCCCTTTGCCTTCCTTATTGCACCTAACATTGCGCATTTTATGACACTATGGTCTAATATGACCCTATTTTCTATAGTAATGATATATTAAATACGATAGTGGGACTTGCTATAGGATTACCCACGAGACTAAGACTTACCCCTGTTGGGCTGTGAATCTCTACCATGGTTATTATTACCATTTCCACCATTTCTACCTCTAACTATAAGTGTATGAGAAGTGCGAGTTGTATTAATATTCTTTTTATTTACTTCTTTTGTACATGAAGCACTCTCTACATCACTGCATTTAAAACCATGCTCAGGAGGATTAGCACTCATAACAATAAAAAACATATCCCATGACTCTAGTAGAGTGTGATATGTAAGAAAAAAGACTTTATGTTATCCTCAAACTTGATGTCATGCGAGACGAGATGGTTGAAAATAGAGTGGATCTCATTCAAATGAGTAGACATTGGGGTGTCTCTTAATGCAAAGGTCTAGAAGCTTCTTCAACCAACACAACTGAGATATAAGAATCTGCTTGCCATAAAAATCACATGTTTTCTTCCATAAATCATGTGCATCACCAGTAGTAGATATAACATTGAGATACACTTGCTTAGACAAAGAGAGTATGATAGTAAACTTGCATAACTCATCTTGTTCATCCCAATCTTCTCTGTCCCAAATTTTTGGCTTTCTACCCTTGGTCTTCAATGGTCTAATCCACTTATTGTGTATTAAGACCTATAATATTTGCCTCTTCCAATATTGAAAGTTGTTATCATCAAGCTTTTCAATGTTGAAAATAGCACCATCAACGAATGCACTGGAAGTACCTACCATTATGCCAGCAAATGACTGCAAAGTACAAGAGTATAGGTTGTTGTAATAACATGTAGAGTGCTTAAACAAGGCATTTGAGCTTAAAGAAAGTGCTAATAAAAAGTATTCAGAATTGCTATCCATAAAACTATAGTAAATGACTATACATCAATAGACAAAGGACCAATGGAGTAAGCTCCCACTACTAGGAATATCTGAGTAACAATCTATAGAATGCAACTAGCAGTGTAGCAACCAAGTACTAAGAATTGCCAAATCATACGGAGTGTCAAATACATATATGCATCCAACTAATGCCTTTCAAGCATCCACCACTGAAAACCCATCAACAGTGATAGGCACTGGGTATCCAAATGTTTACCAGCAAATCAACCCATAGGAGTCAGTATTTGCAAGAACATTGTGTGTGTATATAAATTGAGCATGTACATGAGTAAGAGACTCCCATTGCCTCTAAAGAATTAAGCTCTGTAAAGAAAATACACTTGTCTCCTATTGGAAGTGAATTTATAATGTAAAATGAGCAAGCAAAGATCAAGACATAAGTGTCATAGCATTTAGGAAGCCCAAGTACATCATAGATACATTCGAAAGTATATACATCCAATATGACTTCAACCTGCAAGTGAAGAATCACTAGATCAAAAGTGATTGAAGAATGCATTTAACCAAGCTCAAATGTGAAGCTCTAAGCTCATCATAAGTATATACAAGCATAGGCATCAATGCCAAGCATCCATATGAGTATGTAGAATACATGAAGCACTTATAGACATTTAAAGCATTAAGCTTCATTGTTATATACTTGCTATCTAAACTATTATTATAGCTATAAAACCTGCTAAGATTGAGCTAAATGAGCTCTATCCAATTCAAATAACATCTAAAAGCCTACTAAGATTAAGCTAAATGAGCGCTATCCAATCCAAATAGCATCTAAAAGCATCCCCATAATGTTTGGGCATCGAAATAACATCACCAAAGCATTACATAAGCATTTTCAAATTCACTATTTGATGTCCATAGTGTATATAACAAATCTGTACCAAACTGTGAGTGTATGGCTAAGCAAGAACTCTTCAAAGAGTGCCCAAATATGAGCTAAAGGCCCTTAGGGCAATGCCAAGTGATGGCCAAGTGCTTGAGGAGCTTAAATAGGCTGAAGATGAGCTATAAGTCAAGGAAGAGGGCTATAAAAAATAATGCAAACTATCTGTCACTATCCTAAAGGATTGTTGGCTATGCACGTCATAATGGAGCCTCAAACAATGATAAAATGATCCTCAAGAGTCCTTGGAATAAGGTTTGATAGGCTGAGAAGAAGTGTAGACTCAATGCATACCTTAGATGAATGAATGGTGGGCTGCCATGAAAGCTTGACGGCTCTTCCTTTCGGGCTGAAGTAAGTGATGATGAAGCTCCTCAAATGCCCACTTTGATACCAGTTTTTGAAAGGAGGAGTAGAAGTGGAAGCACAATTAGAAGCACAGAGAGAGAGAGAGAGAGAGAGAGAGAGAGAGAGAGAGAGAGAGAGAGAGAGAGAGAGAGAGAGAGAGAGAGAGAGAGAGAGAGAGAGAGAGAGAGAGAGAGAGAGAGAGAGAGAGAGAGAGAGAGAGAGAGAGAGAGAGAGAGAGAGAGAGAGAGAGAGAGAGAGAGAGAGAGAGAGAGAGAGAGAGAGAGAGAGAGAGAGAGAGAGAGAGGCCTTCTCTTACTTTTGAGGATACCATGACTAGAATAAAATGTAAACACACATATCAACTTGATTGGGAATCACCTCAACTTCTTTTTTTGGCACCATCTTAATTGGAAAAGCAAAACACAAAATGCCAAAAGGTTAAAGTTAAGGTTAGTTATATAAAAAACTAAGTCATGCCCATGTCAACCTGTTTTCCCTACTACCCCCATGATCTCAATCAAGCACACATAAAACAAGAGAAAATCACCCGCAAGACTTGGGAATCAAGTCGACTACATCAAGATGATGTGGGAAACAAGTTAGTTCCCTCTGGAGAGGTTGAGAAGCAAGCTTTTGCAAGTCAGAAGTTGCAAATCACCTCAGCTACTATATCATCCCGTACTTGGGTCTTTACATAATCTCCCCTTCTTACTAAGTATGCTTCCAATCTTGATTTATGATTGAGAAATTGAGCATGTTGTGTTTTTTAATTGAAAGGCAAAATTTGCAATTGTTGAACATTTGGTCATCACTATAGAGTGACTTGACTAATTTAAGCATCGTATGTGGGTTATAATGATCATTTGTAGCATATACTCTTCAATTCCACATTTGGTGGATCATCTTGATTGCCATCTAGAAAGCTAAACCTCACCTTGAATAACATATCGTGGATTTGTTTGATATGCTAGACTTTAGGTGCAATTTATGTGGAAGGTGATTAGAATCATCTCCACTAACCTATAGATAACCTGTAGAGCTTGACCACACCATCTTTACTAAAGCCAAAAGACCATAGAGTGTAATTGCATGGTCAAAAACTTGCTTATGAGTTAAAGTCCATCACAAGGGTAGAATCACTTAGTCTAGGAGATAGCTTAGGGCCCCACTTCACTAAATGATATGTGAATTTAAACTTGAGTGTTAGATTACAAAGCAATCTAACCCATGACATACTATGCCCCCCTAGCACTACTTTGCATAGTTAGGTAGGAACCATACATGCACATGAGATAGTTTTCCCATATTCTATCACCATGAGTGGTTTTAGTGACCAATTAAGGCTATGAGACTTTTCAAGACCCTATCTCATGAATCCATCTCTACTTTTCACCCTACCCAATCCAAGTGTTGTTTAATCCTCAACAAATTAGACCACCACTAGTGTAGTGCCCTAATAGTAGACATCATAAGCAAAGTCAATCCAATGGATAGGAGACAGTAGTATCCCAACCACCTTAACTGGTCCTCATGACACCTAGAGTGAGTAAACAAAATTTGATGCATCCCATGGAACAATTTCTAATTTTCAAACTATTTATTTGTTTTGATTGTGGTGTAATCCTAAGTGGACTAGATTGTGCCTATAAGTCATTCACAAATGCAAGACTAGCACTAGTTGTTAGAGCCAATATTTTATCACCTCCAATGGAGCAGTTGATCACCTCGACTATAATCTTGCATCACCTTGATTGCACCTTTTCCTTGATCTTTCCAATTAAGGACTTGATGTATATAGTGTAGATCACCCTAACGACTAGTGCTTGACATTATCTATCTTGACACACTCAAAACAACACAAGTTAATCCTCCAACTAGTCTGAAAAGCCTAAAAGCCACATCATCCAGTTGAATAGTCCATGTATGCATGTCTTCACTTTTGGCTCAAAATTTAGGAGTAACTTTCTTACTGTATCACTTGTATCTCAAGGGAATGGTTCTTAATTTTAAAAGAAAATTGTGATTCAAATATATAAATTTGGAATGCTAATTGAAAAACCTGCTAAAAAGAGCAAAAGACCTTCAAACACTAACCAAAAGTGCATACACATCTCAAGGTTAGGCATCAAGACCAAGATAGATCCACAATACTCATTGGGAACAACTAACCGTAAAGTTAGAGAATTAAGACACGATTATGATTAACCAAAAAAACATGTCAAGGTATAACTAAAAAAGGGAATCGAATTAGAGTTGAAAGACTCCAAAAGAGTTGAGATCATAGAAGTTGTAGAGCATGGAAATGCAAACCCATAGCCAAAAGGTAAAAATATCTAAGTATGGAAAGCAAACCCGATGCTAAAAGGTAAAAAGATCTAAGCAACCAATACCCAAGAACCACCTTCTCTCTTTAAAGATGGAAAGCATAACTATAAGTAACCTTATAGAATGTAGAAGTTCACCTTGTAAACTTGGAGTTAAGAAGGCCAATCAAGATAGCGAGGGTTGAAAGGAAAGTATATAGTAAATTGTGCATAACCGACTTAAGTACAAAATCACATATTGATTTAAAAGGTGTCTTATTTGGAGGAGAAACTTCTAAAGTAAAGTCCCATCCCTCTCTTTTATGACAATGGATGAACTTGTTAGCCAAGAGTAGTAATAATACATTAGGATGGAGGATCAAAGACTAAACCACATCCTAGAAGCCTTCCAAGCTTAGTACAATGAGAACTAGAGATCTCTAAATGTAGAATTAGGAGGAAGACCCATGAATGAGGTCTTTGAAGACATAACTATTGTTATAGATGCACAAAACTTGGTGGAGGAACTAGCACACTTCACAAGATGCTAGCATGAAGCCAAAACATGACAAGACAAGGAGATGGATAGAGCAAGGAAGAACGGTTCAAATTGTTAGGAGTTCCAACAACCCTACAAGACACCTTGCCCAATTTTTTCCTCTAAACATCTCAAACAACCTTACAAGACATTGCCCAATTTTGCTCAAAAGATGTTTAGAAAATTCCATGATTTTCTGAATTCATGTGGCCATAAGGACTACATTACTAAATAGTCTAGGTGCGGCACTAGGGGATAATCCAAGATTTTGATGCTTCCCTTTCAAATAATAGACTAAAAAATAGAGGTGGAGGCTTCAATTAGTGCTCAAACTTTTTCTCAAGTTCAATATATGTTTGGCTACACTCTTGGTTTGGAGTGGAAAGTAGAGACACCTAGGTGAGATGTAGGTTAGCCAAGGAGACTATGGATTCTCTTGAAGGAATAAGAGGTCTACCACATCCCCTTGGTTGAGCTCCAATGAGCCACACATATGGGATTCCATATAAAGTAAATAAACACAATGTGGTACAAAGTTGAGATATTTTTGTTAGATAGCATATTTTAGATGTAGCCACTATGTAGGCTTAGGAACATCAAACCACATGATCACTCATGCCATGAGATAGTTAGAACTAGTGATGCTATTGGCACAAGTGATATCTTTGGTCATTGTATTGTGTACATGTTGGAAATACCTACCATGTATGAAAGATGGTCAAATGAAGTACATGTCAAACATAAATCTTTTTCCAAGCATCACAAAACACTATTGGGAAAATCATTGATCAAGCTATAAGTACGTTTTAATCGCAATGGTATGTATGTAGAAGACTACGTTGATGAGAAGACTATGTTGATGAAAAGGGGAAGTAGACTTGGAAAATTGTTTACATTGGATGTCAATATGCACATTGTTACAAAAGCAACTATGTTTGCATGTGGTTCAAGAGTAATTGTAGACTTAAATATGTATCATGAATGCATTGGTTGTGTAAAGTATAGAGCTACTAAAGTGTACGCATTTCAAAGATGTATGTGTGAGAGTATTACATCATACTAATTTTGATTTGTAAGATCCATAAAGATAGCTTCCATTAATGGCAATAGATATTATGTTTTGTTTCTAATGATCCCATAAGTAAAGTGTGGGACTATTTCGTAAAAGAGAAGCAATTTTATTGATGTTTCACAATTTCAAGATTGCCCGCATTCTTTTCCTATTTACTTTTCCTTTAGAGTTGACTTGGCTTGTAGGTTTGTTGTTCTTTAGCATAGACTCATATAATTTTCATCATGTTTATTCCACTTGCTAATCGAAGCATCGAATTGAGGAGTATGAAGGAGCTTCTTGATCATGTAGTTGAACATAGTTTCCTAGGTTGAAGGTTGCAATAATCTTAGCTCCTAGTAAGTTCAAAACATGAAAACATATGATATGACATAAAATAAAGGCTACTTTTTGGCATGTAAGGAAATGGACATTTAAAAATACACATGGTGGATCGCTATGTTTCTATGGAATTTTGTGGTAGCACATGTAGCCTAGAGCCACAATTCTAGGTGTGTTGTCTCTAAAACCAAGGGTGTTTTATACAAATCATAATCAAATACACCAAGGAACTTGACTACAAAGCTTGATCAATGTATACTCGTTTCATTGGGCATTTTTGTTTTTTTGTTGAGACATCATTCATCTAAGTAGGTTATGATTATTTTGTGATACTTATATGGCCTTGATAGCACTAGAATAGTCTAAATGCAATCATTTTAGGTTAAGTGAGGCTAAGAGGAGTTTGTTCTATGTTTATGTGAGATTAGACAATGTGGAAGCTGGCTTATCCCATGACCATAGGGGATCTTTTTATATGTTGTGGCAAGTAATCTCTTTATGGATTACCATTGTGTATTCTCATGCTTGGAGATTGGGATAAGGAATTATGCCTTTCACTACTTAAATCCAAAGCTATTTTGTATCTAGTGTCAATCATGGCCACAAGGCCATGAGGGTGTGGCTAGATGGTCCCCCTATTGGAACCACTAAGCCCTATTAGACCCATTTTAATCCCAATAATTGATGCATCAATTGGGTGACCTTAGGGCTTTGATAAACAGCCTAAACTTGTGTCTAGTATATGCCATCACATTCCAATAAGTGGTGCATCATGCATTAGAGAAGTAAATATCGTGTCTTCAACAAGAAGAGTGTGAGGATTATCTTAGGAGGCACTCAAAAATATTTCATAAGAACTCAGAAAAAAGTAGTCCAATTTCCTTAAAGTTAGGGGAGTAATATCCTTGCCATTAACAAAGAAATGAGCATTATTGTGCCCCTTTTGTCAAATACATCTCCATCAAGATCTCTTATTCTTGTGCCAACCCTAGCCTTAGTCACCATTGATCCCATCACAAGTAATCATCGTACCTACATGCATGACAACCCTACCCACATTAGGGTATTCTTTGCCCATATTCAATGGGGAGATGCATGACAACCCTACCCACATTAGGGTATCCTTTGCCCATATTCAATGGGGAGATGAGAATCATCATACCTACATGCATGACAACCCTACCCACATTAGGGTATCCTTTGCCCATATTCAATGGGGAGATGAGAAGGACATTGAACTCCATATGTTGGATTTTCAAAAGCTAATATTGGCTACAACATACATGAAGAAACACATAAACTAATTTTCTTTAACATAACCTAAAGGATAATGATTCTAGATGGTATTGTTGCCTAGTGGGTGGCTCTATAGAGTAAATGGAGAAATCCTTTATAGATTATGATACAATTTTTCTTCCGAAAAGGATGGTCATTATTAGTCACATGCCCTAAATGAAACTCACACAAAGTTTAGCAAAAGCATGAGGGCTTACACAACCAAATCAAAGGAATTGTTTGTTTTTCTAAATTGAACAATTCATTTGCCACCACCTATGAAGCTTTAATATTTCCTTAGAGGTTTGGACTTTATTGATCAAACTCCATTTAAGCAATATTTTTTTCATGACCTTAATGACACTATTACTAGAATGGAAGTGATGAAAGGAAGAATCTAAGTTGCATATGAAACAAGAGAGTATGTTTTCTTCATTCCAAGGATTATGCCCAAATCATGGTGCTTACAAGGGTATAATGCATTGCAAGTATTGCCTGCTAGCACAAATTCTAATGGATTGAGGGTCCCTAACTAAGGATTTTTGTAATGATTTATATCTTCCCTAAGTGTCCCTATGGAAGCAATGTCCACTTCCAGAACATTGTCAACCAACTAACATTAGTCAAGTACCATTTAGCTAGTTGATCCTTTACAAGTGCTAAAACCACATATGATGGCTAACATGATAGGTATGAACACACTCAAATACATTATTCCCTCATAAGCACCATGCCCAAATCATGGTGCTTACGAGGGTATAATGCATTGCAAGTATTTCCCACTAGCACAAATTCTAATGGATTGAGGGTCCCTAACTAATGATTTTTGTAATGACCTATATCTTCCCTAAGTGTTCTTGTGGAAGCAATGTCCACTTCTAGGACATTGACAACCAACTAACATTAGTCAAGTACCATTTAGCTAGTTGATCCTTTACAAGTGTTAAAACCACATATGGTGGCTAATATGATAGGTATGAACGCACTCGAACAGGAGAGTCAACAACTTGGTCCTATTAATCATTGGAACATTGATGGAAATATCCAAGGTGATGGACCTAAGCAAATCCTCCAAAGAGGAAAGGCCTTGCTCGATGAATTTTCTAATGGGGCTAGCTTTGTTAAAGCACTCACTATTAGCAATAAAACTCTAAATAATTGTGGGATAATGTAAGAGTGATTCATTATGGTCAAAAGATAAAGGAGGGGAAAACATGTGGCTCTAATTAGACCTAATTCTACTAAAAAAGATAAAGGGAAGAAAGTGATCAGGTCTCGATGTATAGGTTGGTCCTTGAAGTTGCAAATGAGAAGGAAAAACCCTCGAAAGAGACCAAAATTAAAGCCAAGAAAAAGAGATTCCTTGATCCATCAAGAGGTAGAAAGAGAGAATGGTTTTGTATGAAAAGAGAGCAATGACAAACTATAGGGAGGTTGACCTTGTGAATGCTTTTTGTGAGATTAAAAGTAATGTCAAACTTCTCCAACTTGTTCAATTGTGACTTTGATATTTAACGAGTTTAAGAAAACCCTATGTACTGGATATATAACCAATGCTTTAATTACTATTTGGATGGATAGTGATTAATTGTAGCATATAGTAAAGAATTGTCCTAGAGTGCATGCTTATATGGACAACATTCTTATAAAAAATGTGGTGGTAGACATGGGTTCCTCAATTGACATCATGTTTCTAATAAAATTATTAAGATTACCTCTCCAAAAGGATACCTCCACAATCCTATGAATATTTGACAATAGTCTACAACAACCAGTGAGGGGTTGTTTACCAAATGTACATAACAATGGCTAAATTTGAATACATTCTCAATTTTAGAGTCTTTCATTTCATTAGGAGACCTAATTATAAAATCCTTCTTGGTTGCTCATGTATCTTCTAAATTGATTACTAGTAGGTGGATATTCCATTCAACCATCTAACTTTGGTTATGTGCAAATAGGGTTATTGTTGATGCCTATCCTAATCAACACCTAAATTAGAGAGCTCCAATACCCACCATGGAGTGGGGAGCATTGGAGGATACCTCAATGGTTGAAGCTTGAAGCTCCTCAAGTTCACTAGAGGAGGCATCCACCACTCATGATGTCTTATCAAGCAAGCCTTAATGAGCCACTTGGAAGTTAGGACTGCATCTGAGATACCAATGTAGTAAAAATAGGTATTGGGTCAAGTAGTGTATTGGTGGAGCTTTGTTGTTGTGCCCTCATCACCTCTTCTATTGCCTTGGTCCTTCCCATTGCCAAAATTTTCTCACATTTGTCTTAAGCTAAGGGGGTTGCCAAGTCATGCATGGCATTGGTGTTTCTCCTCTCCCATTGACCTATTTTCTCCTTTGCTTGCTCTAGCCATCTATTTTGCTACTTTATGAGGACCTCTAGTGTCCTTTGCTATTCCATTCAGGTTTGGCTTCCTTTGGTTCTAGAGTTATGTATAGTTATGTGTAGCCTTTTTTATTTCATTTTCTAGCTTCACAAGCTTTCTGCTCATGTGTTGTGTCTCCTCCTTTGTCTTTTTTGCTTCTTTCAACTCTCTCATTACTCGCCATTGTAGTTCTTTCACCACATCTAGCTCTCCTTCCACCTTGGCCTTCTCCTTTATGGCTTGGGAATATTGACTATCTTCTAGCTCCTTTCTTCATCTAACCAATATCTTTGCTCTTCTAGCTCCTGTAACAACTCTTCAAAACCCGTGCTAGGTTTAGTGTGGCCAAAGGCATGGAAGTTGACGATCCTTCCATCCTAGGTGTTTTGGTGCCTTTTGCCTAGATCTAACATTTGTAATTGTTGATCTTTTGGTATCTATAGATGTGGCCTCTTCAGAACTTGCCCAATAAAGAGTGACAACTTGTGTTGCTAGCTTGTAGAGCATGTTCTCTAGCTTGCTTCTAGCATGTCTTGTGCTATAGGGATTGAGGTGGAACGTGTAGTTGCCATACTTGGTGGAAGGGGTGTTTCTAGTGGAGCCTTGCCTTTGCCTATGTTTGGTAACCTTTTTGGAGGTCCTACTATACTAGCACTTTCTTTTGACGAGCTTCCTAGGTGGAGGCTCATTAATACTAGTTCTTCCATCCTTGATGATTATTCAATTGATTGTTTGATGGCTAGGGCTATGTTCTTACCTTCTTCTTTCCTAAGGTTCTCCTCTTCTTCTCACTGCTCTAGCCTCTATTCCTCTTCTTCCTTCCTTGATTCTTCCTTAGCTCTTTCTAATTCCTTCTCTTCTTTAGATGTGGCCTTTCCTCTCTTGGCCAATAGTTTAATATCAAGCTTTCCTGTTTCTTCCTTATCTGAGGTGATTGGATTTGGTACTTTTGATTGTTGCTATTGGGTTTCCAACTTACTTGCTTTGTAGGTCATGGGAACCTTTTGCTTCTTAATTCTAGCCTTAGGTCTACTTAGGTTCAAGTTTGATGTAACTATAAATGTGCAGGATGCCTTAGGTGTTGACATGCTTGGAGATTTCTAGGATGGAGGTTTCTATATTCTTTGTAGGTATTTGAGACTTCTTGTATGATTACCATTAACATACCTTCAAATCCTATTAGTGTGGCTTTGGTTGCAACATTTTTTATTTCTCCTTCTCTACTTGAGCCACCATTTTAGCATTAGTTATGTGTGTTTTAGGAAAATTTCATGTCAAGACCTCGTCAAGACACCTTTGTTCAAGTGGAAATGGGGTGTGGGCAGCAAAAATGACCCAAATTTGGTAAAGGTTTAAAGGGATATGGGCCAATTTGAAGGAGGCATGGGCCAAAGTGAAAGGACATATGTAGTTTTGATTATTCAAATCTTGCAACTAAGAGGAGGAGGGCTGCAAAAACACACCATGTTCTTGATGGTTTTTTGACTGATGCTCTTCAATTTTTTGCTTTTCATGTATTTGATGTGAGAAATGGTTTTTTTATTCCTTGAGTTCTCCGCATTGATACCACTCATGAGTGTTGAAATGGATGATTTATTGTGCTATAATTTTAGTCTTCCTCTCTCATCAAAACAATCTTTATCTATCCTCTCCTCCATAGCCATAAGAGTGCATTCATGTGAGAGAAGAGGGGTGGGCACTTACTTAGATAGGAATGAGAGCAAAGACTAAAAACCTTGTGTATCCAATGAGAGTAGCATGAAGAAAGGTTAATGAGATGTGTGGATATCTTTTACAAGTACTCCCTTGATCACACTAGTTTTGCATATATCTTAAGAGTCCCATGTTTCAAAGTCAGGGGTCTTATAACCCCTAGTAAAAACAATCCTAGTGTACGTAAAAGTGGGAGTTTACTCCTAACACTAGAGCTAGGTAGATAATTCATCCAAGGACTTGTTGTAGTGGTGGATAAACTCTGCATAGTGTTATGGTCACTTCAAAGTTTGTTCCTACATCTATAATGATGGCGCAACAACCACCTTTGATATCTACTGAAGTAGACCAAATTCAAGCTGATATAACAGCCCTACTCACTTTAGAGCATCCATTGCCCATATTTAATGAGATCCAAGTGAGAATGTAGAATTGCATATAAAAGATTTTTAGATGTTGATGTTCAACTATCAAGTCATGAGCAAGTGCACTATATGATGTTCTTTAACATGACCTTAAAGGGGAATGTAGCCCAATGGTATTATCACCTTATGGCTAATTCGATTACCAATATGCAAGGGTTTCAAGAGTTCAATGTGAGTATTAAAGAATATGTTGAAAGGCTACGTGAAGTTTTTTGACACTTGGATGTAACTATTTCGATGCCTGCTACTACTAGACTGCATTTTTTCTTGAGAGGGTTGGACCTTACAATCCAACTCCACTTGAGAAACACTACGCTATATGATCTTGGCGCACCTATACTTGCATTAGAGGGGATAGAGTTTATAATCCAAGTTGCCTATGTGGCAAGAGGGAAATCTCTCTTGATCCTTGGGTGGTGCCTATTGCAATAATAACTGGTTATAATCTAATACCTACATTACCTATAGCACTTCTATGAGCTTGAGTAAGGGTCCAATCAAGGTTTCCACAATTACTGGCTACTTTTGGGATCCAATCAATTGCTTATGATGTCTACGAGTAATGGTAGGCTCCTGTTGTGAGCTAGGGAACCATACATTTAGGAACCCCCCTTCAAATAGCTAAACCTAGTTCAGGGTAGTGCTTGAGGCTATTGGTTATTAATATTCTACATTTAATACTATAGAAGAAGTAAAAGATATGATGAAACATTATACTAACATGATTATAGAACAATACCATTCGATTGTAGTAGATGTTAATTTCCCTAAATTCAGTAGAATCTAATGGGTCGTAGGAAGTTTGAGCACATAGACCTTTCGAGATTTAGTTGTAAGTGGTGTGGTGGCCAACACCTACCATGGAATAGTCCACACGTGAAGTGTAATATATGTGGAAAGTTAGGGCATATGGCCAAATCATGTTGAGTAGAATAAGCTCACTCTAGTAAGGTAGTTAATAACTTGGGCTAGTGGATCATTGTCCAAATGAGGAAACACTTGAGGGGATGTCCCTAATTGCAAAGGATTAAAGCCACTCTCGAGGAGATACCATGCAATGGGGTTAGTTTGATAGAGATGCTTCCAATCTTAGCAATAATACTACTTCTGACGATGTTACAGTAGTCACTAGGGGTCAAAAAGTGAAAGAAGATTAGAAGGTTGACCCTAGCTCAAGTAAAGCTAAAGCTAAATTGAGTAATGTTGACAATAAGGATATGGATGCTAATACTTAGGCTGGTCCTCTTAAACCTGATGGTGATTTAAAGAGCCTATGATTAAAAAAAAGCTTAAAATAAAAGCCAAGGAGGTTGCTAAAGTTGTTAGAAAACAAAGGGAGATGATGCTTTGGAAAGGAAAGAAAGCTATAGCAAACTTTAGTGAGTTTGACCTAGTAATCACTTTATGTGATGTCAAGCCAAATGTTAATTTGCTATAGTTCATTTGGTTTTTACCTAATGTTCACAAGGAATTTAGGAAAATCCTATGAACGGGGTATTGTTGTGGAGCTTGTATGTCAAGAATCATGTGGTGGGGGGACTTGTTTGAGCTGCAGCGCTAAGCACACACCATACACATAAGAAGCTCACTCAAGAACACAAGAAGAGAGATGGAGGCCAAAATTTTTTCTTGCTAGTTTTTTCTTCTTCTTCCACACATAATACAATGTGCACAAAGTCTAGATAAGATATAATGTAAAGGAAAGTGGCCTACTAAGTCAAACAGTGCATAATTGACTATACTAATCGACTGGCACTATAACTATGCCAAATGTAAATAGGTGTAACAAACTAAATTAAATACGTGATAAGTCAGTGGATATGTGAGGATCATAATGACCACTGATGTGCTAAGTGTAGATGTGCAGGCCCATCTAGCCAGGCGGTCCATCATCAATGTTCTTGTGATAACTAGACCATCTCCCTGCACATCCAAATCACCCAATAACTTTTGTAACCATACCACCTCACATGCTGCCATAATAGCACCTCTATATTCATCCTTTGTACTCGATAAAGCAATTGTAGGTTGCTTTTTGCTGCTCCATGTACCTGTTGCACAACCAAGGGGGAAAAACATGAATCCATTAGTAGATCTTCTGTCTGACGTGCCACTAGCCCAATTTGCATTTGTGTATCTAAACACTTGCACATTCTTACCTGCCTAATAAAAAAGTCCATAATGTAAAGTGGACTTCACATACCTCAATATGTGTCTAACTGCATTCAAATGAGACTTTTCAGGCATCTGCATAAACTGATTGAAAAAGCCAATAACGTAGCTGAAGTTTGGCCTGGTAATAGTCATGTAAATGATTAGACTCCATACTATTATCTTGAATTCCAATGTCAGCACTCAACTTCACATTTTTCTCCAATGGTATTGAAAGAGGCTTACATGCTGTCATATTGTACTTGGATAACATATCAAAGCCATACTGCCTTTGGGATAGCTATATACCATCATCACATTTGATCACGTCAATACAAATAAAGTATCTCAGCTCACCCAAATCATTCATCTCAAACTTCTTCATCAAAAAGTCCTTAACTTCTGCAATCCCATTGTTATTGTCACTTGTAAGAATCAAGTCATCAACATAGATTGCTATGATGACCAAACTTGCATCTTCCCTTCTCAAATAAAGTGAGTGATCAATATTAGAAATATAAAAGCCAATATTAACAAGATACTCTCCAATCTTGTCAGACCATGCTCTAGGTGCTTGCTTCAGCCCATAGAGTGCATTCTTTAACCTACACACATATGTGGGATGCTCTAAATCCTTATAACATGTTGGTTGCTCCATATACACCTCTTCTTGAAATTCACCATGCAAGAAGGCATTCTTAACATCCATTTGCAGCAAACTCCAACCTTTGGTTGTTACCAAGGCAATCATGCATCTAACAATTGCCATCCTAGCAATTGGATTGAATGTCTCTTCATAATCTATGCCATATGTTTGAGCATAGCCTTTTGCAGCCAACCTAGCCTTATACCTCCTAACCAAACCATCTGCATTATGCGTGATTTTGTAAACCCACTTATATAGCTTTCTTATCCTTAGGAAAGGGTACTAAATCCCAAGTGTTATTGGCTTCTAATGTAGCCATCTCCTCATTCATTGCTGCATCCCAATGAATAGTATGACTAACAACATCCTCAAAACAAGTAGTCTCAAATCCTCAACTACCTTCACCATATAAACATAATGGTGAGTTGCATAACCTTCAAAACCAAATCTTTTAACAGGGTATCTGACCCTACTAGACTTGCATATCATTGGATCACTCAATGGAGCCTCTACATTACTATGTGCTCTCTGTACACCTCGTGCCCCGATTAAAGGAATATAAAGCTTATCATCCAAACTCTCCAAACCACTAAAATCTCCATCAAATCCCAAATGACTAGTAGATGCATCATTACCATCCAAGACTTTCTTTTTTCCTTTGTCTTTACCTGCAACACTTGTAGATCCACCTGAAGATGTGGTGCTACTTCTTAGTCTTCCAGACCAAGGGCTAACTGTAGATATAGTACCAAATGATGTTTCTAGTCCATTAAGGCTCCATGATTCTTGCTTTTCTTTCTACACATAGCTATCATGATCATTATCATTATCTAATACATCACCAGTAGATGCATGTCGGCTGCTCATCTCATAAAAAATAACGTCCCCACTCACTCTGAACTCACCTATGGTAGGGTTATAACAATGATATCCTTTTTGCTCGAAAGAGTATCCAATAAAAATACATTTTTCAGCCTCTGGATCAAGTGTCTTTTGTAGCTCATCTGGCACATGCACATATGCAACACAATCAAACACTTTCAAGTGTGAGACATCAAGCTTCTTGCTTGTAAAGCATTCTTCGGGGGTCATCCTATGAACTGCAGCTGTGGGAGTTTTGTTCATAATATGGACAACAGTATGAATAGCTTCAGACCGAAAATATTTTGGCATATTCTTTTCAGCCACCATCAATGCCCATGCAGCTTTTGCAATATGCCTATTTTTTCTTTTTGCAATCCCATTGTGCTAAGGGGTATACCTGCAAGTAAACTGTCTCTTTATCCCACGAGACCTCAAGAAGCCACTAAACTCATTGGAGGGGTACTCTACCTCTCCATTTGATCTCAAGCACTTAACTTTCAAGCTTTTTTCTATTTCAACAACTGCCTTGAAAGATTTGAAGTGCTCAAATACATCACTCTTTTCCTTCATGAAGTATATCCATAGCTTCCTTGAACAATCATAAATAAATATAACAAAGTATTTGCTTCCACCAAGAGATACATTCTGTGTAGGTCCCCAAACATCTATATACACAATATTGATGTGGAAGCTTTCGCTCAACTGCCAAGACCCACGAACCGCTTATTGTTTCAAGCGGTCCAAGTCGAGCACTAATAGCTATCTCTCACCTAGCCCATGCATCGTCGATCCTATGAGTGTAGTGAGCTTACCTTGATGCTGATATGAGTTGCCTCCTCTCTCATACACTCTGGTAGCTCCACGATCCTAGATGCTAGCTCAAGCATCCTCAAGCCTCCTCCATCTCCAAGCTCCAACCACCATAACCGTGCACGCAAGAGAAGAGAAGAGAAGAGAAGAGAAGAGAAGAGAAGAGGAGATGGTAAAGAGCTTCACCCTCTTGATCCCTCACTCCCACATACTCACTCTCTTACACTCTCACACTCCCTCTCTCAAGAGCACACATAAGCAAGGAGAAGAGAAGAGCTCTTGTTAGCCACACACCAAAGAATGAGCTTCCATTCACTTTTTGAACTTTATATATACAAACCCGAAAACCCCATGGGTGCCCATCCCTTTTTACATGATTGGCCGTTGTGGCAAGATCCCTTTTTCTAATTCCCTCTTATTGCTTCATGCCCTAAGTCGATACCCATCTATTCTTTTACAAGTGGCACAAGAGGGAGCCTGGCACTCTTTTATAAGAGTTTTTAGAGTTTTTGAGACGCCTTTCATTTAAAATTATGCTTTTGGCCCCGGCTTAGCTTTAGAGGCCGCCTGCGTGTCTTTGCTCCTTTTCCATCTTCTTCTCGCTTTTTCATTCATTCTTTCGCCTTCTCGGCTTGGGCATTCTTTTGCCTTCTTGGCTTGGGGCTAACATTACCCCCCTCCGAGATGGGTGCCAATCCTATGGCACTCTTGGCAACTGTTGGGGTTTAAGAGGCAGTTGGCAAAGTAGTCGTGTAAGAGCAGGGCCACGTGCAAACTCGAGTGCTCGTGGAAGCTTGGTAATAAGATTTGTTGGAGAAGCCAAATGGATAGCAAGTGGTTGACGGGGGTCTCCAAAGTCGGTGGTTGGTCGCCTTTGTGATGCTTGGAAGGAAAGGGTGCGGTGCTCTACCTAAGTGGAATATCTACCTTATTGTGTAGTGCTGGTCAAATGGGAAGTTGGGTCTAATCACAGGCTAGCTTGGGTGATGTCCCACGCTTGAGGACCCCATTTTCGTGCAAAGGGAGGTGCAGTGCAAATAGCTTAGGGTGATAGGTCTAACCATAGGCGAGTGTTACCTCCCTAGGTATGTCCTACCCTTGATGGGTCCTAAGCGTGAAATGGGGGAGCAAAAAGGGCTAGGGGGTTAGGAGCAGAGCTAGCCGACCGAAGCCACTGGGAATGCCTAACTTGAGGACCCCTAGGTGCAGTGATTGTGCTTTATGTGGTGCTAAGTGCTTCTGTAAGTGAGTTGTTTTGTCCATTCCATGCGTAATGTTTCTCTTGCTCTTCCTTGGATGCTTTTTCTTTTTCTTTTTCTCTCTTTTTTTTTTGTGGAATAGTATTACACTAGTACATCATCTAATTTAGGCGGAGAAGGGGGTCAGATGGATTTGCTCAAAAATTGATGGCTTTGCATGTATCCTTTAAGATTCATGCGGACGTGGAGGGAGGTGGTGGAGAGGAAGGGATGGTTGCACCTAGTGAACTGGCTGTCATTCATATCCTCTAGGAGATCTAGGCAAAAAGAGGAGAGAAGGTTAGCCCTCATCAGTAAACGCGCCATGGCATAGCTATCGATAGCATTAGGGTCAAAAAAGAGGGGAGGCAGGCCATGTTCTTGTGGGGTCGGGTCCTGCTTGAGAAGTAATTTACGTAACCTAAGATAACTACAAGTAGTTATAAAGGTTGGATCGGGGCATGAAGAGAAGTCTGTGAGAAAACACGTCTTTAGGCCTCATGAGTCAAAGAGGAGGGCATGTTCGAAGGAGGCAGGATTGGAGTTGTAGATGATGGGAAAATCATGACGCCCATGGAGGGTGGCAACAAAATCCACACCTACCCTATGAGGATACGCCATGAAGGTGGGGTCGTTCCTCTCATAGGGCAGGGTGTTACAAAAAGCCATCTAAGCAACCATGCTAATGTTGCACACTCGCCTCCTCCATACGGGTTTGCAGTTGTAGCCCGGTACAATATGTGGTATTCCAAACACCTTCTTTTGCCAAAACTTTGCTTCTTCCTTTCCCCACAGAGCAGGGGTCCTCTCCCTTTCTTCCAGCCATTTCTGTCCCAGTTGGCTGCCAGTCACGATCACCTCCTCTATCACCTTGATTGATAGGACCTTCGGCAGGCTGTTGGGCATGAGGAAGCTGAAGGTGAATGGGTTTTTTACTTTTTCATGCCATTCCCAAATCACAAGCTCCGCGCATAGAATCCAACAGGGGAGGTCATTGGGGCACGATGGGAGGGGTGCGGATGACTGCACGACCAGTTTGGCTCTTAGCTACTTCCTAGTTTTTTCAACTAACTTTCTCCGTCTCTCCCTTAGTGCGACTTGTCTTTCCACAGATGGATCAACCTGTTGTTGTTCTTGGACATGTGACAAGGGGTGTTGGGGGATTACCTCTTCTCTGAATCTCCCCATAACAAATTCCAGCTCAGTGTCCTCCCCCTGCCGGTCTTCTTGTTGTGCTCATTCTTCAAAGCCCATTGCATCCGTTTCCTGGGGGGTTAGGCCGGCCAATAGGAGGTACTTCCGTTGCTCTTCTAGGCTCAGCGTAACCTTCGCAGGTTGGGGTGGCATCTGTAGCCCTACATGCAGGGCCCTGTATGCAATGCTCAGTTTTTTCTGCACCACCTCTAATGACTCCTTTCCCTCTGGGCGGGTTGTGTCCAATAGTGTGTTGACAAAGGCCTTTTGCTAGGAACTGAAGGATGTCTGGGCAGCGTCTACTTTACTTTTTGTGAGGATTTTTTCTTTCTCCACTAAAGCAAGGCGCTGTGCCAGTGTCTTCATCCTTTGTTCGTTCTGCCTTGCCCATTCCTCTGCTCTCTTGTTCATTTCTTCCATGCTTTCCCCCTGCTTCTTTGCCAGGGTTACAAGCTTCTGCTCCTGGACTTTGAGTTCCCTGCTCATGTTCTCGTGCTCTTTCCTTCCCAAGTGTAGTTGATCGGTCATAGACTCGATCTCCTTTTGCTGCTGCTCCCTCTCCTGCTTTCTCTCCTTTTCTTTGGCATTCAATTCCTCCATGATTTGCTCGATGTTAGCAATTTTCGCCTTCGATTCCCCATGTTGCATTAGGAAGAGCTTATACTCTCTCTGCATCCGTATCAATTCTTGATTCTCATCCTCGAGCCACTGCTTGTAGCTCTCTTCCATGTCCTCCTTGGTCTTTAACTCCTGCTTGAGGTCAAAGATCTATCATTGTTGCATGGCTATTGTGTGGGTTTTTTCAAGCTGGAAAGCAACTACTGACTCCTTTTCTGCCACTAACTTAGCCACAGCCATCCTCTTTTCCTCCTTAGCCCTCTCTAATTGGGAGAGCAACTTAGCGACGTACTCGTCATAATTGGCTGGTGGCATCATTGTTGTGTGGATTGGGGTGGTCGAGGCTTCCACTCTTTGATGCTTCTTGTTTTGTCTCGACTCAACATCTGCGGTGGCTGGTCTCTTTTGCCCCGTGGTTGTGGTCTCCGTGCTCTTTCCCTGGGCCATTTCTTTATTGATAAAATATTGCATCCACCAGGCCACGAAGTTGGAGGATGTTAGGGGTGAGGGTGGTTGGTTCAGTGGAGGGCACCATGAGGGTGGGGATAGGATGGAGAAGGGCCTTGCCTTTGCCTTCAAGGACACGGCGTGACTTCTGGTACCTGCGTGCTAGAACTAGGCCCTTCTTCCCTCAGCGGGCTCCAGGCTCATTGATCATCAGCCCTGCACTGCTGCTCAATGGATCGTTATGTGGCTTCGGCCAAGTCCTCCTCCTCCTTCCTTCTTAGTTCCTCTTCTTTCTCAATAGCTCTTCTTTGCCTTTCTTCTTCAGCTTTCTTGTACTCTTCCTCCAGTTTCTCTTTTTCTTCCTGTTCTTCCCTTTTCCTCTTCTTGGCCTTCTGTTTTGACACCTTTTTAGCCTTGTTGACTTCTTCCTTTGTTTTTTTTCTTCCTATTTCTTCTTCTTCTCCCTCTCCTCAGCCTCCTTGAGGGATTGTCTTTTTGCCTTTTCCAAATCCTCTTTCTCCTTCTTGGGGCCTTCATCCAGCTTCTTTTTCTTTTGTGCCATCTTCTTCTTGGGTTTCTTGGCCTGCTTTTTGCCCAATTGTTCTTCTTGTTCCTGCCCTTCCTTTATCAGTCTTGGTCCTGTTGTTGGACCTCTCTTGGTCCTGGCAAGGGGGTGACCTGTCAGGTGTCTCTCCTTCCCCTTCTTCTGCATCTTGTGTCTCCTTCATTGCCGCCTAGATGAGCCCAGTCAAAATGCTTCCATAGGCAATAAATGAGGCCTTCTTTCTTTCCGTGGCCATGGAAGTTGGGGACTCTCCTATTGCTGGTGTGCTTCTTAAAGCTAGTGCTTTAGCCACCTGGTCGATGGTTTTGTGTACATAATCGTTCCAGTTGACTTCATGCAGGGTGTGAACCGCTACGTTCTCCAGCACAAGCATGCTGATTCAATGCATTAAGGCGTTGTAGCGCTGGCTGGAGAAGAGCACATGTACTAGCTTTGCTTGCAGTCTGTCTTCTGTATCAGGAATGTCTTGGATGCTGATATAGTCGTTAGTTAGCACATCCTCCTTTTTCATTTTCAGCATGACGTACTCATCCCTCTTCTACTTCTTCTCTATCTTTGGCTCCAGTCTCAACTCCTTCTTCACCAAGGCAGGGGTTAAGTGAACCTGTACATGTTTGGCATTTTCTCCCCTTCCTACCGTGACAGTGCCGCACTCATTGTCAGGGTCGTAAGTTCTGAGAAACTCCACACACTTTGTGTGGTCAGGTTCTTGCGCAAATTTTTTGAGATACTTGGTGAAGTTGCATTGTTCAATGACTCTCTTGGCCGCTCCCTCCGTAGCCACCACACCCTCTACATTGTGAATGGTTCGGAACTTAAGTTGGTTGCAGGCGCGGCTTTCAAAAGTGATGCTGTATTGTGCTCTTTCCTCTTTTGTGGACGGAAGTCGGTGGGCGCGGTCTTATTGTGACATCTTTTGTTTCTGTCATAATCCCAAGTTTCCATTACTGCTTCCAAATTAACAATTCGCAAGAAAAGTTATAGTTAAAAAGGACTCTATATGTTTACTGAATGAAAGCATTATAATCCCATCCAATGTAGAATCTTCCCTTTTGACTTTAACTTTTTGCCCTTTATTTCAAAGTTCTCTTGCCATTTTTCTACCTCGCTCATTGTTTATGTGTTTATGCGTTTTGCTTGATTTTCCTTGGTTTTAATTTGATATGCGTTTTGCTTGATTTTCCTTGGTTTTAATTTGATTCACCTCACTCCCCTCCCCTCCCAGATCGAGATGAATCCTTCCTAGGATTGAAGGTTTTGGAGGTTGAGGACATTCTGCAATGGGCCTATGAGTTACTGGTGTAGGAACCAAGTCTAGAAATCGAGGTTGTACTCTAACTGAGCTTTGCTATCTAGATCAAAAGGTCGAGTGCCTACGTGTGTAATGTAAGTGAGAACATCTATTAGAAAGTCACCGGAGGCGACGCGACTAGCAATATGTAGCTCTTCCTCAATCAGTAGGCGATCGAGGTAAGGGTGTCCCTTGATGTGCTCTTCCAGGGGGTGGTCGCAAAGAGTGGTTAACACTCTATATGAGGTTGGCACGACATAAGTGGGGTCATACTCCGTTGTTTTGATTGCGCAGTGCTGCTTAGCGTTTGTCATGACTCGTCACCCTTGTACTTCCCATTGCAACCTAAGAGTGTACCAGTGCCTCAAGAATGGGGATTTGGTCTCAGTAAGTTTGGATAATTTTGCAATTTCTTGGTCGGTGATGGCAGAAGTGGTTCGCTGATCATATGATGTGATGAGGCATTGTTTGAGGGCTTGCTCTTTAGAGATCTCACTGTTGAGCAATACAACAGTGGAGTTAGCTGCCTTTGCGAAGGCAAGTTCAAACGTCTCCCAAGAACAAGGCATCGTACGAACTTCGGTTGCAAAAGGCTTGGGAAACAAGCCTAAGTCCAAGTGGTCGTAGCTCAGAGCTAGCTCTTTGAAAGTGGCATTGAGCCGTCTAATGCAATCAACCATGTCATCCCCCGTATCTTTGGCTAGATTGGAGGCCAGTGTCAAAAATGATTTCCTCTCATAGGAGGGTTTAAGACGTGCTGGTGGTTGGGGGTTGATAGCACTAGAGCCTTTGACAATAAATAGTTGTGGTTGCAGGTGTTCTTGAGGTTGCGGTTGGACCTCCTGGCTTAGGGCTGGGGAAGTAGTAGCTACTTGTGTTGGACTGCTACCTTCAGAATGGACCATTGTAGTCAGATGGGCTTTACAGGGTGATGGCTCATGTGACGATGTCTATCGTTTGGGCTGATAGGCTTGTTCGACTCTCTTGGGCATGTGTGTGGATGAGCTTGATGGATGTGGGCCTGGGGAGCACTGCGGTTTATGGTTTTGAGGTTCAATGGGGCTTGGGGTGATCAAGCTTGGGGGCAGCATATGAGTGGTGCACTTGGCTTGCGCCTTGGTTTCCTAGGTTTAGAGCTTCGGGTCTTATGAGGTTGTGTGCAGCGACTCCTAGGCGGTGGTTGCATGGCTATTTAGGTCTCCATTGAAAACTAGACTGTTGGGCCTTAGCTTTTGCTGCCATGGGCAACGATTCTTGAGAGGTGGTGGGTGGTGGCCGAGCACTACCCTTCTCCTTAGATTTGGCTACTAACAGTTCTACCAGTGGTTGGCTGTGCGGACTGGGGTGAGGTCACGCAGCCCTTATTGAAAGCTGTAATAATGCAGATGTTGCCAATGGCGAGGTGAATACGCTACAACTCATAATCAATGTTGCAACGAGTTTGCTTTTTGAAGGTTTGCCCTAGCAATGTCTCTGATCCTGATCATTGGTAGAGTCTCAGACTCGATAGAAATGACGGCCTTGCACTTGCCAAGAAGTGCGTATGAGTAGCCCCCATATGGGCTTAATTTGGCGTTAGTGGGTTATAGTGGTGGTTTGCCAAGTTGGGTCCAATGATCGTGAGTCAAGACATTGAAGTCCGCTCCCTCGTTAATCAACGCATTGAAGACGCATGTTCGCTTGGCAGTGACCATGATGTGCAGGTATGCGGGCTCCACGGTTTCCTCATCCTCATTATCAATTTCGGTGATGGTGGCTACTCATACTTTGATAGGCAGTTTCAACATTGGTGGCTCATGCAAAGGATGTGTGGGAGGATAGTACTTTTTGACACAACTGCCATTGAAAAAGCCTATTTTCTTACCGTCTAGAGTTGCGAGCTTAACGTTGCCCGTTCGACTGATTGCACAGACTTTGAAAGGTCCAAGACCCCTAAACTTCATTTTTTGCTTATGCCCCTAGCTGAATATAGGAGCACTAAGTCACCTTATTCGAAGTCGTGTTGCTTGACATGCTTGTTAAACTAGCTCTTGCGTCGTGCCTTCTCACATATGAGTGCATGAGTGGCTAGAAGGCGAGTCTCCGAGACGCGTTCAAGCTCAACTAGACATTGTGTCCATGCCTCCTTTCCTTCCCATCACTCTTGAAGTGCAATTCGTAGGCTAGGCACGAAGAATTCTATAGGGAGAATTGCTTCGGTTCCGTAGGTCAGCCTAAAGGGGGTCTGTCCGCCCCGATAGCCATTTTATAAGCTGTGTAGTAAGCCCACAAGGCTGCCATCAACTTGTTATCCCAGTCGCTGCGCGAGGCAGAGACTACCTTGGTTAGGACATTGACAAGAATCTTATTTGTGGATTCTGCCTGGCCATTTGCTTGAGGGTAGTATGGAGAGGATTTTCGATGGATAATTAGGAAGGTGGATAGGAGATGCGCTATCACTTCATTGATGAAGTGTGTCCCCTGGTCACTGACTAGTTCGATGCGGCAGCCGAATCATGAGATCACTTGCTTCCACAAGAACTTGGTAGTCATTTGAGCATTGTTTTTTCGTGTTGCTCGCGTCTTTGCCCACTTCGTTAGGTAGTCTGTGGCCACAATGATGTATTTGGCCTGCGAATACTATGCAGCGGGGCTGATGAGTCCTATGAAGTAGATTCTCCATTTTTCGAAGGGTTGTCATGCAATGATTGGGGTTAAATCCATTTGATCCTTGCAAATCGGAACCTTCGTCCGCGCTGACACTCGTCACAATGCTTAACAAATCGTGCGGCATCACGGAACAGCATTGGCCACCATAGTTGAGACTGCAACACCTTGCGGGCCGTTATGTCTCTGCTAAAGTATCCACCACCAATTCCACTATGTGCCTCTGAGAGCACGTCGTGCATCTCATGCTCGTACACACATATGTGCATCAATCCATCTTGTCCTAAGCGATACAAATGGCATGCTATTAACTAGTAGGGTTGGATTTTGAGAATAAGTCGCCTCAGCCTTGCCTTCTCTATCGGTCGTTCAGGCAGTCCGTGCTCAAGCACTTGGACTATGTCATCTGCCCAATATGGCGTTAGATCGGCCTTGAATAAATCTCTCTCGCTGGAGAGGTTAAAGAGATGGGCGTTTGGCAATTCATCGGTAATGCCTTCTCCAACGGCTTCTCATGTGGGGATGTGTGACATATGATCAGCCATGTAGTGTTGTTTTCCCTTCCGTACAACAACAGAGAAGTCAAACTCCAAAAGCAGAAGGAGCCACTGAGCTATGCATCCTGTAGTGCAAGGTTTATTCACTAGATATAACAAGGCTTGATGGTCCACAAAAAAGGTAAAGGGTGTAGCCAATAGATAATGTCGGAACTTCTTTACAGCAAACACCATGGCCAAACCCTCTCTTTCTGTCATCGAGTAGTTCACTTCTGTCTCAAGGAGTTGTCTGCTAGCAAAGCTCACTGGATAGTCTAGGTTGTGCTCTAACACAACACTGCCCCCACAACAAATTTAGAAGCACCGATGTGCACATGGAAGGTAATGGTCCAATCCGGGGCTCGTAAAATTGGTGCTGTGGTTAGATCCTTCTTCAACTCTTCATATACTCGTTGGCATGCTTCAATCCATTCAAAGACAATCAACAGCTTGTATAAAGGGCTGGCTATCAATGTGTAATTCAGCACAAACCGCTGATAATATCCCGCATGGCCTAAGAAGCATTGGACTCCCTTGTAGTTGGTTGGGGGTGGAAGGTCGACAATAACCTTGACCATCGAGAAGTCAGTGGCAATGCTATTCTTAAACACCACGTGACCGAGGATGCATCCATGCTTCACCCAAAACTGGCATTTCAAGGGATTCAGGGAGAGACGATATAGACGACACTGCTCAAAGACTAGTTGGAGTTTGTCTAAGTGTTCCATCCACATCGAGTGAATTGCAGAGGCCATCGACAAAGACTTCCAACTCCTTGTGAAGCATGTCTTTAAATATGGTGCACGTGAGGCGTTGGAAGGTGGCAGGGGGATTAGTCAACCCAAAAGGCATGACTATGTAAGCAAAGATGCCCCACTCGGTGGTGAAGGCAGTCTTAGGCCTGTCGGCACGATGCACTTGCACCTGATTGTATCCTGAGAAGCCATCCAAAAACGGTAGGCCTCCTTGCCTGCCACGCTTTTAAGCATGTGCTTGGTGTATGTCAATGGATAATTGTCCCTTTTAGTAGCAGCGTTCACCTTCCTGTAATTGACGCACACTCTAATTTTTTCGTTTTTCTTCATCACGATGACTATGGGTGATACCCAGTCTTTGTGCTCAATTTCGTAAATGAATCCTTATCTCATCAGCTTATTAATCTCTTCCTTGACAGCATGAGAGTGCTTTGGATTCATTGGGTATGGTTGCTGCTTCACCGGCATTGCGTCTGGTGTCATGGGTATATTATGAGTCACTACACTCGGATCTACCCCTTTAAGCTCTTTCAAGGACCAAGCGAATACGTCTACATACTCTCGCAAGATAGTGACAAGACTCGTTTCTTCTTCCTCAGTCAGGTCATCGGCAATGAAGGCTGGTCGGAGGGTCTCCCCTTCCTGGGCTAGGTTCATCTCCTTGACCTTGGTTGGTCCCTCAATTGGTTTGCTCGTTTGCCCTTGCTGTTTGGCACCCAACAGGATCACTACCCTATCTCCTTTCTTGAAGTTCGTAAATCTTTTAGGGAGATCTCGCGGTTTTTGTTGTTCGTCTATTCGTGTGTCCCTGGGTTGTTTCACCCTTTCTTGCTTCAATTGTTTGCGCCTTAGGTGGACAAGTAGGTCCCCGTTGGTGCATCGGGTCTTGGGCGGCCTAGGTATTTCTGGGTAGCTATCCGAGCTTACCTTCGACTCAGAGTCGAACTCACCATCTTTGCTAGAAGAGGGGGTCTCCCTTGGTGGTCGCAGTTCACATGGTGATTCTGTCCTAAGCATTGGTATTGCTCCCAGTTGGGCTAGGCCTGCTTGCTCAAGGTCTATGGCTCCTACGTGTTCTAACCAAGTACGATCACAATCCACGCACATGATTCCTCGCTCTATCCTATAGACACTCCTTTTTTGTGGCTTGGAGTCCGCTCATATTTGTTCTATTTCATGTCCCTCGGTGTTGTATTCTACTGTGTCTATCTCACCCTCACTTTCGTCACGGAAGGATTGGCAGTCTTCGTACTCGTTATCAGAGTCCTCTCTGCATCAGACTGCTCATCATCTCCTAGGGCTTGGTATATTTCTTGTCATTGATCAGGGACTAGGGCCCAATTGTACATAAGGTTCAAGTCATGCACCTTGGTCCATTGCCACTTGGATTTGCCTAAGAGATCCTGGAGTGGTTTGAAGTTTGCTGCTAAATTGTGAGCTAGCTTGTCTATTAAGTATTCTAGAGTCTCTTGGAGCTCCCTTTTGTTGTTTGGCACTTGGAAGGTGACGGGCTTAGGTCTCCCACGAAGGGTTCCTACCATCATACAAATTGGTGTGGCGACCGTGCCATCAGGCCTGCCCCTAATCTTGATGGCTTGCTCATATGCCTCATGATTCAAGAACGGCACGTCGACTGTAGCAAGAACATGCATCCAATCTCTCTCATCCTTTGGGTAGGGGATATACTTGGTCAAAGGCCCATAAGACTTCTTGACTTGAGCATCACCCTTGAGCATCGCGGAGATGGCATCCAAGTCGACTAGTGAGGTCTTCCAAGTGTCCATCTCTACCCTCACAGCTTCCATTATGTTGCCTAAGAAGATCAAGCCGTTACCCCAATCTTCGATAACTCTGGCATTGCGCATCCAGGGTCGGCCTAACAGGATATCGTAGTCCACCCCCTTCATGACTATAAAGTCGACAGAGAACTAGACACCTGCGATTTTCACTGGCCAGTTTTTAAGTACCCCGAATGGCTTCACTCTCATGCCCTTTGCTAATGTGACATTGAATCGAGCGGTCTTGACAGGTGGGTTTCCCCAGGTCTATAGTACTACATGGCTCAGCACACTAACCTCGGCTCCCATGTCTACGATCCCCTTTCTCGTTGTGTTGCCTAAGGCTAGGATTGGTAACACTGCATGCATCTCGGTGCCTTCCCAGAAAGCATTAACATGCAAGGATTTTGGCACAGAGAGCAGCGTTAGACTCGGTATTTGTGTTTTTGCATCATGATCGTGCAGATCCGTAGCTTGTTCTTGTGACCCCTCAACCCACTACTTGAGGTCCTGCCATAGGGTGGGATGCTGCTTAAGCAGGTCTCCCAGGCTTAACGTCATAGGGGTGGTCACTAGCGTGGTAAGGAGGCTCGTCTCTCTCCTAAATCAGATTGTCCTGGCTAATGGTCATGATTGATTTGTGGGCCTACAACATCAAGGCTTGGCCTAAGCGGTGCTCCTTGCGGTGCGGTTGCATCTCCTGACTTTGGTCGAGGGGGTGAGACTGCCATGCTTATGTTGGGGAGATCATCATCTCGTCCTCTAGGATGGGCTCAGCATCCCTTAAGTGCTCTTGGACCTCTTTCACCCAATCCTTCACTTTCTCTATGGCCTTGAGTTGGCGCTTCAAATGGGGGTATTCCCCTATCTTGGCACTTCCCTTTTCGGCCGTCTTGGGGGCTGAAGTTTCTGCCTCTGCATCTGTGACCTTCTTTCCAATAGGCAAAGTTGTAGCACTCTCAGTTTTCAGTGCGATCTTAGCTTCCATTCTCTTCCTTTACTTGCGGCTCTTCTTCTCTATCGAGGCTGCATCGAGGTTGCTGGGTCTTGGTAGTGATATGCTGGCCTACTTCATCTGGGCACAGGTCATGACCCGCAACATGATGGGTGTGGCCGCCCCATCAAGGTTCTCGACACCAAACAGCCCCAATGGAGCACATGGTACGTTGGGTGAACTTGCAGAAGGTTTTTGCTTTGGGAAATCGATGAAGAGATGGGTGATTCTGCACTCAATGCACCTTAGGTCAGCTTTGTCTCTGTTCTGCAGCTCCCTCTCGGGGCAACATGATGAGACATGACCTGGGTGACCACAAGTCCAACAGATGATTGGATCTTGCATTTGCTCTCCTAGGCCTCTACCTCGTCCTCTCCCCAATGCCATCACTGGTACTGGTCAATAGTCCATAAGGACGGCATTGCCCTCGTCGTCGTGAGAGACATAAGGGTATAAGTAAGTCTCTTTCTCATTTAGCTCTTCCATGTAGTGGATTGGAGCATCACTCAGTGGATGGGTCACATAGGGACCAGGTGCTCTAGGTATACCTGTAGGGTTTATGTCCACCCTAGGGACAGCCGGCTTAATGTCGTTAGGCGCAGGAAGGGCCTGCGATAAAGACAATGATATATGAATCAAAACATTTATAGTAAAGGGGAAAAAGATACAATAAATGAGAAATCATTTTTATTTCTTTTAAACACATGTGCCCAATGCAATGATGCCATAAAGATACATGTGGTATATTAGCCACAAGCAAAACATTTTTAATAAACCTAGATAGGAGTAAGGGATAGAGGTTCCTAGCCTTGGCACTTCAAGCAAAACATTTTTTAATAAACCTAGATACAAGCAAGGGATAGAAGTTACTAGCATTCTCACTTCAAGTAAAGAAGACAAGATTCCCATGGGCAATCTTTCACGCAGTATCCTACATCATCCAACTGTCCAATAGAGAGTAGGCTTTGGTCAAAGTTGGAACATGGTGTATATCATGTAAAACAAAAGTGCTACTTGAAGTAAATTGCAGTCTAATATCACTAATGCTAATAATATCCAATGCCAAGTCATTTTTGAGTCTCGTAGAACCTATCATGCTACGATAGGAATGAAACTAATCCCTATGCGATGTAACATGGAAAGAAGCCCCCAAATCAAGCAATCAACATTGAGAAAAAGTGGATGAGGCATCAACCAACAAGCTCAAGGCATTAGCTCCTCAATTTTCACACTGGACTTACTAGAGTATACTTTGCCCTTGCCTGTCTCTTTACTCTTATCATCATGCATCTTATGGTAGTGCGACCAAATATGACCCCGCTTTCCACAATAATAGCATGTAAAAAGGTCTTATGAACATGAGACTTGTTATGAGATTGGGACCTTTGTGAGTCTCTACCACAACTGTCATTACTGCTCTTACAATCATGTCCGTTCCTTAATAGTCAATGCATGAGAAGTACAATTGCATTCTTTCTATTTATCTTCTTTGTGAGTAAGGAATCCTCAACATCCTAGAGTTTCAAACCATCCTTAGGCATGCACATATGGCACTACAGAAAGTGTCCCATAACTTTGTAAGTATCACAAGCAAGAACAAGGGAGGGAGATTATCCTTGAACTCAATGCCCTATGAAGTTAGCTAGTTGAAAAGAGAATGAGATTCATTCAAATGCATGGAGACACTAGTCTCTTCCTTCATGCAAAGGTCCATGAATTGTTTCAACCAATATATCTATGAAGTAGGTCTTTGCTTGCCATAAATATTGCATGTCTTTTTCCATAACTACCAAGAATTATCCTTAAGTGCCACAACATTGAAATAAAATAGTTTTGTCAATGATAATATAAGAGTGTATTTACATAGCTCATCCACCTCATCCCAAATATCTTGATCAATATCTTTGGGTTTCACATTCATGATTTCAAAGGCCTAACTTGCTTCTTTTGAACCAATATATGCTATAAATGCATCTTCTAATAGGTAAAATTTGTATCATCAAGCTTTTCAATATTAAAAATAGCACTATCATTTGAAGAACTTACCATAATGATAGTATTCTAATGTAAAATTCAAAATTATGGGCTATTATAACTGATTGCAAATCAGCCCATAAAACTTAGCCAAAATAAGGACAAAACAGAAGGAAATATTAAAGTATGGAGATGTCCACTAAAATTGTAAGCAATAGACTGCCAAAGTACAATGTCTCCTCTCCAAAAGAATGTTGAAAATTATAATTATAGCAATGCTAAAATAAAGACAGTAGCATATGTCAATCCAACTATGGCCAAATAGCCAAGAAAGCAAGCTCTCATTGCTAGGGATATTTGAGCAGCAACCATGATTGGAAGAATGCAACACTCGCAGTGACTAAGCATAGACCACCAATACCAAAGACTGTCACAAATTCAAATTTTCAGTAAGCCATACATCCCATAAGCATATACATCATTGAAAAATAGGTGACAGAGGTAAGTGCCAGTTTCCAAAGCATATGGAATCAAATCAGCCCACAAGCGGAGGTAACTATGTCCGATAGCATACAAGAGAGCATGTATGAACCAAGAGTCCCACTATCTCCAGGAACCAAGATCTCCCACTAGAATAAAATCCTAAATGCAAAGTGAATAAGCAAAGCTAAAGGCATATACATCCAAGCATTCGACAAGCCCAAGCGCATTGTAAATATATCTGGAAGCACAAGTGTCCAATCAACCTCTAATACCTATAAGTGAGTAAGCATAGAGCTCAAAGGACCTACCCAAATTACAAGTACATAAAATGTAACTCAAATCCAAGTGCCGAAGCATATCCTAACCATATATGGACTCATACATCAATGCTAGACATCATCGTAGATATGTAGCATACCCAAAATACTATGTCGACACAATAGGCATTCAAAGCATGAAATTCACTATTGTATGCTTGCTATCCAAACTATTATGATAGCCATAAACCTTTGAAAAGATAAGCTAATCAAGCTCTACCTTAGGAGGAAGAAAAAATGGTTGCCATGAAAGCTTGAGCTAAAGCTTTGAATTTGGGCTAAAGCAAAGGATGAAGAAGCTCCTCAAATGGTTAGCTCTGATACCAATGAAAAGTTAGAGCCTAAGTGAAAGTGTAATATCCCTACCCCTTACGTAGGAACTCCCCCCCTTTTAATTAAAGAAAAAATAAAATATTTTATCACCCTCCCCCCCGTCGTCATCGAGTAGGTGGCGGGGGGAGGAAGTAGGCGATGTCAGAGGGAGAAGAAGAAGAAGTGGCCGATGACGAGGGAGGGGGAGTGAAGTTGATAAGGGAGGAGGAAGCTATCAATGATGATGAGGAAGGAAGGGACGAAGCAGGTGACTATAACGAGGAAGAAGAATGAGAAGTTGACGAAGATCGCAATGATGATGAAGGACTGGAGGATGTTATGAAGTCGATTGTGGGTAGGGGCATACGTGTGCCACCTCTTTCCCCCCCAGTATCGCTTTTCCCACATAATAACACTCTTCTCCCACTATAAACACCCCCCCTCCCCACCCATCATAAGGAAAGGGAGAGGCCTTGACCCCCTAGCAGCAGAGAGAGAGAGAGAGAGAGAGAGAGAGAGAGAGAGAGAGAGAGAGAGAGAGAGAGAGAGAGAGAGAGAGAGAGAGAGAGAGAGAGAGAGAGAGAGAGAGAGAGAGAGAGAGAGAGAGAGAGAGAGAGAGAGAGAGAGAGAGAGAGAGAGAGAGAGAGAGAGAGAGAGAGAGAGAGAGAGAGAGTTATATTAACATCTTCTAAAGACCAAAACTGGCCTATGAGACAAACTGTGATACAACTGATGAGGTCCAGCTGTCCAAAATAAAAGTGTTGAATGAAAAGCTAAAAAACTGGAAACTGAAAATACGATGCTGTGAGTGTGATAAGTGTCGTGTATGTGTATGTGCGTATGTAGCTCTGGTACTCCAGATAATGGCTACAAAGGGGGAACAAATGCCGGCTGTGATAGGGGAACAACTGTCTGCTGTGATAAAGTGGTGCGATGTGTATATGTAACAGATGCAGGGAGATATACTATCCTGGGATGTAGTAGCAGTCGTCAAAGTCGCTAATAGCAGGTGATCCCTCCTGGATGCAAGATGTGGTACATCGGCGGTGGAGAAAGAGCAAACTGGAGATCTGAGATCCAATGTGTCGAGTGTCGTCAAATCTCAGTCTGCTGTCGATGTAGATCAAGAATCCTCCGGATCTCCTATCGGTGTGGCTGTGGGGTCTGAAACCCAGGATCCTCGTGCGGCATCGGGTACGCTGGTCCTCAGCCTGCTGTAGTGTGAGCCCAGAGGTATGGCTGGGGGCTGGTACAGTAGCTCTTACTCTGTCTGTCTGAGAGAGAGAGAGAGAGAGCGAGCGAGCGAGAGAGAGAGAGAGAGAGAGAGAGAGAGAGAGAGAGAGAGAGAGAGAGAGAGAGAGAGAGAGAGAGAGAGAGAGAGAGAGAGAGAGAGAGAGAGAGAGAGAGAGAGAGAACCTTTAAAAGGTTCTTCTTCACTTCCCCTCCTTAGAGGGTGTCCACATACATTCTTTATTTTCCCTTTACCCGTGAATCTATACCCTCCTCCCGCAAGCCTGATTTTCTCCCCAATTGGCCCCTGCTATTTAAGTAAAAGGCACTGAAGTCTTGTGCGAATAGCGTCTAATAGAGAAGAAGATTGAGGATGGCCCCCAAGCAGAAAATTTCATGTGTGGATGGAAATCCCTTAACGAGCAATGAAGCTTTGAGCGAGGGCATCACTACCAATCCAACTATGGTAATGGTCATAAGTAATAAATCTCCAAATTGATAGATGCTTGCTTGATTCCCGCATGCGATACGTTAGGTTATGAACTTTACCATGTGAGAATAGTTCATTGAAAAAGATAAACTTTGTCTTGATTATTCGAAGAATCGAGTTCCCAAATGCATGTATCAAGAAAAGTTAATTGCACCTAGTCGCCATGCGACAAATCCATGCACAACATATATAACAGTCCTGATATAAGACTCTCCTCTCCCCCTAAATGATTTTTTTTTGGAAAAAAAAGAATTAACCTCCCCTTGTTACGCTACCAACTGGCAAACGGCATGAGGGGAGGGGGCTATCGTGTCGCAATGGAAGTGGAAGGGGGGGAGCTCGTGCCGCATGGGCGAAGGAGGTGGTAGGAGGGGGAGACTATTGCATGCCTGGAAGGGTAGGGGGATTCTGCCATGTGGCGAAGGAGGTGGCAGAGGGGGGACTGCTGCATGCCTGGAAGGGCAGGGGGCTACCATGCATCCTGGAGGTGGCAAGGGGGGGCTACCACATGCCATGAGAAGAGGAGGTAGAGCCTCCATTACAAATCCCCCCCCCCCCCCCCCCCAATTACGTATATAAAACCACCAGGGGATGGGAAGGCTAGGGGGAGGGCATGACTTGCTGCTGCTCGATTAGAGAAGAAGAGAGGAATAAGAAGGAGAGGGAGAGAGTGGGTAGAGAAGAAGAGGGGAATAAGAAGGAGAGGGAGAGAGTGGGTAGAGAAGAAGAGAGGAATAAGAAGGAGAGGGAGAGAGTGGGTAGAGAAGAAGAGGGGAATAAGAAGGAGAGGGAGAGAGAGGGTAGAGAAGAAGAGAAAAATAAGAAGAAGAGGGAGAGAGAGGGTAGAGAAGAAGAGGGGAATAAGAAGGAGAGGGAGAGAGAGAGTAGAGAAGAAGAGAGGAATAAGAAGAAAGGCGGAGAGAGAGGAGAAGAAGAAGAGAAGAAAAAGAAGAAGGAGGGTAAGAGAAGAGAGAAAGAGAGATAGAGAGAGAGAAGAAAATTGTTTTTTCCCTCGTTGAAGAAATCAGAGCTCACCATCTCTCTTTCCTTCCCCCCCTTGGAGAAAAAGCCTCGTAGACTAGTCCCTTTCGCAAGGAGTCATCTCTTCCGCAATCTGGGTGCGTAGACGCGAAGCAAAAGCCAAATCATACGATGCCTCCCAAATGAAGTAAGGTCCAACCAAACATGAGTCCCACCTCAACTGATGGAGCCATGGGGCAAGGAATCGCGTCACTTGGTAATCAGGTGCGTTCCATTCACCCTACCTTGATGGGGAGTCTTAAGGAGCCGGATTCATTGGGAATGGAAAACTATTCGACAAAAGTCTATCATAACTAACCACTGTTTAGTTTACATCATTTTACCATAGTGGAAATCGTGTATTCATGCACACAAAGGAAGAAGCCGGGACCTTATTGATTATGCTCGTAATACTTCAGATTATGCACTAATGTTAGCATGCTTAAAAATGGGTTGTTGAAACACTTTTGCATATTCGTCAATTAAGCAGAATCATGGATGAAATTTTTCCTATTTTGAAAAGCATTTTAGACAACTATGGCTAACCCGAATTAGAGGAGTAGTAAGTCTTGGTTACTTTTCCAAAATAGGGTTCTCTTTCCCCTTTGCTCAAGCTTCCCTCTAGGTTTCATGGAGTTTCTAGCCAAGATCTCTTCCTACTTCACAAACCCTAGCTTGTTGCAAGCATTTGACACTTGAATATTCTTCTAATCTTCATTCTCAACAAGACCATTATCAAACTGAGCCAAAATTGAGTAGTATGCAACCAATCCAACACAATTTTTGGGCTGATCTAGAAATCTCAACATTGATGGCATTATTTTCTCCAATATCTGCAAACCCTAGCTTTGGCAACCATGAAAGCTTGGATTCAAGCTTCAAGTATTCTTAAATTTCTTGAAGATGTCTCATCACTTCAGTCATGGGATTCATTCTGATAAAGATTCCTCGAAGAAATTGCAAGGATTGAGCAAGATTGATTAAGATTCTTGATTAAGATTCAACCTCAAGAGCTTCCATGGAGTCAACATTTGGGGCAAATGGGTTCAAGGCTTCATTCTAAAGCGACTGAGGCTTTAAGGCTACTCTCAAGTATTCACATAACAAGGAGTGAAGATTATTTCATCAACATTAAATAACCAAAAGCTTATCTAAGCATGAGGGAGTATTCAAGTCTTCATCAAGTAATACAAGAGGCACTCTCAGCCAATTCTTGATCTCTCTTACCTATTCATTTATTGAGCTTCATTCATTTGATTGAGAGATTTAAGAATTGAAAACTTTACGTCAAAATTCAGCCCTTCATTGATTAGATCATCCCAATCATGGATTTCATTGTTCCCTTGATTCAAATAGTGAATTAGAAGCTTTTGCTTGGTCTTTTAGCATTGCATTCAATCCTATTTGTTGAAGAATCAATTGATTGGTTAGATTTCTCACTCTAATCATGTACCTTACTAATGTGTGGTTGATTCATGATTGATTAGAGTAGCATGTCTCAGGTATATTGAGATTCCTACTGAGAAAACATGTGGATGCCGAGAGAGATAGTGGGACAATAGAGAGGTGACCCTTCCCTACTATTAAAGATCCTAAAGAGGTGCACCAATCGACTCGAGAGGAACATTGCCTACCTCCCATTGATTCAGAGCCCATGTAGGGAGCCTGTCACACCTTGTTATCCCTCACACATGCACCACAAGTGGAGGATTGAAGATTCAAGTGCTCATGAAGATTCAAGCCTCTTGAAGATCAAAACAGGGTAAAACGAGGCCACTACGACACATTGCAGGCTATAAACAGATCATTACAAGCACTATCCTCATCATTGGGGTAAACATGTGGGTACTATAGATTTCCCATAAGTCCTATCTAGCTCCCCATAGGGTTTGGTGTTGAGATATCGAGCTCCACTCATGATATGCCAGGGTGACCATTGTGCATTCATGTCACCGACTTGTTAGCTGCAGATGCGGTTGGTACACCGCCCATGAATAATAGCTAGATGATAGCTATCCTTATCTACTCTAGTTCGTGGCTCAGTTAGTATTTTTGAGATATCGAGCTCCACTCGTGATACGCCAGGGTGACCGTTGTGCATTTATGTCACCCACTTGTTAGCTGCAGATGCGGTTGGTACACCGCCCATGAATAATAGCTAGATGACAACTATCCTTATCTACTCTAGTTCGTGGCTCAGTTAGTATGCCACCTTAGTTAGTTGAGTTTGGTTTGAGACCCATATATAGGGTTCTTCTATTTCTATGTACTAGGGTTCTTTTAGCCCTCGGGGAAAGGCCCTGTTTTATGCTATGCGATCACTATTCTACAGGTCGGTGAAAAGTTACCGTAGAAATTGCATTGTATGCCTGTGCGCAGAGACATTGGGAGTTACAGAATCATCCTTGTTGCCTGTTGATGCAAAATCATCACTAGGAAGTGACCGTGTGGTCAAATACCACTTTTGTCAGTTTTGCAGATTTGCCCTTGTGGGGCTGAAGCTATGTTCTTTGTAGTGACAGAATTTTTTGCCGTGTTCTATAATGGCATCTGATTCTCTTTCACAGATTGTCACTGAAAAGCTTGACAAGAACAACTTCCAAGCATGGAAGTTCAGAATGACAAATTTTCTTATGGGAAAATGATATTGGGAATTCATTGCAGGAAATAAAGAAGAACCAGTTCTTCCTGATGTTCCCAATCAACAGCAAATGCAGGCATTTAAAGCATGGCATGAAAGAGCCAGGAAAGTTATGTACTGGTTGTCTATCAGCATTTCAGACTCTATGATTGTGCATATTCAAGATGCAAGTACGCCAAAGGAGGCATGGGATACTTTGTCAAAAATGTATAGCACAAATACGCAAGCCAGGAAAACGCAGCTCAAGCAAGAGTTGCACAATGTGAAAAGAGAAAGTATGAGCATCAATGACTACCACATGAAGGTGAAGAAGATTGCAAATTCACTTGCTTCCATTGTGTCGCCAGTGGAAGATGATGATTTAGTTTCTGTGACCTTGAATGGTCTAGGAAAAGATTATGCACAGTTCTAAACATCCATTTCTGTCCGTGAAAGATTTCCTGATTTTGAAGAGTTGATTGCTCTTCTAATTTCTGAGGAGCAGAGAAATGGTGGTGCATCTTTTTCAGGAGGAACTTCAAAAGAAACTATCTTCTACTCAAATGCTGAAAGAGATAGAGGCAGAGGTAGAGGAGGCCGATCTGGAGACCGTGGTAGAAATCAGAATATGCAGCAAACTCAAGAAAACCAGTCCTATGGAGGAGGACGTGGTAACTCTAGAGGCAGGGGGAGCCAAAGAGGTCGTGGTAGATGGCAAAGAGGCCAAAATGCAAACAACAATGTTGAATGCTACTACTGTGGTAAAATGGGTCATATGGCTAAAGACTGCTATAAAAAGGAGAATGACATCACGAATGGAAAATTACAAGGGAATTATGCATCTTCTACTAGACAGGGTGATGACAGAAATGAGCATTTGTTTATGGTACAGCACATGAACAATTCTGTGATAAGTGTAGAAGAAAGCAACGAAGTGTGGTATGTTGACTCAGGTGCATCAAACCACATGACAGGTCATGCAGAATGGATGCAGGATGCAAGGAAAATGAAAAAACTAGGATTTGTGGAGACTGGTGATGATACTGCGCATCCTATTGTGCAGATTGGAAAAATTCTTTTGTCTATGCAGGATGGGAAAAAGAAATACCTGTTGGATGTATTTCATGTCCCAAATATCACCAAGAACTTGGTTTCTGTTGGTCAAATGGTTGAGCAGGGTTTGCAGGTCAGATTTAATCCTCATGGATGTTTTGTTGAGGATATGAAAAATAAAGGTCGCTTGATAGCAAAAGGAAAGAAGAAGGGTAGAATGTTTACATTAGATGCAGACATGCCTGAATTAAGTGCAGCAATGTTTGCACATGGGATCGGTGTAGTTGCAGATATTGATATCTGGCATAAACGCATTGGTCATGTTAATGTACAATGACTTAAATCAATGCAGGCCCAAAATATTGTTACAGGATTGCCTAAATTCAAGGTTGCAGAAATGCATAAGATATGTGAAGCCTGTCAATTTGGAAAACAGGCAAGGAAACCATTTCCTAGACATGTTCAAGAGAGTAAGAAGCCATTGGAATTAATCCATTCTGATGTGTGGACTACTAAAGTTGCATCTCTTGGAGGCTGTCATTATTTTGTCACTTTTATTGATGACTATAGCATAAAAGTTTGGGTGTATTTTATGAAAAAGAAAAGTGAAGTTTTTGGGCATTTCAAAACTCTTAAAGCTATGGTTGAAAAAGAAACATGCCTACAAATAAAATGCCTAAGGTCAGATGGAGGGGGAGAGTACTTCTCAAAAGAGTTTGCAAGGTTCCTGCAAGAGCATGGCATAAAGCAGCAATATTCATGCAGTCATACCCCACAACAAAATGGAATTGCAAAAAGGAAAAACATGCATATTGGAGAGGTATCTCGTGCCATGCTCAATGAAAAAGACCTGCCAGATTTTTACTGGGCTGAAGCAGTTGCTACAGCAGTCTACATAATGAACAGGACTCCCACTGCAGCAATACATGGGATGACTCCAGAGGAGAGGTATATTGTTAGGAAACCAGATATTTCTCATTTGAAAATTTTTGGTTGCATTGCCTATGTTCATGTGCCAGATGAGTTGAGATCCAAGTTGGATCCAAAAGCTGAGAAGTGCATCTTTATTGGTTACTCTCTGTAGCAGAAAGGGCATAGATGCTATAACCCTTCTACTCGTAAGTTTACAGTGAGCAGAGATGTTGTTTTTGATGAGATGAGTAGCTGGTATGAACCAGTAAATGTTATTGATAATGTAGATGCACAAAACGATAATGCTGCACAGAATTCACAGTAACAGTCACAATATATCAGTGGACTTGGAGCGTCCTCTAGCAGTGGTTCACATTCTTCACCATGGACAGGTAGATTGAGATCAGGAGAATCTCCTCAAAGCAATGCAGATAGTGGTATGCAATTTGATGAAAAGGAAAAGAGAAGGTAGATCAACCCATGTTTGATGTGAATGCAAGTCACTCTTATGTGGATAGTGAATCCAGTGGCTCAGAATAGAGCATTGATGATGAGTTGGGTATTCCTTCTGTTGTTACACTTGGAGTAAGGAAGATCAGGGATGTTTTGAGAGCACCTGGGAGTGAACCTACTTTGCGCAGGTCTACCAGAGCTAGGTATCCTGTGGATAGGCTGAAATATGATGGATTTACAGCCATTCACTATGCCTATATGGTCAAAGTGATACAGGAACCAAAACCCACTTCTTTTGAGCAAGCCATGGGAAAAGAAAAATGGGAGAAAGCCATGGATGAAGAAATGGATGCCTTGGAAGCAAATGCTACATGGGAATTGGTACCTTTGCCTAAAGATAAGAATGCAATTGGTTGTAAGTGGGTTTATGAGGTGAAACACAATGCAGATGGTTCTGTGAATAGATACAAGGCAAGATTAGTAGTCAAGGGGTATGCACAAACATATGGCATTGATTATGAAGAAACATTCAGTCCGGTTGCAAGGATGGCAAACCGTAAGAGCAGTCATTGCTATGGCTGCATCAAAGGGATGGTCTTTACATAAGATGGATGTAAAGAATGCCTTCTTGCATGGTGATTTGCAAGAAGAGGTCTATATGGAGCAGCCACCATGTTATGTGCATGCTGTTCATCTTTAGTTTGTTTGCAGGTTGAAGAAAGCCTTGTATGGCTTGAAGATAGCACCTCGAGCATTGTCTGACAATATAGGACAGCATCTTGTCACTATTGGCTTTTAGATTTCCAAGGCAAATTTCTCACTTTATGTGAGAAAAACAGAGAAAGATATTATGCTACTTGTCATTTATGTTGATGATTTGATTATCACAGGTGATAGTGATGAAGATATCCTTCATGTGAAAATGCTATTGAAGCAGAAATTTGAGATGAAGGATTTGGAAGAGCTGCGTTATTTGTTGGGCATTGAGGTGATTAGATCACCAAGTGGGATATGGCTCTTGCAGAGGCAGTATGGATTGGACATGCTGTCCAAATATGGGATGACAGGCTGTAAGCCTATTTCAGTTCCTTTGGAGCAGAATGTGAAGTTGAGCGTAGATGCAGGTGAGCTTCTCGAAGACCCTACTATGTACAGACGCATAGTAGGAAGTTTGATTTATATGACTATTACCAAGACAGATTTGAGCTATCATGTCAGATTGGTAAGTCAATTTATCTAGGCTCCAAGGAAACCACATTTGGATGCGGCTAGACGCATACTCAGGTATGTGAAGTCCACATTGCAGTATGGACTATTTTATGAGACTAAGGTTCAAATACAGTTGCATGGATACACTGATGATGATTGGGATGGTAGTATTTTTGATACACGATCTACCAGTGGATATGTGTTCTCTTTTGGGAGTGCTGCAGTCACTTGGAGCAGCAAGAAACAACCTACAGTTGCCTTGTCGAGCACAGAGGCTGAGTACAGGGGCGCAGCAATGGCTGCATGTGAGGTAGCTTGGTTGCATAAGGTACTTTATGATATGCATCAGCCTACAGATGGGCCAGTTGTCATTTATTGTGACAACATGAGTAGTATATACTTGGCAAATAACCCAGTCTATGATTCTAGAACAAAGCACATTGAGGTGCATTATCACTATGTACGGGAGAGGGTTTTACTAGGTCTTATTGATCTAGTTTATGTCAGCACAGAGGATCAGGTAGCTGACATATTTACGAAGGCATTGGGTGGCACAGAGAAGCCGTGTAAGTTCAGAGACCTGCTTTGTGTGCAAGAATTGGGATTGAGCTCGAGGGGGAGTGTTGAGATATCGAGCTCCACTCGTGTTACGCCAGGATGACTGTTGTGCATTTATGTCACCGACTTGTTAGCTGCAGATGCGGTTGGTACACTGCCCATGAATAATAGCTAGATGATAGCTATCCTTATCTACTCTAGTTCATGGCTTAGGTAGTATGCCACCTTAGTTAGTTGAGTTTGGTTTGAGACCCACATATAGGGTTCTTCTATTTCTATGTACTAGAGTTCTTTTGGCTTACACAACTAAGAAGAGAAAAATTGTTTTCAGCCTCCACTTGTGTGTGTATTTTCCCATTGTGCAAGCAAGAAAGCTACAAGTGAGACTCCTTCCTTCTCTCCCACAATCTTGACAAGTATGCCACCTTAGTTAGTTGAGTTTAGTTTGAGACCCACATATAGGGTTCTTCTATTTCTTTGTACTAGAGTTCTTTTGGCTTACACAACTAAGAAGAGAAAAAACCATTTTCAGCCTCCATCTGTGTGTGTATTCCCCCATTGTGCAAGCAAGAAAGCTACATGTGAGACTCCTTCCTTCTCTCCCACAATCTTGACATGGTATCAGAGCCTGGTTCGTGGTAAGGAGCTCAAGAAAGCAAACCAAGTTCACGGCGTTCTGGTAAGAGGACCAATGTTGCTTTCATTTTTCGAATTTGGGAGCAAGTCTCTGCAGGTAGCACAGCCAAAAAGTGCAAGAGTGCATTGTCTCAGATTGAGACGCCCTTCGCGGTGTAGCAAGAGGGCAGTATATGCTGCGGGTGAGGGCTTTAGCCATTGGTTGCCCTGTTTTTTTTGATTTGAGGCCATTTTGGTGCCTGTTTTGGAGGCGGAAGTTTTCCGCACGCACTCAGGAAAATGCCCTATTTTTTGCTGTGCAACCAGTGTTCTACAGGTCGGTGAAAAGTTATTGTAGAAATTGCATCGTATGCCTGTGCGCAGAGACATTGGGAGTTACAGAATCATCCTTGTTGCCTGTTGATGCAAAATCGTCAATAGAAAGTGACTGTGTGGTCAAATACCACTTTTGTTAGTCTTGCAGATTTGCCCTTGTGAGGCTGAAGTTGTGTTTTTTGCAGTGATAGAATTCTTTGCAGTGTTCTGTAATGGCATCTGACTCTCTTTCACAGATTGTCATTGAAAAGCTTGACAAGAACAACTTCCAAGCATGGAAGTTTAGATGAAGAATTTCCTTATGGGAAAAGGATATTGGAAATTCGTTGCAGGAAATGAAGAAGAACCAGTTCTTCCTGATGTTTCCAATCAACAAAATGCAAGCATTTAAAGGATGGCATGAGAGAGCCAGAAAAGTTATGTACTGGTTGTCTATCAGTATTTCAGACTCTATGATTGTGCATATTCAGGATGCAAACATGCCAAAGGAGGCGTGGGATACTTTATCAAAAATATATAGCACAAATACGCAAGCCAGGAAAATGCAGCTCAAGTAAGAGTTGCACAATGTGCAAAGAGAAAGTATGAGCATCAATGACTACCACATGAAGGTGAAGAAGATTGCAAATGCACTTGCTTCCATTGGGTCGCCAGTGGAAGATGATGATTTAGTTTCTGTGACCTTGAATGGTCTAGGAAAGGATTATGCACAGTTTCGAACATCCATTCCTGTCCGTGAAAGATTTCCTGATTTTGAGGAGTTGATTGCTCTTTTAATTTTTGAGGAGCAGAGAAATGGTGGTGCACTTCTTCAGGAGGACTTTCTTCTACTCAAATGCTGGAAGAGGTAGAGGCAGAGGTAGAGAAGGCTGATCTAGAGGCCGTGGTAGAAATCAGAATATGCAGCAAACTCAAGAAAACCAGTCCTATGGAGGAGGACGTGGTAACTCTAGAGGCAGGGGGAGCCAAAGAGGTCATGGTGGATGGTAAAGAGGCCAAAATGCAAACAGCAATGTTAAATGCTACTACTGTGGTAAAATGGGTCATATGGCTAAAGACTGCTATAAAAAGCAGAATGACATCATGAATGGAAAATTGCAACAAGGGAATTATGCATCTTCTAGTAGACAGGGTGATGAAAGAAATGAGCATTTGTTTATGGTGCAGCACATGACCAATTCTGTGACAAGTGTAGAAGAAAGCAACGAAGTGTGGTATGTTGACTCAGGTGCATCAAACCACATGACATGTCATGCAGAATGGATGTATGATGCAAGGAAAATGGAAAAACCAGGATTTGTGGAGACCGGTGATGATACTGCACATCCTATTGTGCAGATTGGAAAAATTCCTTTGTCTATGCAGGATGGGAAAAAGAAATACCCGTCGGATGTATTTCATGTCCTGAATATCACCAAGAACTTGGTTTCTGTTGGTCAAATGGTTGAGCAGGGCTTGCAAGTCATATTTAATTCTCATGGATGCTTTGTTGAGGATATAAAAAATAAAGGTCACTTGATAGCAAAAGGAAAGAAGAAGGGCAGAATGTTTACGTTGGATGCAGACATGCCTAAATTGAGTGCATCAATGTTTGCACATGGGAGTTGCAGATATTGATATCTGGCATAAACGCATTGGTCATGTTAATGTACAGTGACTTAAATCAATGCAAGCTCAAAATATTGTTACAGGATTGCCTAAATTCAAGGTTGCAGAAATGCATAAGGTATGTGAAGCCTGTCAATTTGGAAAACAAGCAAGGAAACCATTTCCTAGACATGTTCAAGAGAGTAAGAAGCCATTGGAATTAATCCACTCTGATATGTGGACTACTAAAACTGCATCTATTGAAGGCTGTCTACATAATGAACAGGACTCCCACTGCAGCAATACATGGGATGACTCCAGAGGAGAGGTATATTGGTAGGAAACCAGATATTTCTCATTTGAAAATTTTTGGTTGCATTGCCTATGTTCATGTGCCAGATGAGTTGAGATCCAAGTTGGATCCAAAAGCTGAGAAGTGTATCTTTATTGGTTACTCTCTGCGCAGAAAGGGTATAGATGCTATAACCCTTCTACTCGTAAGTTTACAATGAGCAGAGATGTTGTTTTTAATGAGATGAGTAGTTGGTATAAACCAGTAAATGTGATTGATGACGTAGATGCACAAAATGATAATGCTACACAGAATTCACAACAGCAGTCACAAAATATTAGTGGACATGAAGTGTCCTCTAGCAGTGGTTCACATTCTTCACCATGGACAGGTAGATTGAGATCAAGAGAATCTCCTCAAAGCAATGCAGATAGTGGTATGCAGGTTTGATGAAAAGGAAAAGAGAAGGTAGATCAGCCCATGTTTGATGTGAATGCAAGTCACTCTTATGTGGATGGTGAATCCAGTGGCTCAGAATAGAGCATTGATGATGAGTTGGGTATTCCTTCTGTTGTTATACTTGGAGTAAGGAAGATCAGGGATGTTTTGAGAGCACCTGGGAGTGAACCTACTTTGCGCAGGTCTACCAGAGCTAGGTATCCTGTGGATAGGCTGAAATATGATGGATTTATAGCCATTCACTATGCCTATATGGTCAAAGTGATACAGGAACCAAAACCCACTTCTTTTGAGCAAGCCATGGCAAAAGAAAAATGGGAGAAAGCCATGGATGAAGAAATGGATGCCTTGGAAGCAAATGCTACATGGGAATTGGTACCTTTGCCTAAAGATAAGAATGCAATTGGTTGTAAGTGGGTTTATGAGGTGAAACACAATGCAGATGGTTCTGTGAATAGATACAAGGCAAGATTAGTAGTCAAGGGGTATGCACAAACATATGGCATTGATTATGAAGAAACATTCAGTCCGGTTGCAAGGATGGCAAACCGTAAGAGCAGTCATTGCTATGGCTGCATCAAAGGGATGGTCTTTACATAAGATGGATGTAAAGAATGCCTTCTTGCATGGTGATTTGCAAGAAGAGGTCTATATGGAGCAGCCACCATGTTATGTGCATGCTGTTCATCTTTAGTTTGTTTGCAGGTTGAAGAAAGCCTTGTATGGCTTGAAGATAGCACCTCGAGCATGGTCTGACAAGATAGGACAGTATCTTGTCACTATTGGCTTTTAGATTTCCTAGGCAGATTTCTCACTTTATGTGAGAAAAACAGAGAAAGGTATTATGCTACTTGTCATTTATGTTGATGATTTGATTATCACAGATGATAGTGATGAAGATATCCTTCATGTGAAAATGCTATTGAAGCAGAAATTTGAGATGAAGGATTTGGGAGAGCTGCATTATTTCCTGGGCATTGAGGTAATTAGATCACCAAGTGGGATACGGCTCTTGCAGAGGCAGTATGGATTGAACATGCTGTCCAAATATGGGATGACAGGCTGTAAGCCTATTTTAGTTCCTTTGGAGCAGAATGTGAAGCTGAGCGCAGATGCAGGTGAGCTTCTGGAATACCCTACTATATACAGACACATAGTAGGAAGTTTGATTTATATGACTATTACTAGGCCAGATTTGAGCTATGCTGTTGGATTGGTAAGTTAGTTTATGCAGGCTCCAAGAAAATCGCATTTGGATGCGGCTAGACACATACTTAGGTATGTGAAGTCCACATTGCATTATGGAGTACTTTATGAGACTGGGGTTCAGATATAGTTGCATGGATACACTAATGCTGATTGGGCTGGTAGTATTTCTGATAGATGATGTACCAATGGATATGTGTTCTCTTTTGGGAGTGCTGTAGTCACTTGGAGCAGCAAGAAACAACCTACAGTTGCCTTTCGAGCACAGAGGCTGAGTACAGGGGCGCATCAATGGCTGCATGTGAGGTAGCTTGGTTGCATAAGCTACTTTATGATATGCATCAGCCCTACAGATGGGCCAATTGTCATTTATTGTGACAACATGAGTAGTATACACTTGGCAAATAACCCAGTCTATGATGCTAGAACAAAGCACATTGAGGTGCATTATCACTATGTGCGGGAGAGGGTTTTACTAGGTCTTATTGATCTAGTTTATGTCAGCACAGAGGATCAGGTAGCTGACATATTTACGAAGGCATTGGGCGCAGAGAATTTGCGCAAGTTCAGAGACATGCTTGGTGTATAGGAATTGGGATTGAGCTCGAGGGGGAGTGTTGAGATATCGAGCTCCACTCGTGATATGCCAGGGTGACCGTTGTGCATTTATGTCACCGACTTGTTAGCTGCAGATGCGGTTGGTACACTGCCCATGAATAATAGCTAGATGATAGCTATCCTTATCTACTCTAGTTCGTGGCTCAGTTAGTATGCCACCTTAGTTAGTTGGGTTTGGTTTGAGACCCACTTATAGGGTTCTTCTATTTCTTTGTACTAGAGTTCTTTTGGCTTACACAACTTAGAAGAGAAAAACTGTTTTCAGCCTCCACCTGTGTGCGTATTCCCCCATTGTGCAAGCAAGAAAGCTACAAGCAAGACTCCTTCCTTCTCTCCCACAATCTTGACATTTGGTAGCCTTTAGGTACACCAATTTTGATCCCACAAGTAGAAACATGGCACTTACAAGTTAAGGCAGGGTGTAGGATTGGACAATTCAGTCACAGAGATTGGATTACAAGATTTTATGTTTTAAATTTGTTACAATATGCTAGTGTTTATCTTGAATAGGGAATTTTTTGCTTCAATTTGAACTAGAAATTTTTGGCAATCTAAGTTTCTTAGATCAAGTTATAGCCAATTTACTAACAGGGGGTTCTACAAGACTATACTATCATGGCAAGTCACAAAGGGAAGAATAAGGCCTAGGATGAATATGCCCAAAAAATCAAAGATACTTTGCTAGAAAACATACCCCAAGAGAGCAAGATCCTAAGTTGCAAAGAGAACTTTGTGCTCTTAATCATACCATGTGTAAACATGAAAATAGATATACTCATAGGCATGCAAAGCTTTTATCAAGAGTTGAACAAATGGTCTTGTCCAACAACCATCAAATGAAGTCTCCTATTGATAAGTTGGTGGATTCCAAAACCCAAACAAAGGCTTCAATAAACAAATTGGTAGACTCCAATGCAAAAATTATGGCTCAATTTTCTCAACAAATGCAAATGCAAATGGGTACCAAGAATGCTAGGGAAAAAGCATAATCAAACAATGAGCCATCAGTTCCACGTTAGGCACCTAATCTTAACATTCAAAGTTAAGGTATTATTGGATGAAGGGGCATTTCAAATAGTCAATATGAAGTGGGAGAATCTTCACAAAGTAATGATGACTATTTAGGCATCATAAAAGGTGCTAATCCACAAGAATATGGTCTTAATCCTCAAGTTTCTAGGTATCCTTTACCATCGAGAAGGTTCCAAACTAATTCTTAGCAACCTTATGGAAGAGAATCATCACATTTTGGAAGTCCAATGCCTACCAATCATGATCAGTATATTTTGGGAGAGAAACCTTCTTATGAGAGGGAGTTGAAAGATAAAATAGTTTTAGCAAAGTACAATGGGTAGTCATCTTTATCATTTGACCTACAAGGATGGACTTCAAAGTTGGAGTCCTACTTTGACATATTTTCTAGGACTAATGACATGAAGATCCACTTTGCTTTACTACATTTGGAAGGGTTTACACATACTTGGTGGAGGTACATTAAGAAGGAGAACATGCTAGTTTAGAATCGGGATGCATTTAAGACACTTATGGCTAAGGTTTTTGTTTTCCCTCTTGAAAAAGAGAAATTGACATAAAATTGGTATGCCCTAGAGAAAATAGGCATAAGTGTGTGGGAGCATATAAACAAATTTATCAATCTCACTATGTATGTAGAGAGTAAAAGTGATGAAGCCAAACTCCACAAGTATATGTATGGTCTAGAACCTTCATTATTGCAGGTGATGTTATGGTGCAAAACCCCACTACCCTCTTCAAGGCCATTGAGCTTGCAGAGAGGTATGGAAAGAAGTATTAAGAGAGCCTACATTTCAACCCACTTTTGGACAGCTAATAATTGTTTTAAAACAAGTACAAGTTGGCAAATCTTATGGCTGCAATCATGCACCTAGTGGGATCTCTAGAGTGCCGAAATATCCATCATTTGATGCTACTAAGAAAGAATTGATTCTAGGAATATAAAACATGCTAAACAAGAAAGCCAATATGTTGAAAGAAAACTTCCATCAACTTCTCTTCCAATTAATGACAAGTTTATTTCTATGGACCTTTGTAAGGAGCACAAGGAGAAAGAACTTTGTTTCAAGTGTGGAGAGAATTATATTGCAAATCATGTATTGAAATGTACTTGCAGCAAAGCCAAAGTGAATAGCATGATAGTTCTTAAAGTTATTGACTATGAGCTCATGCATCAAGGAGATGATATGGACCAATTTTATGATCCAACGGATGATTTTGATACTAGTTACCCTTTTGATCCAGGTGGATAAAGGATTGTTGTTGGGGGAAAAATCTATGTTTAGATCACTAAGCATTTTGGAATTCTACTATATCTTCAAATACCATTTTGAAAGAAGATAATGACAATTTATGGGCCCTATCTCACTATTATAGCCTGCAGGATAGTTCTCCATTTTGGAACAAATTTAACATTCCATTAATTATTACAAAGAAGTGAATTATATATGAGCTGAAAGTACTTAGTGAGAGCTTTGTTTCAAGCTATAGCACACTTGATTTAGATATACCAATAAAAAATTATGACACATTTATTCTAGCAAGGTATATAGTAGACAACACTATGTCTACCTTTTGGAAGAGCTTACTCATGAATGATTTTGGCCTACATCTCACTATTTTGGTGCTATATAGCTATACATATATTGTATGTGGTCTTTAACTTTGGATTCATATATCTCTTGAAGACTCTTGAAGATTAGGAAATCTTTTATGATGTCTAAATAGGGTATTCTACCATCTCCACTATTTGGCATGTTCTTTTAATAAGTTCTTATTTTGCTTTTGAGGACAAAAATATCAATGTGGGTTTGTCTGGATATTTAGGGTATTTCCATGTACCTACAAATAGAGACATACGGATTGAAGAGTATTCTAGAGTTAAGTATTTTGGCTATACTCCAAGACATTAAGGCTCAAAAAGTGAATACTTCTATTATTCCAACACTTATGCCTTGGTAGATAATCCTCGAAAGAACCCCCCCATTGCAAAGCTACAAGAGGTAGAGATACCTCTTGTAGAATAAGAGGAGTGCATTCTTGCTTGAAGATGAAGAGAAATATTGAAAAGTAAAAGCCAATAAGAAAAACAAATTATTGACCCTAAATGTTGGAGGTAAAGGTGCATATATTTACTTCTTACATCGTGATCATACACATGTACACTACAAGTAGCAGGCACCATCACTATCACTTTATTCTTTATTTTTTCTGTGACTATTGAATAAAGGAAAGCCAATCACACATTGTGACGCTGTTGGAGTTCCCACATACAATGTCTCTCTCTCTTGCTCTCTTGGTCAACTTGCCATAGCTCTTGCTTCTTTCGCTTGTGTGCTTTCTGTAACGTGCCATGTCTAGGCATTTTTTTAGCAGTCCATCGAGAGACGAATCTAAGCGATGCCACCCAACACTCCCATGGAATATTTTTAGTGGTCCATCGAGAGATAAATCTAAGTGACGCCACCCGGCACTCCCATGGAATGTTACGGGGTTTGTTGCCTAAGGTTGCTTGAGTCCGCCTCGCAACAGAACATTCGCAACCGACGAACCCACTAGGATCGACCTAAAATCTGGGTCCCTAGTGGTCAAGGTCACCTGACAGCATTTTGGCGTTGGGTCTTGGACATCCTTCCTTATGTAGAGATACCCAAGCCGAAGCAGATACATGCCCCAAAGAGAATGGAAAATAAGAGGGATGTGCTGCTCAACCTCTCTACCCGTAGGGCATAGTCCCATTCTGGTCCCCTAAAATGGCATGAATCGAGGTTCTACCCTAACAATTCTTAAGGGTCCAAATGTCGATAAAACCTTGTGAGAAGCCTCCCAGTTCTTTGGGACCACCTTGCCGTAAGACAAACCCATCGTGGATTCTCTCCACCCGCTTCCCTTGATAGCTTTAGTTTTCTAATTAGGTCCTATCACATTTATGTGTGACATTTAAAATCAGCTTCGTTAATTAAGTCTTTTAGGGAACATGATTCATTCCCGTAACTTATAACACTGACACGAAAACAAAGCAAATAGTCCTTTTGACAAACAAGTTGCTTAACTTATCTTCAAGTTAATCTTTGCCTTGTGCCTATGCCTCGTGCCCATATAGGAGAAATTATATATCCCTTCTGCCCTGCAAAAGAAACTGGTCCAAATCACATGGAACCACAAATTCCATCCTTTATCTAAAATAGGATCTTCCAACACCATAGACATTGGGCCCACGGTAGTCTTCAACTCCGTTCCAAACTAGGCAAGGGATGTCCAGAGCTCCACCTGATCCACAAGCGGCCTAGGAGTGAGACACCATTTTCGTGGTTGGCCTTTTCACCACTTGACCTTTGACCCGTGAATCGAGCAGTGCCCTCTCGGGTTGAACGATGGTGTGACCTTGGAGATGATCTACCTACAAAAAATATCATTTCCTTAATTAATCCACTTAAGAATCAAGCACAATCAAGGCATTTAGCCCTAATATCATTTTCCAAGAAAACATTCCTTGACCGTCATGGCAATTTGTCATCACAAACCCCTGCCATGAATTTACCATCAATCACAAGCACTTGGAATAATCATCCAAACGATAAACCAACAAGAAGTTGAATGTATAAGCATTTAAGACATTGCTTGGTCAACCAACAAAACCAATTGTATTTCCAAAAAATGCAAGAATAGATGTGATAACATTTCCATTGCATATTTTCTCTCCCCCTTGGGATCAAAGAGCGATACTATGCAAAATTTTAACTTGACTTTATCTTCCTTTCTCCTAAGGCAAATAATGTGAGGCAAGCGTGTAATGATGCAATACTATCTTCCAATGTAAAATAATCCCTAAATTATTGTGCGAGCTGTAATCAACTCATGGTTTGGAAGCACAAGGTAAACTCTTTAACCGTTATTCAATGCGAAACCTTCATAGGATAGATGCAAGACTTTTAATGCAAGATCCTTCCATGTACCATTGATGTATGTTTCGTTGAGGTTTCATTTAATCTTTCTCATGCATGTACTATCTATGTGTATAACCCTCAAGGTAATCTTGATAACTTAAACAATATTATTCTAAGTAAAGACTAATCAAAGTCTTAACAATGCTTAATACTTTAGAATCTTAGATGCTGCTTATGCTATAACATGCCCACCTATTGGCTATCCAAGCATGTTTTTAGCAATCCATCGAGAGACAAGTCTAAGCAACACCGCCCGGCACTCCCATGGAATGTCACGGGGTTTGTTGCCTAGGGTTTGTCGAGTCCGCCTCACAACGGATTTTTTGCGGCAAAACCCACTAGGATTGACCTGAAACTTGAGTCCCTAGTGGTCAAGGTCTCCTGGCAACATTCTAGTGTCGAGTTTTGGACGTTCTACTTTACATAGAGATACCCAAGCAGAAGCATACCCATGCTGCACTTGGTTCAAAGAGAATGGGAAATGAGAGGGATGCAATGATCCACCTCTTTGCCCATATGGTATAGTCCCATTTCGGTCCCCTAAAACGGCATGAATCGGGGTTCTATCCTAACGATTTCTAAGTGTCTGTCGTCAGTAAAACCTTGTGAAAAGCCTCCCAATTCTCTGGGACCACCCTGCCATAGGACAGACCCATCAGGGGTTTCGCCCTCCTGCTTCCCTCACTCGGTGTACTTTAGTTGTCTAATTAGTCCTATCACTTTTAAGTGTGATATTTAAAAACAAATTTCTTAATTAAACCTTTTTAGGGGACCAAGTTCGTTCACGTAATCTTATGGCATTGACATGAAAACAAATTTGAACAGTTTCCCTGGAAGTACTTAATATTAGCAAATTATCGTAATAATAAGTCTTGTTCAAAAGGGACAATATTCGCAATTCGCAAGGATGCACTTTGATTCCACCAAGTTTCTGCCTTGCACTAGTAACAAGGCCCCCTCAAAAATCCATTCTGAGTCACGCTGATCATTTGAGTAGGGCTCGAAGGCCCGGTTAGTGCCATAGCCAGTGCCGACCCATTTTTGGTCCCATCAGTTGTGCGTCTGCCGGGAGCTGTCTCAAAGCTGCGGTTTTCGAATTTAGGGTCTCTTAGGACCTACTTGTTAGTTGATGTCCTTTGAAGAGATCCGTCAAGCAGAACTCTAAAAAAACGAGAGAGCTGAGAGGGCTAGACGGAGGGCCAAAATCAATAGGCATTATTCTCCTAAAAGGAGTAGTCCTGAACCTATTCAAGGGCGGGGTCTTAGTAACCTTAGCTTGAATCAAAGTCTGTGAATCAAAGTCCGTCATGAGGTGGAAGTTCTAGTACTTCCCCCCTCCCAATTAATCTGCCCACTTCGAATGGTGTGACAGATTTTTCTGTCCTGGATCCATTAGCGAATTTGATCATTACCATGGCGCAACCTATTGCAATCCCAGTGGGCATGGCGGATTTGCCAACCTTAGGTTCCTCGTACCCATTTTTAATGGGTTAGTGGAAGAGGATGTAGAGCTTCATATAAGGGAGTTCCAAAAGCTTATATTTAACTGACGCATCTAAGAGAAAGGGCATCTAATGATGTTCTTCAACATGACCCTCAAGGGAAGGGCAACTATATGGTATCAAGGACTTGATGATAAATAGATATATATTAATTTTATAATAATTTATAAAAAATCATTTAGATAATATCATGAAATAATCAATGCATTATATCACCAAAAATTTGCATAGGAAAATATATACCAGATGTGTATAAATTAGGTGTATATTAATATAATTCGATGTCTGAAAGATAAAAGAAAAATTACACATGATTTTTGCATTGCCTAGAATAAAGCTTTCAGAAAAATGATCAGCATTGCACTTATAGGACATAGCTAAATGCAAATTGATCTTTCTAGATTACGTTGAAAGTTTGGCAAATGGTTGGATATCATAATTAAACTATAGAATATCAGTAGAATAAAATAAAAGTTATTTTCTTGCTGAAAACACACGCAATATTAATATTAATGATTATATTAGCAAGAGCATCAATATCATGAGTTGACCCACATATGAATTAGTGAGAAAACCTAACCTAAAATATCGACAATGTTGAAGCAAAAACAACTATGAAATACTCGACAACCATGAAACTCAATTCTCTTCATAACATAAACCTTGCGCGGATCCCTGGCATCACCAAATGCATCATACATTTTCTCATCAGAGCATCTTCACAACATAGGATTCACATTCATTGGAAGTGCAAGCACATGGCTTACCACACCAATTGTAAGCTCCAACCGACCTACAATCTTACCTTGAGATTGTCTCAGGACATCCAGCTATACAGAGGCATATATGTTGCCGGCCCATGTGTGCCATGGAAGGCATGCAAATTCATATAGCCCAATTCTTTCCAACCATGCCTTAGTAGGTTCATGGTCAACATCCAATGTCAAAATAAATTGTGTAGACGTAGCACTTGCAGCATTTACCTTAGGAGAACTCTTTGTTATTGGTGTTGCCTCATGTTTCTCCAAGCGTTTGATCATACTCAGTATCTTCATCATTCTCAACATGAACTCTCCTCTTCCTGGACAGTGCTTTGGTAGATGTATGCCTAGTGTGTGTCATGGCAGCCAACGTAGGTTGACACATAGACAAAGAAGGAGAGAAAGAAGAGGCAACAAATGAAGAACTCATATTCTCCATCTCTATGCTAAAGGCCGAGTACACTACTAATTCACATCTTTTCGTGCCACTTGTCATTTCAGTATGATGTACCTTAGGTCATTCCAAAAAATCACTACATGTCACACTTGAATTGACTAACCATGGCAAAATGAAATTAACTTGTGCATAATAAGGTTGAACCAATCCTTTGAGCATGAATCCATTGACTGCAGGCTGCAGCACCTTGCCTTGTAGATCCTTAAGCGAAAACGTGCCCTACCATCCAATAACTTTAAATACCACAAATGGGCCTACATAACGGAGTTTCAATTTACCCAAAAAATTACCAAGTCGGGAATTATACACCAGAACCCAATCACCTTCTTGAAAATTTCTCTTTTTGATATGATGTTAACCCAAGCTTGCCTCCTCTAATGAGTAATGCCTGAAATGTAGGTAGCAAGAACCCCGTCCTCCTCTAACTTCAAGAGTTGTCTTAACCTGTGGTTCATTGATTCCTGGGGATCCAATTTATATTTGACTACTATCCTTAGGCTTGGGACCACAAAATCCATAGGCACCATAGCCTCCAACCCATACACAAGTCTAAAAGATGTCAACCCAGTTGTAACCTTGTATGCATTCCTAAATGCCCATAATGCTAAATGAAGTTTAATATCCCAATCTTCCCTATTATCCTCAACAATTTTCTTCAAAATGTGGAGTAAAACCTTGTTGGAACTTTTAGCTTGACCATTAGCTTGAGGGTGATACAGAGTAGATTTCTTGTGCAAAATCATATGCCTGATAGTGAGTTCTCTGATCACTTGATTTAAGAAATGCTTTCCCCCGCTCAATAGGACAACCAAATCTGGTCATAATGTTAGAGTATAAAAACTTGGTCACAGTTGCTACTTTATTATCTTTTAATGCATGACCTTCTACCCACTTTGTAGCAAAATCAGTGCAAACCAAAATGTATATGTTACCTGTCCTTTTAGCTACTGCCCGACAAAGTCAATTCCCATTTCTGAAATGGCTCAAGTGGTAATATAAGATGATCTTGCATCCTATCCCTGTCAAGTGGTTGACCTTCCTTTAGACATTGCAAACACTCTTTAGCATATTGATGAGATTCAAAGTAGATTATTCCATCACTAGAAAGCCTTTTAATTAAGAATACAATAGTGCCATGTGGATGCTTGCAAAACTTCTTGCAAATGGACCAATGTTAAGTCTACTAATTTGCATCTTGGATTTACACAAAGTTGTATTGATCAAATACAAGATCCATGTCTATTTTCTAAATATTTGTTGTGTTATTGACTCTCTATTTTTGTTATGTATTTTGACCATTTTGCTACTTCATTGTCTTGCATAATCAACACTACAAACAATGGTGTTATAAGCATTTGTTCACAAGTTGTAGAAAAGTTCTAAGAATTTTAGGTTCTCTATAGACTTGATTGTAGATAGTGGAAAGTAGAGTTGGCCAAACTAGTTGCTATCTTTACCAAATTTTGATTAAGAAAATGAGCTACATTGCCACTGCCATCCATCCCACTAATGAGCAATAGATGATTATAATTCAATGAGGTATCTCTAACATCATCCCAAATGATACTCAAAATTGCATGCATTGTAGGGATTGTCATCTACTGCAATAATATCAAGTTTCCTACCTTATGAGCTCACTAAGCAGAGTTCAACTACATTCTCAATGTGATCAATCCCAATGATAAACATTAAATTTTACCTTTACACATCAATACAAATCTATGTTTGCATTTAAACACACACACACACACACACACACCCATCGAAGGGGTTAAATCTTCTAATGCGTGCTTGTGCATAGAGCACTTCTTGTCTATGGTGACATCAAAGCAACATTATTGCATGATCTCACAATTTTGATTCCTAAGAGGTTATTGTACATGGTTGTCTATTTTTGGACCTTTCTAGGATAATTAATAGGGAGACCAAACCTTTACAGCAAAATCTCTACCAAGGCTGCATTAGTTGACACGATTGCTTTCTACTCACATAATTTTGGGTAGTTGTACCCCCTACACCACAATCCAAAAAATTTAAAAAATAAAAAATTAAAAAAAATGCAAAAAATATATTTTATATACATTAAGTATTGTTTCACTTTCAAAAGAGGCCCATGGTATGTCTAACTTCAAGTATTGATTAACATCTCTCAAGGGAAAATAAAATGGCAGAGTACCCATAGTTGAGAAAAATTTTGTATACAGTAGAGGAGCTACATGAGGAGTATAAAAGGGGTTCTTCCAAAGGACTTGACTAAGATGCCCTCCTTGAAGACCACAGGTTGACTATCTTCAAGCACAAGCACAAAAAATGTGTAAAGATCTACTTAAGCCACATGCACCCTCACTTGGTGGAAGATTGCAAGTTGCTTTTCCACAAGGTGTATCAAGCACCTCCATCTTGTGGTGAGATCACAATCATGTTTTCATGGTGCTATGTGTTTGAGTGATTCCATGATGGGGCAGAAGATCTTGCATGCCACAAAGTGGCATGGGCCAGGTTTGGGGAAAGTGTGATTCGGATGTGCAAGAGTACACCATGGGGGTTGGAAAAGAAGGTTAAGATACGAAGAAGGGCTAATGCTGCCTCTCGAGCTAGTGTCCCTCTTGGAAAGAAGCCTTTCTTTGCAAATTCTATGAGCCAAATTTGTACAATCCAAGGCGTAGATATGCAAGGCTAGTGATTACACTACGGACTTGGAGTCATTGTTGGAGAGATTCATGGCAAGACCAAGGGTACACAAAATAGGTTGTTGGAGCTAAAGGCTTTGATCTAGCAAAAGAATGAGGCACTACTCAAGTACAAGGAGTCATTTGCAGTGATCGAGTGCATAAAGGATGACATTAAAGTGTATGAAGCATGCCTCCAAGAGCTTCGATAGCAAATTTGGTATAATGATGCAAATGTAAAGGAGGTAGAAGCTGACCTGGGAGTGACCCAATCAATGTTGCAATGTCTTGGGGTTAGTGAGAACGTAAAATGACTGGAACAAGAGGTTACATGAAAATGTAGGTTGTATTTGGTGGTTTTTGGTACTCTAGGATTATTGAAACTTTGGTGGAATTGGTACTTTATTGCTTCCTGATTGTTTTGGATACATTTGGTACTCTTGAAACCCTTTTATTATCATTTGATGCTTCTTGGTACTCTCTTTGGTTGTTCTTGTTACATTAAAAAGCTTATTTGTACTGCTTCATGCTTTGGGGATATTTTGGTGGTTCGTGTACTCTTTGGCATATTTTAAGCTCTTTGGTACTTGAAGCATTTGGTAGGACTTGATACATCCTTTTTGAACCTTTGGTGCACTTATTCGGCCCTCAGCCACGTGTCATATTCGGCCCTCGGCCCAAGTGCCTTAGCTTGTTTGAGCAACTTTGTCCGAGTCTGCGCCTCGGCCCGTTCGAGCCAACCTGTCCGAGCTACGAATTCGGCCCTTGAACCATGTACCTTGGCCCATCCAAGTGACCCACTCGGACCCTACAATTCGGACTAGCTGGGCTGAGTGTAAATTTTTATCAGATTCTCAGAAATTTGACCTGACTCGGCTAGAGCTCAGCAGCGCAAACTGTCGAAAGTCCTGATGCTCAGAACTTAATTTTGGCACACGGAATAGACAAAATCGTAGGGAGTAGCTGCTTAGCAGCTTGAAGTAGGCAACGGCGAGACCCAGAGACCTAAACGCAAAGCACTAAGCAGTTTGGCCAAAAACAAGTGAGGCAACATATTAGAAAAACCCTGAACCCTGTCAAGGCGGCCAAAAAATTGATCAACAAGCCTATCAGGCCCAAAACAAAGCAAGAGTGCGTAAGACGCTTCGAGATTGTTTGCTGCACTCACCTTGAATTTCCGCACTTGAATGCACTTAAGGAAATTGAAAGCTTGATTGAGCACAAGTGCACAAGAAGTGACACGCACACTGAGTGACCATAAATTGAGGATTGTATTCAATAACTGAAGGAACTCACTCAAATAAACCACTCAAAGAACCCACTAGTAGGAGAGGACCCAAGATATAGACAAACCATCAACGCGCGAAGTAGGACCAAGCTGGTGGTGTCAACAACATGGATTTGACAAATCTACTCAACCTAATCGATAGCTTGGTGGAGCACGACAATATGACTATGGCAGAAGGAGGGTCAGACCATAGGTCTAATGAGAAACTCGACTTGAACGTCTTCCCGGAGGCTATTCAGCAGGGCTGGTCAGCAGCTACGATGCACACGCCCGGTACAAGCACCACGACAGGACAGCAGACGCTATCATCGCAGACCTAGAGGAAGAGAGAAAACTAGCCCACAAGGCTTTGCAAAGCATAGTCGAATACAATAGGGACCAACAGGCTAGGAGCCAAAGGCAAAGCATGAAGTTGCGTGAGGTACAGTGAGTGCTGAACTTAGTAGGTGGAAACCGAAAAAATCACGAGAGAGCCCTAGAAGGAGACTTGACATTGAGCGAGCTTCTCATGAAGCGACTGCTAGATAACACGGCAGTAGAGCAAAGTGCCGCGGCACTAGCGACATCGCTGCTCGCAAGATTAGGAGCGAACCAAGGCTCAAAGAGCTAGTCTAAAATCCCTATTGTTGCCAAGCAACTCAACAAATACCAACCCCATGACGATCCATACAACTTTGTAGAGTAGTTCGAGCTACCTCAACGACCTGACTCAACGCTCTCAAGCGTTCGAGCTCTGCTTAGGTGACAAGGAAAGGACTTGGTATACAAGTCTAGATGTCACAAAACGAGCCAACTTCAGTGGCATCAAGGATCTCTTCATTAAGATATTTGCCGAGCCTGGATACTCTGATAATCTGCTAGTACGCTTGATGAACGTCAAGCAAAAAGAGGAGGACATTCACGACTACATAACCCACGTGAGGAGTCTCTTTAAGAGAATCCCTATGGGTGAGTGATCGATTGAAAGAGCAGTTTCGATTGTATTTATCAATGGAATTTGAGACGAGGAGTTATATAAGGCTTTGGCAGGCAATTCGAGCTTGCAACGAGATGCGCTAGCTAGAGTGTTTAAGGAAGCCATCAGAGTCGATGATCAGCTGAAAGAGCGGAGCTCCAAGAGCTCGAACCTAGAAGAGACCAACTCGCGAAGCTCAGAGAGAGAGTCAGCCTCTAGTGAGCGATGAGTCCCATCATCCCAAGATAAGGGGAAGGCCACCGAGACGAACCAAGACTTGGCTGATGTAAAGATGGAGTTAGCCAAGTTGCAAAACATGTTGAGATGGCCAACGCACCCACACGTCCAATGCGTGTACTATGGCAAAAACCACTTACCAACCGAGTGTCAAGACCCTAGGTCAAGACCTTGTGCTAACTGCGGTAGGTTCGGTCATGACGTCGTGCATTGTAGATTACCAAGACGACTTTCGTACTCGCAACCCTATGGCCAGCCTTACCTAGCGAACAGGCCGCAGCCATTCTTCGGAAGGGGAGCCCCATTGGCCCTTCCTGTGCCTAACGACATTAAGCCAGCTATTCCTAGGATGGACATAAACCCTACTGGCATATCTAGACCACCTGGTCCTTACGTGACCCATCCACCGAGCGATACTCCAGTCCACTACGTGGAAGAACCAAATGAGAAAGAAACTTACATATGCCCTTATGTCTCGCATGATGATGAGGGAAACGCTGTCCTCATGGATTATCGCCCCATGCCAGTGATGGCGTTAGGAAGAGGACGAGGTAGAGGCCTAGGAGGGTAGACCCAGGATCCAATCACCTGTTGGACTTGTGGTCACTCAAGTCATGTCTCATCACGCTGCCCTGAAAGGGAGCAACAAAACAAAGACAAGGCTAACCAAAGGTGTGCTGAGTGCAGAATCACTCATCTCTTCGTCAATTGCCCAAAGTGAAAGCCGTCTTCTAGCTCAGCCAACGTACCATCTGTCCCATTGGGGCTGTTTGGTGTCGAGAACCTCGATGCGGAGGCTACACCTATCCAACCCACTTACATCCAATAGCTTTCTTTCCCTTTGGCAATGATACTAGATCCCAAGTCTTATTGGCCTCTAATGCAACCATCTCCTCATCCATTGTTGCATCCCAATGAGCATGACCAAAAGCCTCCTCAAAACATGTGGGCTCAACATCCTCAATCACTTTCACCATATAAGCATAATAGTGAGCTGCATAACCTTTAAAACCAAATCTGGTAACAGGGTATCTCACCCTGCTAGACTTGCGTACCACTGGATCACTCAATGGAGTCTTTGCATTGACGCGTGCTCTCTGCACACCTAGAGTTCTCACTGAAGGAATGACAAGCTCATCATCCAAGGTCTCTGAGCCATTGGAGTCTCCATCAAACTGCTCAAAAGCACGTGAGACATATTCTCCCCCATTGTTAGTCCTAAGGCATTTCAGCCTATACCCAGTCTGGTTCTCAACAAGAGCAAGCCAACGCTGAAAAGACTGCCAAGACATCAGACTTTTGCTTTATGGGATAAGACCACACTTTCCTAGAAAAATCATCAATGAAGGTAACAAAGTACTTCGCGCCACCCATAGACATACATGGCATGGGTCCACACACATCTGAATGCACCAAAGCCAAGGGCTCACTCATGCATGGCCTACCCTATTTCTTATGCATAGACCTATTCTGCTTACCATAAAGATAATGATCACACGAGTCAAAACATGCATAGTCCAAAGGCAGAAGATACTGCAAACTAGATAACATTTTCATTCCCTTCAAAGACATATGCCCCAAACGGGCATGCCAAAGTGATACATGTGGGATAGAACCCACTGCCAAAACATGGTCTATAGAAGACCTAGATACAATAAGAGGATAGAGACTGCCAGCCTTGGTGCCTCTAGCAAGCACAAGTCTGCCTCTGGTAATCTTCCAGGCAGAATTCCCAAAACAGACATGAAACCCTGCATCATCCAACTGTCCTGCAGACATAAGACTGCGCGTAAGCGCAGGTACATGACGTACATCCCTGAGCAAAAAGGAACTGCCAGTGGAAAACTGCAATTGAATATCTCCACAGCCCACAATATCAAGAGACCTGTCATCTCCAAGTCTGACTGATCCAGATACAGTATGGTAAGAGTGAAACCACTCACGGTAAGGCGTCACATGGAAGGACGCACCTAAATCCAATAACCAGCACTGTGCATACATACTAGGTGTCTCAGTCAAGTGTGAGGCATCAGAAGAACTAGCTGCAAGTATGAATTCATCACCACCATTGGAATCCTCGGTCTGCATGACATTAATTTCCTCAATCTTGACGTTGGACTTCGCAGGTACTATGCTACGATCAGAGGACTTCTCTTGCACTTTCTCTTTTCCCTTATCCTTGCGCTTCTCATTGCGCAAATCATGACACTGTGGTCTGATATGGCCCTTTTTCTCACAATGATGACAAGTGACATTAGCGTTGCGCCCACGTGACTTACTGCGCGACTTTCCATGAGATTTAGACCGACCCTTCTGTGAGTCACGGCCACGGCCATGACCACGATCATTCCTATCATTCCTGCCTCTAACTATCAAAGCATGTGAAACACGAGAGGCATCCAAGTTTTTGTGATTAACCTCTTCCTGCTGCCCAGAAGAGCACTCTCAACATCATTCAGTTTCAGAGTAGCACTAGAGGCACATAGGGCAGTGCGGAATACATCCCATGACTCATTCAGAGTCCCAAGCAAGAAAAGAGGAGTTACTTCCTCTCCAAAGGTGATATCCTATGAAGTCAGGTTCTTCAGTATAGCATGGAACTGGTTCAAGTGAGCAGACATAGTCGCATTATCCTTCACGCGCAGATCCATAAGCTGCTTCAACCAGTACATCTAACTCGCCGGACTTTTCTTATCATAAAGATTCTTGATCTTATTCCATAGATCCCATGCACTCTGTGCTTCCTCAAATACATTATAATGTACCTGTTCAGTGAGAGACAATACAATCGTGGACTTGCATAGCTCATCAAGTTCAAGCTAGTCATCATTGTCCATAGTTTCAGGCTGCTCCCCGCTCAACCGAAGTGGCTTAATCTGAGATTTCTGCACCAAGACCTGCCAAATTTGACTCTTCCAATAAGAGTAGTTGGTACCATCCAACTTTGTGATGTTAAATATTGCATTATCAGTTGAAGAGGACACCATAATGTAGGCTGGAAATGCACAGACAATGTAAAACTGCTGGCTGTTTTACTGCAGAAAATGCCCAAAATCCACTAAAATGAGCTCCAAATGGCGAGAAAAGTGTGCCAAAAGATGCTGCCCACTTAGTACTAGGTGCAGTACACCAAATCAGGATATTTCAGCATAAAAAATACTACTCAGTCCAACAATAAATGCTTGCTATAATAAATTTTAGAACTGCAATAATGAGAGCAAACTGTCCCAAAACTGGATCTAATGTCAACTAAACAATGCTAGGTCCAAAGCCGGCATAAAGAGGACAAAGCAAAGCCAAATGACAGTGAAAATACATGAGCATAACATCGAGAAATGTCAAATAGCATCTGCCAGTAAGAGGCACACCCCAGACAATCTAGGCAAAATGTACCTGCAACTGCCAAAACCTGACACAAATAGGTGCGTGCTCAAAAGAAAGTGGATCCAAAACTGAGACTCAGCTCATAAGCATCCTGTTAGCCAAGACATATACTCAATGCAACATCCAATTGTCAGAGTATAATCCCAAAGTTTCAATACATCTATAACTAATCAATGACACAGACTGCTCCAATAAATGTAACTGCTCCAATAGCATGTAATCCATGCTCAAGGTCAAGTAAGTATGCAAGATGCTCCCACTGGCACAAAAGGCATACAAACGAGCTCAAGGGCACAAGCAACCCAAGACAAAGTACCAGTGACAAGTGACCAAGTCAATGCGTCATACACATCCCAAGAGCATGACATACATGAAGCAACTGATGGAAGCAACCAACGAGCAATACATAATTCCAAAATAAGATCTCTGTCAACTCAATGACATCCGATAGCAACCAAGTACATGATCAAACTGAGTCAAAAATGCTCAAATACATCCAACGCAAAGCTCCCAATGTCGATAAGGCATAGAAAAACCAAGCAACATATATCATGAACCAAAGCATGTAATGTATGAAGCCTAACTGTCAAGCATAGACATGAGGCATAAGCAACCCAAGAGCATGCCAAGTCGGTCCAAATGCCAGTGAATACCAACCAAGACAAAGCTTATCCGTAGCTCAAATACATTCCATAGACTCAAACATGAGCTCAAAGTCGTCCCCAAATGTCAGATACATGATGGCAAATCCCAAAGCATACATCCGGTACCAATAGGTAAGTGACAAAGCATCCAAAGTACCTTCAGCCCACTGTTTTAGGGGATTGGAATGGGACTATGCCCTATGGGCAGAGAGGTCAAGCGCCACATCCCTTCCCATCCTCTTTGAACCAAGTGCGGCATGGGTCTGCTTCGGCTTGGTTATCTTTGCGCAAAGTAGGATGTCCAAAAGTGACACTAGAATAATGTTAGGAGACCTTCACCACTAGGGACTCAAGTTCAGGTCGATCCTAGTGGGTTTGGTCGCAAAAATTCCGTTGCAAGGCAGACTTGAGAAACCCTAGGCGACAAACCCCGTGACATTCCATGGGAGTGCCAGGCGGTGTTGCTTAGACTCGTCTCTCAACTGACAGCTAAAAACGTGCTTGGATAGCTGATAGGCGGGCACGTTACAAGTATGGCTTGGATATGTTATCCAAGTATGATATGATAGCATATAAGCCTCTTTTAGTGCCATTGGAGTAAAATTTGAAGTTAAGTTCTGATGTTGGGGATGAGATAAAAGACCCTACTATGTTTAGGAGGATAGAAGGAAGTTCAATTTACATGACTATCACAAGGGTAGACTTGAGCTATGCTAGTGGCCTTGTTAGCCACTTTATGCAAATATCTAAAAAGCCTCAATTGGATGTAGCTAGACAAATATTGAGGTATGTGAAGTTCACTTTGCATTATAGACTTTTTTATGAGACAAGTAAGGATATACATGTATTTGGATACACAGATGCAAATTGGGTTGGTAGCATGTCTAACAGAAGTTCTACCAATGGATTCATCATTTCCCTTGGTAGTATAGTAGTTACATGGAGCGAAAAAAAGCAACCTACAATTGATTTATCAAGTACAGAAGGCTACTTATAGAGGTGCTGCTATGGTAGCATGTGAGGTGGTATGGTTGCAAAAGTTATTGGGTGATTTGGATGTACAAGGAGATGGTCCAATTGTCATTCACTATGACAACATGAACAACATACAACTAGCTAGGAACCTAGTGTTGCATGCTAGGACAAAACACATTGAGGTGCATTACCACTTTGTGAGAGAGAAGATACTTGTCGGAGAGATTGACTTGGTATATGCTAGCACATATGATCAAATAGCTAATATTTTCATAAAGGCATTGGGTGTAGAGAAGCTTTGAAATTTTTGAAGCTTACTTGGAGTTGCGGAGATACATTTGAGCTTGAGGGGGAGTGTTGAGATGGTAAGCTCAATACGTGCCAACATTAATCATGGACCACTTGGCTAGATGGATCCGTATGTCTACACTTAGAATGTGAGTGGTCATTATGATCCTCACATGGCCATTGATTCATTACTTATTATATTTAGTTTGTTACACCTACCTAAAGCTAGTATATTTATACTACTCATCAATTATTATAGCTAGTTATGCACTGTTTGACTTAGTAGGCCACTTTCCTTTATATTGTAACTTATCTATACTTTGTGTACATCATATTGTGAGTGACAAAAAAGAAGAAGAAACTAGCACAAGGAAAAGTTTTGGCCTCTATCTCTCTTCTCGTGTTCTTGTGTGAGCTTCCTCTTGTGTGTATGGTGTGTGTTTGTTGCAACAACTCAAGCAAGTCCCCCCACCATGCCATTCTTGACAGGTTTTATTGAAAGTCCCACGTCTCATTACTTTACTTTGAAGGAAGGATCCAACAAAAACTTGCTTACAAGTTCTATGGACCCTATAGGAACTTGAAGCATATTGGAGGCTTGGCGTATAGATTGAAACTTCCTTCTTCCACTAATATTCATAATGCATTTCATGTTAGTCAGCTCAAACCCTTTTCTAGTACCTAGGTGAAAATAGTTGATGAGCTATCTCCCATGGATGAAGGTCTTATTTAGTACATCCCTGAGGAGATCATTAGCGAGACATAGCCCTAATTACAAAATATTGAGATATGAATTATCTCATTTGAATCCATTTCTAGGTTATATGATTCAATTATATTGGTGCTTTGGATGTGCAATTCTTAGATATCTTAAATCATTTAAAGACTTAATAAGCTAATTAATGATATTACAACTCATGTAGGCTTTACATAGTGAAACAGACATGGAGGAGGTAGCTCATCACGTTTAATAGGATTAGTTATTACTGCACTACCTCTAGAGAGTAGGTCACATGATCCAAAGGGCAACATAGAGTATCCACTTGATCTAGATGATGAGAACACTTCATCCTTTGGAGAATCAAGTGATGAGTCTTAGATATATATTATTGTATTGATGTGTACTAATAATTTGATAGTGTCACTTTGACACATACATTGTATGACACTTAAATCTGTACACACACACACACACACACACACACACACACACACACACACACACACACACACACACACACACACACACACACACACACACACACACACACACACACACACACACACACACACACACACACACACACACACACACACACACACACACACACACACACACACACACACACACACACACACACACACACACACACACACACACACACACATGCTATAAATACATATATAAATATATGTGTATGTGTGTGTGTATACATGTGCATATGTATGTATGCATGTATGTATATGTGTATGTATGTATGTATGTATGTAAATGTAAGTGTGTGTGTGGACGTTTCTTATATCAATATCTTTGTTAATGTTAAGTATTACATCTTTCAAACTTGTGCATGAAATCAAAGTAAAAAGTTGGTGTTCTTAATATAATTGTTCATTTTTGTCTTGATATTTTAACTTGATCCTCAAGTAGATCTCGTGTTATCTTGTCTTGATCTTTTTATTTATAATGGAGTAGAGTGCATATGAGAGAGAGAGAGAGAGAGAGAGAGAGAGAGAGAGAGAGAGAGAGAGAGAGAGAGAGAGAGAGAGAGAGAGAGAGAGAGAGAGAGAGAGAGAGAGAGAGAGAGAGAGAGAGAGAGAGAGAGAGAGAGAGAGAGAGAGAAGATCTATGTCATACGTGCGAGATAGAAGTTCAATCTGCCTCAGGTATGCACCAAGAGATATTGTGGTGCCTAGCTACTAAAATAGTAGACGTCATTTAAAGAACAAAATCTTGTAATCCACATAAATAGATATTTAATTTATAGTACAAGAGATGCCTTGCAAATTGTTGGCCTAAGCAACGTATTTTGTGTCACCAAAATGGCAAATTAGTGGCATCATGAATGCCATTTAAACAATCAATGCCTTGCAAATTGGTGGCCTAAGCAATGTATTTTGTGTCACCAAAATGGCGGATTAGTATCATCATGAATGTCATTCAAACAACAACTAGTAGTGATCAATTGGTGCACATCGGATGGTGTATGCTTGCATAGTGAATGCACGAAGGTCCCCAAGAACAAAGAACTCTACAAACCTTCATAATTGCAACTAAAAAGCAAAAGGAAATTTGCAGGACATGAGATAAAAATACAAATTGGGTGCAATATCCCCCCCATGCCTTGTGTGAGCGTTCACAAGGCATGCATTTATAGATTTATTTATCTTTAAGCTAAACAATTGTCCACTTTACAAATAGCACGCTTTTGCTTTTGCATTTGCCCAAATATAAAGTAAGGCGTTTGGGCGTCCAAAAGTGGCGGGTGTGCCCAAATACAAATATTAGATAATGAAATATTGCCACCACGCCTTTAGTCATAAGTCACGTGTCCATAAAAAATAGCAATTCTTCTAGGCATTTGGATTCACGCTATCACTCAGTGCTTTCCAACGTCATCACCACGTGCTCTACACATCAGTTAAAGCATTCACAATTGTTAGAAAAGAATTAGATAAAACAATCCAACAAAAGTGAATACTTAGCAGTCTTCAGCTATAAAATAATTAAATAGGTTGAAAATATGTCCTGACCTTAATTTAATTCAAGTGCACACTCTAAACTTGTAAATGTTCATTAATTTAATATGTACTTTACGGAATCACCTGCTTTCACCCATGCACACATTAAATTAATCTGATCCCTGAAAAGGACATGCGTCCTCGTTAACTTCTTGCACAAGGAATCCACCTTGTGTACGAACCCTGGCAAATAAATATAATCACGGAATCCACCATGGAATATGCCTCATGGCATCATACCCTCGGGGTGGGATAACAATTGTCCTCAATTGCTATTAACTCAATGTGGAGCGAGCAGTGAGGGGCAAGCACTTAGGTCATGCGCGTGCATCCATTGGGCCTCTTCAATAGGATGATTTTTAAACTTAATCAAATATCTAGAATATCTACGGCCAGTTCTAATGGTCATAAAGTCAGTGTCTAGAATAGTTTCTAGTTCAAGTATTTCAGTTTCTTCTTCTAACAAAGGAGGATTTTCATAGACAGTGTGGACATGTAATTGGCCTCTAAAAGGTCGTAACAAACTAATATGAAAAGTATTATGGATCTTCTAATGTTTGGGTAGTTCTAATTTAAATGCATTATCATTGATCTTGTGAAGTATTTTGAAATGTCCATAAAACCTAGGTGCTAATTTAACAATAGGGTGTTTCTCAATACTTTGCAGTATTCTCTTTTCAATGTGTAACCAAACATAATCACCAACACTGAAAATCATGGCTTGTCTTTTCTTATTAGCTTGTTTAGTGTATGATTGTTGGGCTTTCGCAATCATGTCTTTAACTTGAGAAAAAATAGTAGCATGCATATTGGCAATATCATGAGCAGCTTTAACTTTATTCGACAATGATGCGATAGGTGTAGGCAATCAATGTCCATAAATGATTTCCAAATGTGCTTTATGAGTAATTGTGTGTGGTGTATTATTGTATGAAAATTAAAGTAGATGTAAATGTGTGTCCCATGTTTGTGGTTTTGAAATTGTGTATGCACGCAAAAGATCTAGAATTATACTATTAGTAGCTTCTGTTTGCCCATTGGTTTTAGGATGAAATGTATATGAGAAATCAATCTTAGTACCCACATTAGTAAACAAAGTAGTCCAAAAATTATTACAAAATCTAGAATCACGATGAGAAATAATAACTTTTAGCAAACCATGATTAGTGAAAACAATCTTCAAGAACAATTGTTTATCTTGAGATGTAGTTAACGTTTTTTTGCATGGTAGAAAATATACTTGTTTGCTAAACTGATCTACCATAGTCCAAATCATATCATGATTAGCTTGTGTATTAGGAAAACCAATCATAAAATCCATTGAAATATATTTCCATGGATGTCTAGGAATTGGTAAAGGCATTAACAAACCATATTTCTTACCATGATATCGCTTGACTCTTTGGAAAATTAAACACTCAGAAACAACCTTAAAAACATCAGATTCCATTTGCGGTCAGTAAAAAACTTCAACCAATGCTCTTAAAGTGAAAATAATACCTCTATGACCTTGATATGGAGGATTATGAATTTCGTGCAACACAAATGATCAAAATTGAACAATGATACAATCTTTTCTCATAAAACATAAATCCATCAGAATAAGACAAAGAATCAATTGGAATCCAGTTATTAGCAACTAATTTGTTCCAATCAGCTTGAAAACTAGGGTGATGGTCATAGGTATCCTTCATAGGAGTAAGGGAATCAAAAGATAGAATGGAAATATTATGGATACTTGGTCTTCTACCCAAGGCATTGGCAACAACATTTTCTCTTCCTGATTGATGTTGGATAAGTGGATGAAAACTTCGAATGAAAGCAACTCATTGAATATGACGGTTAGAAATTTGTGGCTGAATAAGGAGATCTTTGATACTTTGCTGGTCAATTTTAATCATAAATTTGGATCTCGTGAAATAGTGTTTCCATTGATGTAAAGCTTGAACTAGGCTTTGGAAAAATTCACTCTTGTCAGGGTTAGCATACAATTGATTCTATTTCAACAATTTGAAACTAAAGATAGATGGTCACAATGCTTATTCTCATTCTTACTGAAAACTAATATATCATCAAAGAAAATAATCACACAATTCTGATACTTAAAAAATATACGATTCATCATACAACTGAATATAGCTGGTGCATTGGTCAAACCGAAAGGAATAACAATAAATTCATAATGACCAAATTGAGTTCTAAATGTAGTCTTAACAATGTCAGGTGTATCCAAGTGTAGTTGATGATATCTAGATTTGAGATCTGTCTTGCTAAAACAATGGCCCTTGAAGAAGAGCTACGAAGCTCTACCCCAAGACCTACGGACTACTTTTTGATCAAGCGTTTCAAGCCGAGCGACCATGGCTATCTCTCACATAGCCGATGCGCAATGCCTACCTTATGGGTGTAGCGAGCTTACCTCCATGCCGATCGAGTTATCTCCTCTCCTGTGCACTTTGGTAGCTCAACGATCCAAGTGCAACCTTCAAGCAAGCTCCATCCTCAAGCTCCATGCTCTAAGCTCCATAGCTGCGAGAAAGACAAGAGAAGAGAATAGAAGAGGAGAAGAGAGGAGAAGATGGAGAGCTTCTCCTCCCCGGTCCACACCCTCACACACTCACTCCCTCACACTCTCACACTCCCTCTCTCAAGCACAAGCTCAAGCAAGTAAGAAGAAGAAGAAGAAGAAGAAGAAGAGGAAAGCCACTTTTGGTCACACACAAGAATGAGCTTCTCATTTCACTTTTCAACTTTATATACAAAACCCTAAATCCCTTTTGGGCAGTCATGCCCTTATCCCCTTTTTTACATGGCCGACCATGGCCTAGGCCCTTTTTCCCATTGTCCTTCTATCTTCCTAGCTTCCTTTCTACCGCTCGTCTACATTTACAAATTGCACGGGTGAGAGCCCTGTGCTCCTTAAATTAAATCATGATGCGCTTGCGTTCTTTTACAAAAGTATTGACTTGCGCTTTTCCTTGTGTGCCTTTTTCCCTTATTTGGGACTTTTCTGTGCTTGTGTTTCTAGATTTTTCTTGGCGTGCCTTTGTCTTCTGTTTCACTTTGCCTTGGTCTTTGTCTTCTGCTTTAGCTTTTCTAGATTTGCCACCTTGTTTGTTTGACGATTAACATTAACCCCCTCCTAGACGAGTGCCAGTCCCATGGCACTCGCTGTCATAGGTAGCAGGCTTTGGCCTACACTGAAGACGTGGATGGAAGGGGCATCGATGGTTGCCATGGAGGAGTGTTGGTGGTGGTGTGGAGGAAGGTTGTTGGGGGCATGTTGGTGGCCTAGGTGGCTGGTGGTAGGGTGGTTGGAGTTAGTGGTAGGGCAGTTCTTTGTGGGGGATTGCACTGATGGCTAGCACAAGTATTGATTTGTTGGGGATTCTGCACATGACGATTCTTGGCGGGCTTGCAGGATGATAAAGGATAAGAATTCAGAATTGGGTGTCGATGAAGAGCGAATGACACTTTTGTTGGAGTCATCAATACCTGCAATTGAAAACCTCTCATAACTGGTCTCGCCCTAGGGGTAGTGCTAGGCTTCTCTAGCGTGCACACTTAGTTTGGGAGATAGGTCAAACTTGAAGCAAGCTGAGAGTATTGTCTTGCACTTGAGGACCCAAACTGTGTATATATTTTGGTGTCGATATTATGTTAGTGCTCGTACATACTTAGATATTACGTAGTTAGAAGACCGCGGGCTGGTTTCTCGTAACAATGTGTAGGTAAGCAAAGTTGTCCATGCTAAGAAGAAGGACATGAGACGGTGTATGAGACATCCTTTGCATTGTGACTGCATGACATAGGATAATTGAAAACAGGGACACCGCACTTTCAATAGCTAGCAGCTATTGGACTTGCTTGATGAGGACGGTATACTTTTCATGGCCATTCGTGGTGCGGTGCTTACCACAATTGATTGCAATGGTATTAAGGCAGAGTGCAAGAGGGAATCGTGCGAATGGGTCAGGGTGATAGGTCTAACCATAGGCAAGGCAAGCTCCCTAGGTATGTCCTGCCCTTGATGTGCCCTAAACAATTGTGATGCTAAAGGGCTAGGGGACTAGGGACGGAGCCAGCCGACCAAGGTCACTCGACGTGCCTAATTTGAGGACTCCTAGGTGCTGTGTTGTGATCGTGGGTGCTTCATATATTTTTCTTCTTTTCTTTTCTTTTTTCCTTTTTCGTTTTCTTTTTCTTGTGCTTTTTTTTTTTGGACTTGCCTGAGTACAACCATTCCAATATATTGAGGCTATCAGCCTTTCAATGGGTTGGGAAATGTCAAGCTTCGAAGGCTCAGGAATTGGATATTACAGTGATGATTGTGCCCTAGACTCGTTGTTAAAGAAGCACTCGTTGAGATGGGGAGATCCACTTGAGATATTGCAACCCTCTTTGGAACGTGCGATGTTGGTACAATTGGGGTAACAGCTACCATGAGTGCCCGGCGTAGAGTATAACCCAGAAAGAGGAAGTGGTTAAGATCATGCTTTGGCCCATGCGATGTGGGCACTTGCACGGGTGATTTTTGCTTTCGATAGCGTGGCTTTGTTGTGGCTCTTTGTGGGGTTGGTGGTCTTGCGGTGACTTGGGCATTGGACACTTTCATCCTGCATCCACTTGTCACTTCATGAGAGTACATGCACGACATATGCCGCAACTATAATAAAGCAGTGCAACAGAAGGAGACATCACTTATCTAAATTCCATGGTGTTGACTTAGATACTTATCACCTGTGCTTGATTAGCTTTTTTGTTTGCTTAAAGACGTGAAATATATTAAACACATATATGAAAAGTTTGTACAATTGGGGAACATGTCAGCATTTAACCATTTAAAGACAAAAAGTCATGGCCAGGTAGCATTTGATAAGCCTTTTATACAAGATGGGGCTACTCTATTTGTACGAGGCGGGGCGAGTCTGGGTGGTCGGGCAACTGAGGCTGTGCTGGTGAGGGGCTCCTGTGAGGCTAGGCGGGGAAAATGTCGGCCGGGACCTAAATGGTGTAGTCCCTGGCCGCAACTATTTCCAAAATGCTTTTAACCAATGCATCAAGTTTCTACTTGTCTCGAGCTGCCCTCTCCTCTTTTGAGCACCTGGTGCTCGAGCATCTGGGCTGGGAGCTTGCACGATCGGTGTTTCCATGCCCCCTGTGCTCTCTTGAGCTTCCATTACCCTGGCTTGGGGATTTTTTGGCCTATGTCCGGGGCAGTGTTGCTTGGGGCCTCATTTATTTGCATACCTTTTAAGGGTAGGTACATAGCGTTTCGATGGAGGAGCTTGTGCTACAGGCTCCCTTCGACGGCGGATAGCGTCCTTGCAAGCCAGCTGCACCACTAGGTGCTCCATGTCGGCTACCGTAGGGGACCTGCAATATGCGAACCAAGGATTAGGCCTTGAGGCATGATAAAAATGTTCGCATGGAAGGGATTATACAGTGGGTTATCAAGTGCATGTGATGAGGAGGGGAGAGGTGAGGCATGTAGTGTTTGTTGTAGAGGGATGGCCCCCATGATGATGTTTGTTTTGCCTCCAGCCATTAGTAGATCTTGGCTCATGCTAAGTTGCGTGGACTGGTTGTCATGGAGTGGGGTAGGGCTCATCCTCGGAAGGATAGACCAGAGAGGGAAAAAGGTGTATAGAAAGGGACGGTACTCTGTCTACACCATCAGAGATGTTGATCAGGGCTTCCTATGGTGGTAATGAGGGTTGCATGCCCTCCACCTGGAGGTGGGAATGGTCACACAACTTCTAAACGTGTGGTGAGAGGAGGAGCTGAGGAGCTTAGCCTGTTGAACCCAACTCTTCTCCTTGCGCTTGACTATCATTGCTTGTGTGTGTTGATATTGTCTATACAGGGTCACAAAATTCATTGTTTATTTATTTACATATTTTCGAATCCATGCCACTTCACGAGGATAAAAGCCAATTGTAGAACTCTAGATTGTACTAGAGTGTGGCACACGCATCTAGTACTCATGGCAGCTTACTCAATACCGATAGATATTTTGCAACATCAAGTAACATGGAACCTTGTCTGAGTCTACTGGCAACATGTAATTCCTCCTCAGTGAGAACCTTATCAGACAAAGAGTTCTCTTGGCTAGTTTCAGCTAAGTTTGTATCCTGAATGGCAATCAGTACACTCGAAAGGAAGTTGGTGCCACATAGGTTGGGTCTCTTTGAGACCGCCATTGGCGCCATTTGGACAATCACTCCTCTGAGACTGTCATGATCTGGGCTCCTAGTTTGGCCATTGCAACACGGTTTTCAAACCAACGTTGTTCAAATTGACTTCGACCCTCTGATTGTCACTTTAGTTGCTCTATCTCTAAGAGATTTGGTTGGTAGAGCACATCATTGAATGTTACAGTTAAGCATAGTTCGTCGGCTTCCTCGTCAGAGGTGAGTTGCATGCGTTCATGCAAGCTTGTTATAGTGCTCGTCAAGATGTTCTTGCTCTTCCCAGGATAAGGAAAATGGCAAGTATTCTTCAAGATACTCTTTAGGAAATGTGCCCCTGTCTGCCAAGACATAGACATGTGCGAACACTTTGAGCTTAGGATCTAACTTGGCTAAGCATTTTGCGACACTTCTATGTTCAACGAGGGCTTGCTTGATTGCTATCTCATGCAAGGTTCTAGGAGTTTGCCTAGGATTTAGCATAGCTGGGGGCTCAGGCCTAGATGAGCAAGATTGGTCAACGCTAGGATTTCTTATGCTCTTGGGGTTTCCATGTTTCTCTTGAGGCTTTGTTATTGCGTCATGGTTCTCCTTGGATGTGACTGGTATAAATTTGTCACCTTGTTGTGACAGCATTGTATCTACTTTTGATTGGTCAATGTGAGTTCTATTGTCGGTGGATTGAGTGTTGCAAGCAACCATTGATGGTAACGATTGCTTTGATTTTTTAGAGCACATGGATGTGTCTGAGGTTTCACCGCTATTAGGAGAGGCATCAATGGAATCATTGGTGGATGGACTCGATGCTTTATTCCTCAGCTCTCTAGTGCTCTTGGTGTCAATGTTCTTGGGGTCCACAACCACCTGTAACTGCTGTTGTTTTCGCTATTTTCTCCTCTTTTTCTTGGTCAGTGAAGGTGCATCTCTCAACGACTCGAGACCCTGGACTAGGTCAACCGTTGATGTGCTTGGTTGGGCCTCAGCATTCTCTTTCTCTAGTGTGTCCTTATGGGACATAGCCGTGGCCTGTTGAATAGCCTCGCTAGGTTGTGAGGGTACATTTGCCTCCCTTTTTGGAGAGTCTAGCTCTTCCCTTCTATTTAACTCCTCCAGCCTAGACTTTAGGCGCTTTGGAAGTGTTGGAGTTGTCAATGAAGTTGGTTGTGACACCTCCTCCATAGGTAAACTACTAAGGACACGTTCCACAAGAGGCATTGTCACGACCAAGGGCTGTGACTGCTGTGATCCCTGATTGGAAGTAGTAGTAGCTAGTTCAGTGGACTTGTTGCTATTGGTGGATTACGGTGTCAAGTCCTTAGGTCTATTGGAAGTGGTCATGTCTTTTGTTGCCCTTAGAGCATTCACTTACGTAGATCGAGTATTAGTTGAGCTAGCCACGGTGGATTGCACATGCATATCCTTAGGTTGAGAGCTAAGGGTGGTGTTATGTCCTGCCTCTTGGACATTTGGAAGCTCTGATGCAGGTAAAGATTGGGATTGAGTAGCTGCACTTGATGACTATTGTGCCTCCTATATCCCTTTAGGGGAAGAGGGTGTAGGAGACTTGGGACTCCTAAATTGCTTTGACACTGGCTGGGAGATTTGCTCGTGGCTGTTAAATGATTTTGCTATTTGCTTTGTTGAGCATTTAACCTTGCCATGAGCAATGATGTGCCTATGATTCCTACTATCCTCTTGGGGAATCAAAGGCTCCTTGGGCACTAGTGGCTTTTGCGTATCCTCAACGATTACATCTGATATCTGCTTGTCAAGCACGCTAGGCTGAGGATCTACCCTTCGATTGGTCCCGTTTGGTTTCTTCATTTTGACCATGAGGGGCTCGATCACTCCACTATTGTTGACTCGAGTCTTGGTCTTCTACGATAGCAATGCTTTGGATATCCATTGTGGCCTTGTGTAGACTGGATCTGGCCTTCAGTCGACATGTGCGTAATACCCTTGAGCACATAGTAATGCTTTGGATATCCATCGTGGCGTTATGCTGACCCTCCATCGAGGCCTTCGTCTTTAAGGCTTGGTCTTCTTTCGGGGTCTTCTACGATATCTGTAAGTCCAAAGCCCATCCTTGGCATTGTCTCTTGACCTTCTTGTTTCAGGCATGGCCTCGCTTACTGGTTCTCGTTGTTCAACCTGTGCTTTTATTAACTCTTCCAACAAGTCCTTGCTCTCGTTAGCAGGCTTGACTATTATGTCAGCACCCTCCTTGCCTTTCCCTCGAGGTTTGATGAGGTCACCCTTACTAAAGGTTATGACTATCCTCACACCCGGTAGTGTCAGGTGTATCTTCTGTGCTACATAGTCGGCCTCACACTTAGTTGCCCTTTTGAAGGGTCTTCCTAGGAGGGTTTCCTTCCTGTAATTAGCACTATTTGGAGGAACATGAAATAGGATAGGCAAGCTTTTAGTTTCAATTGTCGCAAGGATTTTGCATTTCCGTGAGTGCTTGTGGGTGTCCCCCATAAGGGCTAAGAGTTACATTAGTCGGTGTGAGCTCTGGTTGGCCTAGTAGGGTCCATGATTCATGGGTCAAGATATTAAAATCTTCTCCTTCATCAATCAGAGCATTGATAGTATGCTCTCTTTTCGCGGTGAGTTTGACCCTAAGATAAGCAGGTGGTACTATGTCTTCATCTTCTGGGTCTTGGTTTGTAAGTTTAAGCCTTCTGACAAATGCCCTTAAGTCCCCAATTGCATGACCAGATGTGGATTCTCCATTGATGTCTTGGATCATGAGTGCAGTGCTATTCAAGGAGCATCCATCGTCAGGACTGTCATATCTAGTCATTCTCGCTGTTGTAGCTTGATGTTGTTGCTTTTTGCTTTGACTAGATGCAGTCCGAATGCAACACGTATGTGTTTTTGTAGTGTGGCCTTTTTGCCCTTATTGGCTAGATTGGCCCTTTGATGTTCTAGGGTCTCTGTTTCTCTCTGTTCGGGTATGGGCTTTTGGTTGCTCTTTTGCAAGTGAGAATCCATGCTCGTGTAGAGCCATTACTACACTAGGGTCCAATTTGGAGGACCTGTCATGACGTGCGTTTTCTCTTCAACCTACTTGGGGGAGGTGCAGAGGGGGCATAGCCCCCTCTGCGGGGGTCAGAGATGTGAACAGGGTGGCCAGGACTGTCAGGCAGGTTCAAAAACCCTCTATTTTAAGTTCTGGTGAAGTGGTCCGATTTTGAGACTCGAACAGGGTGGTCTGATTCTGGGACTCGGATAGGCTGGTCCGATTGTGGCGCTAGAACCAATGGTTCGATTTTCACACTAGGAAGAGTGGTCCGATCCTAGTAGGTGGTCCGATTTTGAGACTAGGACATGTAGTCCAATTTTGACACTGGGTCCGATTTTGACACTGGGTCTAATTTCTAGAATTGGATCGGACAGGGTGGTTTGATTCTCGCAGTTGGATAGTTCGACTCTAGCAATCGGGTGGTCCGATTCTGGGACTCGGACCCAGACAGCTTGGTCCAACTGCGCAGACGACGGCCTGCGGGTTGCGCACGATGACTCAAGCTCAGCGTCTACTCCACGGAATCATCCAGCGCCTTCCAGATAGGTGCAAAATACTGCGATGAAATTTCAGACATACCTGGAATCACTGTGGTGCTCGAATCAAACGGCACCCCAAGGATCTCCCTGTAGCTCTCTCTCTCCCTAGCTCTTAAGCTCACTCTCTCTCACAAAGCAGAATGTCAAATGTGGTCTTTCCTGATTCCTTGGGCCTCTTATTCCCCCATCCCAGCCTACTGTAACCTCAAAAGCTAATCCCTCACACTCTTTCAACCAGAAATTTGAATTTGTGTCCCTATTTCCCTATTTCCAGCAGCAGTAGAACCCTCTCTGTTTTCCTTTTTTTTCCTATCCCAATCTTAACCTAATGCAACAAAAATAAAAAACAGAGATGGAGATGGATGGTCCTACTCTAATATTCAACAACAAATCAAAATCCTTACTTTCTCCAAGGATTAAAACCTCCTAAATCTCCTAACTATCTCGAGCACCGGTTTGGGCTGCAAACCCTACTTCTATGCTTGATTCGATGTACGCGGCGCTCGAGGCTTGATTCCGTCGGTCTCGGCAATGGAACCAAAATGAAGGGAAGCTACGAAGCTCTACCCCGAGACCTACGGACCGCTTATTGATCAAGCGTTTCAAGCCGAGCGGCCATGTCTACCTCTCATATAGCCGATGCGCAATGCTTACCTTATGGGTGTAGTGAGCTTACCTCCATGCCGATCAAGTTACCTCCTCTCCCGCGCACTTCGGTAGCTCCACGATCCAAGTGCAAGCTTCAAGCAAGCTCCATCCTCAAGCTCCACGCTCCAAGCTCCATAGCCGTGAGCAAGAGAAGAGAAGAGAAGAGAAGAGAAGACAAGAAGAGAGGAGAAGAGAGGAGAAGATGGAGAGCTTCTCCTCCCCGGTCCCTCACCCTCACCCTCACACACTCACTCCCTCACACTCTCACACTCCCTCTCTCAAGCACAAGCTCAAGCAAGTAAGAAGAAGAAGTAGAAGAACAAGAAGAACAAGAAGAGGAGAGCCACTTTTGGCCACACACAAGAATGAGCTTCTCATTCACTTTTCAGCTTTATATACAAAACCCTAAATCCCTTTTGGGCGGTCATCCCCTTGTCCCCTTTTTTACATGGCAGGCCATGGCCTAGGCCATTTTTCCCATTGTCCTTCTATCTTTCTAGCTTTCTTTCCACCGCCCGTCTACATTTACAAATTGCACGGGTGAGAGACCGACGCTCCTTAAATTAAATCATGATGCGCTTGCGTTCTTTTACAAAAGTATTGACTTGCGCTTTTCCTTGTGCGTATTTTTTCCTTATTAGGGACTTTTCTACAATTCTTGTGTTTCTAGATTTTTATTGGTGTGCCTTTGTCTTCCGTTTCACTTTGCCTTGGCCTTTGTCTTCTGCTTTAGCTTTTCCAGATTTGCCACCTTGTTCGTCTGACGGCTAATAGTCCCTTGTAGTTTATCCATGAGGTCGTCTACCCTAGGGATCGGATATCTATTCTTAACAGTGATTTTGTTTAGGGCACGATAATCAATGCACATCATATAGGCATTATTTTTATTCTTAACTAATAGGACATGTTCACCAAAAGGAGAACTATTGGGCCTAATGAGTCCTTGGTTCAACAATTCTTCAACTTGTGCTTGGATTTCTTTTTGTTCAATTTGATTGTGTCTGTAAGGCACTTTACATGGTGGTTGAGAACCTAGGATTAAATCTATTTTATGGTCTTCAGGATGTGTAGGTGGTAAACTAGGTTGTAAATCAACAACAAAACAATCTTGAAATTATGAAAGAAATTGTGCATGCCTAGGATGCATTTGATTTTCCTTAGTTTTAATTTTATTCACCCATACTAAATATGACTTACTACCTTTTCTCAATGCACGTTTAGCTTGTGTGTGACTAAGCAGTGGAATATTATCAAAGGTGTGCAATCCATGTAATGTGATTTGGCTTCCATTAAGATGAATTTTCATAGAATGTGTGCAATAATCTATGTCAGGATTATATTTATGACTCCAAGGCATTCCTAAAATAATATCACTAGCTTGAAAAGACACAACTAAGAAACTTCTATGCTCAACATAATTACCAATTTTAATGTCTAAATCATGTACTTTTTGTGCACCATTGTATGTAGTATCTAAAAATGCAACCTTTATCCGATAATGAGTTGGAATAGTAGATAAATTCAATTATTTTACCAACTTTGTGGAAATAAAATCATGTGTGATTCCATCATCATGAAAATAATCTTTTCTTAAGCATGCACGTAACATTTGATTGTTAATAACGAATGAGGATTTGTCATACCTAGTAAAGTATCTGAAGCATCACCGATATCATCATCATCTTCATTGAAATATGGCATAAATTCATGGTCCTCATCATTAGTTGCTCCCAAGGGATTGATTTAAATAGCTTGCTTCTTGGACTGACAAGTCCCTGCTAAGTGTCCAAGCTGATGACACTTGTAGCAAACCATGAGCTTTGCTTTGGAGACATTATTGGTAAGGGTTGGAAATTTGGGTATATTGGGATTTGACTGGAGGGAAGACTTAGGGTTTGAATTAGTAGTTGATGGTAGAGCAAGAGGTTGAGTCTAGGGTTTACAGAAAGAAAAAGGAGCAAAGAAATTTTGATTGAATCTTCAGAAGTAAAAATTGAATTGCTTTGTACCAAAGTTACCATTAACCGAAAATTGTTACGATCACTTTTCTCGTCCATAAATTTTATCCTCCGCAGCATCATGCGCTAAAGAATTCGCATCCTCTAAAGTCTTTGGCTTGAACATATTCATTTCCGCATAGAAGTGACCAAGCAAACGAGACATTTACTTGCGCTTGTGAGTCGCCTCAGGAACATCTTCAAGCATTCAAAGTTGAAGTAAAGCACTCCAGAAACGCTCAATGTATTGCGAAATGGATTCACGATCTCTTTGTTGCAGGAGATCCCACTGTTTGATAGCTTTCTCATGGAATCGAGGTGGAAGGAAATTTTGCAAAAATTTCTTTTGAAAGGCTTCCCAAGTAGAGGGACAATCAACACTCTTGCGAACAACAGTCCACCATAATGATGCTATGTCTGCTAGATGGTTAGTGACACATTTAAGTTTATCTTTTTCAACAAATTGCTCTTCATAAAAATAGTTGTCAAATTGACTAATGAAAGCAAGAAAATTTTTTCCATCACGTTGTCAATTAAAAGTGTAGAATTTAAAATTTCTTTTACTTATCTTGGTCTCTTTCCTAAGAGCTTGTGCATCGAGTGTCACATCAATAGTACATTGAATGACATTGTAATGTCTCGCCCTTATCCCGCCCTTGCACATTCCAAGGAAACACGTTTTTTTCTTGACATTGGCACTCACCTCCGAGGATCGGATCTAGTAGTGGTCGCATTCTGCTTGACTTGCCGACCGCTAAAGTACAAAGTTGCGTTTACGTGAGCTTCGACAAAGATGAACAGCTTTACGATCTTTAAATCCTCCATCCACTTGATTCTCTTGAAGTTGGTCTGAAGGTACGTGAGTCGGTGGGCTGCTATGTAGTATATTCCTAAGTCTCCCGTCCATCTCCGCTCCGCATATAGGGGCGAAGGATTATAGATGCGGTCCATCTCCACTCCGCAGGCGACGGATTATAGATGCGGTCCAGAATATTCATCATGCCAAGCCTTTGACGATAATTCAGCATGCATTGCAGTCATGAACATGACCTGGAACACCAAGAACTTGCTCCATGCTTCATGACTCTCCAACCTAGTATCCATAAGTGAGTTAAGAAATGTTTTCAACAGAAAACACTACTCTATTCTACTCACCCTCCCCTGTTTATCCCCTTATTCCCTTTATTTCCCTCCATTAACTTACCTTATAATCTTTAGACCTCGTTGGTTCGCTCTAATACCAACTATAATGTGTCCGCTTGTCCACTTGTGGGACACGTCTTAGCAGCCCATCGGGAGGGGAGTCTAGAAAGCACCACCTGGCACTCGTAAGGAATGTCATAGGGTTTGAGATCTAGGTCTTCGCAAGTCTGCCCCGAACTGGAAGTATCCAACCGTTCCCACTTAGGACCGACCTGAAGTCAGGGTTTCTTTCCTATTAGCCAAGTCTCTAGGAATTAGCTAGCATCGAGCTCCAGATGACCCACTTTGAGTAGGAACAACAGAGTCGAAGCGAATTTATGCTGCACTTGGTACATGGAGAATGGGAAACAGGAGGGATGCAAAGCTCAACCTCTCTGCCCATAAGGCATAGTCCCATTCTATTCCCCTAAAACAGCATAAATCAGGATTATAGCTCTACTGACTCTAGGTCTTCATAGTATCATTTTCACGTCTTTTGAGAAAAGTTCCAAGCTAACTACGACTATCCTTCAATAGGATGGACCCAAGTCACATCCACCACACTTTCCTCGGGTTTCTTAGTTATCTAATTACCTACCACATTATGTTTGACATGCAAAGATAGCTTCCTTAATTAATCAATTTAAACACAGGTTCCTTTACGTAACTTAGGCACTGACACAAAAACAATGTCAAGCAAGTTCCTTTTTCAAATCGTCTACAAGCGCGCTTATAGTGAAAACTACACGCGCATATAGATGCAAAAACAGACACACATATAGACGTGCCTATTGACGCGCTCCGTAAATATATAATCATATTTATAAAAAAGTAGATATATTCATATTCTGCATCTATAGAGGCGTATAACTGCACGTCTAAAAAGGCGTGTACTCTGCAAATTTTTGACGATTATAGACGCGTATTTTTTTTGCAATTTAGACACGCGGATACACGTGCAAAACAGAGTATGAAAAAAAAAACCAGAGAGCATGTGGAGCATGTGGCTTTGCAAGCCACATGTTCTCTGGTTTTTTCCCCCCCATCAAATTGTATGCTTAGCAAAAACAGAGAAAGATTATTATATTGAAAGTAAAAGAATGTGGAGAGCCAAAGTCCATATATTGATAATAACACATGATGAGCGTACTGTGCTGAAACATTTGTACATATTTCGAAGATTTTTGTATTGAAAACAAAACAATGTAGAACATGAAATTTCATATATAAAGATGAAACGTTTTTACATGACGAGTTCTAGTGCTTGTGACCTCAAGCATGGTCATGGTCGCAAGCACTAGCTGAAAGTAATATATATAAAAAATGAAAACTACAAGGCCAAGGGGAGGCATTCATGCACTGAGCTCCTCTACATCTCCTCAGAAGAGGCATCATCGTCGCTACCACCACCGCTGTCGGTGCTGCCACTGCTACTGCTAGTCCCCCCTTCGCTATCCTTGACTGCATCAGGGTTCGCCTACACAAAGGATTAAGGTATATAAATACCATTACAAATAATAAATTAGAGTTACCTATACTTTTCATGTAAAAAATAAAGCAAACCTCTTCTGGATGTGGAATCCTCATGGCATGATTGTATTGCTCCTTTGTGATCAGTCCCTCCTCGTAGAAATGCTGCCAAGTGGATGCCCAGTTATGATCTCCATTGTAGCCTACCTCTCTAGGAGTAGGCATCCTACCAATGATATGATACTACAAATTTTTTTAAACATACAACGTATTAGAACACACTATATAATGAATTGAAACAAATTACAAAATTTAATTTAAAAAAAAATCAAATTATACTTACAAACTCAGCCTCCCATGACTCCCTGCCACTTGATACATAATGCGATGATCCCATGGTTGCCATCTGGATACGTCGTGCCTCTGCATGTCGGCGATTTGTCCTTTTCTCTGCTGCTCTCTTCTTGGCCTTCCCTGCGGTGGCAATTGGGTGGTTGGCCATATCTAGGGTGCCCCTGCTCTTGTCTCCACAGTGAATTCTTGGCGCGCGTCATAAGGTGAGACCTCTTGTTATGAAGTGCGCCTCTCACCTTTGATCGTCCTCGTCATCTGAGAATCATGAATTCTTGGGATTAGGGTACCTTCTATGTATTGCCATTAGCACCTCTTGCCACAAACCACTTTTTTGGTGCTTGAAGGGAATCATACAATCTTTGTATGTGGCATGCATGACACTCCTCAAGTGAGGGTTATGCAAGTTACCACCAACATCTGTGACAGAGTAGTACATTTGTGGAGGCTCACCTCTCTCATTTCCCAGTGAGGGTGATCAAGAGCCATCTCCTAGGCAACCCCCACAAAGCCCTCGACCTCCTTGTCCTCCCACATGACTCTCACTCCTCCCTTGACGAGTAGTACCCTCTACCTCACTCGATGCACGTGCTTCTGTAGATGCACGTGCTTTGGCCGATCCATGTATTTTAGCTGATCCCTGTGTATCAGCTGATCTGTGTGTATGCATAGTGCGTGCAGGAGTACCTGTTAGTAGAGGTGTACCAAGGTTTGGTGTGCCAAGGTTTGGTGTTTGTGCGGTAGTGCTTGACAAAGATATGATAGGTGTCCCAGACATGACACTAAAAACCTCCTTTGTAGTGGAAGGGTGACCAAGATAACTCGTCATCTTCCCCATGAATTGCTCCTTGTTTGGAAAACCTCCAAAAAAACTACTAACACCTCTAGAAAACTCCGCTAACGTGTTGTTCATGCATTCCAAATCAAGATCAGTGCTGGAAGATCCAGGATTCCACATCTACACAAGCAAAAATCCATTATTACCCGCGTCACCTGTGTCTATACCCGTGTCTATACCGGCATCTATTAGCACGTCTATATACTCATCTAAAAACACGTCTAGACTGTCAGCTAGACGCGCCTACAGACGCGCAAAGTCAGACCATATTTTCCAAAACTGTGATAAAAAACGCGCAAAAAATCTCCATAGATTGTCTGAAGCATGTAAAGAGAGAGAGAGAGAGAGAGAGAGGGAGAGAGAGAGAGAGAGTGAGAGAGAGAGAAACAAATAAAGAGAAAGCAAAGATTGAGAGAGAGAAAAAGAACTCACCTTCTTTGCTTGTTCTGACGGGTGGCAGCTAGGTTGCAAGCTCCTTGTCCTCCTAGTCCTCCCTTCCCTTGGTAGGTTGCTTGATTCTTCTTCTCTTCCTTGCTGTTTGGCTCTTGTTCTTTACTCTTTGGCTCTTCCTTCCTCCTCTTTTTACTCTTATTTCCTTCCTTCCTTGTCTTCATGAAGTGATAGATAAACATGATTAGTGATGTCGAGCTCGAACTGTAGAAAACGTAGGAAAGCATTGGTTTGAAAAGAAAGCCACAACTTTTTAAACATTTGCGTATGTAAGTGTGTGTAATTGCGCCTCTATATGCACATATAAAATATATTACACATGCTAATAGACGTGATTACAATTAAACTTATTAAAATGCTAGCTTATGGTTGTTTTTGGATCAACATGACTTTCCTAGTCTTTCAATATTAAAATGTTTGTCTCCATGTTGTAAGTATCAAAATATTTAGGGAATATGACATATATGCCAAATGAAATCATATATGTCCTTATGACTTATATGTAATTATGTTGTCATCTTTTACTAGTATGGGACATGCTGAGTCAACAAACAGTACATCCTCCAGTGAGGATGAGACATTGCGTCTTCATAATCGAGACGCTTGGCTACGATGGAAAATCAAATGTATGTGTGATCGTTGTTGAGGATGTTTTTTTCGAGCATGTCGAATCACAATGTCACACCTTAGCATGTACAGAGAGTGGGACTAAGAAAAAGACCCAGTAATTTTTACTACTTTATTTGCACAAATATTATTGGTCTATGTTGCGTCTTCACCATTAAACAAAACCTCCTTTTTTTAATTAAGCAGGATGCGGTACCACATCCTCAAATGGTTCCTCCAAGGCGTTGAGAGGCTGCGAAGCATCGACGCAAGGAGGCAGAGTCCTCAAGAAGAGTAGAGACTGATGACGATGATAACATCCCTCTTCAAGTGCCCCATCAAGTTTTGGAGGAAGAGATTTTGGACAACATGGTGCACGATTTATTTTCCCATGAGGTTCGGGGGGAGGGCGCCACTAGAGAGACAGATGACCTACTACACATAGCATTGAAAACTCCATTGTACGAAGGTTGCACATACTCTGTTCTACGTGCATTTCTCGAGATACTAAACTTACAAACCATTTATGGATAGAGTAATGCTAGCTTGAATGCATTATTGAAGTATGTATCATTTGATATTAATTCATAAATGCTTCTAGACAATATTCGCGGTTTGTTACCTTTGTTTGCACAATATATGCAGGTTATTGTCACAAATGCTTCCAAATGAAAATAAATTACCAACTAGAAGGAGCAAGCAAGGCGTTTCTTGACATCTTTTGGATTTCGCGGGGATCATGCATCTGCATGATAGTGTCCTATTTGTGGTGAACTAAGATACAACTAGGAGATGAAATCAATGGATGTGCCTCGTAAGGTTTTGCGACATTTTCCTATTATTCCACATATTCAACTTATGTTTAAGCGTGAATCTATTGCGAGACTCATGTCATGGCATGCTAGTCACCATTCAAGTGATGGAAAGTGGAGAATTCCTTCAGACACACCAACTTGGCAACACGTAGACAATTTGTGGCCTACTTTCAAAGAAGAGCCCAGAAATTTGAGATTTGGTCTAAGATTAGATGGAATAAATCCATTTGCCATCAAAAGCACCTCATATAGTATATGGCCAGTGGTCATTAGGGCCAAAAACACTTCCAAAAATGCACTTTTGTTAATCACAGGATTAAGAAACATGCCAAAGAGAGTTTGCCACATGTGCAAGAATATGGTATTCTTGTCTCCTCTTTTTTAGAGGTACTGGAGTCCATTTCATGATTCTCTCTTCTTTTTTAGCCAAAATCCCCAAAGTCTAACATGTTTTGGAGTCCCAAAGACCTTATTTACTCACAAATCTGACAAAATATGTGACAGAGATGTAATGAAATTAATAATGAGTTTTTTGAAAGTCGGGAGATCTTTCAATATTCTTTTTGACGCCCAATACATATTCATTTGTGTTCTTGATGCTACTTTTTAGTTCATTCACCCCTCTTTGAGCTTCTTTCTCTGTGCTTTCATTCTTTTCATGGCTTCCTCTAGGCGCCCTTCTCATTTAATACTCTTGCACAATCTATAGCATGGGAGCAGATGGAAATTGGGAGCCCAAAAACTTTAGTGTAAACGATTGGGTTACCATGCTACCATCTTGCAAGGGCTCTCATAAGGTGAAAAGAAGAAAATGAGATGATATAAAACATCACTGGAAGGGGCATATCATTGCCTTCAAAATTATGCCCGAAGGGTGGTTTGTCAAGTTGTAACATGTTTACATGGCCAAAGATATGCACTTGCCTTGAAATGAACATGTTCCCCAACAAACACATTGTAAGTTATTAGTTAAATAACGTATGTAATTCTTTTCCATTTAGGCAAGTACTAACTATCGATTCGTCATTGCAGATATCTTTCCATCAACAAGTATTGAATGGCAACGTATGTAATTCTTTTCCATTTAGGCAAGTACTAACTATCGATTCGTCATTGCAGATATCTTTCCATCAACAAGTATTGAATGGCAACGTATGTAATTCTTTTCCATTTAGGCAAGTACTAACTATCGATTTGTCATTGCAGATATCTTTCCATCAACAAGTATTGAATGGAAACCTGTGCCAGTCATAAGGTATTGGCAGACATGATTTATGCCGATCAAACTGTGTCTTTTTTTAGTGAATGCAAGGTTTTTATAAATTATGCACAGTATCTGGTTCCCTCTAGAGCGGATAGGTATGGGCATATCAAAGATTTGCCATTGCCAAGGTTTTTATATATTATGCACAATATGTGGTTCCCTCTAGAGTAGATAGGTATGGGCATATCGAAGATTTGCCATTGCCAAGTCTTTCATCTCTAAACTAGGAGATTCCTGACAAGGCAATGGTGCAGAGTTTCAAATTCAAAATATCTCAGGATATTCAAAAGTCCATGACAGAGCTGGAAGGATCTCAACAAGAATACATTTATCATGATATGTACCCCTCCATATCTTCGTGGCTTGCTTCAAAACATCAAATTTACAAAGAACGAAGGTATCCTGGCTAAGTAGAAACTTTTCGGGAGAGGATTTGGACAACACTATAGGGACGCTTTGGAAATCTAGAGAGTGCGACCATAAGGGTGATATCTTGAGGTGCAGTGCATGCCCTCAATCCTTGGCTTTGGCTTACAATATCCCTCGCCAAACTCTTGCTTTCGGTTTTGATTACAGGAGATACAAACTAAGATTGGGTATTTGGGTTCCCTTGGATTCCGATACAGATTGCACATAGTATAAAATTGCGACGCACATTTTGCCGCATGAAGAAGCAAAGGAGGTGAATGTTACTTCCAATTGGAGTCTGAAAGATGTGAGGGATACCTTGGAATTGCTAGACAATACATCCCCTAGATATAAGTTCAAAGTGAATGGTGTAACAATTGGTAAAAGAGCCGAGCACTCTTTCTCTTGTACGAGTTGTTTGTCTCCCACAATTGTGAGTTTTGAGCCTTGAGAATGAAAACTTTGCAGGAATTTATCTTAATTGAGTGACTATCCTTAAGATATTTCTTAGTGGGAACTCATAAGCTATCATGAAGCAAGTTGCCTTTCGAATGTATAGAAATAAATGTACATTACATTTGATTTATAAGTGAAAAAGAAGTTCATTACATCGTGAGGTACAAAAATGTCATATAAATGTACAAAGCCAAAATAATAAGGCTTGTGTATGCTTATGTTTGCTCTTTTGATTCTTCTTTATCTATTGCCTTCTCCTTTGTTGGCTTTGTGGCTTCTTTATCAATTTCTTCAAAGATGTTTTTTCTCACAGGGCCTTTCTTCTTTGATTGTTGAAAGAATTTCACCTTCACATGTACTCTCTTTTCTTGGGGCTTAAGAGGGGATTGATCAAATTTCAGAGGAGAAAGCGTTGGCATTCCTTTTCTTTTAGACTTGGGAGCAATGCTCTTTGTGGCTGACTTGCCATTGCCATTGCCATTGCCATTGCCATTGCCATTGCCATTGCCATTGCCATTGCCATTGCCATTGCCATTGCCATTGCCATTGCCATTTCCATTGCCTTTGCCCTTGCACTTGCCATTGTTGTTACCATTGCCATTGCTGTTACAATTGCCTTTGCCCTTGCCATTTCCATTGCCGTTACCATTGCCATTGCTGTTACAATTGCCTTTGCCCTTTCCCATGTTGCCATTACCATTGCCATTACCATTGCCATTTCCATAGCCATTATCATTGCCTTTTCCCTTTCCCTTGCTTGTGCCCTTGGCCATTGAAGTTTTGGGAGGAAGAGGGGAGTCAGGATCATATGGTGCGATTGCCTTGTCCAAAATCAACTCAATGCATCTCTCCCTTATCCACCAAACATACAAATCAGGATAGTCTCTACACTGTAAGAATAAATGTTATAAGTTTGTGAAAAGACATCATGATAAGGGTCACTCAAAAATCAAATGAAATTAATAACTTACATTCACTCCTTCATATAAGGCTTTTGAGGATCATCAAGATCCTCATATGTAGTATCCAAAAACGTAGAAACAAGTCTACTAGCACTACAAAAGGAAGATTTGTTAGTTCAAAATATAATTTGTAAATATAATCAAAGCAAGTAATTTTCTTTCAACATACATTCGTGCTTGGCCATGAACACCGCTGAGAGAGTTCATAAAGATAATTTCTCTAGTAAGACAGTTGATATAGATAAGACTCCAATGCCCTCTGCAAATTCAAAATAGAGGTGAGCAGAAGGGTGAGAACAAATGAATATAAATTTTCCTCTATAGAAAAGAAAAATACCTACATAAGGAAAAAAGATGTGGTAATTTGTTACACTATCAAAAGTACGAAAGAATGGTGCAATATTAGACCCAAATCTTGCAAGTAGTTTCACTGAGAGAAGTGGATCAACAACATATATGGCTCTACAGATATCAGGAGTGAGAGAGGAGATGAATGCCTTGCAGTCAATATCAAAAGCTATTTGAATCGATCAAAATCAATACAAATTACATATAAAATATACTTGAACCTATAAGCCTTACCTTATGCAACAAAAAACAATGGAGTCAGATAGTTGGACATCCCTTTTCTCCAACATGGGCTTGTCCTCGGGAGATATACTAAGGTGATCCTCCTTCTCAGGCTTCGTAGAAACATTCACAAGTATTTGCCCATACACTTTACCCATCCTCTCGTAGTTGATGGGACCAAGTGATGTGGCTTTCCTCTTGTAAACTTCGTCTTCAATTTCCAAGACCTCCTGCATTTTTTCTTTCAAGATAGACTCCTGCTAAGTGGCACCCCTTGTAGAGTAAAGGTGAGTGATTGAAAGGTGAGAAGGATCGAAAGCTTGCACGCGAGCTATGGTGGGAGGGCAAGAGTAAGAAAGAGAGAGATAAGAAATGGAAACTCCAACAGTCACAATGTGTGATCGAGCCTTCCTTTATTTACTAGTCACTAAAATGAATGTAAAGAATAAAGTGACGTGACGGGCGCCCGCCACCTGCAGTGTGCAGTGGCGGGTACTATCAGTGTTGTAATACACGGGGCGGCACGGCGGAGGTGCCTTTACCCCAACAACCTTCCACTTAAAGGTGAATCTGCTCCAGTGAGAGAGAAAAGGAAAGAAAAAAGACAGTACAACTGTACATAGGTACAAGGGATGAGGAAAGGAAACATCTCATCCAACGCCCATCAAATCGCCTGAGGAAGGCAAAGCACTCAGTAGTGAGGCTTTTCGTGAGCAAATCTGCAGGATTCTCGTCAATGGAGATCTTGACAAGGTCAACAGACTTGTCCTCCACGACACCACGTATGAAGTGATACCTCACCTCAATGTGTTTCGTCTTCGCATGGAAGACCGGATTCTTAGCCAACTGAATGGCACTCGTAGAATCCGAATGCAGTGTAGGTATAGCATCAATCCCAAGGTCAACAACTAGACGGCCTAGCCATATGGCCTCCTTGCAAGCCTCAGTGGTGGCTGCAACTAGACGGCCTAGCCATATGGCCTCCTTGCAAGCCTCAGTGGTGGCTGCAACTAGACGGCCTAGCCATATGGCCTCCTTGCAAGCCTCAGTGGTTGCATCAATCCCAAGGTCAGCAACTAGACGGCCTAGCCATATGGCCTCCTTGCAAGCCTCAGTGGCTACAACATACTCGGCCTCAGTGGTAGACAAAGCCGTACACTTCTGAACCCTGGACATCCTAGAGACAGCACCTCCAGCATAGGTGAATACATAGCCAGAAGTGGACTTCCTACAATCTGCATGTCCTGCATAATCGGAGTCAGTGTACCCCACGACCCCTGTATCCTGGCTGCCATAGCAAATACACATATCTGTTGTGTCCTTTAGGTACCTCATGATACCCTTCATGGCATCCCAATGTTTCCTGCCAGGTGTAGCCATATAGCGTGCCACAACACCAACTAGAAAGGCAATATCTGGACGAGTGGCTATCATGGCATACATCAAACTGCCCACGGCTAAAGCATAAGGGATTTGGGCCATCTCGGCCCTCTGCTTATCTGTCTATGGACAATAGGTCTGTGATACCTTCACATAAGAAGGCAATGGACAGCCAATAGGCTTTACGTCCTGCATGCGGAAGTGCTCAAGGACTTTATGAATATACTCCCTCTATGACAAGTAGAGGAGTCCCTGATGCCTGTCGCGTCTAGTGCGCATATTAAGAATGTGAGAGGCCTGTCCCAAATCCTTCATCTCAAAGCTCTTCTTCAGCTGAGATTTAAGAGCATCTAGCTCATCATGAGCTTTCCCTGCAATCAGCATATATTCCACATAGAGTATCAAAATAAGCAATTAACCATCACAGGCTTTCTTCGTGTAAAGACACGAATCCATAGCACTCCTGCTGTAGCCCTGTGACTGCATAAAGGCATCAAACTTATGATACCATTCCCTAGGTGCTTGCTTCAAGCCATAAAGACTTTTCTTCAACTTGCACACTAGGTGCTCCCTGCCAGGTTTTGCAAAGCCCTTAGGCTGCTCCATATAGATCTCATCATGTAAGTCCCCATGTAAGAAAGCCGTCTTGACATCCATCTGATATAGATCTAAGTCAAGCTGAGCAACCAAAGCCAAGACCAAGCGCAGGGTGGTCATCTTAACCACAGAGAAAAGACTTCATCAAAGTCTACACCATGCTTCTGCTTAAAACCCTTTGCTACCAGTCTAGCCTTGTATGCTAGCTTGGGGTGTCCAGGGGTACTTTTCAGCTTGTACACCCACTTGCATGGCAAAGCCTTCTTGCCCTTGGCAAGGCAACCAAATCCCAAGTCTCATTCTTATACAAGGAGTCGATCTCAGACTGCATAGCCCTCTCCCAGGAGTGATTGTCACCCCTGCGCATAGCCTCATCATAAGTGAAAGGCTCTCCTGCATCTGTAACCAAAACATAATGCATAGAGGGCTGAAATCTATCAGGTGGACGTCTGTCTCTAGTAGATCGTCTCACTGTAGGCTCTGCTGCCTGCCCAGTTGCTTGGCCAACATCCTGACCATGAGCATCTGCTGCAGCTATAGGCTATCCAACTGGCTGTGCAGGAGCTCTAGGCTCCTCCTGAAAGATCACTCTGCAGATCTCAACCACCTTCTCAAGCTGCTTGTGCATCTTCTCTTCATGGAAGACTACATCATGGCTGCGTACTATTTTCCGCGCCTGTGGATCCCATAGGCGATAGCCTATCTCTCCTGAATCACCATAACCAAGAAAGATGCATTTAATGCTATTTGGATCCAACTTACTCCTCTTGTCCTTGGGTACATGGCAGAATGCCTCACATCCAAAGACACGGAGATGCGCATAAGAGGGTGGCTTACCAGCCCAAACTTCCTTTGCAACCTGGAAATTTAATCCACTAGAAGGCGATTGGTTTATGACATGCACTGCCGTACTAATTGCCTCAGCCCAAAAGCTCTATGGTAGGCCTGCATGGCTAAGCATAGAGCAGACACGCTCCTGAATAGTCATGTTCATGCGCTCAGCCAAACCATTCTGGGGTGGGGTGTAAGGGGCGGTCAACTGACGCTTAATACCCCTGTCATCACAAAACTGCTCAAAAGCACGTGAGACATATTCTCCCCCATTGTTAGTCCTAAGGCATTTCAGCCTATACCCAGTCTGGTTCTCAACAAGAGCAAGCCAACGCTGAAAGACTGCCAAAACATCAGACTTTTGCTTTATGAGATAAGCCCACACTTTCCTAGAAAAATCATCAATGAAGGTAACAAAGTACTTCGCGCCACCCATAGACATACACGGCATGGGTCCACACACATCTGAATGCACCAAAGCCAAGGGATCACTCATGCATGGCCTACCCTATTTCTTATGCATAGACCTATTCTGCTTACCATAAAGATAATGATCACACGAGTCAAAACATGCATAGTCCAAAGGCGGAAGATACTGCAAACTAGATAACATTTTCATTCCCTTCAAAGATATATGCCCCAAACGGGCATGCCAAAGTGATACATGTGGGATAGAACCCACTGCCAAAACATGGTCTATAGAAGACCTAGATACAATAAGAGGATAGAGACTGCCAACCTTGGTGCCTCTAGCAAGCACAAGCCTGCCTTTGGTAATCTTCTAGGCAGAATTCCCAAAACAGACATGAAACCCTGCATCATCCAACTGTCCTGCAGACATAAAACTGCGCGTAAGCGCAGGTACATGACGTACATCCCTGAGCAAAAAGGAACTGCCAGTGGAAATCTGCAATTGAATATCTCCACATCCCACAATATCAAGAGACCTGTCATCTCTAAGTCTGACTGATCCAGATACAGTATGGTAAGAGTGAAACCACTCACGGTAAGGCGTCACATGGAAGGATGCACCTAAATCCAATAACCAGCATTGTGCATACATACTAGGTGTCTCAGTCAAGTGTGAGGCATCAGAAGAACTAGCTGCAAGTATGAATTCATCACCACCATTGGAATCCTCGGTCTGCGTGACATTAATTTCCTCAATCTTGACGTTGGACTTCGCAGGTACTATGCTACAATCAGAGGACTTCTCTTGCACTTTCTCTTTTCCCTTATCCTTGCGCTTCTCATTGCGCAAATCATGACACTGTGGTCTGATATGGCCCTTTTTCCCACAATGATGACAAGTGACATTAGCGTTACGCCCACGTGACTTACTGCGCGACTTTCCATGAGATTTAGACCGACCCTTCTGCGAGTCACGGCCACGGTGATGACCACGATCATTCCTATCATTCCTGCCTCTAACTATCAAAGCATGTGAAACACGAGAGGCATCCAAGTTTTTGCGATTAACCTCTTCCTGTTGCCTGCAGAAGAGTACTCTCAACATCATTCAGTTTCAGAGTAGCACTAGAGGCACATAGGGCAGTGCGGAATACATCCCATGACTCATTCAGAGTCCCAAGCAAGAAAAGAGGAGTTACTTCCTCTCCAAAGGTGATATCCTGTGAAGTCAGGTTCTTCAATATAGCATGGAACTGGTTCAAGTGAGCAGACATAGTCGCATTATCCTTCACGCGCAGATCCATAAGCTGCTTCAACCAGTACATCTAACTCGCCGGACTTTTCTTATCATAAAGATTCTTGATCTTATTCCATAGACCCCATGCACTCTGTGCTTCCTCAAATACATTATAATGTACCTGTTCAGTGAGAGACAATACAATCGTGGACTTGCATAGCTCATCAAGTTCAAGCTAGTCGTCATTGTCCATAGTTTCAGGCTGCTCCCCGCTCAACCGAAGTGGCTTAATCTGAGATTTCTGCACCAAGACCTGCCAAATTTGACTCTTCCAATAAGAGTAGTTGGTACCATCCAACTTTGTGATGTTAAATATGGCATTATCAGTTGAAGAGGACGCCATAATGTAGGCTGGAAATGCACAGACAATGTAAAACTGCTGGCTGTTTTACTGCAGAAAATGCCCAAAATCCACTAAAATGAGCTCCAAATGGCGAGAAAAGTGTGCCAAAAGATGCTACCCACTTAGTACTAGGTGCAGTACACCAAATCAGGATATTTCAGCATAAAAAATACTACTCAGTCCACCAATAAATGCTTGCTATAATAAATTTCAGAATTGCAATAATGAGAGCAAAGTGTCCCAAAACTGGATCTAATGTCAACTAAACAATGCTAGGTCCAAAGCCGGCATAAAGAGGACAAAGCAAAGCCAAATGACAGTGAAAATACATGAGCATAACACCAAGAGATGTCAAATAGCATCTGCCAGTAAGAGGCACACCCCAGACAATCTAGGCAAAATGTACCTGCAACTGCCAAAACCTGACACAAATAGGTGCCTTCTCAAAAGAAAGTGGATCCAAAACTGAGACTCAGCTCATAAGCATCCTGTTAGCCAAGACATATACTCAATGCAACATCCAATTGTCGGAGTATAATCCCAAAGTCTCAATACATCTGTAACTGCTCAATGACATAGATTGCTCCAATAAATGTAACTGCTCCAATAGCATGTAATCCATGCTCAAGGTCAAGTAAGTATGCAAGATGCTCCCACTGGCACAAAAGGCGTACAAACGAGCTCAAGGGCACAAGCAACCCAAGACAAAGTACCAGTAACAAGTGACCAAGTCAATGGGTCATACACATCCCAAGAGCATGACATACATGAAGCAATTGATGGAAGCAACCAACGAGCAATACATAATTCCAAAATAAGATCTCTGTCAACTCAATGACATCCGATAGCAACCAATTACATGATCAAACTGAGTCAAAAATGCTCAAATACATCCCAGGAAAAGCTCCCAATGTCGGTAAGGCATAGACGAACCAAGCGACATATATCATGAACCAAAGCATGTAATGTATGAAGCCTAATTGTCAAGCATAGACATGAGGCATAAGCAGTCCAAGAGCATGCCAAGTTGGTCCAAATGCCAGTGAATACCAACCAAGACAAAGCTTATGCGTAGCTCAAATACATTCGATAGACTCAAACATGAGCTCAAAGTCGTCCCGAAATCTCGGATACATGATGGCAAATCCCAAAGCATACATCCGGTACCAATAGGTAAGTGACAAAGCATCCAAAGTACCTTCAGCCCACTGTTTTAGGGGATTGGAATGGGACTATGCCCTATGGGCAGAGAGGTCAAGTGCCACATCCTTTCCCATCCTCTTTGAACCAAGTGCGGCATGGGTCTGCTTCGGCTTGGTTATCTTTGCGCAAAGTAGGATGTCCAAAAGTGACACTAGAATAATGTTAGGAGACCTTCACCACTAGGGACTCAAGTTCAGGTCGATCCTAGTGGGTTTGGTCGCAAAAATTCCGTTGCAAGGCAGACTTGAGAAACCCTAGGCGACAAACCCCGTGACATTCCATGGGAGTGCCGGGCGGTGTTGCTTAGACTCGTCTCTCAACTGACAGCTAAAAACGTGCTTGGATAGCTGATAGGCGGGCACGTTACAAGTATGGCTTGGATATGTTATCCAAGTATGATATGATAGCATATAAGCCTCTTTTAGTGCCATTGGAGTAAAATTTGAAGTTAAGTTCTGATGTTGGGGATGAGATACAAGACCCTACTATGTTTAGGAGGATAGTAGGAAGTTCAATTTACATGACTATCACAAGGGTAGACTTGAGCTATGCTAGTGGCCTTGTTAACCACTTTATGCAAATATCTAAAAAGCCTCAATTGGATGTAGCTAGACAAATATTGAGGTATGTGAAGTTCACTTTGCATTATAGACTTTTTTTATGAGACAAGTAAGGATATACATGTATTTGGATACACAGATGCAAATTGGGTTGGTAGCATGTCTAACAGAAGTTCTACCAATGGATTTCATCATTTCCCTTGGTAGTATAGTAGTTACATGGAGCGAAAAAAAGCAACCTACAATTGATTTATCAAGTACAAAAGGCTACTTATAGAGGTGCTGCTATGGTAGCATGTGAGGTGGTATGGTTGCAAAAGTTATTGGGTGATTTGGATGTACAAGGAGATGGTCCAATTGTCATTCACTATGACAACATGAACAACATACAACTAGCTAGGAACCTGGTGTTGCATGCTAGGACAAAACACATTGAGATGCATTACCACTTTGTGAGAGAGAAGATACTTGTCGGAGAGATTGACTTGGTATATGCTAGCACATATGATCAAATAGCTAATATTTTCATAAAGGCATTGGGTGTAGAGAAGCTTTGAAATTTTTTAAGCTTACTTGGAGTTGCGGAGATACATTTGAGCTTGAGGGGGAGTGTTGAGATGGTAAGCTCAATACGTGCCAACATTAATCATGGACCACTTGGCTAGATGGATCCGTATGTCTACACTTAGAATGTGAGTGGTCATTATGATCCTCACATGGCCATTGATTCATCACTTATTATATTTAGTTTGTTACACCTACCTAAAGCTAGTATATTTATACTACTCATCGATTATTATAGCTACTTATGCACTGTTTGACTTAGTAGGCCACTTTCCTTTATATTGTAACTTATCTATACTTTGTGTACATCATATTGTGAGTGACAAAAAAGAAGAAGAAACTAGCACAAGGAAAAGTTTTGGCCTCTATCTCTCTTCTCGTGTTCTTGTGTGAGCTTCCTCTTGTGTGTATGGTGTGTGTTTGCTGCAACAACTCAAGCAAGTCCCTCCACCATGCCATTCTTGACAGGTTTTATTGAAAGTCCCACGTCTCATTAGTTTACTTTGAAGGAAGGATCCAACAAAAACTTTCTTACAAGTTCTATGGACCCTATAGGAACTTGAAGCATATTGGAGGCTTGGTGTATAGATTGAAACTTCCTTCTTCCACTAATATTCATAATGCATTTCATGTTAGTCAACTCAAACCCTTTTCTAGTACCTAGGTGAAAATAGTTGATGAGCTATCTTCCACTAATATTCATAATGCATTTCATGTTAGTCAGCTCAAACCCTTTTCTAGTACCTAGGTGAAAATAGTTGATGAGCTATCTCCCATGGATGAAGGTCTTATTTAGTACATCCCTGAGGAGATCATTAGCGAGACATAGCCCTAATTACAAAATATTGAGGCATGAATTATCTCATTTGAATCCATTTCTAGGTTATATGATTCAATTATATTGGTGCTTTGGATGTGCAATTCTTAGATATCTTAAATCATTTAAAGACTTAATAAGCTAATTAATGATATTACAACTCATGTAGGCTTTACATAGTGAAATAGACATGGAGGAGGTAGCTCATCACGTTTAATAGGATTAGTTATTACTGCACTACCTCTAGAGAGTAGGTCACATGATCCAAAGGGCAACATAGAGTATCCACTTGATCTAGATGATGAGAACACTTCATCCTTTGCAGAATCAAGTGATGAGTCTTAGATATATATTATTGTATTGATGTGTACTAATAATTTGATAGTGTCACTTTGACACATACATTGTATGACACTTAAATCTGCACACACACACACACACACACACACACACACACACACACACACACACACACACACACACACACACACACACACACACACACACACACACACACACACACACACACACACACACACACACACACACACACACACACACACACACACACACACACACACACACACACACACACACACACACACACACACACACACATGCTATAAATACATATATAAATATATGTGTATGTGTGTGTGTATACATGTGCATATGTATGTATGCATGTATGTATATGTGTATGTATGTATGTATGTATGTAAATGTAAGTGTGTGTGTGGACGTTTCTTATATCAATATCTTTGTTAATGTTAAGTATTACATCTTTCAAACTTGTGCATGAAATCAAAGTAAAAAGTTGGTGTTCTTAATATAATTGTTCATTTTTGTCTTGATATTTTAACTTGATCCTGAAGTAGATCTCGTGTTATCTTGTCTTGATCTTTTTATTTATAATGGAGTAGAGTGCATATGAGAGAGAGAGAGAGAGAGAGAGAGAGAGAGAGAGAGAGAGAGAGAGAGAGAGAGAGAGAGAGAGAGAGAGAGAGAGAGAGAGAGAGAGAGAGAGAGAGAGAGAGAGAGAGAGAGAGAGAGAGAGAAGATCTATGTCATACGTGAGAGATAGAAGTTCAATCTGCCTCAGGTATGCACCAAGAGATATTGTGGTGCCTAGCTACTAAAATAGTAGACGTCATTTAAAGAACAAAATCTTGTAATCCACATAAATAGATATTTAATTTATAGTACAAGAGATGCCTTGCAAATTGTTGGCCTAAGCAACGTATTTTGTGTCACCAAAATGGCAAATTAGTGGCATCATGAATGCCATTTAAACAATCAATGCCTTGCAAATTGGTGGCCTAAGCAATGTATTTTGTGTCACCAAAATGGCGGATTAGTATCATCATGAATGTCATTCAAACAACAACTAGTAGTGATCAATTGGTGCACATCGGATGGTGTATGCTTGCATAGTGAATGCACGAAGGTCCCCAAGAACAAAGAACTCTACAAACCTTCATAATTGCAACTAAAAAGCAAAAGGAAATTTGCAGGACATGAGATAAAAATACAAATTGGGTGCAATATCCCCCCCATGCCTTGTGTGAGCGTTCACAAGGCATGCATTTATAGATTTATTTATCTTTAAGCTAAACAATAGTCCACTTTACAAATAGCACGCTTTTGCTTTTGCATTTGCCCAAATATAAAGTAAGGCGTTTGGGCGTCCAAAAGTGGCGGGTGTGCCCAAATACAAATATTAGATTATGAAATATTGCCACCACGCCTTTAGTCATAAGTCACCTGTCCATAAAAAATAGCAATTCTTCTAGGAATTTGGATTCAGGCTATCACTCAGTGCTTTCCAACGTCATCACCACGTGCTCTACACATCAATTAAAGCATTCACAATTGTTAGAAAAGAATTAGATAAAACAACCCAACAAAAGTGAATACTTAGCAGTCTTCAGCTATAAAATAATTAAATAGGTTGAAAATATGTCCTGACCTTAATTTAATTCAAGTGCACACTCTAAACTTGTAAATGTTCATTAATTTAATATGTACTTTACGGAATCACCTGCTTTCACCCATGCACACATTAAATTAATCTGATACCTGAAAAGGACATGCGTCCTCGTTAACTTCTTGCACAAGGAATCCACCTTGTGTACGAACCCTGGCAAATAAATATAATCACGGAATCCACCATGGAATATGCCTCTTGGCATCCTACCCTCGGGTTGGGATAACAATTGTCCTCAATTGCTATTAACTCAATGTGGAGCGAGCAGTGAGGGGCAAGCACTTAGGTCACGCGCGTGCATCCATTGGGCCTCTTCAATAGGATGATTTTTAAACTTAATCAAATATCTAGAATATCTACGGCCAGTTCTAATGGTCATAAAGTCAGTGTCTAGAATAGTTTCTAGTTCAAGTATTTCAGTTTCTTCTTCTAACAAAGGAGGATTTTCATAGACAGTGTGGACATGTAATTGGCCTCTAAAAGGTCGTAACAAACTGATCTGAAAAGTATTATGGATCTTCTAATGTTTGGGTAGTTCTAATTTAAATGCATTGTCATTGATCTTGTGAAGTATTTTGAAAGGTCCATAAAACCTAGGTGCTAATTTAACAATAGGGTGTTTCTCAATACTTTGCAATATTCTCTTTTCAATGCGTAACCAAACATAATCACAAACACTGAAACTCATGGCTTGTCTTTTCTTATTAGCTTGTTTAGTGTATGATTGTTGGGCTTTCGCAATCATGTCTTTAACTTGAGAAAAAATAGTAGCATGCATATTGGCAATATCATGAGCAGCTTTAACTTTATTCGACAATGATGCGATAGGTGTAGGCAATCAATGTCCATAAATGATTTCCAAATGTGCTTTATGAGTAGCTGTGTGTGGTGTGTATTATTGTATGAAAATTAAAGTAGATGTAAATGTGTGTCCCATGTTTGTGGTTTTAAAATTGTGTATGCACGCAAAAGATCTAGAATTATACTATTAGTAGCTTCTGTTTGCCCATTGGTTTTAGGATGAAATGTATATGAGAAATCAATCTTAGTACCCACATTAGTAAACAAAGTAGTCCAAAAATTATTACAAAATCTAGAATCACGATGAAAAATAATAACTTTTAGCAAACCATGATTAGTGAAAACAATCTTCAAGAACAATTGTTTATCTTGAGATGTAGTTAACGTTTTTTTGCATGGTAGAAAATATGCTTGTTTGCTAAACTGATCTACCATAGTCCAAATCATATCATGATTAGCTTGTGTATTAGAAAAACCAATTATAAAATCCATTGAAATATATTTCCATGGATGGCCAGGAATTGGTAAAGGCATTAACAAACCATATTTCTTACCATGATATCGCTTGACTCTTTGGAAAATTAAACACTCAGAAACAACCTTAAAAACATCAGATTCCATTTGCGGTCAGTAAAAAACTTCAACCAATGCTCTTAAAGTGAAAATAATACCTCTATGACCTTGATATGGAGGATTATGAATTTCGTGCAACACAAATGATCAAAATTGAACAATGATACAATCTTTTCTCATAAAACATAAATCCATCAGAATAAGACAAAGAATCAATTGGAATCCAGTTATTAACAACTAATTTGTTCCAATCAGCTTGAAAACTAGGGTGATGGTCATAGGTATCCTTCATAGGAGTAAGGGAATCAAAAGATAGAATGGAAATATTATGGATACTTGGTCTTCTACCCAAGGCATTGGCAACAACATTTTCTCTTCCTGATTGATGTTGGATAAGTGGATGAAAACTTCGAATGAAAGCAACTCATTGAATATGACGGTTAGAAATTTGTGGCTGAATAAGGAGATGTTTGATACTTTGCTGGTCAATTTTAATCATAAATTTGGATCCCATGAAATAGTGTTTCCATTGATGTAAAGCTTGAACTAGGCTTTGGAAAAATTCACTCTTGTCAGGGTTAGCATACAATTGATTCTATTTCAACAATTTGAAACTAAAGATAGATGGTCACAATGCTTATTCTCATTCTTACTGAAAACTAATATATCATCAAAGAAAATAATCACACAATTCTGATACTTAAAAAAATATACGATTCATCATACAACTGAATATAGCTGGTGCATTGGTCAAACCGAAAGGCATAACAATAAATTCATAATGACCAAATTGAGTTCTAAATGTAGTCTTAACAATGTCAGGTGTATCCAAGTGTAGTTGATGATATCTAGATTTGAGATCTGTCTTGCTAAAACAATGGCCCCTGAAGAAGAGCTACGAAGCTCTACCCCAAGACCTACGGACTACTTTTTGATCAAGCATTTCAAGCCGAGCGGCCATGGCTATCTCTCACATAGCCGACGTGCAATGCCTACCTTATGGGTGTAGCGAGCTTACCTCCATGCCGATCGAGTTATCTCCTCTCCTGTGCACTTTGGTAGCTCCACGATCCAAGTGCAACCTTCAAGCAAGCTCCATCCTCAAGCTCCATGCTCTAAGCTCCATAGCTGCGAGCAAGACAAGAGAAGAGAATAGAAGAGGAGAAGAGAGGAGAAGATGGAGAGCTTCTCCTCCCCGGTCCCTCACCCTCACACACTCACTCCCTCACACTCTCACACTCCCTCTCTCAAGCACAAGCTCAAGCAAGCAAGAAGAAGAAGAAGAAGAGGAAAGCCACTTTTGGTCACACACAAGAATGAGCTTCTCATTTCACTTTTCAACTTTATATACAAAACCCTAAATCCCTTTTGGGCAGTCATCCCCTTATCCCCTTTTTTACATGGCCGACCGTGGCCTAGGCCCTTTTTCCCATTGTCCTTCTATCTTCCTAGCTTCCTTTCTACTGCTCGTCTACATTTACAAATTGCACGGGTGAGAGCACGGTGCTCCTTAAATTAAATCATGATGCGCTTGCGTTCTTTTACAAAAGTATTGACTTGCGCTTTTCCTTGTGTGCCTTTTTCCCTTATTTGGGACTTTTCTGTGCTTGTGTTTCTAGATTTTTCTTGGCGTGCCTTTGTCTTCTGTTTCACTTTGCCTTGGTCTTTGTCTTCTGCTTTAGCTTTTCTAGATTTGCCACCTTGTTTGTTTGACGATTAACATTACCCCCCTCCTAGATGAGTGCCAGTCCCATGGCACTCGTTGTCGTAGGTAGCAGGCTTTGGCCTACACTGAAGACGTGGATGGAAGGGGCATCGATGGTTGCCATGGAGGAGTGTTGGTGGTGGTGTGGAGGAAGGTTGTTGGGGGCATGTTGGTGGCCTAGGTGGCTGGTGGTAGGGTGGTTGGAGTTAGTGGTAGGGCAGTTCTTTGTGGGGGATTGCACTGATGGCTAGCACAAGTATTGGTTTGTTGGGGATTCTGCACATGACGATTCTTGGCGGGCTTGCAGGATGATAAAGGATAAGAATTCAGAATTGGGTGTCGATGAAGAGCGAATGACACTTTTGTTGGAGTCGTCAATACCTGCAATTGAAAACCTCTCATAACTAGTCTCGCCCTAGGGGTAGTGCTAGGCTTCTCTAGCGTGCACACTTAGTTTGGGAGATAGGTCAAACTCAAAGCAAGCTGAGAGTATTGTCCTGCACTTGAGGACCCAAACTGTGTATATATTTTGGTGTCAATATTATGTGAGTGCTCGTACATACTTAGATATTACGTAGTTAGAAGACCGTGGGCTGGTTTCTCGTAACAATGTGTAGATAAAGCAAAGTTGTCCATGCTAAGAAGAAGGACATGAGACAGTGTATCAGACATCCTTTGCATTGTGACTGCATGACATAGGATAATTGAAAACAGGGACACCGCACTTTCAATAGCTAGGAGCTATTGGACTTGCTTGATGAGGACGGTATAATTTTCATGGCCATTCGTGGTGCAGTGCTTACCACAATTGATTGCAATGGTATTAAGGCAGAGTGCAAGAGGGAATCGTGCGAATGGGTCAGGGTGACAGGTCTAACCATAGGCAAGGCAAGCTCCCTAGGTATGTCCTGCCCTTGATGTGCCCTAAACAATTGTGATGCTAAAGGGCTAGGGGACTAGGGACGGAGCCAGCCGACCAAGGTCACTCGACGTGCCTAATTTGAGGACTCCTAGGTGCTGTGTTGTGATCGTGGGTGCTTCATATATTTTTCTTCTTTTCTTTTCTTTTTTCCTTTTTCGTTTTCTTTTTCTTGTGCTTTTTTTTTTTTGGACTTGCCTGAGTACAACCATTCCAATATATTGAGGCTATCAGCCTTTCAATGGGTTGGGAAATGTCAAGCTTCGAAGGCTCAGGAATTGGATATTACAGTGATGATTGTGCCCTAGACTCGTTGTTAGAGAAGCAGTCGTTGAGATGGGGAGATCCACTTGAGATATTGCAACCCTCTTTGAAACGTGCGATGTTGGTACAATTGGGGTAACAGCTACCATGAGCGCCCGGCGTAGAGTATAACCCAGAAAGAGGAAATGGTTAAGATCATGCTTTGGCCCATGCGATGTGGGCACTCGCACGGGTGATTTTTGCTTTCGATAGCGTGGCTTTGTTGTGGCTCTTTGTGGGGTCGGTAGTCTTGCGGTGACTTGGGCATTGGACACTTTCATCCTGCATCCACTTGTCACTTCATGAGAGTACATGCACGACATATGCCACAACTATAATAAAGCAGTGCAACGCAAGGAGACATCACTTATCTAAATTCCATGGTGTTGACTTAGATACTTATCACCTGTGCTTGATTAGCTTTTTCGTTTGCTTAAAGACGTGAAATATATTAAACGCATATATGAAAAGTTTGTACAATTGGGGAACATCTCAGCATTTAACCATTTAAAGACAAAAAGTCATGGCCAGGTAGCATTTGATAAGCCTTTTATACAAGATGGGGCTACTCTATTTGTACGAGGCGGGGCGAGTCTGGGTGGTCGGGCAACTGAGGCTGTGCTGGTGAGGGGCTCCTGTGAGGCTAGGCGGGGAAAATGTTGGCCGGGACCTGAATGGTGTAGTCCCTGGCCGCAACTATTTCCAGAATGCTTTTAAACAATGCATCAAGTTTCTACTTGTCTCGAGCTGCTCTCTCCTCTTTTGAGCACCTGGTGCTCGAGCATCTGGGGTGGGAGCTTGCACGATCGGTGTTTCCATGCCCCCTGTGCTCCCTTGAGCTTCCATTACCCTGGCCTGAGGATTTTTTGGCCTATGTCTGGGGCGGTGTTGCTTGGGGCCTCATTTACTTGCATACCTTTTAAGGGTAGGTACATAGCGTTTCGATGGAGGAGCTTGTGCTACATGCTCCCTTCGACAGCGGATAGCGTCCTTGCAAGCCAGCTGCACCACTAGGTGCTCCATATCGGCTACCGTAGGGGGACCTGCAATATGCGAACCAAGGATTAGGCCTTGAGGCATGATAAAAATGTTCGCATGGAAGGGATTATACAGTGGGTTATCAAGTGCATGTGATGAGGAGGGGAGAGGTGAGGCATGTAGTGTTTGTTGTAGAGGGATGGCCCCCATGATGATGTTTGTTTTGCCTCCAGCCATTAGTAGATCTTGGCTCATGCTAAGTTGCGTGGACTGGTTGTCATGGAGTGGGGTAGGGCTCATCCTCGGAAGGATAGACCAGAGAGGGGAAAAGGTGTATAGAAAGGGACGGTACTCTGTCTACACCATCAGAGATGTTGATCAGGGCTTCCTATGGTGGTAATGAGGGTTGCATGCCCTCCACCTGGAGGTGGGAATGGTCACACAACTTCTAAACGTGTGGTGAGAGGAGGACCTGAGGAGCTTAGCCTGTTGAACCCAACTCTTCTCCCTGCGCTTGACCATCATTTCTTGTGTGTGTTGATATTGTCTATACAGGGTCACAAAATTCATTGTTTATTTATTTACATATTTTTGAATCCATGCCACTTCACGAGGATAAAAGCCAATTGTAGAACTCTAGATTGTACTAGAGTGTGGCACATCTAGTACTCATGGCAGCTTACTCAATACCGATAGATATTTTGCAACGTCAAGTAACATGGAAGCTTGTCCGAGTCTACTGGCAACATGTAATTCCTCCTCAGTGAGAACCTTATCAGACAAAGAGTTCTCTTGGCTAGTTTCAGCTAAGTTTGTATCCCGAATGGCAATCAACACACTCGAAAGGAAGTTGGTGCCACATAGGTTGAGTCTCTTTGAGACCGCCATTTGGCGCCATTTGGACAATCACTCCTCTGAGACTGTCATGATCTGGGCTCCTAGTTTGGCCATTGCAACGCGGTTTTCAAACCAACGTTGTTCAAATTGACTTCGACCCTCTGATTGTCACTTTAGTTGCTCTATCTCTAAGAGATTTGGTTGGTAGAGCACATCATTGAATGTTACAGTTAAGCATAGTTCGTCGGCTTCCTCGTCAGAGGTGAGTTGCATACGTTCATGCAAGCCTGTTATAATGCTCGTCAAGATGTTCTTACTCTTCCCAGGATAAGGGAAATGGCAAGTATTCTTCAAGATACTCTTTAGGAAATGTGCCCCTGTCTGCCAAGACATAGACATGTGCGAACACTTTGAGCTTAGGATCTAACTTGGCTAAGCATTTTGCGACACTTCTATGTTCAACGAGGGCTTGCTTGATTACTATCTCATGCAAGGTTCTAGGAGTTTGCCTAGGATTTAGCATAGCTGGGGGCTCAGGCCTAGATGAGCAAGATTGGTCAACGCTAGGATTTCTTATGCTCTTGGGGTTTCCATGTTTCTCTTGAGGCTTTGTTATTGCGTCATGGTTCTCCTTGGATGTGACTGGTATAAATTTGTCACCCTGTTGTGACAGCATTGTATCTACTTTTGATTGGTCAATGTGAGTTCTGTTGTCGGTGGATTGAGTGTTGCAAGCAACCGTTGATGGTAACGATTGCTTTGATTTTTCAGAGCACATGGATGTGTCTGAGGTTTCACCGCTATTAGGAGAGGCATCAATAGAATCATTGGTAGATGGATTCGATGCTTTATTCCTCAGCTCTCTAGTGCTCTTGGTGTCAATGTTCTTGGGGTCCACAACCACCTGTAACTGCTGTTGTTTTCGCTATTTTCTCCTCTTTTTCTTGGTCAGTGAAGGTGCATCTCTCAACGACTCGAGACCCTGGACTAGGTCAACCGTTGATGTGCTTGGTTGGGCCTCAGCATTCTCTTTCTCTAGTGTGTCCTTATGGGACATAGCCGTGGCCTGTTGAATAGCCTCGCTAGGTTGTGAGGGTACATTTGCCTCCCTTTTTGGAGAGTCTAGCTCTTCCCTTCTATTTAACTCCTCCAGCCTAGACTTTAGGCGCTTTGGAAGTGTTGGAGTTGTCAATGAAGTTGGTTGTGACACCTTCTCCATAGGTAAACTACTAAGGACACGTTCCACAAGAGGCATTGTCACGACCAAGGGCTGTGACTGCTGTGATCCCTGATTGGAAGTAGTAGTAGCTAGTTCAGTGGACTTGTTACTATTGGTGGATTACGGTGTCAAGTCCTTAGGTCTATTGGAAGTGGTCATGTCTTTTGTTGCCCTTAGAGCATTCACTTACGTAGATCGAGTATTAGTTGAGCTAGCCACGGTGGATTGCACATGCATATCCTTAGGTTGAGAGCTAAGGGTGGTGTTATGTCCTGCCTCTTGGACATTTGGAAGCTCTGATGCAGGTAAAGATTGGGATTGAGTAGCTGCACTTGATGACTATTGTGCTTCCTGTATCCATTTAGGGGAAGAGGGTGTAGGAGACTTGGGACTCCTAAGTGGCTTTGACACTGGCTGGGAGATTTGCTCGTGGCTGTTAAATGATTTTGCTATTTGCTTTGTTGAGCATTTAACCTTGCCATGAGCAATGATGTGCCTATGATTCCTACTATCCTCTTGGGGAATCAAAGGCTCCTTGGGCACTAGTGACTTTTGCGTATCCTCAACGATTACATCTGATATCTGCTTGTCAAGCACGCTAGGTTGAGGATCTACCCTTCGATTGCTCCCCTTTGGTTTCTTGATTTTGACCATGAGGGGCTCGGTCACTCCACTATTGTTGACTCGAGACTTGGTCTTCTACGATAGCAATGCTTTGGATATCCATTGTGGCCTTGTGTAGACTGGATCTGGCCTTCAGTCGACATGTGCGTAATACCCTTGAGCACATAGTAATGCTTTGGATATCCATCGTGGCGTTATGCTGACCCTCCATCGAGGCCTTCGTCTTTAAGGCTTGGTCTTCTTTCGGGGTCTTCTACGATATCTGTAAGTCCAAAGCCCATCCTTGGCATTGTCTCTTGACCTTCTTGTTTCAGGCATGGCCTCACTTACTGGTTCTCGTTGTTCAACCTGTGCTTTTATTAACTCTTCCAACAAGTCCTTGCTCTCGTTAGCAGGCTTGACTATTATGTCAGCACCCTCCTTGCCTTTCCCTCGAGGTTTGATGAGGTCACCCTTGCTAAAGGTTATGACTATCCTCACACCCGGTAGTGTCAGGTGTATCTTCTGTGCTACATAGTCAGCCTCACACTTAGTTGCCCTTTTGAAGGGTCTTCCTAGGAGGGTTTCCTTCCTGTAATTAGCACTATTTGGAGGAGCATGAAATAGGATAGGCAAGCTTTTAGTTTCAATTGTCGCAAGGATTTTGCATTTCCCTGAGTGCTTGTGGGTGTCCCCCATAAGGGCTAAGAGTTACATTAGTCGGTGTGAGCCTTGGTTGGCCTAGTAGGGTCCATGATTCATGGGTCAAGATATTAAAATCTTCTCCTTCATCAATCAGAGCATTGATAGTATGCTCTCTTTTCGCGGTGAGTTTGACCCTAAGATAAGCAGGTGGTACTATGTCTTCATCTTCTGGGTCTTGGTTTGTAAGTTTAAGCCTTCTGACAAATGCCCTTAAGTCCCCAATTGCATGACCAGATGTGGATTCTCCATTGATGTCTTGGATCATCAGTGCAGTGCTATTCAAGGAGCATCCATCGTCAGGACTGTCATATCTAGTCATTCTCGCTGTTGTAGCTTGATGTTGTTGCTTTTTGCTTTGACTAGATGCAGTCCGAATGCAACACGTATGTGTTTTTGCAGTGTGGCCTTTTTGCCCTTATTGGCTAGATGGACCCTTTGATGTTCTAGGGTCTCTGTTTCTCTCTGTTCGGGTATGGGCTTTTGGTTGCTCTTTTGCAAGTGAGAATCCATGCTCGTGTAGAGCCATTACTACACTAGGGTCCAATTTGGAGGACCTGTCATGACGTGCATTTTCTCTTCAACCTACTTGGGGGAGGTGCAGAGGGGGCATAGCCCCCTTTGCAGGGGTCTGGGGGGGTCAGAGATGTGAACAGGGTGGCCAGGACTGTCAGGCAGGTTCAAAAGCCCTCTATTTTAAGTTTTGATGAAGTGGTCCAATTTTGAGACTCGAACAGGGTGGTCCGATTCTGGGACTCGGATAGGCTGGTCCGATTGTGAAAATCGGACAGTCCGATTTCTACTTTGGTCTGATTTTCCTAGTCGGACAAGGTGGTCCAACTCCTTCGATAGGACGAGTGGTCCGATTGTGGCGCTAGAACCAATGGTCCGATTTTCACACTAGGAAGAGTGGTCCGATCCTAGCAGGTGGTTCGATTTTGAGACTAGGACATGTGGTCCAATTTTGACACTGGGTCCAATTTTGACACTGGGTCTAATTTCTAGAATTGGATCGGACAGGGTGGTTTGATTCTCGCAGTTGGATAGTTCGACTCTAGCAATCGGGTGGTCCGATTCTGGGACTCGGACCCAGACAGCTTGGTCCAACTGCGCAGACGACGGCCTGCGGGTTGCGCACGATGACTCAAGCTCAGCGCCTACTCCACGGAATCATCCAGCGCCTTCCAGATAGGTGCAAAATACTGCGATGAAATTCCAGACATACCTGGAATCACTATGGTGCTCGAATCGAACGGCACCCCAAGGATCTCCCTGTAGCTCTCGCTCTCCCTAGCTCTTAAGCTCACTCTCTCTCACAAAGCAGAATGTCAAATGTGGTCTTGCCTGATTCCCTGGGCCTCTTATTCCCCCATCCCAGCCTACTGTAACCTCAAAAGCTAATCCCTCACACTCTTCCAACCAGAAATTTGAATTTGTGTCCCTATTTCCCTATTTCCAGCAGCAGTAGAACCCTCTCTGTTTTCCTTTTTTTCCCTATCCTAATCTTAACCTAATGCAACAAAAATAAAAAACAGAGATGGAGATGGATGGTCCTACTCTAATATTCAACAACAAATCAAAATCCTTACTTTCTCCAAGGATTAAAACCTCCTAAATCTCCTAACTATCTCGAGCACCGGTTTGGGCTGCAAACCCTACTTCTATGCTTGATTCGATGTACGCGGCACTCGAGGCTTGATTCCGTCGGTCTCGGCAATGGAACCAAAATGAAGGGAATCTACGAAGCTCTACCCCGAGACCTACGGACCGCTTATTGATCAAGCGTTTCAAGCCGAGCGGCCATGTCTACCTCTCATATAGCCGACGCGCAATGCTTACCTTATGGGTGTAGTGAGCTTACCTCCATGCCGATCAAGTTACCTCCTCTCCTGCGCACTTCGGTAGCTCCACGATCCAAGTGCAAGCTTCAAGCAAGCTCCATCCTCAAGCTCCACGCTCCAAGCTCCATAGCCGTGAGCAAGAGAAGAGAAGACAAGAAGAGAGGAGAAGAGAGGAGAAGATGGAGAGCTTCTCCTCCCCGGTCCCTTACCCTCACCCTCACACACTCACTCCCTCACACTCTCACACTCCCTCTCTCAAGCACAAGCTCAAGCAAGTAAGAAGAAAAAGAAGAGAAGAGCCACTTTTGGCCACACACAAGAATGAGCTTCTCATTCACTTTTCAGCTTTATATACAAAACCCTAAATCCCTTTTGGGTGGTCATCCCCTTATCCCCTTTTTTACATGGCAGGCCATGGCCTAGGCCATTTTTCCCATTGTCCTTCTATCTTTCTAGCTTTCTTTCCACCGCCCGTCTACATTTACAAATTGCACAGGTGAGAGCCCGACGCTCCTTAAATTAAATCATGATGCACTTGCGTTCTTTTACAAAAGTATTGACTTGTGCTTTTCCTTGTGCGTTTTTTTTCCTTATTTGGGACTTTTCTACAATTCTTCTATTTCTAGATTTTTATTGGTGTGCCTTTGTCTTCCGTTTCACTTTGCCTTGGCCTTTGTCTTCTGCTTTAGCTTTTCCAGATTTGCCACCTTGTTCGTCTGACGGCTAATAGTCCCTTGTAGTTTATCCATGAGGTCGTCTACCCTAGGGATCGGATATCTATTCTTAACAGTGATTTTGTTTAGGGCACGATAATCAATGCACATCATATAGGCATTATTTTTCTTCTTAAGGTTCACCAAAAGGAGAACTATTGGGCCTAATGAGTCCTTGGTTCAACAATTCTTCAACTTGTGCTTGGATTTCTTTTTGTTCAATTTGATTGTGTCTGTAAGGCACTTTACATGGTGGTTGAGAACCTAGGATTAAATCTATTTTATGGTCTTCAGGACGTGTAGGTGGTAAACTAGGTGGTAAATCAACAACAAAACAATCTTTAAATTATGAAAGAAATTGTGCATGCCTGGGATGCATTTGATTTTCCTTAGTTTTAATTTTATTCACCCATACTAAATATGATTTACTACCTTTTCTCAATGCACGTTTAGCTTGTGTGTGACTAAGCAGTGGAATATTATCAAAGGTGTGCAATCCATGTAATGTGATTTGGCTTCCGTTAAGATGAATTTTCATAGAATGTGTGCAATAATCTATGTCAGGATTATATTTATGACTCCAAGGCATTCCTAAAATAATATCACTAGCTTGAAAAGACACAACTAAGAAACTTCTATGCTCAACATAATTACCAATTTTAATGTCTAAATCATGTACTTTTTGTGCACCATTGTATGTAGTATCTAAAAATGCAACCTTTATCCGATAATGAGTTGGAATAGTAGATAAATTCAATTATTTTACCAACTTTGTGGAAATAAAATCATGTGTGATTCCATCATCATGAAAATAATCTTTTCTTAAGCATGCACATAACATTTGATTGTTAATAACGAATGAGGATTTGTCATACCTAGTAAAGTATCTGAAGCATCACCGATATCATCATCATCTTCATTGAAATATGGCATAAATTCATGGTCCTCATCATTAGTTGCTCCCAAGGGATTGATTTAAATAGCTTGCTTCTTGGACTGACAAGTCCATGCTAAGTGTCCAAGCTGATGACACTTGTAGCAAACCATGAGCTTTGCTTTGGAGACATTATTGGTAAGGGTTGGAAATTTGGGTATATTGGGATTTGACTGGAGGGAAGACTTAGGGTTTGAATTAGTAGTTGATGGTAAAGCAGGAGGTTGAGTCTAGGGTTTACAGAAAGAAAAAGGAGCAAAGAAATTTTGATTGAATCTTCAGAAGTAAAAATTGAATTGCTTTGTACCAAAGTTACCATTAACCGAAAATTGTTACGATCACTTTTCTCGTCCACAAATTTTATCCTCCGCAGCATCATGCGCTAAAGAATTCGCATCCTCTAAAGTCTTTGGCTTGAACATATTCACTTCCGCATAGAAGTGACCAAGCAAACGAGACATTTACTTGCGCTTGTGAGTCGCCTCAGGAACATCTTCAAGCATTCAAAGTTGAAGTAAAGCACTCCAGAAACGCTCAATATATTGCGAAATGGATTCACGATCTCTTTGTTGCAGGAGATCCTACTGTTTGATAGCTTTCTCATGGAATCGAGGTGGAAGGAAATTTTGCAAAAATTTCTTTTGAAAGGCTTCCCAAGTAGAGGGACAATCAACACTCCTGCGAACAACAGTCCACCATAATGGTGCTATGTCTGCTAGATGGTTAGTGACACATTTAAGTTTATCTTTTTCAGCAAATTGCTCTTCATAAAAATAGTTGTCAAATTGACTAATGAAAGCAAGAAAATTTTTTCCATCAAGTTGCCAATTAAAAGTGTAGAATTTAAAATTTCTTTTACTTATCTTGGTCTCTTTCCTAAGAGCTTGTGCATCAAGTGTCACATCAATAGTACATTGAATGACATTGTAATGTCTCGCCCTCATCCCGCCCTTGCACATTCCAAGGAAACACGTTTTTTTCTTGACATTGGCACTCACCTCCGAGGATCGGATCTAGTAGTGGTCGTATTCTGCTTGACTTGCCGACCACTAAAGTACACAGTTGCGTTTACGTGAGCGTCGACAAAGATGAACGGCTTCACGATCTTTAAATCCTCCATCCACTTGATTCTCTTCAAGTTGGTCTGAAGGTACGTGAGTCGGTGGGCTGCTATGTAGTATATTCCTAAGTCTCCCGTCCATCTCCGCTCCGCATATAGGGGCGAAGGATTATAGATGCGGTCCATCTCCACTCCGCGGGCGAAGGATTATAGATGCAGTCCAGAATATTCATCATGCCAAGCCTTTGACGATAATTCGAAGCATGCATTGCAGTCATGAACATGACCTGTAACACCAAGAACTTGTTCCATGCTTCATGACTCTCCAACCCAGTATCCATAAGTGAGTAAAGAAATGTTTTCAACAGAAAACACTACTCTATTCTACTCACCCTCCCCTGTTTATCCCCTTATTCCCTTTATTTCCCTCCATTAACTTACCTTATAATCTTTAGACCTCATTGGTTCGCTCTAATAGCAACTATAATGTGTCCGCTTGTCCACTTGTGGGACACGTCTTAGCAGCACATCGAGAGGGGAGTCTAGAAAGCACCACCTGGCACTCGTAAGGAATGTCATAGGGTTTGAGATCTAGGTCTTCCCAAGTCTGCCCCGAACTGGAAGTATCCAACCGTTCCCACTTAGGACCGACCTGAAGTCAGGGTTTCTTTCCTATTAGCCAAGTCTCTAGGAATTAGCTAGCATCGAGCTCTAGATGACCCACTTTGAGTAGGAACAACAGAGTCGAAGCGGATTTATGCTGCACTTGGTACATGGAGAATGGGAAACAGGAGGGATGCAAAGCTCAACCTCTCTGCCCATAAGGCATAGTCCCATTCTATTCCCCTAAAACAGCATAAATTAGGATTATAGCTCTACTGACTCTAGGTCTTCATAGTATCGTTTTCACGTCTTTTGAGAAAAGTTCGAAGCTAACCACGACTACCCTTCTATAGGATGGACCCAAGTCACATCCACCACACTTTCCTCGGGTTTCTTAGTTATCTAATTACCTACCACATTATGTTTGACATGCAAAGATAGCTTCCTTAATTAATCAATTTAAACACAGGTTCCTTTACGTAACTTAGGCACTGACACAAAAACAATGTCAAGCAAGTTCCTTTTTCAAATATCTGATCTTTATTTATCATAGTCCTGGAATACATCAAGTATCATGCCCAAAGGCTATCCAGCAATCAATAGGATTGCTGCTCCAAGTTTCGCCCATAGACTAGTACATCCGGAGCTAAGAAATTTATAGCCAGAGCTTTCCCTGGCACCCAAGCATCCTCCCGTTCCAAACAGCATCCATGGAGAGATCTCTCACGGGGGTTCAGTCCATATACCCGGTGCGGCTAACAACCCCCTTGGATAGGGCCAGGTAGGCAGTCGGAGGTAACTAAACCTGCCTCTCCCTCCAGGCTTTTTACCTGAAGCATTAAGTGTTTTGCCTTGAATTAGTTCCTTGAGCAAAGAAGTTCAAACAATGTACCTAAGTGTACAATCATGATCATTTCAGAGGTCCTTCGTACGACCAACTACTAAGGTGTGATTTCTTCTTTCCCAATGCTCCCAGCATTCAGTCCTGGATCGTTCACGACTTGGCGAGATTCCTAGTGCTTGGCAAGCTAGGTTGCTTATTTTCCCTTTTTCTTTGGGTTAGGGTTTGTACCCTACCGACCCTAATTATCCTTACCTTAGGTCTCCTTGTAAAATAGATCATGGACAACCCCGTCGTCCTCGGTTGGTCAACTTGCTTCTTGGCAATTCACAATTTCTCTAAGTTTGACAAATCGGTCCCCAAGAGAGAGAGTTGTAGTAGGGCGACTACTCGACCTCTTAACGAATCTAACTAGAAATTAGATCTCGCCTCCCTTGGCCTAAGATGTAGTAGCTGCATCTTATGATTTAGTTGCAATAGCATCTAACCTTGTGGACTAGTTGCATGAGATAGCTAGCAATGCCTATCTTGAGGAATTACATCCCTTTGTCGATATTACTAGTATTCGTGTCCTAAGACCTGGCACCCTCTCATTACTCGCAACATAGAATGATCTAAGTGCGAGATCGTTGGATTAACTCTGCAAGCGCCTATCTTTTCATATTGATTGTGACTATCACTTCATGTGTATTATATACTTTTCATCAAATGAAATGTAACCCTTTTCCTTTTCATACATTTACTTATGCGTGCAAGTTGCTTATGCATGCAGGTTATGCTATGTACGTTACAATGATATTGAAATACAAACATAATCTTTTCCTTTCCCATGCAAGTCACGCAAAATAGAACACAGCTGCTTATGAGAAAATATAACCCTTTTATTCTTCTCCATAGCAATTACCTATTCAACCTTCCACGAATCAACCTATTTATGGTCATCACGACGGTTTTTTTTTTTGTTGCACGAATGCATTGTGTACAACATAACTCATTCTTGCAAACATAAGTTACCCAATGCAAACCTTCCAATGCACATGAGCATCGCAATATATATTTAACCTATGTGCGTGATGCAACTAGGACATTATTGCATGAGTGCATCTTTTTAATACGCGAACCATATATTCCAGAATGCAACAACCTTTCATCATGATGGTGCGAGGAGTATGAGTGCCTTGCAATTTAAAACTTTACCGAACATTCCTATGATCTTTTTTTAAAACAAGGCGTTCTAATAATGCAATTAAGTTCTCCCTATGCCAGTTTATACTTAATATGCCCATATCATGCAGAAACAAAAAGGGTAAATTTGATGGAACCTGAACTTCTGTAGGAGGGGTATTATCGGGTTTTGCGCTTCGGGTGGGGACTCCTACATGTGCCCCTCTTACTCCCATGTGTGCTCCTCTTGTGTGGCACTTTGGGGCCATCGCAATCGGGGCTAGGGCAGGTGGAGGGCGTGGTGAAATTCCCTACAATTGGCAGTCCTTCCTTCCCGCAAGGGAAGTCCCTTCGTGGACGAATTGCATCCTTTACGAGATTCCGCGGGTGAAGCACCCTTAAGAAGGCTCTTTATATGGAAACTTCTAGAAACTTCTAGGAAGCTTTTTTTTCCTTTTTTGGTTTCTGAAAGGGGGGGGTCGTGCTGATGGAGACGAGATGATGATGAAGATGGTGATGATGGCTTTGGCAGCCTGGCGGTGCTCAGGCCGAGCAGGGGAGGGGCTGGCGGCACTAAAGATCAACGAGGGCGAGGGGGTGTTAAAATCACGGGCCAGGGGGGCGGCGCAAGTTGATCACGGGGGAGGGGGGCTGCTGCCTGAGACCATGAGGGGGCGGCTCCCCTTTATAATGGGGAGGCGGGTGGTATGGGGGGGGATACGGTCGTTTAACAGCTGCCACCCCTCCACCTGGGGGGTGCATGCCCCCCTTTCTCTCTTTACTCCCTCCCTCTCTCTCTCTCCCCAACATGCTATCGGTGAGGAGAGAGAGGGAGAGGTAAAAAAATTTGAATTAAATTTTGAAAAATTAAAAGGGGGGTTCTCATGGGGAAGGCACGGGGGGAGATATTACAAGATCGAAGGCAAAAAACTGAAATGATTTCTCCATCTTTTCCAATCATCAAACCAACAAAATAACCCAAAATACTTACTTGTTTCAAAGATAAAAAAACCCAAAATTCCTACCTATCTCAAGCTCTGTTTCAAGGATGAATCCCTTACTTTGATACTCAATATGAGGCGTGTAAGTGCTCAAGCTTGAATCCATGGTCCCGACAAAGGAACCAAAATGTAGTGGGAGCTCATGCTCAACCACCAAGACCCATGGACCACTTATTGTTTCAAGTGTTTCAAGCAAGCTCTCATGGCTATCTCTCACTGAGCCAACACATTGTCGATCCTCTCGGGGTGTAGTGAGCTTACCTTGATGCCGAAATGAGTTGCCTCCTCTCTTGTACACGCCGATAGTTCCACGATCCTAGATGCTAGCTCAAGCATCCTCAAGCCTCCTCCATCTCCAAGCTCCATCCACCATTGCCGCATGCGAAAGAAAAAAGAAGAGAAGAGAAGAGAGAACAAGAGAGATGAGGAGATGGTGAAGAGCTTCACCCTCTTGATCCCTCACTCCCACACACTCACTCACTCCCTCACACTCTCACACTTCCTCTCTCAAGAGCACACACACAAGCAAGGTGAAGAGAAGAAGAGAATGTTGAGATATCGAGCTCCACTCGTGATATGCCAGGGTGACCGTTGTGTGTTTATATCACCGACTTGTCAGTTGCAGATGCGGTTGGTACACTGCCCATGAATAATAGCTAGATGACAGCTATCCTTATCTATTCTAGTTCGTGGTTCAGTTAGTATGCCACCTTAGTTAGTTGAGTTTGGTTTTGAGACCCATATATAGGGTTCTTCTATTTCTATGTACTAGAGTTCTTTTTGGCTTACACAACTAAGAAGAGGAAAACTGTTTTCAGCCTCCACCTTTGTGTGTATTCCCCCATTGTGCAAGCAAGAAAGCTACAAGTGAGACTCCTTCCTTCTCTCCCAAAATCTTGACATGGTATCAGAGCCTTGTTCGTGGTAAGGAGCTCAAGAAAGCAAGCCAAGCTCGGGGTGTTCTGGTAAGAGGAGCAGTGTTGCTTTCATTTTCTATTTTGGGAGTAGATCTCTGTAGGTAGCACAGCTGAAAATTGTAAGAGTGCATTGTCTCAGGTTGAGACGCCCTTCGCGGTGAAGCAAGAGGACAGTATATGCTGTGGGTGAGGCTTTAGCCATTGGTGACCTTGTTTTTTTGATTTGAGGCCATTTCGAGGCCTGTTTTGGAGGCGGAAGTTTTCTGCACGCACTTAGGAAAAAGCCTTGTTTTATGCTGTGCGACCACTGTTCTACAGGTCGGTGAAAAGTTACCATAGAAATCGTCACTAGGAAGTGACTATGTGGTCAAATACAACTTTTGCCAGTTTTGCAGATTTTCCCTTGTGAGGGTGAAGCTATGTTTTTTGCAGTGACAGAATTTTTTGCAGTGTTCTGTAATGGCGTCTGATTCTCTTTCACAGATTGTAACTGAAAAGCTTGACAAGAACAACTTCCAAGCATGGAAGTTTAGAATGACGAATTTCCTTATGGGAAAAGGATATTGGGAATTTGTTGCAGGAAATGAAGAAGAACCAGTTCTTCCTGATGTTCCCAATCAACAGCAAATGCAGGCATTTAAAGTATGGCATGAGAGAGCCAGGAAAGTTATGTATTGGCTGTCTATCAGCATTTCAGACTCTATGATTGTGCATATTCAGGATGCAAGTACGCCAAAGGAGGTATGGGATACTTTGTCAAAAATGTATAGCACAAATACGCAAGCCAGGAAAATGCAGCTCAAGCAAGAGTTGCATAATGTGCAAAGAGAAAATACGAGCATCAATGACTACCACATGAAGGTGAAGAAGATTGTAGATGCACTTGCTTCCATTGGGTCGCCAGTGGAAGATGATGATTTATTTTCTGTGACCTTGAATGGTCTAGGAAAGGATTATGCACAGTTTCGGACATCCATTTCAGTTTGTGAAAGATTTCCTGATTTTGAGGAGTTGATTGCTCTTCTGGTGCATCTTCTTCAGGAGAAACTTCAAAGAAAGCTGTCTTCTACTCAAATGCTGGAAGAGGTAGAGGCAGAGGTAGAGGAGGCCGATCTGGAGGCCGTGGTAGAAATCAGAATATGCAGCAAACTCAAGAAAACTAGTCCTATGGAGGAGGACATGGTAACTCTAGAGGCAGGGGGAGCCAAAGAGGTCGTGGTGGATGGCAAAGAGGCCAAAATGCAAACAGTAATGTTGAATGCTACTACTATGGTAAAATGGGTCATATGGCTAAAGACTGCTATAAAAAGTAGAATGACATCATGAATGGAAAATTGCAATAAGGGAATTATGCATCTTCTAGTAGACAGGGTGATGACAGAAATGAGCATTTGTTTATGGTGCAGCACATGAAAAATTCTGTGACAAGTGTAGAAGAAAGCAATGATGTATGGTATGTTGATTCAAGTACATCAAACCACATGATAGGTCATGCAGAATGGATGGAGGATGCAAGGAAAATGGAAAAACTAGGATTTGTGGAGACTGGTGATGATACTGCACATCCTATTGTGCAGATTGGAAAAATTCCTTTGTCTATGCAGGATGGGAAAAAGAAATACTTGTCCGATGTATTTCATGTCCCGAATATCACCAAGAATCTGGTTTCTGTTGGTCAAATGGTTGAGCAGGGCTTGCAGGTCAGATTTAATCCTCATGGATGCTTTGTTGAGGATATGAAAAATAAAGGTCGCTTGATAGCAAAAGGAAAGAAGAAGGGCAGAATGTTTACGTTGGATGCAGACATGCCTGAATTGAGTGCAGCAATGTTTGCACATGGGACCAATGTAGTTGCAGATATTAATATCTGGCATAAACGCATTGGTCATGTTAATGTACAGCGACTTAAATCAATGCAGGCCCAAAATATTGTTGCAGGATTGCCTAAATTCAAGGTTGCAGAAATGCATAAGGTATGTGAAGCCTATCAATTTGGAAAACAGGCAAGGAAACCATTTCCTAGACATGTTCAAGAGAGTAAGAAGCCATTGGAATTAATCCACTCTGATGTGTGGACTACTAAAGCTGCATCTCTTGGAGGCTGTCATTATTTTGTCACTTTTATTGATGACTATAGTAGAAAAGTTTGGGTGTATTTTATGAAAAAGAAAAGTGAAGTTTTTGGGCATTTCAAAACTCTTAAAGCTATGGTTGAAAAAGAAACAGGCCTGCAAATAAAATGCCTAAGGTTAGATGGAGGGGGAGAGTACCTCTCAAATGAGTTTGCAAGGTTCCTGCAGGAGCATGGCATAAAGCAACAATATTCATGTAGTCATACCCCACAACAAAATGGAATTGCAGAAATGAAAAACAGGCATATTGGAGAGGTATCTCGTGCCATGCTCAATGAAAAAGACTTGCCAGATTTTTACTGGGCTGAAGCAGTTGCTACAGCAGTCTACATAATGAACGGGACTCCCACTGCAGCAATACATGGGATGACTCTCCAGAGGAGAGGTATACTGGTAGGAAACCAGATATTTCTCATTTGAAGATTTTTGGTTGCATTGCCTATGTTCATGTGCCAGATGAGTTGAGATCCAAGTTGGATCCAAAAGCTGAGAAGTGCATCTTTATTGGTTACTCTCTGCAGCAGAAAGGGTATAGATGCTATAACCCCTCTACTCGTAAGTTTATAGTGAGCAGAGATGTTGTTTTTGATGAGATGAGTAGCTGGTATAAACCAGTAAATGTGATTGATAATGTAGATTCACAAAATGGTAATGCTGCACAGAATTCACAGCAGCAGTCACACAAGATATTAGTGGACCTGGAGCGTCCTCTAGCAGTGGTTCACATTCTTCGCTATGAACACACAGATTGAGATCAAGAGAATCTTCTCAAAGCAATGCAGATAGTGGTATTCAGGTATCATGAAAAGGAAAAGAGAAGGTAGATCAACCCATGTTTGATGTGAATGCAGGTCACTCTTATGTGGATGGTGAATCCAGTGGCTTAGAACTGAGCATTGATGATGAGTTGGGTATTCCTTCTATTGTTACACCTGGAGTAAGGAAGACCAGGGATGTTTTGAGGGTACCTGGGAGTAAACCTACTTTGCGCAGGTCTACCAGAGCTAGGTATCATGTGGATAGGCTGAAATATGATGGATTTACAGCCATTCACTATGCATATATGGTCAAAGTGATACAAGAACCAGAACCCACTTCTTTTGAGCAAGCCATGGGAAAAGAAAAATGGGAGAAAGCCATGGATGAAGAAATGGATGCCTTGGAAGCAAATGCTACATGGGAATTGGTACCTTTGCCTAAAGGTAAGAATGCAATTGGCTGTAAGTGGGTTTATAAGGTGAAGCACAATGCAGATGGTTCTGTGAACAGATACAAGGCAAGATTGGTAGTCAAGGGGTATGCACAAATATATGGCATTGATTATGAAGAAACATTCAGTTCGGTTGCAAGGATGGAAACCGTAAGAGCAATCATTGCTATGGCTGCATCAAAGGAATGGTCTTTACATCAGATGGATGTAAAGAATTCCTTCTTGCATGGTGATTTGCAAGAAGAGGTCTATATGGAGCAGCCACCAGGTTATGTGCATGCTGTTCATCCTGAGTTTGTCTGCAGGTTGAAGAAAGCCTTGTATGGCTTGAAGCAAGCACCTAGAGCATGGTTTGATAAGATAGGACAGTATCTTGTCACTATTAGCTTTCAGATTTCCAAGGCAGATTTCTCACTTTATGTGAGAAAAACAGAGAAATGTATTATGCTACTTGTCATTTATGTTGATGATTTGATTATGACAGGTGACGGTGATGAAGATATCCTTCATGTGAAAATGCTATTGAAGCAGAAGTTTGAGATGAAGGATTTGGGAGAGCTGCGTTATTTCTTGGGCATTGAGGTGATTAGATCACCAAGTGGGATACGGCTCTTGCAGAGGCAGTATGGATTGGACATGCTGTCCAAATATGGGATGACAGGCTGTAAGCCTATTTCAATTCCTTTGGAGCAGAATGTGAAGCTGAGTGCAGATGCAGGTGAGCTTCTGGAAGACCCTACCATGTACAGACGCATAGTAGGAAGTTTGATTTATATGACTATTACCAGGCCAGATTTGAGTTATGCTGTTGGATTGGTAAGTCAGTTTATGCAGGCTCCAAGGAAACTGCATTTGGATGCGGCTAGACGCATACTCAGGTATGTGAAGTCCACATTGCAGTATGGACTACTTTATGAGACTGGGGTTCAGATACAGTTGCATGGATACACTAATGCTGATTGGGCTGGTAGTATTTCTGATAGACGATCTACCAGTGGATATGTGTTCTCTTTTGGGAGTGCTGCAGTCACTTGGAGCAGCAAGAAACAGCCTACAGTTGCCTTGTCGAGCATAGAGGCTGAGTACAGGGGTGCAGCAATGGCTGCATGTGAGGTAGCTTGGTTGCATAAGCTACTTTATGATATGCATCAGTCTATAGATGGGCCAGTTGTCATTTATTGTGACAACATGAGCAGTATACACTTGGCAAATAACCCAGTCTATCATGCTATAACAAAGCACATTGAGGTGCATTATCACTATGTGCGGAAGAGGGTTTTACTAGGTCTTATTGATCTAGTTTATGTTAGCACAGAGGATCAGGTAGCTGACATATTTACGAAGGCATTGGGCGCAGAGAAGCTGCGCAAGTTCAGAGACCTGCTTGGTGTGCAGGAATTGGGATTGAGCTCGAGGGGGAGTGTTGAGATATGGAGCTCCACTCGTGATATGCCAGGGTGACCGTTGTGCATTTATGTCACCGACTTGTCAGTTGCAGATGCGGTTGGTACACTACCCATGAATAATAGGTAGATGACAGCTATCCTTATCTATTCTAGTTCGTGGCTCAGTTATATGCCACCTTAGTTAGTTGAGTTTGGTTTTGAGACCCATATATAGGGTTCTTCTATTTCTATGTACTAGAGTTCTTTTTGGCTTACACAACTAAGAAGAGGAAAACTGTTTTCAGCCTCCATCTTTGTGTGTATTCCCCCATTGTGCAAGCAAGAAAGCTACAAGTGAGACTCCTTCCTTCTCTCCCACAATCTTGGAGAAGAAGAGAGGGCTCTTGTTAGCCACACACCAAAGAATGAGCCCTCATTCACTTTTTGAACTTTATATACAAAAACCTAAATTCCCATGGGCACCCATCCCTTTTTACATGACCGGCCATTGTGGCAAGGTCCCTTTATCTAATTCCCTCTTCTTGCTTCATGCCCTAAGCCTATACCCATCTATTCTTTTACAAATGGCACAGGAGGGAGCGTGGCGCTCTTTTACAAGAGTTTTTAGAGTTTTTTTTAGGCGCCTTTCATTTAAAATTGTGTTTTTTGCCTCAACTTAGCTTTAGGGGCCGCCTCTATGCCTTTGCTCTTTTTCCATCATTTTTTTGCTTTTTCCTTCATTTTTTCGCCATCTCAAATTGGGATTAACACCCATACCTCACAAGGCCGAGTCTCGCATTTCATTACTTCTTCCCAAAGTTAGGCCATTGCTCCTCAATATGTTTTGAAGCTTTGCAATTTGTAGGGAAACACAACACACCATCTAAGGAACAAGTTTTTGAGTGCCAAGTCATAAGGGTCACCAAGTTCTTTGACTTGAACATGTGTGGATCCATGGCAAAATAGAAAAATGAAGAAGCTCTTTAGTAAACACCATCTGGCCTTGTGAGTCTATGTAATAACATTCTATACCACATTTTGGGCATACAATCAACTTTGCATATTCATTTCAAAAGAGAATGTAGTTATTAGGGCAAGTATGGATGCTATTGTAGTCAACGCACAATGATTGTAACATCTTTTTTTTCTCGTTACAAGTGTCAAGCATTACATTTTTTTCTCGTAAATTTGAATTTTTAATACCTACAACAAAATCAATTAACAACTTTATGGGCCTGAGCCATACAATTTTTAGAATGCATGCTAGGAACTTTAAATTGAATACCCAAACAAGGCTATCACACTTGCATTGCATCATCCATGAAGAATTTGAAAGATAAGCAATGACAAAGATGCATTTAGCTTGGATATTCTACACAAAGATGCATTTAGCTTGGATGACAAAGATAGCTGAAAATGGATAAAATGATAGATGATCTTCTTGATGACAATGGCCCTTCCATGCATCCCTTGAAAAATGAGAAAATATGCCATTGTACAAGGGCAGGCCTTGTACAATGGCATATTTTCTCATTTTTCAAGGGATTCATGGAAGGGCCATTGTCATCAAGAAGATCATCTATCATTTTATCCATTTTCATTGATTGGGGTAGTCTCCGTCTGAAGACCCTTATTCTCAACGCCTCCACTATATGCCTCCTCCAATGGTTTTTCTCCTAAGTTGATCATTTGAAAATGACACATTGCCTCTACTCCTAGCATCTATGTGCTACCTTTGAATGCCTATTATTGCTTGATAGATGTTCCCTCTTCTTGATAGCTTCTCATCATATGGTTCATGAACATTTTGGTTATATCATTGATTAAGTATCCATAAATGCTCTTTTATACAATGGATAGAGTTGTGAGTCACACCAAAGATGAGTTAAGTTATTGCAAAAGTTGATGTAATTGGGAGGTATCAAACATTTCATAATGCTCTATATGCTATAGGATGATGGGACACTATTATCCAATAGTTGACTTGCACTTTGTTACGAGTTGCAGGTGACGGCCGATGATGGAGGGGGGGCCGCTTGTGCCAACGGAGGGAGGGGGTGGCCTTTATAAGGTGGGGGAGGACGGCGCCTCCCGCCACCTGGGAGGTTGCATGCCCCCCCTTACTTCATCACTCCTACTCTCTCTCTCTCTCTCTCTCTCTCTCTCTCTCTCTCTCTCTCTCTCCCCGCCATGCACACGGCAGGGGGAGAGAGAGGGAGAGTTTAGAAAAATTTGAAAAATCTAGAAGGGGGGGTGAGTTCCTATGGGGGGGAGGCACGTGGGTCACACGGGTGGGGGGGATTGGGAAATGTTACAAGAGTGCAATCTTCCCATGCTACCTTTGGAATTTTAAATTGTTCGCTGCTTCCTGACCATAAAAAATTTCTTGCAAGAGTCTCTAGCTTTTTGATTCCAGCTTTTGAAGGTCTCTAGCCAGCTAAGAAATAGATTGTGGAGGGGATAAGGATATGGTTCAGTACCACCATCTGATAGCAAATGAGCTTTGGAGTCCATTGAGATAGTCAAGCTTCTTTTTGACTTTATTCATCACCCATTCCCATCTTTGTTTCAATGAGACTCCAAAGCCCATTGGAATTCCAAGAAGCCTGAAGATGTTGCCTTCTTCCAACTCCTTGCATCCTGCATCAATCAACCATAAGGGAGGAGGATTAATTAGTGCGATCTTTATACAAGTTTTACTTGGATTAACAATAGATCCTGATGCTTGACAGAATTCCTATATGCATCTCCAAAAGGCTTCTATGGAAGAAGGATCATTATTGATTGTGCCATTTGTGTCATCCGCAAACAAATTAAGCACCATATCTCTATTATTAGGAAGTTTGATTCCTTTGATTCTTCCCTCTTTAATCTCCTCCTCAATTAGCCAGCCCAATGCATCTAAAGCTATTGCAAATAGTAGAGAGGCCAGTGGATAGCCCTATCTTATGGACTTGTAAAGGGGGAAAGGAGCAGACAGATCTCCATTGATTGCCACTTTAGCACTCGCATTACTGAATAATGTACTTACATACTTAATAAATCTTCCCCCCAAGCCCATATCATGTATTGACTGTAAGACAAAGCACCAATCTAGTTGATCATAGGTCTTATCAAAATCAATTTTGAAGAATAAAAAGTATTGTTTTTAATTTTGGGCATGTTCAAAACCCTCCTAGAGGTTGATAATGGCATCTAAGATAAATCTTATACCCTTCACAAGACATTTCTGTTCTTTTCTCAGTCATCCATCTAGATGAGGGCTAAGTCTTCTTGCCAAAGCTTTTACAAATATTTTATAAGCTGATGAAAGGCAAGTTATTGGTCTCCAATTGGAGAGATTAGCCCTTCATCTTTCTTATGAATTAGTTTAATCACTCCCTGATTGATATCTATAGGTAGCACACCAAATCTTACTGACTCCTTCCATACCATTAGTAGAGGGGACAAAATAGAGTTTTTGTACTCTATGAAGAATTCATTTGGGAGTCCATGGACTTTTGCCATTAGCTAGGCTATCTATGGCATTCGAGAGTTCTATCTCAAAAATATCAGAATCTAGTATCCTTGCCAGGGATTATGGAACTACTTTAGGTCTTATTCTTCCTATTTTGGCCCTAGCAAGCAATGTCTCTGGAGATTGTTGACTAGGTGAAGAAAAGATTTCTTCAAAGAATACTCTGGCTGTCTCTAGATTCTCCTCTTTGGTTGAGGAAATTGAACCATCCTTTTTTAGAAGCATGGGGACTAGATCTCTATCTTTTTTTTCTTTAACGTATTGAACATCTCTTTTGTGGGTTTGTCACTTTTTCCAGCCCACCATGTTCTAAGATACAATCGGATTGCTTCTGCTTCATCCTCTTCCAGCTTCCTTAAGCTTCTTCTAATTTCCAAGATGTGGTTTTGAACATCCTCCTGTCACAACTCTATAGAAACAGAATTTGTATCCTTTTTCATTAATTTGTCTATGTAATGATTTATTAAATTTATTTCCTTTGCACTAATTAGATATAAAGAAAAGTGCATTGGAGCTGGCCACTGATGAGTGGTCACAGGTTATGGTGGACCCACGCGGTGGGTTAGAGAAAAGATAGTTCACACTTCCACCTATATGACCCGATTGGGCGCCTATGACTAGAACTCACGCATATCAGGGTTAGACTCGCACACAGAAAGGATTGATGCCTTGAAGTGTGGGCTAGATCCACTAGAACAAACAGTTACAATCAACAAGATGGCATGATCAGGAAATGCTTGTATAATGTGCATGTGTGGGCTGAAAGCTTGAAATGAAGATTCGAATACCCGATGTACACGGAAAAAGCTTTCATATGACACCCATATTGGGGGGGTCCCTAAATTTTAGGAGATCCCTAAATTTTAGGAGGTCCCTAAAATTTAGGAGCCTCGAATTAGCCTAAAAATGCTAGTCCTAAAAAATAGGGATGTCATTCTAAAAATAGTAAGTTCTGTACTCTGACTATGCTTACTAAATTTGGTTGTTTCTATTCTTGACAGTATTCAACCCAAAAAGGAAGGCCATAGAGAAGAGACAAGTGTCAAGACACTTGTCACACAAGTTTCCAAGTGTCCCACCACTTGTCACATCTCATGACATGTGGCTGGACACTTGTCTTGTGCTACTCCACTTTCCCCTTTTGTACTAGCTCTCCCCTCTCCTATAAATAAGAGCTCGTTTTTCTTCATTCCTCATCATTTTTCTTTGCTGTAAACTCATGTACAGCACCCACAGATAGCCAGAAACTGGCCCCATCCATCCCCATCATCATCCCCCACTTCTCCATTATCAAATTCCTCCATATTCCCTCTTCTATCACTGTTTTTTTTACAAGACAGCAAGCCTGTAAATTCATTACATCACCTCCTTCTCGAGCTCTTTCTTCCATTTTAGCTACAAGAAGCAAGCCCTATCCATGTACTGCTAATCAACGATGGAGAAAGGCTGAATTCCCCTTTTTCTTCTCTCATATTGTAAAGAAATCAGTTCTTATCATTGCATAATAGATAATGCATGTGTGTTTGTACATATTTGCATGATCTTGTGAGAGTGAGAATTACTTCTTCTCACTCTCAGGTTGATTGTAACTGAGCTCTTCCCTAAGGGACTTGGGTTGAGCAGAAAATACATTCCTTCGGGGGGGGGGGGGGGTTGCCCATCTTCAACCCTCAATCTTGTCTCCATTACTTTTACATTTTCATGGCTGTAATTTTGTGAGTAATTTTCATTTTCAGCTTTAAGTGTTCATTCTCTTTTATATTAAATCTCGAAAACAAGCGAATATCATAATTGTTAAGCATACTACGTTGTTCGGGGCGTTTACAGTGGTATCAGAGCTTTGGCTTGGTCCTCACCCCCAACACTGGTAGTGCTTACAACTATAAGTTTGTTTGTTTTTAGCCCTTGCATTGAGTGCTTGAGCATTTTTTTTTTCTTTAGTCTCAATGGATCAATCGAGTGCTATTCTTCAAGCCATTCAAAGTCTTAGAGAGGAGAATCAGCAAATTCGTGAGCAACTTCTCAAACTAGAAAAAGTTGAGAATCCCAAAGAATTCAAGGAAAGAAGCCCATGTACTTCAAGGAGACAAAGCCATACCCATGAAAGGAGCCGATCAAGAAGTCCAACTACTTCCAAGAGGCAGTCCCATTCTACTTCAAGACAAAGAAAGAGATCGCGTCGAAGCTCATCCTCTTCTTCAAAGTCATCTGGCGCCTATTCTGATGGATCCTCTTCTAGTAATGAAGAGTCACACCCTTCTCGTGGAAGACCTCATCATCGTCAAAGGCGTCGACATTCTTCACCCTCGTCTCCATCTTCATCCCCATCAAGGACTTCATCATCTTCAACCTCAAGATCCGAGCATGGACGAAGGCATAAGAAGAAGAAGAAGACTAAGTCACTATCTCAACTTGAAAAGAAGATCAAGTTCAGTATGTATGATGGTTCTCGAAATCCTGATCTTCTTCTGAAGTTTATTCGTCAATTTCAAATTTTGTATGGTCGTGACAAGTATAAAGAAAAAGAAAAGATTAAGTTTGCAGCTTTACATTTAACCGACTTAGCCCATACTTGGTGGACGGGGTTGGAATATGATCATGCTGCCCCAAAATCATGGCGGTCCTTTGTTCGCCTGATACAAAGCCAATTTCTTCCTGTTCATTTCAAAAGAGATGTAAAAATGGAATGGGATCGGCTTTGGCAAAAGAAAAATGAGTCACTTGGTGACTATACCAAGAGATTTTGGGAGCTACTTTTGAAGGTCCAACATTTCAAGAAGATCAGCAGTTCGGAAAAGCTTAGGAAGTTTCAAGGAGGTTTGCATTTTAAACTTCGTACTGCTCTTAATCATTATCATTGTTCTAGTCTCAGGGAACTCATTGACCATGCTGAGACATGGGAAATGGAGCACAATGGCAACAAATCATTCCAAAAGAATGATAAGAAGAGAGTAGCTGATGATGAGGAGTATTCAGCCCCAAATGAAGGACAAAAACAATGGCAAAAGCAGCCATCAAATCAAAAGAAGATGAAGCCCTATGCACCTCCTAATGCTCCTCAATTTCGCTCCAATCTCTACCCACAAGCAAAGAAACTTTCCGAAGAAGAAAAGCAACGCTTCATGAAAGAAGGAAAGTGCTTTAAATGTGGACAAACAGGCCACATAGCGAAGCAATGTCCAAACAAGGGACAAAGCAAGGTTTCTGACAACAAGCCTAAGTCGCCAGTGAAAATCAATGCTATCAGTGATGTAGTTGCAAACACAACTCACACTCCAGAGACGCGCAAATTATTAAAAGCTTGGGGACAGTTGCAAGGTAAGCAAGCACTATTCTTGATGGATCTTGGGGCGAATGAAAATATCATTTCCTTGCAATTAGCTAAAGAGCTTGGATTAAAGAACGAAGAGATGGACACTCCGCCACAAGTTCGCCAAGCTTTAAATGCTGATGAAGGTGACACAGTGAAGACTGTGATACCCTACATTGGCAAGCTCAAGTTTCAAATTCAAGGCTACAGTGATGAAGATACCTTCTGTATCGGAGACCTTGATGGTTGCGATGTGATTCTTGGCATGCCCTGGAATCATAGAGTAGATTCAACGATCTTCTCTCAGAAAAAGAAGGTAGAACTCACCAACAAAGGCAAGAAGTACGAGATCCAAGCTGGAGTTTCTGGAGACACCATACCTATGGTAAGCCATATGCAAGTCTCTAGAGCAATTAAGAATTGTGTTCAATGTTGTCTGCTTTATGTCACTGATGTAAAAGATAATATGAATGCTGAAAACCAAGAGCAACTTCAGCTCTTGGAAAAGTATAAAGATTGTTTTTCGGAAGATCTTCCTTATCAGCTTCCCCCAGAAAGGCCAGAAGACCATCATATTGATATTATCCCGGGCAGTTCTTCTCCTAATATAGCACCATACCGTGTGAGCCGTCCTCAACAAGAAGAAATCAGAAAGCAAGTCGAAGACCTACTCAACCGTGGGCTAATTAGGCCAAGTAGCTCACCATTTTGTTCACCGGTTCTTCTTGTTCAAAAGAAAGATGGCACATTCAGGATGTGCATTGATTATCGAGCCCTCAACAAAATCACTGTGAAGAATCGGTTTCCTATTCCCAGAATTGACGACATTTTGGATCGTCTAGGAGGCTCAAAGGTTTTCAGCTGCATTGATCTAAAGAGTGGTTATCATCAAATTAGGGTAATACCACAAGATGTACACAAAACTTCTTTCCCCACTTCATACGGTCTTTATGAATTCTTGGTGGTTCCTTTCGGATTAACCAATGCACCAGCCACCTTTAATCGAATGATGGAGCGCATCTTTAGAGAGCATCGACAATATGTCGGTACTTTCTTTGATGATATTCTTGTCTTTAGCAAGAATGAAGAGGAGCATCATCAACACTTGGAAATTGTTCTACAATTACTACAACAAAATCAACTCTTGGTAAATGGTAAAAAGAGTGATTTTTTCATGCATAAAATAAATTACCTTGGGCATGTCATCTCTTCTGAAGGGATTCAGATGGATCCTGAAAAGATCAGGATAATCCAAGAATGTCCTCCTCTTCGTGATGTACATGAGGTGCGATCGTTTCTTGGCTTATGTTCTTATTACCGCCGCTTCATCAAGCATTTTGCACATATGGCTTCTCCACTTCATGACCTTACAAAGAAGAAGATCTCTTTCCAATGGAAGGAAAAAGAGAATGCAGCCTTCACAAGGCTGAAAACAGCTCTTACTTCTGGACCTGTTCTTATCATTCCAGATCTGGTAAAACCATTTGTGGTGGAAGCAGATGCTTGCGGTGATTGTATTGGTACAGTGCTAAATCAAGAAGGCCATGCCGTAGCCTTTGAAAGCCGCCATCTAAATGATGTGGAGAAAAGGTATGACATTTATGAAAAGGAGCTCTTAGCAGTGGTTCATGCTTTAAAGATATGGAAACATTATCTTTTAGGCAATGAATTCCTTATTAAAACCGATCATCAAAGCTTGAAGTATTTCAAGACTCAAAAGCATTTGCAGGAGAAACATGCAAGATGGGAAAATTTCTTGTCTATGTTTCATTTTCAAATTATGTACACTCCAGGGAAACAAAATGTAGTTGCTGATGCACTTTCTAGAGTGCCTCGCATTGCAACTATTACAGTGGCTCATCATGAAGATTTTCAAACGATGAAGAACACTTATGATGAAGATACTGATTTTGCAGCAATTTGGTCAAATTTACAGCAAGGAGGTTCTCATCCAGATTATTCCATCAAAGACGGTTACCTTCTCATGAACAATCGCCTTTGTGTCACTCTTCCTGTTCGACAAAAGGTGCTTAAAGAAAGTCATGAACCCCCTTATGCAGGGCATAGAGGGAGGGCAGCCACTCTAAGTGCAATTGAGCGCTACTTTTATTGGCCAACATTACGAAAAGATACACATAACTTCATTGAGGCTTGTCTGGTATGCCAAAAATCCAAATATGATAGGCAGAAGATTCCAGGATTGTTGCAACCTCTTCCAGTGCCCAAAGATCCATGGGAATCTATCACAATGGATTTCATCTCAGGTATTCCAAGAACACCTCAAGGTCATGATATGATTTGGGTCATAATTGATAGATTCAGCAAACAATCACATTTTATTCCATGTCATAAAACATTGAAATCCGCACAAGCTGCAAGACTTTTCATTCAACATATCTTCAGATTACATGGTATGCCTTCTGAGATCATTTCAGATAGAGACTCCAAATTCACAAGTAACTTTTGGCGTGCTTTATTTGAGAATTTGGGAACCACTTTAAAGTTCTCCTCAGCTTTTCATCCTCAAACTGACGGCCAAACAGAGGTGATGAATCTCACTCTTTTGGATATGTTGAAAGCTTATGTTAGTGAACATAAGTCACAATGGGAGAAATATCTTCCATTATTGGAGTTTGCTTACAACAATACAGTGCACTCATCCACAGGGAAAGCTCCAAATGAAATAGTACAGGGTAAAGTGATTCCTCCTCCAATTATTCGCACTAAAGATAAGATTTTTGCTGCTGATGAGTTTGCTTCAGATTTAAAAACCACAATGGATCAAGTTCGAGCCACTATCAAAGTTGCCCAAGAGCGACAAAAGAAGCAAGCAGATAAACGAAGAAGACCTTTGGCTTTTGAAAAAGGTCAATATGTCTTGCTAAAGTTTGATAAAAGCAGGCTCAAACAAGGTTCTGGTCAAAATTCATCTTTTCCAAAGCTCTCCAGTAGATACTTTGGACCCTTCAAAGTGATTGAGAAAATAAATGAAGTTTCTTATCGACTTGAGCTTCCTGCTCATTGGAAAATACACAACGCTTTTCATGTAAGTTTGCTAAAACCTTACATAGGACCAGAACCAAAGGAACCCATTACTGAAGATCCCCCAGAAGTTGAAGAAACAGAGCAACTCTTGGAACCTGAAAAGATTTTGTTTCTCAAGGATCGAACCACGAGAAGTGGCCTTGTGACACGAAAATTCTTACTAAAATTCAAGAATCTACCCACAACAGATGCACAGTGGGTAGATGAAAAATTCATGAAGGATTACCCAAATATTCTACAGCAATATCAAGAAGCTTTTCAGCTGAGGACAGCTGAATAAAAGCCAGAGGGCTGTCACAACTCTATAGAAACAGAATTTGTATCCTTTTTCATTAATTTGTCTATGTAATGATTTATTAAATTTATTTCCTTTGCACTAATTAGATATAAAGAAAAGTGCATTGGAGCTGGCCACTGATGAGTGGTCACAGGTTATGGTGGACCCACGCGGTGGGTTAGAGAAAAGATAGTTCACACTTCCACCTATATGACCCGATTGGGCGCCTATGACTAGAACTCACGTATATCAGGGTTAGACTCGCACACAGAAAGGATTGATGCCTTGAAGTGTGGGCTAGATCCACTAGAACAAACAGTTACAATCAACAAGATGGCATGATCAGGAAATGCTTGTATAATGTGCATGTGTGGGCTGAAAGCTTGAAATGAAGATTCGAATACCCGATGTACACGGAAAAAGCTTTCATATGACACCCATATTGGGGGGGTCCCTAAATTTTAGGAGATCCCTAAATTTTAGGAGGTCCCTAAAATTTAGGAGCCTCGAATTAGCCTAAAAATGCTAGTCCTAAAAAATAGGGATGTCATTCTAAAAATAGTAAGTTCTGTACTCTGACTATGCTTACTAAATTTGGTTGTTTCTATTCTTGACAGTATTCAACCCAAAAAGGAAGGCCATAGAGAAGAGACAAGTGTCAAGACACTTGTCACACAAGTTTCCAAGTGTCCCACCACTTGTCACATCTCATGACATGTGGCTGGACACTTGTCTTGTGCTACTCCACTTTCCCCTTTTGTACTAGCTCTCCCCTCTCCTATAAATAAGAGCTCGTTTTTCTTCATTCCTCATCATTTTTCTTTGCTGTAAACTCATGTACAGCACCCACAGATAGCCAGAAACTGGCCCCATCCATCCCCATCATCATCCCCCACTTCTCCATTATCAAATTCCTCCATATTCCCTCTTCTATCACTGTTTTTTTTACAAGACAGCAAGCCTGTAAATTCATTACATCACCTCCTTCTCGAGCTCTTTCTTCCATTTTAGCTACAAGAAGCAAGCCCTATCCATGTACTGCTAATCAACGATGGAGAAAGGCTGAATTCCCCTTTTTCTTCTCTCATATTGTAAAGAAATCAGTTCTTATCATTGCATAATAGATAATGCATGTGTGTTTGTACATATTTGCATGATCTTGTGAGAGTGAGAATTACTTCTTCTCACTCTCAGGTTGATTGTAACTGAGCTCTTCCCTAAGGGACTTGGGTTGAGCAGAAAATACATTCCTTCGGGGGGGGTTTCCCATCTTCAACCCTCAATCTTGTCTCCATTACTTTTACATTTTCATGGCTGTAATTTTGTGAGTAATTTTCATTTTCAGCTTTAAGTGTTCATTCTCTTTTATATTAAATCTCGAAAACAAGCGAATATCATAATTGTTAAGCATACTACGTTGTTCGGGGCGTTTACAGTGGTATTAGAGCTTTGGCTTGGTCCTCACCCCCAACACTGGTAGTGCTTACAACTATAAGTTTGTTTGTTTTTAGCCCTTGCATTGAGTGCTTGAGCATTTTTTTTTTCTTTAGTCTCAATGGATCAATCGAGTGCTATCCTTCAAGCCATTCAAAGTCTTAGAGAGGAGAATCAGCAAATTCGTGAGCAACTTCTCAAACTAGAAAAAGTTGAGAATCCCAAAGAATTCAAGGAAAGAAGCCCATGTACTTCAAGGAGACAAAGCCATACCCATGAAAGGAGCCGATCAAGAAGTCCAACTACTTCCAAGAGGCAGTCCCATTCTACTTCAAGACAAAGAAAGAGATCGCGTCGAAGCTCATCCTCTTCTTCAAAGTCATCTGGCGCCTATTCTGATGGATCCTCTTCTAGTAATGAAGAGTCACACCCTTCTCGTGGAAGACCTCATCATCGTCAAAGGCGTCGACATTCTTCACCCTCGTCTCCATCTTCATCCCCATCAAGGACTTCATCATCTTCAACCTCAAGATCCGAGCATGGACGAAGGCATAAGAAGAAGAAGAAGACTAAGTCACTATCTCAACTTGAAAAGAAGATCAAGTTCAGTATGTATGATGGTTCCCGAAATCCTGATCTTCTTCTGAAGTTTATTCGTCAATTTCAAATTTTGTATGGTCGTGACAAGTATAAAGAAAAAGAAAAGATTAAGTTTGCAGCTTTACATTTAACCGACTTAGCCCATACTTGGTGGACGGGGTTGGAATATGATCATGCTGCCCCAAAATCATGGCGGTCCTTTGTTCGCCTGATACAAAGCCAATTTCTTCCTGTTCATTTCAAAAGAGATGTAAAAATGGAATGGGATCGGCTTTGGCAAAAGAAAAATGAGTCACTTGGTGACTATACCAAGAGATTTTGGGAGCTACTTTTGAAGGTCCAACATTTCAAGAAGATCAGCAGTTCGGAAAAGCTTAGGAAGTTTCAAGGAGGTTTGCATTTTAAACTTCGTACTGCTCTTAATCATTATCATTGTTCTAGTCTCAGGGAACTCATTGACCATGCTGAGACATGGGAAATGGAGCACAATGGCAACAAATCATTCCAAAAGAATGATAAGAAGAGAGTAGCTGATGATGAGGAGTATTCAGCCCCAAATGAAGGACAAAAACAATGGCAAAAGCAGCCATCAAATCAAAAGAAGATGAAGCCCTATGCACCTCCTAATGCTCCTCAATTTCGCTCCAATCTATACCCACAAGCAAAGAAACTTTCCGAAGAAGAAAAGCAACGCTTCATGAAAGAAGGAAAGTGCTTTAAATGTGGACAAACAGGCCACATAGCGAAGCAATGTCCAAACAAGGGACAAAGCAAGGTTCCTGACAACAAGCCTAAGTCGCCAGTGAAAATCAATGCTATCAGTGATGTAGTTGCAAACACAACTCACACTCCAGAGACGCGCAAATTATTAAAAGCTTGGGGACAGTTGCAAGGTAAGCAAGCACTATTCTTGATGGATCTTGGGGCGAATGAAAATATCATTTCCTTGCAATTAGCTAAAGAGCTTGGATTAAAGAACGAAGAGATGGACACTCCGGCACAAGTTCGCCAAGCTTTAAATGCTGATGAAGGTGACACAGTGAAGACTGTGATACCCTACATTGGCAAGCTCAAGTTTCAAATTCAAGGCTACAGTGATGAAGATACCTTCTGTATCGGAGACCTTGATGGTTGCGATGTGATTCTTGGCATGCCCTGGAATCATAGAGTAGATTCAACGATCTTCTCTCAGAAAAAGAAGGTAGAACTCACCAACAAAGGCAAGAAGTACGAGATCCAAGCTGGAGTTTCTGGAGACACCATACCTATGGTAAGCCATATGCAAGTCTCTAGAGCAATTAAGGATTGTGTTCAATGTTGTCTGCTTTATGTCACTGATGTAAAAGATAATATGAATGCTGAAAACCAAGAGCAACTTCAGCTCTTGGAAAAGTATAAAGATTGTTTTTCGGAAGATCTTCCTTATCAGCTTCCCCCAGAAAGGCCAGAAGACCATCATATTGATATTATCCCGGGCAGTTCTCCTCCTAATATAGCACCATACCGTGTGAGCCGTCCTCAACAAGAAGAAATCAGAAAGCAAGTCGAAGACCTACTCAACCGTGGGCTAATTAGGCCAAGTAGCTCACCATTTTGTTCACCGATTCTTCTTGTTCAAAAGAAAGATGGCACATTCAGGATGTGCATTGATTATCGAGCCCTCAACAAAATCACTGTGAAGAATCGGTTTCCTATTCCCAGAATTGACAACATTTTGGATCGTCTAGGAGGCTCAAAGGTTTTCAGCTGCATTGATCTAAAGAGTGGTTATCATCAAATTAGGATAATACCACAAGATGTACACAAAACTGCTTTCCCCACTTCATACGGTCTTTATGAATTCTTGGTGGTTCCTTTCGGATTAACCAATGCACCAGCCACCTTTAATCGAATGATGGAGTGCATGTTTAGAGAGCATCGACAATATGTCGGTACTTTCTTTGATGATATTATTGTCTTTAGCAAGAACGAAGAGGAGCATCATCAACACTTGGAAATTGTTCTACAATTACTACAACAAAATCAACTCTTGGTAAATGGTAAAAAGAGTGATTTTTTCATGCATAAAATAAATTACCTTGGGCATGTCATCTCTTCTGAAGGGATTCAGATGGATCCTGAAAAGATCAGGATAATCCAAGAATGGCCTCCTCTTCGTGATGTACATGAGGTGCGATCGTTTCTTGGCTTATGTTCTTATTATCGCCGCTTCATCAAGCATTTTGCACATATGGCTTCTCCACTTCATGACCTTACAAAGAAGAAGATCTCTTTCCAATGGAAGGAAAAAGAGAATGCAGCCTTCACAAGGCTGAAAACAGCTCTTACTTCTGGACCTGTTCTTATCATTCCAGATCTGGTAAAACCATTTGTGGTGGAAGCAGATGCTTGCGGTGATTGTATTGGTACAGTGCTAAATCAAGAAGGCCATGCCGTAGCCTTTGAAAGCCGCCATCTAAATGATGTGGAGAAAAGGTATGACCTTTATGAAAAGGAGCTCTTAGCAGTGGTTCATGCTTTAAAGATATGGAAACATTATCTTTTAGGCAATGAATTCCTTATTAAAACCGATCATCAAAGCTTGAAGTATTTCAAGACTCAAAAGCATTTGCAGGAGAAACATGCAAGATGGGAAAATTTCTTGTCTATGTTTCATTTTCAAATTATGTACACTCCAGGGAAACAAAATGTAGTTGCTGATGCACTTTCTAGAGTGCCTCGCATTGCAACTATTACAGTGGCTCATCATGAAGATTTTCAAACGATGAAGAATACTTATGATGAAGATACTGATTTTGCAGCAATTTGGTCAAATTTACAGCAAGGAGGTTCTCATCCAGATTATTCCATCAAAGACGGTTACCTTCTCATGAACAATCGCCTTTGTGTCACTCTTCCTGTTCGACAAAAGGTGCTTAAAGAAAGTCATGAACCCCCTTATGCAGGGCATAGAGGGAGGGCAGCCACTCTAAGTGCAATTGAGCGCTACTTTTATTGGCCAACATTACGAAAAGATACACATAACTTCATTGAGGCTTGTCTGGTATGCCAAAAATCCAAATATGATAGGCAGAAGATTCCAGGATTGTTGCAACCTCTTCCAGTGCCCAAAGATCCATGGGAATCTATCACAATGGATTTCATCTCAGGTATTCCAAGAACACCTCAAGGTCATGATATGATTTGGGTCATAATTGATAGATTCAGCAAACAATCACATTTTATTCCATGTCATAAAACATTGAAATCCGCACAAGCTGCAAGACTTTTCATTCAACATATCTTCAGATTACATGGTATGCCTTCTGAGATCATTTCAGATAGAGACTCCAAATTCACAAGTAACTTTTGGCGTGCTTTATTTGAGAATTTGGGAACCACTTTAAAGTTCTCCTCAGCTTTTCATCCTCAAACTGACGGCCAAACAGAGGTGATGAATCTCACTCTTTTGGATATGTTGAAAGCTTATGTTAGTGAACATAAGTCACAATGGGAGAAATATCTTCCATTATTGGAGTTTGCTTACAACAATACAGTGCACTCATCCACAGGGAAAGCTCCAAATGAAATAGTACAGGGTAAAGTGATTCCTCCTCCAATTATTCGCACTAAAGATAAGATTTTTGCTGCTGATGAGTTTGCTTCAGATTTAAAAACCACAATGGATCAAGTTCGAGCCACTATCAAAGTTGCCCAAGAGCGACAAAAGAAGCAAGCAGATAAACGAAGAAGACCTTTGGCTTTTGAAAAAGGTCAATATGTCTTGCTAAAGTTTGATAAAAGCAGGCTCAAACAAGGTTCTGGTCAAAATTCATCTTTTCCAAAGCTCTCCAGTAGATACTTTGGACCCTTCAAAGTGATTGAGAAAATAAATGAAGTTTCTTATCGACTTGAGCTTCCTGCTCATTGGAAAATACACAACGCTTTTCATGTAAGTTTGCTAAAACCTTACATAGGACCAGAACCAAAGGAACCCATTACTGAAGATCCCCCAGAAGTTGAAGAAACAGAGCAACTCTTGGAACCTGAAAAGATTTTGTTTCTCAAGGATCGAACCACGAGAAGTGGCCTTGTGACACGAAAATTCTTACTAAAATTCAAGAATCTACCCACAACAGATGCACAGTGGGTAGATGAAAAATTCATGAAGGATTACCCAAATATTCTACAGCAATATCAAGAAGCTTTTCAGCTGAGGACGGCTGAATAAAAGCCAGAGGGCTGTCACAACTCTATAGAAACAGAATTTGTATCCTTTTTCATTAATTTGTCTATGTAATGATTTATTAAATTTATTTCCTTTGCACTAATTAGATATAAAGAAAAGTGCATTGGAGCTGGCCACTGATGAGTGGTCACAGGTTATGGTGGACCCACGCGGTGGGTTAGAGAAAAGATAGTTCACACTTCCACCTATATGACCCGATTGGGCGCCTATGACTAGAACTCACGCATATCAGGGTTAGACTCGCACACAGAAAGGATTGATGCCTTGAAGTGTGGGCTAGATCCACCAGAACAAACAGTTACAATCAACAAGATGGCATGATCATGAAATGCTTGTATAATGTGCATGTGTGGACTGAAAGCTTGAAATGAAGATTCGAATACCCGATGTACACGGAAAAAGCTTTCATATGACACCCATATTGGGGGGGTCCCTAAATTTTAGGAGATCCCTAAATTTTAGGAGGTCCCTAAAATTTAGGAGCCTCGAATTAGCCTAAAAATGCTAGTCCTAAAAAATAGGGATGTCATTCTAAAAATAGTAAGTTCTGTACTCTGACTGTGCTTACTAAATTTGGTTGTTTCTATTCTTGATAGTATTCAACCCAAAAAGGAAGGCCATAGAGAAGAGACAAGTGTCAAGACACTTGTCACACAAGTTTCCAAGTGTCCCACCACTTGTCACATCTCATGACATGTGGCTGGACACTTGTCTTGTGCTACTCCACTTTCCCCTTTTGTACTAGCTCTCCCCTCTCCTATAAATAAGAGCTCGTTTTTCTTCATTCCTCATCATTTTTCTTTGCTGTAAACTCATGTACAGCACCCACAGATAGCCAGAAACTGGCCCCATCCATCCCCATCATCATCCCCCACTTCTCCATTATCAAATTCCTCCATATTCCCTCTTCTATCACTGTTTTTTTACAAGACATCAAGCCTGTAAATTCATTACAGCACCTCCTTCTCGAGCTCTTTCTTCCATTTTAGCTACAAGAAGCAAGCCCTATCCATGTACTGCTAATCAACGATGGAGAAAGGCTGAATTCCCCTTTTTCTTCTCTCATATTGTAAAGAAATCAGTTCATATCATTGCATAATAGATAATGCATGTGTGTTTGTACATATTTGCATGATCTTGTGAGAGTGAGAATTACTTCTTCTCACTCTCAGGTTGATTGTAACTGAGCTCTTCCCTAAGGGACTTGGGTTGAGCAGAAAATACATTCCTTCGGGGGGGGGGGTTGCCCATCTTCAACCCTCAATCTTGTCTCCATTACTTTTACATTTTCATGGCTGTAATTTTGTGAGTAATTTTCATTTTCAGCTTTAAGTGTTCATTCTCTTTTATATTAAATCTCGAAAACAAGCGAATATCATAATTGTTAAGCATACTACGTTGTTCGGGGCGTTTACACCTCCTTCCCTTGGTCCACTTGGTTCTCTAATTTATTAAGAAGAGCATATTTAGAGCTTCTCTCTTGTTTTCTTTTTTTATCATTTCTTGCTTGGCAACTTTAAGAACAACTTGTGTAGTCCTTATTGCTTTTACCCAAGCTTTTGTTGGATACATGCAGTTCTTAAAGGAAGAATCCCATGTTTGTTTTATTTGATCTATAATTCCTTGGTCTTTACAGAGGGTAGGATCCATATGGAACCATCCAATTAGTACCGTAAATATTTCAATATTTGAAGAGAAATAAGAAGATATTGGATAATGATCTGAAAGGACTAAGTCTTTACTTACCTTACAGCTTATGCTTGAGAAGGTTGAGAGCAAACCTGAAGAAACATAGGTCCTATCCAGTCTGGGTTTTCTTAGGGATGTACCTTTTTTAGTATTGGCCTATGTGAAGCTAGTATTGTTACTTACATCAATCAGTCCACGGAATGAGACCATCCTCTACCATGCCTCCTTCTCTTGCCCATTAATAACTGGGCCCTTTTGCAGATACCTATCTGTAATTTCTTCAACCATATTAAAATCACCAACCATGACTAGTGGACACTACAACTGCATGAGGGAAGTCCATACCATTGTTCGTACTTGGGAAGAATAGGGGGCATACAAAGACACAATAGCAAATTCTTCATTCATTTTAAAGTGGATAGCTATCCATCTACTTTCAAAATCCATAGTTACTCTATTAAAAAGACTTGATAGTCTTGTATTGAGCCCCACTACTGTACCTCCACTCCTTGGAGTGTGGTTTGTGGCCACTCATTCAAAATTTGGAAGGAGTCTCTTGAGATTATTAGTGAGGGTTAATCCTGCTGCTTTAATTTCTTGTAGGCATAACAAATCTGGAATTCTTTTTAAAATCTCTGAACTAGTTCCTAATCATGTCCGATCTAGAAGGATCGGTGAGTCCTTTACAATTTAGAGAGACAACTTTGAATGAATTTAAAGACATGATGATTATTTTTTGTTTTTATTTTTCTTAGACCCTTGGTTATTCGTCCCAAATGGGTTGCTTTCACTCTACCCCACTTTTGAGATCCTTCTTTTGTTCACTTTACTGCTATCATTGTTGTGTTTTTGAGGGCTCATTGAAAACTCTGGATTCTGAAATTGATCAGCATCCTCAATTACAACATCATCGGCATTATCATTCAAATTAGGAAATGTTCCCATCCTTTGAGAACTTTCAACAATTTCATCTTCATCTTCTGAGTCATTAGATGGATTTTCCCCCTTAGAGGTCCCTTTAGCAGGTTTTGGGCTTGCAGTGTCATCAGGGACTTCTGATAGAAGTGGAGCGTATCTGTTACTGTTGGTATTAACTCTTTTAGTTTAGGACTTGTGGTCAAATCTTTGGATTTGTCATAACTTGAACACTATAACTCCAAATTGAGAGAGAGAGAGAGAGAGAGACACACACACACAAATACAGAGAGAGGTGTCGCGACGGCCTTTCGTCAGTCCTGGAATTTTCCTCGCAGACTTAGGGTTTGCAGTATTGTGAGAGATTAGTTTTCATTCACGTTCCTTCATTGGGCCGTAATGAAAGTACAAAACTTCATTTGTTATCTTATCGTTTCAAAAATAATAAGCTTATTTCTAAAAGAGTAAGAAAACTATTGCATAAGTACTATTCGGATCAAGTGCATTCTGACCCTCTGTGAGTTTTGGCCTCTTTATTTATATACAGATCATGAACGGCCAGGCGTAGGGGGGCGAGGTTGAGGTGCAGGTGGATCAGTGGCAGCTGGATTAGTGATAGTAGGAGAGGCGTCAGAGATGCTGGCACTGGCCCAATTGCAGTTTTCGGGGAGGTCGCAGTAGCCGAAGAGGAAAACCGGAGGCCAGCAGCAATCCTCGGGAGGGAAGCAATCAAGGTCGTCGGTGCATAGGTCACCCGAGGAGGCACTGCTGCCATGTATCATGAATACCGCCGCCACCAGCAGTACGAGCGGCAGCAGCACTAGTACAATCCGGCAATCCTGAGATGAAATCCACTAGCACACATACACACACAAAAAATAAATAGAATGCCATAGTACTAGCTGCCCTAGCACCCAAAAAAGTATTACACAAAGTGCAATTGTCAGACTTCATGCTACACAAAGATGGAAAAGCATTCTACGTATTAAAGGGCCTTCCATAGACCCTTGAATAAATTCTCATCCCCTCCAAAAGAAAATCTGGCACACGCTATGACAATTTTTAGAGAAGCTTATATCTTAGGGGCAAGTGTTTAGCACTAGTGCTTGAATTCCATTGCAATATATTACATTGAATGATATTGCTTATCTAGAAACTTGAATGGATAAATCCACAATGCCCTCTATATCATAAACCATTTGTAGTACTGGCTGTGGCACTCCAATGCGATGTATTGTAATGAGTGATGGTGTCCTTAGTCCACATTAGACACTGGATAAATCCTTGGCATCTTTTATATCATAAACAATGTGTACGAAACAATCAAAATGTCAACAAATGCAAGAGTGTGCAAATAAAAGAGAAGAAAGTCAAGAAAATGTGATGTAGACAAGTCTCCATTCCAAAAAAAGAAAGAATTTCATGCTAACTCCAATGACTTTTTGATATGATGGAAATTGTGTCAATTAGATTGTAGGGACAAGACGCTAAGTCACCTAGTTTGCCAGCGATCCTTTTCAAAAATGAAAATTTGATTTTATGGCACCATTTAAAGCAAATTATATTTGAAACAACTGATATATATGTAGCCAGTGGTATAGCTCTAAAAGATAATAAAGCAAGCAATGTTGCAAAGTTATTGTATAGCAATATTATTGGCAAGTTTGGATATCGAGTTGAGTTAGTGACTAGAGTGCTCATTTATTTTATGATTTAATGAGAGAATTGACTCCAACACCCTAGTCTTGCATAAAAGTAGTTGTCAATATGAGAGTCGTAACACAATTTGTCATCAAGGTTGAAGAAACTAGTTCCCAGTTCAGTTATAAAGCGATTAGAGTAATTATCTTTTTAATGATGTAGCTAGAAAATTGACTTGGATCGCACACTTGATCCTGCATAAAAATTCTACTCTTTTTATAATCCGCAAGCTAATCATCGACGTGAGAATTCCATTAGTATTCTGATCAAGGTTCAAGAATTAGACAATATTGGGATCAAATGATCTTTGAGAAAGACTTGAAGGTACTAGAATTCACTATGGAAATAAGATGATTTTTTTTAATTTACTATTATTTTTTCTATTAATTACCACATGATTAGTGACTTGTCACACAAGTGCACACATGTGATGCTAATCACATTATAGGTGGTAGATAGATTGAAGGGTACTAATGTATTTTGTGTTGTAAATAGCAGATTATTAAACAAAGTTATGTAAAATAAATATTTTGGGAAGTGTATTTTAATATATGAAAATTGTACGCTTCATAGCATGAAAATATGATTGGAAATTATATACTACACAACATATAAATATAGTATTTTTGTAGGCATAAACACAAGGACTTTGCATGCACACATGTATAATTGATTTATTTTATTGTAAGATCTTAGAAAGGTTAAAATATTATTTTTGGATGTAAATCTATTAGAATGTGCTAGATTTATTTTGGCAAAAGAAAATCATTAGGCAATAAGAAGAATGGTCAACAATCCTTTAATAACAACCATATATTGGATAATCTCTGTCCAAGGCAACAATCAAGTGGTTCACCCAACAACAATGGTAATCATTACCACTATGATAGAGAGTACAAAGAGAAAATCAACATACCACAGTTGAAAGGGGACAATCCCTCACCAACAGAGTTTGAGGAATGGCTTAATAAATTGGAGATGTATTTCACCCTCTATCCATGCCACAATAAGGCAAAGATTTGCTACGCAACTTTACATTTAGAGGGATATGCTCATACATGGTGGAGATACATGATGAAGATTGGACAAGTCTTTCATACATGGGAGGTCTACCCACTTCACTTCATGATACTTCCAACAAATTCTCCAATTTTCAAAGTCTAAAAATTGAAAATGCATAGAAGTATGCAAACAACAAGGTAAAATCCCAAATTGTGAATCTTAATCAAATTAAAAGGCCCAAGTTTACTTATCATCATTATGAAACACCTAGACATTTTGAATCAAATTGTTGAGCTCAACTTCTAACCAAGAATAATCCAAATACAGCTCACGTGCACAACATCGAGGATGTATCTGATTATGCCCCTAATTGGACTACAAATACATTGCAACAAGATGTATCAACTAAAAAAAATCTAGATATACATGTTTCTTTACATGCTCTACTCAAGATGAAAGGTTTTGTGAATGATTGGAATGTTACTATCACTACAAGATATAGGCCTTATACCGACGTTAAAAGCGACGAAAATGTAAATAACAAAATTTACCCCCGTCATCGCAAAAAGTGTCATTATTGGTGATGCCATAGAACAGTTGGTATCAGTGTCACTATCAGCGTCGGTATTGGCATCACGACGCTGATACTGACGCTGATAGCGACGGTTTGCGACAAAAATAACGACGCCAATAATGATGCAAGTAGTAAAATTTGCGACGCTAATAGCGATGGTAACAGGGATTATTTTTTTTTGGTGGCAGGGTAGCAAGCTGCCCTGCCACATATAGCACTGTGTGCTTTATTAGAGCCATACAAAATAGTTTCTGCACTGTGTACAATGCGCTTGCAAACAAAAACAAAGTATACTGAAATCATAACACTGATACATGAAATAAATACATGATCGCATAATAAGCGATTGGTACAATCATGATAAGATATCACTAATACATAGAAAATGTCTACATAGATCAGGTGACCCAAAAATAAAGGTGTGTGAGCTCCAGGGATCCAAGGGCAAGCTACATATCCTCGCCCTCCGAAAGCTCATCCCGCCCGCAAAGGAGCATTGAATGGACTCTGCAAAAAAAGAAACAATACATCAGTCCACCATACAATAATACATTCTAATTAAACATGGTAACTACGGACAAGAAAGATGAGTGACTTACAGGACCGCCGCGTCTATACAATCGGTCGATCAATGAAGTGAGACTGTGCCTCTCTACATATTGAGTCTCAAGGCCGGTCAGACTGCGATTTGTAATGGAGTGCTGCAAAGAAAACAAAATGGTAACTGTTGAAAACATGACTGTCAGTACAAAGGATATTGCAAAAAAATAAACAAGCAAAACAAAAGAAAAGCTTACAAAGTCCTCCAAATATGTCCTGTGGCCGCCACTCCCAAGATGATGGACCACTCCGGCCTCGAGTCGTGCCCTCCCCGCCTCGCGCTGCTGACTCCAACGTCCTAGAGAATCTGTAGCCTCCTTCCTCAGTCGTCGGCGCCAATAGTCTGCATCTAACAACTCGGGCTTTGCAACCCCACTCTTGATTGCCTTGCGTGCGTCGGATCGTCTATGTGACATATATGCACGCATGCAATCCATCATCCAGGTCGTAGAAAATCTATCTACTGAGGCTGGAACCGAAAACTGCTCATGCAAGGATGATACTATGTAGTCCTTGCTCCCCTCCAGTATGTTCTTCCAATGATCTAAGACGTTGTGCCGAAAAACTTGTTGGCACAACTCTCTCATGCGAGCCATCACCCTCCTCCCCTCATCATTCATGATGATGGCTCCTGACCTATCATCGACTAGATATCCATATCCCCCTGGAGTCTGCCTAAGATGGGTCCTCTCCCATCTGCGTCCACGCTCTTGGGCATATCCAGGAGACCCCTGTGCATCCGGTGTACCGACCAGGGTAATATCTCTCAGCGTGGCACCCATAGGGGTGCCACCTGGCTGCTGACGACTGAGCAAAAACCGGAGTAACTGGAGTAGACGTCCCCACAGGTGTGACAAATCCCTGAGGTGACGCAACTCTAGTTGAAGGATGAGATGGAGACACCACGTCCGTGTCTCCATAGCATCCACCTGAGCCTGAGCTACGCTCCCGGAAGGGCCACGAGAGTAAGAAGTCGCACCTGTATCTCGTGTTGACCGTGGGCTTAATGCATCTGTATCTCTGGAGTATCCCCCTGACCCCGAAGCACTCCCTCCCTCTGGTCCAAGTCTGGAGCATCGAGATCGTCTACTCGAAGCTAAAGCATTCGATCGCGCTGAAGTAGATTTAGCAGAGCACCCTGACGAAGACCGAGACAGCTCCTGGTCTGCCATATCTCTGAATCTCGCGATCTGGTCTGGAGACATGCGTGTGAAGATATCCTGTAACTCCTCATCGCTCATCTCTCGACTCATCCTGAAAATATCACATGCACAGATAAAAAATGATGTTAGAATAATCAATTTAAATCGCATAAAGCACAGTAATATAAATCCTTTTAAAAAAAGATCTCACTTAAAATGCATATCTTATGTACCCTTATAAGCGATTGGCCAACGAATTGAGTAAGTGGATGCTCCAAGTATGAAGTATCATATGGTCCCATGTCAATCTCCTGACACAAATCCACATACACTGGAAGGTCGACAGACATGTCACCACAAAAGGATGAGTCGATCTTGTTCTCAAAGAAATCTTGGACTCCTATATTTCTATCATTGTTAGCTGATGCTTGCTCCAAGCTTTCGGTGGCCTCCACCCCTTGCAATATCAACCCCTCTATTTGCATATTATCTTCATCTATGCTTTTCACAAACACGTACAAGAGATTTTAAACCATTGTGATATAAACCATGTCGTAATACAATTAGCAAACAAAAGGGTCCATGCACCTGTTCACAATGGGCCGGGAACACAAAGGTGTTGCGGAAATCCGTCCATTTTGTTTCGGAATCTATTTTGAGAAATCCAGATGGACCTTTTTGAACTGTTGCTCGAGCTCCTTCAAGTACCACTTTGAACCACTGCACATCGAATAGTATCATGGAGAAGCTACGGTAATCCACCGTAATAATACTTTGCAAGTTCCCAAAACACTCCATCTCATCCACAACTGTGTTTGGATCTGTTGCTCGTCGTTGGCTCTCTTGCTCGAACCTTGCCATGATACCACAGTCCATTTTTCTCTCTCCTCTCTCTCTCATATTTCTTTTTCTCTCTCCTCTTCATCTCTCATTTCCCTTTCTCTTTTTCTCCCTCTCTCATTTCCTCTCCCTCTCTCACCCTCACCCTCTCTTTTTTTCTTTCTCTATTAGGTTTAATGATTTTTTTCTCTTTTTCTCTCTCCTCTTCCTCTCTCAATTTTTCTCTCTCCTCTCCCTCTCTCAATTCCCTTTCTCTCTTTCTCCCCCTCTCTCATTTCCACTCCCTCCCTCACCCTGACCCTCTCTCTCTTTCCCTATTAGGTTTAATGATTTTTCTCTCTTTTTCTCTCTCCTCTCTCTCACACACTCATTTTTCTCTCTCTCCTCTCCCTCTCTCATTTACCTTTCTCTCTTTCTCTCCCTCTCTCATTTCCTCTCCCTCCCTTGCCCTCACCCTCTCTTTCTCTCTTTCTCTATTAGATTTAACGATTTTTTTCTCTTTTCTCTCTCCTCTCCCTCTCTCATTTTTTCTCTCTCCTCTCCCTCTCTCATTTCCCTTTCTTTCTTTGTCTTCCTCTCTCATTTCCTCTCCATCCCTCACCCTGACCCTCTCTTTCTCTCTTTTCCTATTAGGTTTAATGATCTTTCTCTCTTTTTCTCTCTCCTCTCTCTCTCTGTCTCATTTGCTTTTCTCTCTTCCTCTCCCTCTCTTCCTATTATGTTTAACATCTTATCTCTTTTTCTCTCTCTCTCTTTTTCTCTCTCCTCTCCCTCTCTCATTTTCTTTTGCTCTCTTCCTCTCCTTCTCTCATTTCTTCTCCCTTCCTCTCCCTCTCCCTCTCTCATTTTCCTATTATGTTTTCGTCTCCCCCCCTCTCCCTCTCCCTCTACCTCTCCCTCTCTCATTTCCCTATTATGTTCAATGTCTCCCTCTCCCTCTCTCATTTCCCCTCCCTCCCTCACCCTCCCCCTCTCTTTCTCTCTCCCTCCCTCTCCCTCTCCCTCTCCCTCCCTCTTCCTTTCCCATTTCCTCCCCCTCTCCCTCTCCCTCTCTTTTTCTCTCTCTCTCTCCCTCCCTCCCTCTCCCTCTCCCTCTCTCATTTCCTCTCTCTCTCATTTCATCTCCCTCCCTCTCCCTCCCCCTCTCTTTCTCTCTCCCTCCCTCTTCCTTTCCCATTTCCTCCCCCTCTCCCTCTCCCTCTCTTTCTCTCTCTCTTCCTCCCTCTCCCTCTCTCATTTCCTCCCCCTCCCCCTCCCTCTCCCATTTCCTCCCTCTCCCTCTCTTTCTATCTCTCCCTCTCCCTCTCCCTCTCCTTCTCTCTCATTTCCTCTCCCTCTCTCATTATATATAAATTATACAAAAAATAAATAAAGAATAGAGAGAATACACTCTCCCTCCCTCTCGTTCTCTCATTTCATCCCCCTCCCCCTCCCCCTCCCTCTCCCTCTCTTTCTCTCTCTCTCTCCCTCTCTCTCCCTCTCTCATTTCCTCCCTCTCCCTCTCTTTCTCTCTCTCTCTCTCCCTCCCTCCCCCTCCCTCTCCCATTTCCTCCCTCTCCCTCTCTTTCTCTCTCATTTCCTCTCCCTCTCTCAATATATATACACAAATTATATAAAAAAAAGTAAAAGAGAGACAGAATGCACTCTCCCTCCCTCTCCCTCTCTCATTTCCTCCCCCTCCCCTTCCCCCTCCCTCTCCCTCTCCCTCTCCCTCTCCCTCTCCCTCTCTTTCTCTTTCTCTCCCTCCCTCTCCCTCTCCCTCTCTTTCTCTCTCATATCCTCTCCCTCTCTCAATATACACAAATTAAACCCTAAATAAGTAAAATAGAGAGAGAATGGACTCACCGTAAAGATTTGGCGAGGGTTTGGCGGCTCCTCTTCGCGACGGCGATTCCTCCTCTCCTTCGCGAATGGTGGCGGTGGCAAGCCTTCTTCCTCTCCCTCTCTCACCCTCTATGCAAAATAGTCGCTCTCTCTCTCTCTCTCTCTCTCTCTCTCTCTCTCTCTCTCTCTCTCTCTCTCTCTCGAAATGTCTCACGAATGCGCGAAATGAAACACGCTCGGGTTTTGGCCCTCTTTTTTTCCCTGTGGGACGTCGCTATTTCTGTCGCAAATGCGACGCAAATAGCGACACAAATAGTGACGCCGCTATTCCTGCGTCGCTACCCACCATCGCTATACATGCGTTTCCTTATAGTGTATCCTTCATGATAACGGGAGTTCTCATGATTTTATTTTGGAAAAAATGGTTAGAAGGTTGTAACTAGAAATTAGTCCTTCATTGTACAAGATTAAGTCTTCATTCTAAGGCATTAGATACAATGGAATACGGGAAATCGAAGGGTTAGAAATTTCTATGGACATATATAAAGAGAAACATGATCTCCTAGTTGCACCTCTTCAATCATCATATATTATTCTTGATATTCATTTTGGACATCAATTTAATCATGTCATTAATTATCATACTCACACTATCACTTTTGAATTCCAAGGACAAACAATTCCTTTGACTAGTGAACTAGATCACAAAATTGAACTTTCCTCCACTACAACAAAAAGACTCCATAGACACGCTTGTAGACGTAATATTTAAATTGTGTTTAAGAATGTCGCGTTTACAAGCGCGCTTATAGTGAAAACTACACGTGCATATAGACACGAAAACAGACACACATATAGACGCACCTATTGACGCGCTCTGTAAATATATAATTATATTGATAAAAAAGTAAATATATTCATATTTTGCATCTATAGAGGCATGTAACTGCGCATCTAAAAAGGCATGTAATTTGCAATTTTTTGATGATTATAGACACATATTTTTCTTGCAATTTAGATGCACGGATAGACGCGCAAAACAGAGTATGAAAAAAAAACCACACTGGTTTTTTTTCCCCCATCAAATTGTACGCTTAGGGAAAACAGAGAAAGATTATTATACTGAAAGTAAAAGAATGTGGAGAGTTAAAGTCCATATATTGATAGTAACACATGATGAGCATACTGTGCTGAAACATTTGTACATATTTCAAAGATTTTTGTACTGAAAATAAAACAATGTAGAACACGAAATTTCATATATAAAGATGAAACATTTTTACATGATGAGTTCTAGTGCTTGTGACCTTAAGCATGGTCATGATCATAAGCACTGAAAGTAATATATATCAAAAATGAAAACTACAAGGCCAAGGGGAGGCATGCATGCACGAGGCTCCTCTACATCTCCTCAGAAGAGGCATCATTGTCGCTACCACCACCGCTGCCGGTGCCAGTGCCGCTGCCGCCAGCGCTACTACTGCTAGTCCCCCCTTCGCCATCCTCGACTGCATTAGGGTTCGCCTACACAAAGGATTAAGGTAGATAAATACCATTACAAATAATAAATTAGAGTTACCTATACTTTTCATGTAAAAAATAAAACATACATCTTCTCGATGTGGAATCCTCATGGCACGATTGTATTGCTCCTCCGTGATCAGTCCCTCCTCGTAGAAATGCTGCCAAGTGGACACCCGATTATGATCTCCATGGTAGCCTACCTCTCTAGGAGTAGGCATCCTACCAACGATATGATACTACAAATTTTTTTAAACATACAACGTATTAGAACACACTATATAATGCATTGAAACAAATTACAAAATTTAATTAAAAAAAGAAATCAAATTATACTTACAAACTCAGCCTCCCATGACTCCCTGCCACTTGATACATAATGCGTCGATCCCATGGTTGCCATCTGGATACATCGTGCCTCTGCATGTCGGCAATTTGTCCTTTTCTCTGCTGCTCTCTTTTTGGCCTTCCCTGCGGTGGCAATTGGGTGGTTGGCCATATCTAGGGCACCCTTGCTCTTGTCTCCACAGTGAATTCTTGGCGCGCGTCATAAGGTGAGACCTCTTGTTATGAAGTGCGCCTCTCACCTTTGATCGTCCCCGTCATCTGAGAATCATGAATTCTTGGGATTAGGGTACCTTCTATGTATTGCCATTAGCACCTCTTGCCACAAACCACTTTTTTGGTGCTCGAAGGGAATCATACAATCTTTGTATGTGGCATGCATGACACTCCTCAAGTAGGCTATTACTTCCCTCCCTTGAGGGTTATGCAAGATACCACCAACATCTGTGACAGAGTAGTACATTTGTGGAGGCTCACCTCTCTCATTTCCCAGTGAGGGTAATCAAGAGCCACCTCCTAGGCAACCCCCACAAAGCCCTCGACCTCCTTGTCCTCCCGCATGACTCTCACTCCTCCCTTGATGGGTAGTACCCTCTACCTCACTCGATGCACGTGCTTCTGTAGATGCACGTGCTTTGGCCGATCCATGTATTTTAGCTGATCCCTGTGCATCAGCTGATCTGTGTGTATGCATAGTGCGTGCAGGAGTACCTGTTAGTAGAGGTGTACCAAGGTTTGGTGTGCCAAGGTTTGGTGTTTGTGCGGCAGTGCTTGACAAAGATGTGATAGGTATCCCAGACATGACACTAAAAACCTCCTCTGTAGTGGAAGGGTGACCAAGATAACTGGTCATCTTCCCCATGAATTGCTCCTTGTTTGGAAAACCTCCAAAAAAACTACTAACACCTCTAGAAAACTCCGCTAACGTGTTGTTCATGCGTTCCAAATCAAGATCAGTGCTGGAAGATCCAGGATTCCACATCTACACAAGCAAAATTCCATTATTACCCACGTCACCTGTGTCTATACCCGCATCTATACTGGCATCTATTAGCGCGTCTATATACTCATCTAAAAATGTGTCTAGACTGTCAGCTAGACGCGCCTACAGACGCGCAAAGTCAGACCATATTTTCCAAAACTGTTATAAAAAACGCCCAAAAAACCTCCATAGATTTTCTGAAGCATGTAAAGAGAGAGAGAGAGAGAGAGAGAGAGAGAGAGAGAGAGAGAGAGAGAGAGAGAGAGAGAGAGAGAGAGAAAGCAAAGATTGAGAGAGAGAAGAAGAACTCACCTTCTTTGCTTGTTCCGACGGGTGGCGGCTAGGTTGCAAGCTCCTTGTCCTCCTCCTCCCTTCCCTTGGTAGGTTGCTTGATTCTTCTTCTCTTCCTTGATGTTTGGCTCTTGTTCTTTACTCTCTGGCTCTTCCTTCCTCCTCTTTTTACTCTTATTTCCTTCCCTCCTTATCTTCATGAAGTGATAGATAAACATGATTAGTGATGTCGAGCTCGAACTGCAGAAAACGCAGGAAAGCATTGGTTTGAAAAGAAAGCCACAAATTTTTTAAAAAAAATTAATATTCGTGTGGCGTGTATGTAAGTGTGTGTAATTGCGCCTCTATATGCACATATAAAATATATTACACACGCTGATAAATGTGATTACAATTAAACTTATTAAAATGCTAGCTTATGGTTGTTTTTGGATCAACATGACTTTCCTAGTCTTTCAATATTAAAATGTTTGTCTCCATATTGTAAGTATCAAAATATTTAGGGAATATGACATATATGCCAAATGAAATCATATATGTCCTTATGATTTATATGTAATTATGTTGTCATCTTTTACTAGTATGGGACATGCTGAGTCAACAAACAGTACATCCTCCAGTGAGGATGAGACATTGAGTCTTCATAATCGAGATGCTTGGCTACGATGGAAAATCAAATGTATGTGTGATCGTTGTTGAGGATGTTTTTTTCGAGCATGTCGAATCACAATGTCACACCTTAGCATGTACAGAGAGTGAGACTAAGAACAAGACCCAGTAATTTTTACTACTTTATTTGCACAAATATTATTGGTCTATGTTGCGTCTTCACCATTAAACAAAACCTCCTTTTTTTATTAAGCAGGATGCGGTACCACATCCTCAAATGGTTCCTCAAGGTGTTGAGAGGCTAGAAGCGTCGATGCAAGGAGGCAGAGTCCTCAAGAAGAGTAGAGACTGATGACGATGATAACATCCCTCTTCAAATGCCCCATCAAGTTTTGGAGGAAGAGATTTTGGACAACATGGTGCACGATTTATTTTCCCATGAGGTTCGGGGGGAGGGCGCCACTAGAGAGACAGATGACCTGCTACACATAGCATCGAAAACTCCATTGTACGAAGGTTGCACATACTCCGTTCTACGTGCATTTCTCGAGATACTAAACTTACAAACCATTTATGGATGGAGTAATGCTAGCTTGAATGCATTATTGAAGTATATATCATTTGATATTAATTCATAAATGCTTCTAGACAATATTCGCGGTTTGTTAACTTTGTTTGCACAATATATGCAGGTTATTGTCACAAATGCTTCCAAATGGAAATAAATTACCAACTAGAAGGGAGCAAGCAAGGCGTTTCTTGACATCTTTTGGATTTCATGGGGATCATGCATCTGTATGATAATGTCCTATTTGTGGTGAACCAAGATACAACTAGGAGATGAAATCAATGGATGTGCCTCGAAAGGTTTTGCAACATTTTCCTATTATTCCACATATTCAACTTATGTTTAAGCGTGAATCTATTGCGAGACTCATGTCATGGCATGCTAGTCACCATTCAAGTGATGGAAAGTGGAGAATTCCTTTAGACACACCAACTTGGCAACACGTAGACAATTTGTGGCCTACTTTCAAAGAAGAGCCCAGAAATTTGAGATTTGGTCTAAGATTAGATGGAATAAATCCATTTGCCATCAAAAGCACCTCATATAGTATATGGCCAGTGGTCATTAGGGCCAAAAACACTTCCAAAAATGCACTTTTGTTAATCATGGGATTAAGAAACATGCCAAAGAGAGTTTGCCACGTGTGCAAGAATATGGTATTCTTGTCTCCTCATTTTAGAGGTACTGGAGTCCATTTCATGATTCTCTCTTCTTTTTTAGCCAAAATCCCCAAAGTCTGACATGTTTTGGAGTCCCAAAGACCTTATTTACTCACAAATCTGACAAAATATGTGACAGAGATGTAATGAAATTAATAATGAGTTTTTTGAAAGTCGGGAGATCTTTCAATATTCTTTTTGGCGCCCAATACATATTCATTTGTGTTCTTGATGCTACTTTTTAGTTCATTCACCCCTCTTTGAGCTTCTTTCTCTGCGCTTTCATTCTTTTCATGGCTTCCTCTAGGCGCCCTTCTCATTTAATACACTCTTGCACAATCTATAGCGAGGGAGCATATGGAAATTGGGAGCCCAAAACCTTTAGTGTAAACGATTGGGTTACCATGCTACCATCTTGCAAGGGCTCTCATAAGGTGAAAAGAAGAAAATGAGATGATATAAAACATCACTAGAAGGGGTATATCATTGCCTTAAAAATTGTGCCCGAAGGGTGGTTTGTCAAGTTGTAACATGTTTACATGGCCAAGGATATGCACTTGCCTTGAAATGAACGTGTTCCCCAACAAACACATTGTAAGTTATTAGTTGAATAACATATGTAATTCTTTTCCATTTAGGCAAGTACTAATTATCGATTCGTCATTGCAGATATCTTTCCATCAACAAGTATTGAATGGCAACATATGTAATTCTTTTCCATTTAGGCAAGTACTAACTATCGATTCGTCATTGCAGATATCTTTCCATCAACAAGTATTGAATGGAAACCTGTGCCAGTCATAAGGTATTGGCAGACATGATTTATGCCGATCAAACTGTGTCTTTTTTTAGTGAATGCAAGGTTTTTATAAATTATGCAAGGTATCTGGTTCCCTCTAGAGCGGATAGGTATGGGCATATCGAAGATTTGCCATTGCCAAGGTTTTTATATATTATGCACAATATGTGGTTCCCTCTAGAGCGGATAGGTACGGGCATATCGAAGATTTGCCATTGCCAAGTCTTTCATCTCTAAACTACGAGATTCCTGATAAGGCAATGGTGCAGAGTTTCAAATTCAAAATATCTCAGGATATTCAAAAGTCCATGACAGAGCTGGAAGGATCTCAAGAAGAATACGTTTATCATGATATGTACCCCTCCATATCTTCGTGGCTTGCTTCAAAACATCAAATTTACAAAGAACGAAGGTATTCTGGCTAAGTAGAAACTTTTCGGGAGAGGATTTGGACAACACTATAGGGACGCTTTGGAAATCTAGAGAGTGTGACCATAAGGGTGATATCTTGAGGTGCAGTGCATGCCCTCAATCCTTGGCTTTGGCTTACAATATCCCTCGCCAAACTCTTGCTTTCGGTTTTGATTACAGGAGATACAAACTAAGATTGGGTATTTGGGTTCCCTTGGATTCTGATACAGATTGCACATAGTATAAACTTGCGACGCACATTTTGCCGCATGAAGAAGCAAAGGAGGTGAATGTTGCTTCCAATTGGAGTCTGAAAGATGTGAGGGATACCTTGAAATTGCTAGACAATACATCCCCTAGATATAAGTTCAAAGTGAATGTTGTAACAATTGGTAAAAGAGCCAAGCACTCTTTCTCTTGTACGAGTTGTTTGTCTCCCACAATTGTGAGTTTTGAGCCTTGAGAATGAAAACTTTGCAGGAATTTATCTTAATTGAGTGACTATCCTTAAGATATTTCTTAGTGGGAACTCATAAGCTATCATGAAGCAAGTTGCCTTTTGAATGTATAGAAATAAATGTACATTACATTTGATTTATAAGTGAAAAAGAAGTCCATTACATCATGAGGTACAAAAATGTCATATAAATGTACAAAGCCAAAATAATAAGGCTTGTGTATGCTTATGTTTGCTCTTTTGATTCTTCTTTATCTATTGCCTTCTCCTTTGTTGGCTTTGTGGCTTCTTTATCAATTTCTTCAAAGATGTTTTTTCTCACAGGGCCTTTCTTCTTTGATTGTTGAAAGAATTTCACCTTCACAGGTACTCTCTTTTCTTGGGGCTTAAGAGGGGATGGATCAAATTTCAGAGGAGAAAGCGTTGGCATTCGTTTTCTTTTAGACTTGGCAGTAGTGGTCTTTGTGGCTGACTTGCCATTGCCATTTCCATTGCCATTTCCATTGCCATTGCCATTGCCATTGCCATTGCCATTGCCATCGCCATTGCCATTTCCATTGCCATTGCCATTTCCATTTCCATTGCCATTGCCTTTGCACTTGCACTTACCATTGCCGTTACCATTGCCATTGCTATTACAATTGCCTTTGCCCTTGCCCTTTCCATTGCCGGTACCATTGCCATTGCTGTTACAATTGCCTTTGCCCTTTCCCTTGTTGCCATTTCCATTGCCATTACCATTGCCATTTCCATAGCCATTACCATTGCCTTTGCCCTTTCCCTTGCTTGTGCCCTTGGCCATTGAAGTTTTGGGAGGAAGAGGGGAGTCAGGATCATATGGTGCGATTGCCTTGTCCAAAATCAACTCAATGCATCTCTCCCTTATCCATCAAACATACGAATCGGGATAGTCTCTAGACTGTAAGAATAAATGTTATAAGTTTGTGAAAAGACATCATGATAAGGGTCACTCAAAAATCAAATGAAATTAATAACTTACATTCACTCCTTCTATTTGTAGCAACTTTGAATCCATTGTTCTGCAAATATTTGATATAACTCTCCATCCACAAGAATGCACATCACTTTGCAATGGTACTTCTTGTAGAAGAAACATATAAGGCTTTTGAGGATCATCAAGATCCTCATATGTAGTATCCAAAAACGTAGAAACAAGTCTACTAGCACTACAAAAGGAAGCTTTGTTAGTTCAAAATATAATTTGTAAATATAATCAAAGCAAGTAATTTTCTTTCAACATACATTCGTGCTTGGCCATGAACACCACTGAGAGAGTTCATAAAGATAATTTCTCTAGTAAGACAGTTGATATAGATAAGACTCCAATGCCCTCTGCAAATTCAAAATAGAGGTGAGCAGAAGGGTGAAAACAAATGAATATAATTTTTCTTTATAGAAAAGAAAAATACCTACATAAGGGAAAAAGATGTGGTAATTTGTTACACTATCAAAAGTACGAAAGAATGGTGCAATATTAGACCCAAATCTTGCAAGTAGTTTCACTGAGAGAAGTGGATCAACAACATATATGGCTCTACAGATATCAGGAGTGAGAGAGGAGATGAATGCCTTGCAATCAATATCAAAAGCTATTTGAATTGATCAAAATCAATACAAATTACATATAAAATATACTTGAACCTATAAGCCTTACCTTATGCAACAAAAAACAACGGAGTCAGATAGTTGGACATCCCTTTTCTCCAACATGGGCTTGTCCTCGGGAGATATACTAAGGTGATCCTCCTTCTCAGGCTTCGTAGAAACATTCACAAGTATTTGCCCATACACTTTACCCATCCTCTCGTAGTTGATGGGACCAAGTGATGCGGCTTTCCTCTTGTAAACTTCGTCTTCAATTTCCAAGACCTCCTGCCTTTTTTCTTTCAAGATAGACTCCTGCTAAGTGGCACCCCTTGTAGAGTAAAGGTGAGTGATTGAAAGGTGAGAAGGATCGAAAGCTTGCACGCGAGCTATGGTGGGAGGGCAAGAGCAAGAAAGAGAGAGACAAGAAATGGGAACTCCAACAATCACAATGCGTGACCGGGCCTTCCTTTATTTACTAGTCACTAAAATGAATGTAAAGAATAAAGTGACGTGACGGGCGCCCGCCACCTACAGTGTGCAGTGGCGGGTACTATCAGTGTAGTAATACACGGGACGGCACGGCGGAGGCGCCTTTATCCCAACAACCTCCCACTTAAAGGTGAATCTGCCCCAGTGAGAGAGAAAAGGAAAGAAAAAAGACAGCACAACTGTACATAGGTACAAGGGATGAGGAAAGGCAACATCTCATCCAACGCCCATCAAATCGCCTGAGGAAGGCAAAGCACTCAGTAGTGAGGCTTTTCGTGAGCAGATCTGCAGGATTCTCGTCTGTGTCTTGACAAGGTCAACAGACTTGTCCTCCACGACACCACGTATGAAGTGATACCTCACCTCAATGTGTTTTGTCTTCGCATGGAAGACCGGATTCTTAGCCAACTCAATGGCACTCATACAATCCGAATGCAGTGTAGGTATAGCATCAATCCCAAGGTCAGCAACTAGACGGCCTAGCCATATGGTCTCCTTGCAAGCCTCAGTGGCTGCAACTAGACGGCCTAGCCATATGGCCTCCTTGCAAGCCTCAGTGGTTGCATCAATCCCAAGGTCAGCAACTAGACAGCCTAGCCATATGGCCTCCTTGCAAGCCTCAGTGGCTGCAACATACTCGGCCTCAGTGGGTGGTAGACAAAGCTGTACACTTCTGAACCCTGGACATCCAAGAGACAGCACCTCTAGCATAGATGAATACATAGCCAGAAGTGGACTTCCTACTATCTGCATGTCCTGCATAATCAGAGTCAGTGTACCCCACGACCCCTGTATCCTGACTGCCATAGCAAATACACATATCTGTTGTGTCCTTCAGGTACCTCATGATACCCTTCATGGCATCCCAATGTTTTCTGCCAAGTGTAGCCATATAGCGTGCCACAACATCAACTGCAAAGGCAATATCTGGACGAGTGGCTGTCATGGCATATATCAAACTGCCCACGGCTAAAGCATAAGGGATCTAGGCCATCTCAGCCCTCTGCTCATCTGTTTGTGGACAATCGGTTTGTGATACCTTTACATAAGAAGGCAATGGATAGCCAATAGGCTTTACGTCTTGCATGCGGAAGTGCTCAAGGACTTTATGAATATACTCCCTCTGTGACAAGTAGAGGAGTCCTTGATGCCTGTCGCGTCTAGTGCGCATACCAAGGATGTGAGAGGCCTGTCCCAAATCCTTCATCTCAAAGCTCTTCTTCAGCTGAGATTTAAGAGCATCTAGCTCATCTTGAGCTTTCCCTGCAATCAGCATATCATCCACATAGAGTACCAAAATAAGCAATTAACCATCACGGGATTTCTTCGTGTAAAGACACGGATCCATAGCACTCCTGATGTAGCCCTGTGACTGCATAAAGGCATCAAACTTATGATACCATTCCCTAGGTGCCTGCTTTAAGCCATAAAGACTTTTCTTTAACTTGCACACTAGGTGCTCCCTGCCAGGTTTTGCAAAGCCCTTAGGCTGCTCCATATAGATCTCATCATGTAAGTCCCCATGTAAGAAAGCCGTCTTGACATCCATCTGATATAGATCTAAGTCAAGCTGAGCAACCAAAGCCAAGACCAAGCGTAGGGTGGTCATCTTAACCACAGGAGAAAAGACTTCATCAAAATCTACACCATGCTCCTGCTTAAAACCCTTTGCTACCAGTCTAGCCTTGTGTGCTGGCTTGGGGTGTCCAGGGGTACTTTTCAGCTTGTACACCCACTTGCATGGCAAAGCCTTCTTGCCCTTAGGCAAGGCAACCAAATCCCAAGTCTCATTCTTATGCAAGGAGTTGATCTCAGACTGCATAGCCCTCTCCGAGGAGTGACTGTCACCCCTACGCATAGCCTCATCATAAGTGAAAGGCTCTCCTGCATCTGTAACCAAAACATAATGCATAGAGGGCTGAAATCTATCAGGTGGACGTCTGTCTCTAGCAGATCGTCTCACTGCAGGCTCTGCTGCCTGCCCAGTTGCCTGGCCAACACCCTGACCATGAGCATCTGCAGCTATAGGCTGTCCAATTGGCTGTGCAGGAGCTCTAGGCTCCTCCTAAAAGATCACTCTGCAGATCTCAACCACCTTCTCAAGCTGCTTGTGCATCTTGTCTTCATGGAAGACTACATCATGGCTGCATACTATTTTCCGCGCCTATGGATCCCATAGGCGATAGCCTATCTCTCCTGAATCACCATAACCAAGAAAGATGCATTTAATGCTCTTTGGATCCAACTTACTCCTCTTGTCCTTGGGCACCCGACAGAATGCCTCACATCCAAAGACACGGAGATGCGCATAAGAGGGTGGCTTACCAGCCCAAAATTCCTCTGCAACCTGGAAATTTAATCCACTAGAAGGCGATTGGTTTGTGACATGCACTGCCGTACTAAGTGCCTCAGCCCAAAAGCTCTATGGTAGGTCTGCATGGCTAAGCATAGAGCGGACACGCTCCTGAATAGTCCTGTTCATGCGCTCAGCCAAACCATTCTGGGGTGGGGTGTAAGGGGCGGTCAACTGACGCTTAATACCCATGTCATCACAAAACTGCTCAAAAGCACGTGAGACATATTCTCCCCCATTGTTACTCCTAAGGCATTTCAGCCTATACCCAGTCTGGTTCTTAACAAGAGTAAGCCAATGCTGAAAGACTGCCAAGACATCGGACTTTTGCTTTATGGGATAAGCCCACACTTTCCTTGAAAAATCATCAATGAAGGTAACAAAGTACTTCGCGCCACCCATAGACATACACGGCATGGATCCACAAACATCTGAATGCACCAAAGCCAAGGGCTCACTCATGCATGGCCTACCCGATTTCTTATGCATAGACCTATTCTGCTTACCATAAAGACAATGATCACACGAGTCAAAACGTGCATAGTCCAAAGGCGGAAGATACTGCAAACTAGATAACATTTTCATTCCCTTCAAAGACATATGCCCCAAACGGGCATGCCAAAGTGATACATGTGGGATAGAACCCACTGCCAAAACATGGTCTATAGAAGACCTAGATACAATAAGAGAATAGAGACTGCCAGCCTTGGTGCCTCTAGCAAGCACAAGTCTGCCTCTGGTAATCTTCCAGACAGAATCCCCAAAACAGACATGAAACCTTGTATCATCCAACTGTCCTGCAGACATAAGACTGCGTGTAAGCGCAGGTACATGACGTACATCCCTGAGCAAAAAGGAACTGTCAGTGAAAAACTGCAATTGAATATCTCCACAGCCCACAATATCAAGAGACCTGTCATCTTCAAGTTTGACTGATCCAGATACAGTACGATAAGAGTGAAACCACTCACGGTAAGGCGTCACATGGAAGGACGCACCTAAATCCAATAACCAGGACTGTGCATACATACTAGGTGTCTCAGTCAAGTGTGAGGCATCAGAAGAACTAGCTGCAAGTATGAATTCATCACCACCATTGGAATCCTCGGTCTGCGTGACATTAATTTCCTCAATCTTGATGCTGGACTTCGCAGGTACTATGCTGCGATCAGAGGACTTCTCTTGCACTTTCTCTTTCCCCTTATCCTTGCGCTTCTCATTGCGCAAATCATGACACTGTGGTCTGATATGGCCCTTTTTCCCACAATGATGACAAGTGACATTAGCGTTGCGCCCACGCGACTTACTGCGCGACTTTCCATGAGATTTAGACCGACCCTTCTGTGAGTCACGGCCACGGCCATGACCACGATCATTCCTATCATTCCTGCCTCTAACTATCAAAGCATGTGAAACACGAGAGGCATCCAGGTTTTTGCAATTAACCTCTTCCTGCTACCTGCAGAAGAGCACTCTCAACATCATTCAGTTTCAGAGTAGCACTAGAGGCACATAGGGCAGTGCGGAATACATCCCATGACTCATTCAGAGTCCCAAGCAAGAAAAGAGGAGTTACTTCCTCTCCAAAGGTGATATCCTGCGAAGTCAGGTTCTTCAGTATAGCATAGAACTGGTTCAAGTGAGCAGACATAGTCGCATTATCCTTCATGCGCAGATCCATAAGCTGCTTCAACCAGTACCTCTGACTCGCCGAACTTTTCTTATCATAAAGATTCTTGATCTTATTCCATAGATCCCATGCACTTTTTGCTTCCTCAAATACATTATAATGTACCTGTTCAGCGAGAGACAATACAATCGTGGACTTGCATAGCTCATCAAGTTCAAGCCAGTCGTCATTGTCCATAGTTTCAGGCTGCTCCCCGCTCAATCGAAGTGGCTTAATCTGAGATTTCTGCACCAAGACCTGCCAAATTTGACTCTTCCAATAAGAGTAGTTGGTACCATCCAACTTTGTGATGTTAAATATGGCATTATCAGTTGAAGAGGACGCCATAATGCAGGCTGGAAATGCACAGACAATGTAAAACTACTGGCTGTTCTACTGCAGAAAATGCCCAAAATCCACTGAAATGAGCTCCAAATGGTGAGAAAAGTGTGCTAAAAGATTCTGCCCACTTAGTACTAGGTGCAGTACACCAAATCAGGATATTTCAGCATAAAAAATACTGCTCAGTCCACCAATAAATGCTTGATGTAATAAATTTCAGAACTGCAATAATGAGAGCAAACTGTCCCAAAACTGGATCTAATGTCAACTAAACAATGCTAGGTCCAAAGCCGGCATAAAGAGGACAAAGCAAAGCCAAATGGCATAACACTGAGAGATGTCAAATAGCATCTGCCAGTAAGAGGCACACCCCAGACAATCTAGGCAAAATGTACCTGCAAACTGCCAAAACCTGATACAAATAGGTGTCTGCTCAAAAGAAAGTGGATCCAAAACTGAGACTCAGCTCATAAGCATCCTGTGAGCCAAGACATATACTCAATGCAACATCCAATTGTCGGAGTATAATCCCAAAGTCTCAATACATCTGTAACTGCTCAATGACATAGACTGCTCCAATACATGTAACTGCTCCAATAGCATGTAATCCCTGCTCAAGGTCAAGTAAGCATGCAAGATGCTCCCACTAGCACAAAAGGCGTACAAACGAGCTCAAGGGCACAAGCAACCCAAGACAAAGTACCAGTGACAAGTGACCAAGTCAATGCGTCATACACATCCCAAGAGCATGACATACATGAAGCAACTGATGGAAGCAACCAACGAGCAATACATAATTCCAAAATAAGATCTCTGTCAACTCAATGACATCCGATAGCAACCAAGTACATGATCAAACTGAGTCAAAAATGCTCAAATACATCCAAGCCAAAGCTCCCAATGTCGGTAAAGCATAGACGAACCAAGCGACATATATCATGAACCAAAGCATGTAATGTATGAAGCCTAACTGTCAAGCATAGACATGAGGCATAAGCGGTCCAAGAGCATGCCAAGTTGGTCCAAATGCTAGTGAATACCAACCAGGACAAAGCTTATGCGTAGCTCAAATACATTCCATAGACTCAAACATGAGCTCAAAGTCGTCCCCAAATGTCAGATACATGATGGCAAATCCCAAAGCATACATCCGGTACCAATAGGTAAGTGATAAAGCATCCAAAGTACCTTCAGCCCAATGTTTTAGGGGATTGGAATGGGACTATGCCCTATGGGCAGAGAGGTCAAGCGCCACATCCCTTCCCATCCTCTTTGAACCAAGTGCGGCATGGGTCTGCTTCGGCTTGGTTATCTTTGCGCAAAGTAGGTCCAAAAGTGACACTAGAATAATGTTAGGAGACCTTCACCACTAGGGACTCAAGTTCAGGTCGATCCTAGTGGGTTTGGTCGCAAAAATTCTGTTGCAAGGAAGACTCGAGAAACCCTAGGCGACAAACCCCGTGACATTCCATCGGAGTGCCGAGCGGTGTTGCTTAGACTCGTCTCTCAACTGACAGCTAAAAACGTGCTTGGATAGCTGATAGGCGGGCACGTTACAAGTATGGCTTGGATATGTTATCCAAGTATGATATGATAGCATATAAGACTCTTTTAGTGCCATTGGAGTAAAATTTGAAGTTAAGTTCTGATGTTGGGGATGAGATAAAAGACCCTACTATGTTTAGGAGGATAGTAGGAAGTTCAATTTACATGACTATCACAAGGCTAGACTTGAGCTATGCTAGTGGCCTTGTTAGCCACTTTATGCAAATATCTAAAAAGCCTCAATTGGATGTAGCTAGACAAATATTGAGGTATGTGAAGTTCACTTTGCATTATAGACTTTTTTATGAGACAAGTAAGGATATACATGTATTTGGATACACAGATGCAAATTGGGTTGGTAGCATGTCTAACAGAAGTTCTACCAATGGATTCATCATTTCCCTTAGTAGTATAGTAGTTACATGGAGCGAAAAAAAGCAACCTACAATTGCTTTATCAAGTACAGAAGGCTAATTATAGAGGTGCTACTATGGTAGCATGTGAGGTGGTATGGTTGCAAAAGTTATTGGGTGATTTGGATGTACAAGGAGATGGTCCAATTGTCATTCACTATGACAACATGAACAACATACAACTAGCTAGGAACCTAGTGTTGCATGCTAGGACAAAACACATTGAGATGCATTACCACTTTGTGAGAGAGAAGATACTTGTTGGAGAGATTGACTTGGTATATGCTAGCACATATGATCAAATAGCTAATATTTTCATAAAGGCATTGGGTGTAGAGAAGCTTTGAAATTTTTGAAGCTTACTTGGAGTTGCGGAGATACATTTGAGCTTGAGGGGGAGTGTTGAGATGGTAAGCTCAATACGTGCCAACATTAATCATGGACCACTTGGCTAGATGGATCCGTATGTCTACACTTAGAATGTGAGTGGTCATTATGATTCTCACATGGCCATTGACTCATCACTTATTATATTTAGTTTGTTACACCTACGTAAAGCTAGTATATTTATACTACTCATCGATTAGTATAGCTAGTTATGCACTATTTGACTTAGTAGGCCACTTTCCTTTATATTGTATCTTATCTATACTTTGTGTACATCATATTGTGAGTGACAAAAAAGAAGAAGAAACTAGCACAAGGAAAAGTTTTGGCCTCTATCTCTCTTCTCGTATTCTTGTGTGAGCTTCCTCTTGTGTGTATGGTGTGTGTTTGCTGCAACAACTCAAGCAAGTCCCCCCACCATGCCATTCTTGACAGGTTTTATTGAAAGTCCCACGTCTCATTACTTTACTTTGAAGGAAGGATCCAACAAAAACTTGCTTACAAGTTCTATGGACCCTATAGGAACTTGAAGCATATTGGAGGCTTGGCGTATAGATTGAAACTTCCTTCTTCCACTAATATTCATAATGCATTTCATGTTAGTTAGCTCAAACTCTTTTCTAGTACCTAGGTGAAAATAGTTGATGAGCTATCTTCCACTAATATTCATAATGCATTTCATGTTAGTCAGCTCAAACTCTTTTCTAGTACCTAGGTGAAAATAGTTGATGAGCTATCTCCCATGGATGAAGGTCTTATTTAGTACATCCCTGAGGAGATCATTAGCGAGACATAGCCCTAATTACAAAATATTGAGGCATGAATTATCTCATTTGAATCCATTTCTAGGTTATATGATTCAATTATATTGGTGCTTTGGATGTGCAATTCTTAGATATCTTAAATCATTTAAAGACTTAATAAGCTAATTAATGATATTACAACTCATGTAGGCTTTACATAGTGAAACAGACATGGAGGAGGTAGCTCATCACATTTAATAGGATTAGTTATTATTGCACTACCTCTAGAGAGTAGGTCACATGATCCAAAGGGCAACATAGAGTATCCACTTGATCTAGATGATGAGAACACTTCATCCTTTGCAGAATCAAGTGATGAGTCTTAGATATATATTATTGTATTGATGTGTACTAATAATTTGATAGTGTCACTTTGACACATACATTGTATGACACTTAAATTTGTATACACAGATGCACACACACACACACACACACACACATGCTATAAATACATATATAAATATATGTGTATGTGTGTGTGTATACATGTGCATATGTATGTATGCATGTATGTATGTGTGTATGTATGTATGTATGTATGTAAATGTAAGTGTGTGTGGACGTTTCTTATATCAATATCGTTGTTAATGTTAAGTATTACATCTTTCAAACTTGTGCATGAAATCAAAGTAAAAAGTTGGTGTTCTTAATATAATTGTTCATTTTTGTCTTGATATTTTAACTTGACCCTCAAGTAGATCTCGTGTTATCTTGTCTTGATCTTTTTATTTACAATGGAGTAGAGTCCATATGAGAGAGAGAGAGAGAGAGAGAGAGAGAGAGAGAGAGAGAGAGAGAGAGAGAGAGAGAGAGAGAGAGAGAGAGAGAGAGAGAGAGAGAGAGAGAGAGAGAGAGAGAGAGAGAGAGAGAGAGAAGATCTATGTCATACGTGAGAGATAGAAGTTCAGTCTGCCTAGTATGCACCAAGAGATATTGTGGTGCCTAGCTACTAAAATAGTAGACGTCATTTAAAGAACAACATCTTGTAATCCACATAAATAGATATTTAATTTATAGTACAAGAGATGCCTTGCAAATTGCTGGCCTAAGCAACGTATTTTGTGTCACCAAAATGGCAAATTAGTGGCATCATGAATGCCATTTAAACAATCAATGCCTTGCAAATTGGTGGCCTAAGCAATGTATTTTGTGTCACCAAAATGGCGGATTAGTATCATCATGAACATCATTCAAACAACAACTAGTAGTGATCAATTGGTGCGCATCGGATGGTGTATGCTTGCATAGTGAATGCGGGAAGGTCCCCAAGAACAAAGAACTCTACAAACCTTCATAATTGCAACTAAAAAGCAAAAGGAAATTTGCAGGACATGAGACAAAAAGACAAATTGGGTGCAATATCCCCCCATGCCTTGTGTGAGCGTTCACAAGGCATGCATCTATAGATTTATTTATCTTTAAACTAAACAATAGTCCACTTTACAAATAGCACGCTTTTGCTTTTGCATTTGCCCAAATATAAAGTAAGGCGTTTGGGCGTCCAAAAGTGGCGGGTGTGCCCAAATACAAATATTAGATAATGAAATATTGCCACCACGCCTTTAGTCATAAGTCACGTGTCCATTAAAAATAGCAATTCTTCTAGGCATTTGGATTCACACTATCACTCAGTGCTTTCCAACGTCATCACCACGTGCTCTACACATCAATTGAAGCATTCACAATTGTTAGAAAAGAATTAGATAAAACAACCCAACAAAAGTGAATATCTAGCAGTCTTCAGCTATAAAATAATTAAATAGGTTGAAAATCTATCATGACCTTAATTTAATTTAAGTGCACACTCTAAACTCGTAAATGTTCATTAATTTAATATGTACTTTAGAGAATCACCTGCTTTCACCCATGCACACATTAAATTAATCGGATGCCTGAAAAAGACATGCGTCCTCGTTAACTTCTTGCACAAAGAATACACCTTGTGTACGAACCCTGGCAAATAAATATAATCACAGAATCCACCATGGAATATGCCTCTTGGCATCATATCCTCGGGGTGGGATAACAATTGTCCTCAATTGCTATTAACTCAATATGGAGCGAGCAGTGAGGGGCAAGTACTTAGGTCACGTGCATGCATCCATTGGGCCTCTTCAATAGGATGATTTTTAAACTTAATCAAATATCTAGAATATCTACGGCCAGTTCTAATGGTCATAAAGTGAGTGTTTAGAATAGTTTCTAGTTCAAGGATTTTAGTATCTTCTTCTAACAAAGGAGGATTTTCATAGATAGTGTGGACATGTAATTGGCCTCTAAAAGATCGTAACAAACTGATATGAAAAGTATTATGGATCTTCTAATGTTTGGGTAGTTCTAATTTAAATGCATTGTCATTGATCTTGTGAAGTATTTTGAAAGGTCCATAAAACCTAGGTGCTAATTTAACAATAGGGTGTTTCTCAATACTTTGCAATATTCTCTTTTCAATGCGTAACCAAACATAATCACCAACACTGAAACTCATGGCTTGTCTTTTCTTATTAGCTTGTTTAGTGTATGATTGTTGGGCTTTCGCAATCATGTCTTTAGCTTGAGAAAAAATAGTAGCATGCATATTGGCAATATCATGAGCAGCTTTAACTTTATTCGACAATGATGTGATAGGTGTAGGCAATCAATGTCCATAAATGATTTCTAAATGTGCTTTATGAGTAGCTGTGTGTGGTGTATTATTGTATGAAAATTAAAGTAGATGTAAATGTGTGTCCCATGTTTGTGGTTTTGAAATTGTGTATGCACGCAAAAGATCTAGAATTATACTATTAGTAGCTTCTGTTTGCCCATTGGTTTTAGGATGAAATATATATGAGAAATCAATCTTAGTACCCACATTAGTAAACAAAGTAGTCCAAAAATTATTACAAAATCTAGAATCATGATGAGAAATAATAACTTTTAGCAAACCATGATTAGTGAAAACAGTCTTCAGGGACAATTGTTTATCTTGAGATGTAGTTAACGTTTTTTTGCATGGTAGAAAATATGCTTGTTTGCTAAATTGATCTACCATAGTCCAAATCATATCATGATTAGCTTGTGTATTAGGAAAACCAATTATAAAATCCATTGAAATATATTTCCATGGACGGCCAGGAATTGGTAAAGGCATTAACAAACCATATTTCTTACCATGATATTGCTTGACTCTTTGGAAAATTAAACACTCAGAAACAAAGTTAAAAACATCAGATTCCATTTGCGGTCAGTAAAAAACTTCAATCAATGCTCTTAAAGTGAAAATAATACCTCTATGACCTTGATATGGAGGATTATGAATTTCATGTAATACAAATGATCAAAATTGAACAATGATACAATCTTTTCTCATAAAACATAAATCCATCAGAATAAGACAAAGAATCAATTGGAATCCAATTATTAGCAACTAATTTGTTCTAGTCAGCTTGAAAACTAGGGTGATGGTCATAGGTATCCTTCATAAGAGTAAGGGAATCAAAAGATAGAATGGAAATATTATGGATACTTGGTCTTCTACCCAAGGCATTGACAACAACATTTTCTCTTCCTGATTGATATTGGATAAGTGGATGAAAGCTTTGAATGAAAGCAACTCCTTCAATATGACGGTTAGAAATTTGTGGCTGAATAAGGAGATGTTTGATACTTTACTGGTCAATTTTAATCATAAATTTGGATCCCATGAAATAGTGTTTCCATTGATGTAAAGCTTGAACTAGGCTTTGGAAAAATTCACTCTTGTCAAGGTTAGCATACAATTGATTCTATTTCAACAATTTGAAACTAAAGATAGATGGTCACAATGCTTATTCTCATTCTTACTGAAAACTAATATATCATCAAAGAAAATAATCACACAATTCTGATACTTAAAAAATATACGATTCATCATACAACTGAATATAGATGGTGCATTGGTCAAACCGAAAGGCATAACAATAAATTCATAATGACTAAATTGAGTTCTAAATGTAGTCTTAACAATGTCAGGTGTATCCAAGTGTAGTTGATGATATCTAGATTTGAGATCTGTCTTGCTAAAACAATGACCCCTGAAGGAGAGCTACGAAGCTCTACCCCAAGACCTACGGACCGCTTTTTGATCAAGCGTTTCAAGCCGAGCGGCCATGGCTATCTCTCATATAGCCGACGCGCAATGCCTATCTTATGGGTGTAGCGAGCTTACCTCCATGCCGATCGAGTTACCTCCTCTCCTGCGCACTTTGGTAGCTCCACGATCCAAGTGCAACCTTCAAGCAAGCTCCATCCTCAAGCTCCATAGCGGCGAGCAAGACAAGAGAAGAGAATAGAAGAGAAGAAGAGAGGAGAAGAGAGGAGAAGATGGAGAGCTTCTCCTCCCCGGTCCCTCACCCTCACACACTCACTCCCTCACACTCTCACACTCCCTCTCTCAAGCACAAGCTCAAGCAAGCAAGAAGAAGAAGAAGAAGAAGAAGAAGAATAATAATAATAATAAGAAGAAGAAGAGGAAAGCCACTTTTGGTCACACACAAGAATGAGCTTCTCATTCACTTTTCAACTTTATATACAAAACCCTAAATCCCTTTTGGGCAGTCATCCCCTTATCCCCTTTTTTACATGGCCGACCGTGGCCTAGGCCCTTTTTCCCATTGTCCTTCTATCTTCCTAGCTTCCTTTCTACCGCTCCTCTACATTTACAAATTGCACGGGTGAGAGCCCGGCGCTCCTTAAATTAAATCATGATGCACTTGCGTTCTTTTACAAAAGTATTGACTTGCGCTTTTCCTTGTGCGCCTTTTTCCCTTATTTGGGACTTTTATGTGCTTCTTGTGTTTCTAGATTTTTCTTGGCGTGCCTTTGTCTTCTGTTTCACTTTGCCTTGGCCTTTGTCTTCTGATTTAGCTTTTCCAGATTTGCCACCTTGTTTGTTTGACGATTAACATTACCCCCCTCCTAGACGAGTGCCAGTCCCATGGCACTCGCTGTCGTAGGTAGTAGGCTTTGGCCTACACTGAAGACGTGGGTGGAAGGGGCATCGATGGTTGCCATGGAGGAGTGTTGGTGGTGGTGTGGAGGAAGGTTGTTGGGGGCATGTTGATGGCCTAGGTGGCTGGTGGTAGGGTGGTTGGAGTTGGTGGTAGGGCAGTTCTTTGTGGGGGATTGCACTGATGGCTAGCACAAGTATTGGTTTGTTGGGGATTCTGCACATGACGATTCTTGGTGGGCTTGCAGGATGATAAAGGATAAGAATTCAGAATTGGGTGTCGATGAAGAGAGAATGACACTTTTGTTGGAGCCGTCAATACCTGCAATTGAAAACCTCTCATAACTGGTCTCGCCCTAGGGGTAGTGCTAGGCTTCTCTAGCGTGCACACTTAGTTTGGGAGATAGGTCGAACTCGAAGAAAGCTGAGAGTATTGTCCTGCACTTAAGGACCCAATCTGTGTATATATTTTGGTGTAGATATTATGTGAGTGCTCGTACATACTTAGATATTACGTAGTTAGAAGACCGCGGGCTGGTTTCTCGTAACAATGTGTAGATAAAGCAAAGTTGTCCATGCTGAGAAGAAGGACATGAGAAGGTGCATGAGACATCCTTTGCATTGTGACTGCATGACATAGGATAATTGAACACAGGGACACCGCACTTTCAATAGCTGGGAGCTATTGGACTGGCTTGATGAGGACGGTATACTTTTCATGGCCATTCGTGGTGCGGTGCTTACCACAATTGATTGCAATGGTATTAAGGCAGAGTGAAAGAGGGAATCGTGCGAATGAGTCAGGGTGAGAGGTCTAACCATAGGTAAGGCAAGCTCCCTAGGTATGTCCTGCCCTTGATGTGCCCTAAACAATTGTGATGCTAAAGGGCTAGGGGACTAGGGACAGAGCCAGCCGACCAAGGTCACTCGACGTGCCTAATTTGAGGACCCCTAGGTGCTATGTTGTGATTGTGGGTGCTTCGTATCTTTTTCTTCTTTTCTTTTCTTTTTTCCTTTTCCATTTTCTTTTTCTTGTGCTTTTTTTTTTTGGACTTTCCTGAGTACAACCATTCCAATATATTGAGGCTATTAGCCTTTCAATGGGTTGGGAAATGTCAAGCTTCGAAGGCTCAGGAATTGGATATTACAGTGATGATTGTGCCCTAAACTCATTGTTAGAGAAGCAGTTGTTGAGATGGGGAGATCCACTTGAGATATTGCAACCCTCTTTGGAACGTGCGATGTTGGTACAATTGGGGTAACAGCTACCATGAGTGCTCGGCGTAGAGTATAACCCAGAAAGAGGAAGTGGTTAAGATCATGCTTTGGCCCATGCGATGTGGGCACTCGCACGGGTGATTTTTGCTTTCGATAGCGTGGCTTTGTTGTGGCTCTTTGTGGGGTCGGTGGTCTTGCGGTGACTTGGGCATTGGACACTTTCACACAAAGACCTGCGTCATCCTACATCCACTTGTCACTTCATGAGAGTACATGCACGACATATGCCGCAACAATAATAAAGCAGTGCAACACAAGGAGACATCACTTATCTAAATTCCATGGTGTTGACTTAGATACTTATCACCTGTGCTTGAATAGCTTTTTCGTTTGCTTAAAGACGTGAAATATATTAAACACAGATATGAAAAGTTTGTACAATTGGGGAACATGTCAGCATTTAACCATTTAAAGACAAAAAGTCATGGCCAGGTAGCATTTGGTAAGCCTTTTATACAAGATGGGGCTACTCTATTTGTACGAGGCGGGGCGAGTCTGGGTGGTCGGGCGACTGAGGCTGTGCTGGTGAGGGGCTCTTGTGAGGCTAGGCGGGGAAAATGTCGGTCGGGACCTGAATGGTGTAGTCCCTGGTCGCAACTATTTCCAGAATGCTTTTAAACAATGCATCAAGTTTCTACTTGTCTCGAGCTTCCCTCTCCTCTTTTGAGCACCTGGTGCTCGAGCATCTGGGGTGGGAGCTTGCACGATCAATGTTGCCATGCCCCCTGTGCTCCCTTGAGCTTCCATTACCTTGGCCTAGGGATTTTTTGGCCTATGTCTGGGGCGGTGTTGCTTGGGGCCTCATTTATTTGCATACCTTTTAAGGGTAAGTACGTAGCATTTCGATGGAGGAGCTTGTGCTACATGCTCCCTTCGACGGCGGATAGTGTCCTTGCAAGCTAGCTACACCACTGGGTGCTCCATGTCGGCTACCGTAGGGGGACCTGCAATATGCGAACCAAGGATTAGGCCTTGAGGCATGATAAAAATGTTCGCATGGAAGGGATTATACAGTGGGTTATCAAGTGCATGTGATGAGGAGAGGAGAGGTGAGGCATGTAGTGTTTGTTGTAGAGGGATGGCCCCCATGATGATGTTTGTTTTGCCTCCAGCCATTAGTAGATCTTGGCTCATGCTAAGTTGCATGGACTGGTTGTCATGGAGTGGGATAGGGCTCATCCTCGGAAGGATAGACCAGAGAGGGGAAAAGGTGTATAGAAAGGGACGGTACTCTGTCTACACCATCAAAGATGTTGATCAGGGCTTCCTATGGTGGTAATGAGGGTTGCATGCCCTCCACCTGGAGGTGGGAATGGTCACACAACTTCTAAATGTGTGGTGAGAGGAGGACCTGAGGACTTAGCCTGTTGAACCCATCTATTCTCCCTGCGCTTGACTATCATTGCTTGTGTGTGTTGATATTGTCTATACAGGGTCACAAAATTCATTGTTTATTTATTTACATATTTACGAATCCATGTCACTTCACGAGGATAAAAGCCAATTGTAGAACTCTAGATTGTACTAGAGTGTGGCACATGCATCTAGTACTCGTGGTAGCTTACTCAATACCGATAGATATTTTGCAACATCGAGTAACATGGAACCTTGTCCGAGTCTACTGGCAACATGTAAATCCTCCTTAGTGAGAACCTTATCAGACAAAGAGTTCTCTTGGCTAGTTTCAGCTAAGTTTGTACCCCGAATGGCAATCAACACACTCGAAAGGAAGTTGGTGCCACATAGGTTGGGTCTCTTTGAGACCGCCATTTGGTGCCATTTGGACAATCACTCCTCTGAGACTATCATGATCTGGGCTCCTAGTTTGGCCATTGCAACGCAGTTTTCAAACCAACGTTGTTCAAATTGACTTCGACCCTCTGATTGTCACTTTAGTTTCTCTATCTCTAAGAGATTTGGTTGGTAGAGCACATCATTGAATGTTACAGTTAAGCATAGTTCGTCGGCTTCCTCATCAGAGGTGAGTCGCATGCGTTCATGCAAGAGCCTGTTATAGTGCTCGACAAGATGTTCTTGCTCTTCCCAGGATAAGGGAAATGGCAAGTATTCTTCAAGATACTCTTTAGGGAATGTGCCCCTATCTGCCAGGACATAGACATGTGCGAAAACTTTGAGCTTAGCATCTAACTTGGCTAAGCATTTTGCGACACTTCTATGTTCAACGAGGGCTTGCTTGATTGCTATCTCATGCAAGGTTCTAGGAGTTTGCCTAGGATTTAGCATAGCTGGGGGCTCAGGCCTAGATGAGCAAGATTGGTCAACGCTAGGATTTCTTATGCTCTTGGGGTTTCCATGTTTCTCTTGAGGCTTTGTTATTGCATCATGGTTCTCCTTGGATGTGACTGGTATAAATTTGTCACCCTGTTGTGATAGCATTGTATCTACTTTTGATTGGTCAATGTGAGTTCTGTTGTCGGTGGATTGAGTGTTGCAAGCAACCGTTGATGGTAACGATCGCTTTGATTTTTCAGAGCACATGGATGTGTATGAGGTTTCACCGCTATTAGGAGAGGCATCAATGGAATCATTGGCGGATGGACTCGATGCTTTATTCCTCAGCTCTCCAGCGCTCTTGGTGTCAATGTTCTTGGGGTCCACAACCACCTGTAACTGCTGTTGTTTTCGTTGTTTTCTCCTCTTTTTCTTGGTCAGTGAAGGTGCATCTCTCAACGACTCAAGACCCTGGACTAGGTCAACCGTTGATGTGCTTGGTTGGGCCTCAGCATTCTCTTTCTCTAGTGTGTCCTTATGGGACATAGCCGTGGCCTGTTGAATAGCCTCGCTAGGTTGTGAGGGTACATTTGCCTCCCTTTTTGGAGAGTCTAGCTCTTCCTTCTATTTAACTCCTCCAGCCTAGACTTTAGGCGCTTTGGAAGTGCTGGAGTTGTCAATGAAGTTGGTTGTGACACCTCCTCCATAGGTAAACTACTAAGGACACGTTCTGCAAGAGGCATTGTCACGACCAAGGGCTGTGACTGCTGTGATCCTTGATTGGAAGTAGTAGTAGCTAGTTCAGTGGACTTGTTGTTATTGGTGGATTACGGTGTCAAGTCCTTAGGTTGATTGGAAGTGGTCATGTCTTTTGTTGCCCTTAGAGCATTCACTTACGTAGATCGAGTATTAGTTGAGCTAGCCACGATGGATTGCACATGCATATCCTTAGGTTGAGAGCTAAGGGTGGTGTTATGTCCTGCCTCTTGGACATTTGGAAGCTCTGATGCAGGTAAAGATTGGGATTGAGTAGCTGCACTTGGTGACTGTTGTGCTTCCTGTATCCATTTAGGGGAAGAGGGTGTAGGAGACTTGGGACTCCTAAGTGGCTTTGACACTGGCTGGGAGATTTGCTCATGGCTGTTAAATGATTTTGCTATTTGCTTTGTTGAGCATTTAACCTTGCCATGAGCAATGATGTGCCTATGATTCCTACTATCCTCTTGGGGAATCAAAGGCTCCTTGGGCACTAGTGGCTTTTGCGTATCCTCAACGATTACATCTGATATCTGCTTATCAAGCACGCTAGGCTGAGGATCTACCCTTCGATTGGTCCCGTTTGGTTTCTTGATTTTGACCATGAGGGGCTCGGTCACTCCACTATTGTTGACTCCAGACTTGGTCTTCTACGATAGCAATGCTTTGGATATCCATCGTGGCCTTGTGTAGACTGGATCTGGCCTTCATTCGACATGTGCGTAATACCCTTGAGCACATAGTAATGCTTTGGATATCCATCGTGGCATTATGCTGACCCTCCATCGATGCCTTCGTCTTTAAGGCTTGGTCTTCTTTCGGGGTCTTCTATGATATCTGTAAGTCCAAAGCCCATCCTTGGCATTGTCTCTTGACCTTCTTGTTTCAGGCATGGCCTCGCTTACTGGTTCTCATTGTTCAATCTGTGCTTTTATTAACTTTTCCAACAAGTCCTTGCTCTCGTTAGCAGGCTTGACTATTATGTCAGCACCCTCCTTGCCTTTCCCTCGAGGTTCGATGAGGTCACCCTTGCTAAAGGTTATGACTATCCTCACACCCGGTAGTGTCAGGTGTATCTTTTGTGCTACATAGTCGGCCTCACACTTAGTTGCCCTTTTGAAGGGTCTTCCTAGGAGGGTTTCCTTCCTGTAATTAGCACTATTTGGAGGAACATGAAATAGGATAGGCAAGCTTTTAGTTTCAATTGTCGCAAGGATTTTGCATTTCCGTGAGTGCTTGTGGGTGTCCCCCATAAGGGCTAAGAGTTACATTAGTCGGTGTGAGCTCTGGTTGGCCTAGTAGGGTCCATGATTCATGGGTCAAGATATTAAAATCTTCTCCTTCATCAATCAGAGCATTGATAGTATGCTCTCTTTTCGCGGTGAGTTTGACCCTAAGATAAGCAGGTGGTACTATGTCTTCATCTTCTGGGTCTTGGCTTGTAAGTTTAAGCCTTTTGACAAATGCCCTTAAGTCCCCAATTGCATGACCAGATGTGGATTCTCCATTGATGTCTTGGATCATCAGTGCAGTGCTATTCAAGGAGCATCCATCGTCAGGACTGTCATATCTAGTCATTCTCGCTGTTGTAGCTTGATGTTGTTACTTTTTGCTTTGACTAGATGCAGTCCGAATGCAACACGTATGTGTTTTTGCAGTGTGGCCTTTTTGCCCTTATTGGCTAGATTGGCCCTTTGATGTTCTAGGGTCTCTGTTTCTCTCTATTCCAGTATGGGCTTTTGGTTGCTCTTTTGAAAAAGTGAGAATCCATGCTCGTGTAGAGCCATTACTACACTAGGGTCCAATTTGGAGGACCTGTCATGACGTGCGTTTTCTCTTCAACCTACTTGGGGGAGGTGCAGAGGGGGCATAGCCCCCTCTGCGGGGGTCTGGGGGGGTCAGAGATGTGAACAGGATGGCCAGGACTGTCAGGCAGGTTCAAAAACCCTCTATTTTAAGTTCTGGTGAAGTGGTCCGATTTTGAGACTCGGACAGGGTGGTCCGATTCTGGGACTCGGATAGGCTGGTCCGATTGTGAAAATCGGACAGTCCAATTGTGAAAATCGGACAGTCCGATTTCTACTTTGGTCTTATTTTCCTAGTCGGACAGGGTGGTCCAACTCGTTCGATAGGATGAGTGGTTCGATTGTGGCGCTAGAACCAATGGTCCGATTTTCACACTAGGAAGAGTGGTCCGATCCTCGCAGGTGGTCCGATTTTGAGACTAGGACACGTGGTCCAATTTTGACACTGGGTCTGATTTTGACACTGGGTCTAATTTCTAGAATTGGATCGGACAGGGTGGCTTGATTCTCGCAGTTGGATGGTTCGACTCTAGTAATCGGGTGGTCCGATTCTGGGACTCGGACCCAGACAGCCTAGTCCAACTGCACAGACGACGGTCTGCGGGTTGTGCACGATGACTGAAGCTCAGTGCCTACTCCACAGAATCATCCAGCGCCTTCCAGATAGGTGCAAAATACTGCGATGAAATGCCAGACATACCTGGAATCACTGTGGTGCTCAAATTGAACGGCACCCCAAGGATCTCCCTGCAGCTCTCTCTCTCCCTAGCTCTTAAGCTCACTCTCTCTCACAAAGCAGAATGTCAAATGTGGTCTTTCCTGATTACCTGGGTCTCTTATTGCCCCATCCCAGCCTACTGTAACCTCAGAAGCTAATCCCTCACACTCTTCCAACCAGAAATTTGAATTTGTGTCCCTATTTCCCTGTTTCCAGCAGCAGTAGAACCCTCTCTGTTTTCCTTTTTTTTTCCTATCCTAATCTTAACCTAATGCAACAAAAATAAAAAACAGAGATGGAGATGGATGGTCCTACTCTAATATTCAACAACAAATCAAAATCCTTACTTGCTCTAAGGATTAAAACCTCCTAAATCTCCTAACTATCTCGAGCACCGGTTTGGGCTGCAAACCCTACTTCTATGCTCGATTCGATGCACGTGGCGCTCGAGGCTTGATTCCGTCGGTCCCAGCAATGGAACCAAAATAAAGGGAAGCTACGAAGCTCTACCCCGAGACCTACGGACCGCTTTTTGATCAAGTGTTTCAAGCCGAGTGGCCATGGCTACCTCTCATATAGCCGACGTACAATGCTTACCTTATGGGTGTAGTGAGCTTACCTCCATGCCGATCAAGTTACATCCTCTCCCACGCACTTCGGTAGCTCCACGATCCAAGTGCAAGCTTCAAGCAAGCTCCATCCTTAAGCTCCACGCTCCAAGCTCCATAGCCGTGAGCAAGAGAAGAGAAGACAAGACAAGACAAGAAGAGAGGAGAAGAGAAAAGAAGATGGAGAGCTTCTCCTCCCCGGTCCCTCACCCTCACCCTCACACGCTCACTCCCTCACACTCTCACACTCCCTCTCTCAAGCACAAGCTCAAGCAAGTAAGAAGAAGAAGAAGAAGAACAAGAAGAACAAGAAGAGGAGAGCCACTTTTGGCCACACACAAGAATGAGCTTCTCATTCACTTTTCAACTTTATATACAAAACCCTAAATCCCTTTTGGGCGGTCATCCCCTTATCCCCTTTTTTACATGGCAAGCCATGGCCTAGGCCATTTTTCCCCTTGTCCTTCTATCTTTCTAGCTTCCTTTCCACCGCCCGTCTACATTTTTGCACGGGTGAGAGCCCGACGCTCCTTAAATTAAATCATGATGCGCTTGCACTCTTTTACAAAAGTATTGACTTGCAGTTTTCCTTGTGCGTATTTTTTCCTTATTTGGGACTTTTCTACAATTCTTGTGTTTCTAGATTTTTCTTGGTGTGCCTTTGTCTTCCGTTTCACTTTGCCTTGGCCTTTGTCTTCTACTTTAGCTTTTCCAGATTTGCCACCTTGTTCGTTTGATGGCTAATAGTCCCTTGTAGTTTATCCATGAGGTCGTCTACCCTAGGGATCGGATATCTATTCTTAATAGTGATTTTGTTTAGGGCACGATAATCAATGCACATCATATAGGCATTATTTTTCTTCTTAACTAATAGGACAGGTTCACCAAAAGGAGAACTATTGGGCCTAATGAGTCCTTGGTTCAACAATTCTTCAACTTGTGCTTGGATTTCTTTTAGTTCAATTTGATTGTGTTTTTAAGGCACTTTACATGGTGGTTGAGAACCTAGGATTAAATCTATTTTATGGTCTTCAGGACGTGTAGGTGGTAAACTAGATGGTAAATCAAAAACAAAACAATCTTTAAATTATGAAAGAAATTGTGCATGCCTAGGATGCATTTGATTTTCCTTAGTTTTAATTTTATTCACCCATACTAAATATGATTTAATACCTTTTCTCAATGCACGTTTAGCTTGTGTGTGACTAAGTAGTGGAATATTATCAAAGGTGTGCAATCCATGTAATGTGATTTGGCTTCCGTTAAGATGAATTTTCATAGAATGTGTGCAATAATCTATGTCAGGATTATATTTATGACTCCAAGGCATTCCTAAAATAATATCACTAGCTTGAAAAGACACAACTAAGAAACTTCTACGCTAAACATAATTACCAATTTTAATGTCTAAATCATGTACTTTTTGTGCACCATTGTATGTAGTATCTAAAAATGCAACCTTTATCCGATAATGAGTTGGAATAGTAGATAAATTCAATTATTTTACCAACTTTGTGGAAATAAAATCATGTGTGATTCCATCATCATGAAAATAATCTTTTCTTAACCATGCACATAACATTTCATTGTTAATAATGAATGAGGATTTGTCATACCTAGTAAAGTATCTGAAGCATCACCGATATCATCATCATCTTCATTGAAATATGGCATACCTTCATGGTCCTCATCATTAGTTGCTCCCAAGGGATTGATTTAAATAGCTTGCTTCTTGGACTGACAAGTCCCTGCTGAGTGTCCAAGCTGATGACACTTGTAGTAAACCATAAGCTTTGCTTTGGAGACATTATTAGTAAGGGTTGGAAATTTGGGTATATTGGGATTTGACTAGAGGGAAGACTTAGGGTTTGAATTAGTAGTTGATGGTAAAGCAGGAGGTTGAGTCTAGGGTTTACAGAAAGAAAAAGGAGCAAAGCAATTTTGATTGAATCTTCAGAAGTAAAAACTGAATTGCTTTGTACCAAAGTTACCATTAACCGAAAATTGTTGCGATCACTTTTCTCGTCCACAAATTTTATCCTCCGTAGCATCATGCGCTAAAGAATTCGCATCCTCTAAAGTCTTTGGCTTGAACATATTCACTTCCGCATAGAAGTGACCAAGCAAACCAGACATTTACTTGCGCTTGTGAGTCACCTCAGGAACATCTTCAAGCATTCAAAGTTGAAGTAAAGCACTCCAGAAACGCTCAATGTATTGCGAAATGGATTCACGATCTCTTTGTTGCAGGAGATCCCACTGTTTGATAGCTTTCTCATGGAATCGAGATGGAAGGAAATTTTGCAAAAAATTCTTTTGAAAGGCTTCCCAAGTAGAGGGACAATCAACACTCTTGCGAACAACAGTCCACCATAATGATGCTATGTCTGCTAGATGGTTAGTGACACATTTAAGTTTATCTTTTTCAACAAATTGCTCTTCATAAAAATAGTTGTCAAATTGACTAATGAAAGTAAGAAAAATTTTACCATCACATTGCCAATTAAAAGTGCAGAATTTAAAATTTCTTTTACTTATCTTGGTCTCTTTCCTAAGAGCTTGTGCATCGAGTGTCACATCAATAGTACATTGAATGACATTGTAATGTCTTGTCCTCATCCCGCCCTCGCACATTCCAAGGAAACATGTTTTTTTCTTGATATTGACACTCACCTCCAAGGATCGGATCTAGTAGTGGTAGTGTTCTGCTTGACTTGCCGACCGCTAAAGTACAAAGTTGCGTTTACGTGAGCTTCGACAAAGATGAACAGCTTCATGATCTTTAAATCCTCCATCCACTTAATTCTCTTCAAGTTGGTCTGAAGGTACGTGAGTCGGTGGGCTGCTATGTAGTATATTCCTGAGTCTCCCGTCCATCTCCGCTCCGCATATAGGGGCGAAGGATTATAGATGCGGTCCATCTCCACTCCGTGGGCGAAGGATTATAGATGCGGTCCAGAATATTCATCATGCCAGGCCTTTGACGATAATTCGAAGCATGCATTGCAGTCATGACCATGACCTGGAACACCAAGAACTTGCTCCATGCTTCGTGACTCTCCAATCCAGTATCCATAAGTGAGCAAAGAAATGTTTTCAACAGAAAACACTACTCTATTCTACTCACCCTCCCCTGTTTATCCCCTTATTCTCTTTATTTCCCTCCATTAACTTACCTTATAATCTTTAGACCTCGTTGGTTCGCTCTAATACCAACTATAATGTGTCCGCTTGTCCACTTGTGGGACACGTCTTAGCAGCCCATCGGGAGGGGAGTCTAGAAAGCACCACCTGGCACTCGCAAGGAAAGTCATAGGGTTTGAGATCTAGGTCTTCCTAAGTCTACCCTGAACCAAAAGTATCCAACCGTTCCCACTTAGGACCGACCTGAAGTCAGGGTTTCTTTCCTATTAGCCAAGTCTCTAGGAATTAGCTAGCGTCGAGCTCCAGATGACCCACTTTGAGTAGGAACAACAGAATCGAAGCGGATTTATGCTGCACTTGGTACATGGAGAATGGGAAACGAGAGGGATGCAAAGCTCAACCTCTCTGTCCATAAGGCATAGTCCCATTCCGTTCCCCTAAAACAGCATAAATCAGGATTATAGCTCTACTGACTCTAGGTCTTCATAGTATCGTTTTCACGTCTTTTGAGAAAAATTCCCAGCTAACCCCGACTACCCTTCTATAGGACGGACCCAAGTCACATCCACCACACTTTCCTCGGGTTTCTTAGTTATCTAATTACCTACCACATTATGTTTGACATGCAAAGACAGCTTCCTTAATTAATCAATTTAAACACAGGTTCCTTTACGTAACTTAGGCACTGACACAAAAACAATGTCAAGCAAGTTCCTTTTTCAAATATCTGATCTTTATTTATCATAGTCCTGGAATACATCAAGTATCATGTCCAAAGGCTATCCCAGCAATCAATAGGATTGCTGCTCCAAGTTTCGCCCGTAGACTAGTACATGGGTCTCGAGATCCCATATCGAGTCACATCGGCCTCTTGTGCGGGATCCGGAGGTAATAAATTTATAGCCAGAGCTTCCCCTGGCACCCAAGCATCCTCCCGTTCCAAACAGCATCCATGGAGACCCCTCTCGCGGCGGGTTCGGTCCATATACCCGGCACGGCTAACAACCCCCTTGGATAGGGCCAGGCAGGCAATCGGAGGTAACTAAACCTGCCTCTCCCTTCAGGCTTTTTACCTGAAGCATTAAGTGTTTTGCCTTGAATTAGTTCCTTGAGCAAAGAAGTTCAAAAAATGTATCTAAGTGTACAATCACGATCATTTCAGAGGTCCTTCATACGACCAACTACTAAGGTGTGATTTCTTCTTCCCCAATGCTCCCAGCATTTAGTCCTGGATCGTTCACGACTTGGCAAGATTACTAGTGCTTGGCAAGCTAGGCTGCTTGTTTTCCCTTTTTCTTTGGGTTAGGGTTTGTACCCTACCGACCCTAATTATCCTTACCTTAGGTCTCCTTGTAAAATAGATCATGGACAACCCCGTCATCCTCGGTTGGTCAACTTGCTTCTTGGCAATTCACAATTTCTCTAAGTTTGACAAATCAGTCCCCAAGAGAGAGAGTTTTAGTAGGGCGACTACTCGACCTCTTAACGAATCTAACTAGAAATTAGATCTCGCCTCCCTTGGCCTAAGATGTAGTAGCTGCATCTTATGATTTAGTTGCAATAGCATCTAACCTTGTGGACTAGTTGCATGAGATAGCTAGCAACGCCTATCTTGAGGAATTACATCCCTTTGTCGATATTACTAGTATTCGTGTCCTAAGGCCTGGCACCCTCTCATTACTCGCAACATAGAATGATCTAAGTGCGAGATCGTTGGATTAACTCTGCAAGTGCCTATCTTTTCATATTGATTGTAACTATCACTTCATGTGTATTATATACTTTTCATCAAATGAAATGTAACCCTTTTCCTTTTCATACATTTACTTATGCGTGCAAGTTGCTTATGCATGCAGGTTATGCTATGTACGTTACAATGATATTGAAATAAAAACATAATCTTTTCCTTTCCCATGCAAGTCACGCAAAATAGAACACAGCTGCTTATGTGAAAATATAACCCTTTTATTCTTCTCCATAGCAATTACCTATTCAACCTTCCACGAATCAACCTATTTATGGTCATCACGAGGGGTTTTTTTTTTTGCACGAATGCATTGTGTACAACATAACTTATTCTTGCAAATGTAAGTTACCCAATGCAAACCTTCCAATGCACATGAGCATCGCAATATATATTTAACCTATGTGCGTGATGCAACTAGGACATTATTGCATGAGTGCATCTTTTTAACACGCGAACCATATATTCCAGAATGCAACAACCTTTCATCATGATGGTGCGAGGAGTATGAGTGCCTTGCAATTTAAAACTTTACCGAACATTCCTATGATCTTTTTTTAAAACAAGGCGTTCTAATAATGCAATTAAGTTCTCTCTATGCCAATTTATACTTAATACACCCATATCATGCAGAAACAAAAAGGGTGAATTTGATGGAACCTGAACTTCTGTAGGAGGGGTATTATCGGGTTTTGCGCTTCGGGTGGGGACTCCTACATGTGCCCCTCTTACTCTCGCGTGTGCTCCTCTTGTGTGGCACTTTGGGGCCATCGCAATCGGGGCTAGGGCAGGTGGAGGGCATGGTGAAATTCCCTACAATTGGCACTCCTTCCTTCCCGCAAGGAAAGTCCCTTCGTGGACGAATTGCATCCTTTACGAGATTCCGCGGGTGAAGCACCCTTAAGAAGGCTCTTTATATGGGAACTTCTAGAAACTTCTAGAAAGCTTTTTTTTCCTTTTTTGGTTTCTGAAAGGGGGGGTCGTGCTGATGGAGACGAGATGATGATGAGGATGGTGATGATGGCTTTGGCAGCCTGGCGGCGCTCACGCCGAGCAGGAGAGGGGCTAGCAGCACTAAAGATCACCGAGGGGGAGGGGGTGCTGAAATCACGGGCCAGGGGGGGCGGCGCAAGTTGATCACGGGGGAGGGGGGCTGCTGCCTGAGACCACGAGGGGGCGGCTCCCCTTTATAATGGGGAGGGGGGTGGTATGGGGGGGGGGATACGGTCGTTTAACAGCTGCCACCCCTCCACCTGGGGGGTGCATGCCCCCCTTTCTCTCTCTTTACTCCCTCCCTGTAACGTGTCCACTAGAATCATCCAGGACACTCTTAGCAGTCCATCGGAAAGGATGTCTAGAAAGCTCCGCCCGGCATTCCCATGGAATATTACGGGATTTGCGATCTAGGTCTTCCCACGTCTGCCACGTAGCGGAAGTATCCTAGCCATTCTCACTTAGGATCGACCGGAATTAGGGTTTTTCTGATTGGTCATTCGCTAACAGCAACTAGCGTCAGACCTGAGCAAACTACTTTACGCAGAAACGCCAGGTCCGAAGCGGATTCACGCTGCACTTGGTTCAAGGAGAATGGGAAACGAGAGGGATGCAAGGCTCAACCTCTCTGCCACAAGGCATAGTCCCATTCCGTTCCCCTAAAAACAGCGTAAATCGGGTAAGACGTAACTCTAGGTCATCGCTCTCGTTATTCATTTTTATGATGATGATCATCCCGCTGTTCTTCAAGATTTTTGAGAAAAGTTCCCGACTAACCGGGACCACCCAACCGTAGGATGGACCCATGGCCCACCCTCCGCACTTTCCTCAGTTTATTTTAGTTATGTAATTATCTAACACATTAATTTGACATATAACAATCAGCTTCTTTAATTAATCCCGTTAAGCACTAGTTCCTTCATGTAATCTTATCAGGTGACATAGAAAAACAATATCAAGCAAGTTCTTTTAACATTTCATTATTATCTTTGAAATACAAGGAGTTCCTCCCGTAGGCTTGTCCATAATCCGCCCGAAGGCTATCCAGTAATCCCCAGGGATTACTATTCCAAGCTTCCGCCCATCAACTAGTATGCGGGCCTCGAGATCCAATCCCGAGTCACGTTAGCCTCTTGTGCAGGACCCGAAAGGCGAGGGATTTACAGCCAGACCCAAGCGTCCTCCTACTCCAAGTAGAGCTCAACGGAGAGACCTCTCGCGGCGGGTTCGGTCCACGTTCCCGGCGCAGTCAACAACCCCCTTGGTTAGGGTCAGGCAGGCAGTCGGGGGTAACTGAAGCTGCCTCTCCCTTCAGGCCTTCAACCTGAAGCATTAGATATCATTTCATCCTTTAGTTCTTTGAGCAAACAATGCAAGCAGAGCTTTCTAAACTGTCACAAGCACAATCAATTCCAGTGGTCGTTTATTTGGCCAACTGTTAAGGAGTGAATCCTTCTCTCCGAATGCATCCAACATTCGATCCGGGATCAATTGCGACTTGGCAAGATCCCCAAGGGTTTGTTTGTTCACCCTTTTGTCCTTGGGTTAGGGTCATACCCTGTTAACCCAACTTAACCAATACCTTAGGTTTTATTAACAGTAAATCCTGGCGACCATGTCGCTCCAATTTATTGATTGATCATTTGCTTCCAAGCAAATACCTAACTTCCCTTTACTTGGCAATTTTTCCCAAGAAAGGTGATATAACAGGATGAGTACTCATCCTCTTGCAAGTTAAACTTGCGCAAGAACTTGCCAACCTCATTCTAAGGAATGGCAAAACTCTCTTGTGAACAAACCACAAGTCCATGCGACATTGCAACTTATTGCACAAGTGTCGCATCTATTCCATGGGATCATTTCACCCATTGAACGGCGTTTTCTGGTCACAGAATTATTTCCAGACGAGAAGCAAGGTTTAGGGTGTCTTCTTACCCAACCCATTCCTAATTACACTAGGCCGACAACGTTCGGTCCTAGGGATTCCAACTCAATCCGAGTTTCATCATTTGAACGAGTGATCCTTAGGGTAGAAACCTTAGAGCGTTTTATGCATGAGCGTCCAATTGTCCCTACATTCCGTGAATGTGGGTATGACCTTTGGTTCAAGGGTTCGTCTTGCTAACAAATACGTGAAACTAGGTCAAGTCCTTAACGTGCTAAACCCTAGTTAGAACTTGGGTTATTTATCGTATCGGTTGAGCCATCCTATGCGAATCCCTTGCGGGTTAGGCGATTTAGATAATTCGATCTACTTGTCTTGCGACAAGGACGAACCATCCCTAGAGATGTTAACTTGATCTTAAAGGAGAAAGCTAGTTGTAACATCTCACAATTCACGTAAACACGCAATTCATTGCTTCTACGTACCCCTAAATTTGCAATAACCCTAACTTTTCTTTTTAAGATCAAAACGCATGTTAAATTGTGGCATAACTCCCATTGATCCTACTAGGACTTCCATTCAAGAATTATGCCCACAATTCTTTTTCTAAGCTTATAAGATTTCATGCTTCAATAAGCCATGCAGCCTTTCCCTAAATACAACTCTTGATGAATGAATTTTTTTCATATGACAAATGCGCAACATGCACTCCTTTCCTGACTACAACGTAGTGAAATTCATGCAAAAAAAAACTAGAGTTGACCTATTCCAATTTACAATCACATGCCACACGCAAATTCCTAGAATCCTTTCCGCGCTCTTCTATTTCCTACGGGGCTAAGGACTTTCCCTAATGAATCATTCAATCAAGAATTGTCTAAAAATGCGACGTGCAATTAATCTTTCCATGCCTAGTCAAAGGTGCACTTTAATAATCTCAACCTTATAATGATAGGCAATAGGTGTTCTAGGCTGTCACTTTGACATGCACAACAAGGCAACATACTATTAAGGACGTTAAATGGATAGACAATTTCTTTATATGGAAAAATACCAATGACCCAATTTCATGTCATGAACTAATTCTAATCATTGTTCGAATAGTCGATTTATTTCCAGTTGCATTTAACTTGACTAGGTGATTTTAAGCATACATAGGTGCTTCCTAATCCATGAAGTTATCGTGATTAATGCAATGCTTTTGCATGGAATCAAAATTAGTAAAAACCTAGACTTGGGGGCTCGGGGAGATATCCACATGAATATTAGGAGAAGAACCTTTTGTGGTTGCGCCTTGTGACTTTTTTTAGGGCCCATCGTGAATTCCATCTTCGATTAGCCTTCATGGATTTCAAACTTCTTGCCTTAGCTTGCAGTCTTATGATCTTGGCCCGTCTCCCTCTTACGCGAAAATCCCCTTTGAAGTACAGATCCTTGAAGAAGTACCGGCTTGCAAGATTTGGCTTACGAAAGGCCTTGCGGGGTTGGAACTTGGTTTGTGGAAATGGAGTTCCTACAAAGTTCTTGGAAATGGGGATTTTATGAATGGAGTTTCAAAAATTGAGGCCTTACGAGGGTGTTCGCGGAAAGGCTCTTGCGAATGGGCCTTGCAAGAATGGAGGCTTTAAGAGTTTCTTCTTCTTCTTTTAAAATCCCGGGGGCTAGGAATGGACTTATGGGGGCCTTGCGGGAATGGGGGTTAAGGAAGCCCGCTTAGAAAGGGCTTATAAAAGTCCATAGGAAGTCTTTAAAAGAACTTGTGTGGGGGAAAAATCCACGGGAATGGGATTGTGGAAATGCTAAGGAAGGGTTTTTGAAAACCCCAGCTATTGTGTCCAAGGGGAAAAAAAAATGCTTAAAACCCGGGGTAATAGAAACCCACCTGAGAGGGCAATAGGAAACGGGGTTTTAAAGGAACCCGGGCAATGTGAGCTTATGGGGAATACAAGGGAAAGTGTTCAATTCCCGAGGATGTAAGGGATGTAAAGGGGGCTTAAATTCCAGGGTGGCTATAAAAACTCGCGTGAGAGGCAATAGGGAAGGGGGGGACTTAGATTCCAAGAAAAAGGGGGTGTAAAGATCACTTAGGAAGGGGGCTTATGAAAGCCTCCTTAGAAGCTTTCAAGAAGCTTCTTGAAGCTTCTCTCGTTAAACCACGTGGACGAGAGTATGGTGGCCGAATACTTGCAGCTGGTGATGTCCGTCATCAGCCGGCGGCTTCACGAATCAGGCGGCAGCTGGCGCTCTTCTACGGACTTCCTCCTCCACCCCACGACGGTCTTCAGCAGCCTCACGACCTCTCTGCTTGTCCCCGTCCATCTTCAATAGCCTCACGACCTCTCAGCTTCTCCACGACTCCCCCCTTCTCACCCCTTTCCACAATCCTCTCAGACTGCGGCATTATGGCCCTCCCCTCCCCTCAACCGACCTCCATGACAATAGGAATTGCAATATGGGGACGGCTGATGCTGCGTCACCCCCCCTATCTCCTTAATCCCTCTCCCACAGGGGGTTTTTAAAGGGTAGGGAGAGGAGACCTCTCTCTCTACGTGGCCAGTTGCATGGCCCTTATCCCTTCCACGAGCTCCAACAACAAGCTTAGTCATCGTGCCTCCCCTCCCTCTCCCCCAGCACGACCGACGGCTGGGGAAAGGAGGGGATAATTTTTTAAAAAAATTTGCTATTATCTAACTTAAGAGGAGATTCATATGCGGAAATATTACATTCTCTCCCCCTTGGAGGAATCGAGATGTCCTCATCTCGAGACAAACTGGGATATTGATGGTTGAGAGTGCTTTCATCTATCCAAGTGGCATCCTCCTCAGGATAGTCTTTCTACTGGACAAGACATTCTCTCAAGGTTCTGGATTTCTTTTCAGTTGTTTCTCCCTAACATCTAAGATCCCATCAGGCCGTAGCTCAAGGACTCCTTGACTAGGCATTGCAACTTGTTGGTCATCAAGTACATGGCTAGGATTAGGTACATACTTTTTCAGTAGGCTGATATGGAATACATTATGAACCTTTAGGTTCTCAGGGAGTTGCAGTCTATAAGCATTAGGTCCTAGGCACTTAAGGATCTTGTATGGTCCACAATACCTTGGACTTAGCTTTTGCAATCTCCTAAGGATAGAGAACTCTTCTTTGGGCGTACGCGGATGAAGACCATGTCTCCTTCTTCGAAGATTCTATCTTGATGCTTCAAATCCGCAGATGCCTTTTGTCTATCCTTGGCAGCTTGGATGTCCTGTCTTATTGACTTTATTTGGTCATTCATCTCTTCCAACATCTACCTTGAAGCTTCAACCCTCAAGGTTGGATCTGAGAAGTTTAGGGGACTTCGGCAGTCATGACCATACAATGCTTGGGAAGGGGTCATCTGAATGCTTTGTTGATAAGAAGCATTGTAGGCAAATTCAAAACCAAAGGCAAGTATTGAATTCACCTTTTTGGCTCACGACCGCAGTGTGCCCTAAGCATATCCTTGATGACTTGATTGACCCGCTCTGTTTGGTCATTAGTTTGGGGATAGTAAGTTGTGCTAAAACTGAGTTGAGTCCCAATGGCTTCGAAGATAGCTCTCCAGAAGTGTGATGTGAAGAGAGAGTCACGACCACTAATGATTCTTCTGGGTAGCCCATGTAGCTTGAATATCTCCTTGATAAACAACCTTGTGATGTCTGAGGCTTTATAGTTTGTCTTTACAGGAATAAGGTGTGCAACCTTAGTAAACATGTCAACCACAACCATGATGGGATTGTATCCTCCCAGGGCTTGGGGTAGGCCTACAACAAGAATCCACACTGATGAATTCCCATTTCATTTGAGGAATGTCAAGCGGTTGCAGTTTCTCTAGCATCATGACATGGTCGGCTTTGATACATTGGCAAGAGAACACTCGGTGATATATTTGAGAACGTCATTTTTAAGCCTCTCCCAATGGTAGCTTTTCCTAACTGCATTGAGAGTCTTGGCATAGCCAGAGTGTCCTGAGGAAGGGGAATCATGAACTTTCCACAATATCTTCTACTTAAGTGACTAGCTTGCGGGTATACACAGCCTCATTCTATAGTAGTCAAGTCCACTATTAATAGAGAATTCATGATACTTAGCCTGTAGCTTTTGGTCGTGATCCTTGATAGAGATTTCTCTTAGCATCTTTTGATAGGCTGTATCATGGCATGCTTCCTCTCTAGCTAGTTCAAGTATTGGGTTGTTTGGCATGGATACCTTTGTGGCTAGAGATCTACCTATTGATGGATTTTGCAAGATTAATGAGTTAAGGAATGCCTTGCGACTAAGTGCATCAACAACTACATTCTCCTTTCCCAGTCGGTACTTGATTTCAAAGTCATACTCCTCCAGCACTTCAATCCACCGACGTTGCCTCATGTTGAGCTCGTTCTGGGTAAAGATCCACTTGAGACTCTTATGATTAGTCACTAGAGTAAACTTGTTACCCAGCAGGTAGTGTCTCCAAAGTTTTAGAGCATGGATGACAACTAACAATTCTAGATCATGGGTAGCATAATTCTTCTCATGGCTCTTCAGTTTCCTTGAAGAGCATGCTACAGGATGACTTTCCTACATGAGCACACATCCTAAGGCAAGCATGCTAGTATCAGTTACTACCTCAAACTCCTTACTGTAGTCTAGAAGTTTTTTAGGATCGGTGCTGATACCAAACTTTGCTTCAACCTATCAAAGCTGGTTTGTTCGGTAGTTGACCATGCAATGGACGTTTGCTTCTTCAGTAAGTCTGTCAAAGGTGTTGCAATCAAAGCATAGTTTTTTATGAAGACCCTATACCATCTTGTCAAACCAAGAAAGCTGCGTATTTCTTTGACAGTTGTTGGTATTTGGCCATCCTAGAACATTTCTGACTTAGGCTGGCTCCACTGAGATTCCTTCTGCTAATATGATGAATCCCAAATAACCAATCTGATGTTTGAGGAATGCACATTTCGTCATTTTAGCATACAGCTTGTGTGACCTCCTTGTCTCAAGGAAAATCCGAAGTTGGGGTTCATGATCTCCTTCCTGTTTGGAATAGACTAGAGCGTCATCAAAGAAGACGAGCACGAAGTTATCAAGATATGGTCTAAAGATATCCTGCATTAACCTATTGAAGGTGGCCGACGCATTCGTAAGCCCTAATGACATAACTAGAACTCAAAGTGTCCATATCTAGTGTTGAAGGTCGTCTTTGGGATATCTTCTTCCTTGATTCATATCTGCTAGTAACCAGACCTAAGATAATCTTGGAAAAGATCTTGGCACCCTGAAGACTATCAAGAAGCTCATCTATTCTAGGAATAGGGTACTTGTTCTTGACAGTTGATTGATTGAACCCTCTGTAATCAATACATAGTCGAAGTGTTCCATCTTTCTTTTTCTGGAACAGTACTGGAGCTTCCCATGGTGAACTGCTAGGACAGATGTAGCCCAAATCTAGCAGTTTCTTGAGTTGTTCCTTCAGCTCAATTGCTTCTAGTATAGACATTCTATAAGGTTTGATCTTCGCAATTGGTGCAGCTTCTATTACTAGCTTGATCTCATGATCTACTTCTCTTTGAAGCGGGAGTTTTGTTAACTCTTCAGAAACTACGTCCGCATATTCCTTTAGCCAAGTGACCAAATCACTTTACTTCTTTATCAATATTCACAGTCAAGACAATCGTTGATTTTAAAAAAAGTTTTATTCCATTCATATCAGTATAGCCCTTTCGAGGTACAATTATTTCTTGGGGCGATGGAACAAGTTAATACATTAATTCGAGGAGAATAAGATGTTGTTGCATTCAGCTACAGGAACTAAGTAGTAGTACGGATTGGGGTCATCGATTTTCAGGAATCGATAGTTCATTGGAAGATTAGGGTATCTTTTCCTTTGATATCCATTCTTCTCATGACATCCCAAAACCTTGATTCGGTCGGCAGGGATTCTTTGAATCACTTCCCCGTACACATACTTATTCTGGTTAACCCTTCGACCCCCGACCTGTAGGGTCACGTTTGCGTGAGCCTCAACAAAGACGAATAGCTTCACGATCTTCAAATCCTCCATCCACTTGATTCTCTTCAAGTTAATTTGAAGGTACGCAGGTCGATAGGCAGTTATGTAATAGATCCCTGAAACACCCATCTATCTCCGTTCCACGTACACAGGCGATGGATTGTAAATACGGTCTAGGATGTTCATCATCTCAACCCTTTGTCGATAATCCGTGGAATGCATCGCGGTCATAAACATGACTCGCAACAATAAGAACCTATTCCATGCTTCATAATTCTGCAAGACAGCATTGAAAGTAAGGAAATGTTTGGGACAGTAACATTTGCTTTACTTCTTCTTATTAAAATTTCTTAAAAACAAGTCCTTTCTTGGTTCGCTCTGATACCAACTGTAACGTGTCTACTAGAATCATCCAGGACACGTCTTAGCAGTCCATCGGAAAGGATGTCTAGAAAGCTCCGCCCGGCATTCCCATGGAATGTTACGGGATTTGCGATCTAGGTCTTCCCGCGTCTGCCATGTAGCGGAAGTATCTTGGCCGTTCCCACTTAGGATCGATCGGAATTAGGGTTTTCCTGATTGGTCATTCTCTAACAGCAACTAGCGTCAGACCTGAGCGAACTACTTTACGCAGAAACGCAAGGTCCAAAGCAGATTCAAGCTGCACTTGGTTCAAGGAGAATGGGAAACGAGAGGGATGCAAGGCTCAACCTCTCTGCCACAAGGCATAGTCCCATTCCATTCCCCTAAAACAGCGTAAATCGGGTAAGACGTAACTCTAGGTCATCGCTCTCGTTATTCGTTTTTATGATGATGATCATCCCGCTGTTCTTCGAGATTTTTTAGAAAAGTTCCCGGCTAACCGGGACCACCCAACTGTAGGATGGACCCATGGCCCACCCTCCGCACTTTCCTCGGTTTGTTTTAGTTATGTAATTATCTAACACATTAATTTGACATATAACAATCAGCTTCTTTAATTAATCCCGTTAAGCACTGGTTCCTTCATGTAATCTTATCACGTGACATAGAAAAACAATATCAAGCAAGTTCTTTTAACATTTCATTATTATCTTTGAAATACAAGGAGTTCCACCCGTAGGCTTGTCCATAATCCACCCAAAGGCTATCCAGTAATCCACAGGGATTACTATTCCAAGCTTCCGCCCATCAACTAGTATGCAGGCCTCGAGATCCAATCCCGAGTCACGTTAGCCTCTTGTGCAGGACCCGGAAGGCGAGGGATTTACAGCAAGACCCAAGCGTCCTCCTACTCCAAGTAGAGCTCAACGGAGAGACCTCTCGCGGCGGGTTCGGTCCACGTTCCCGGCGCGGTCAACAACCCCCTTGGTTAGGGTCACGCAGGCAGTCGGGGGTAACTGAAGCTGCCTCTCCCTTCAGGCCTTCAACCTGAAGCATTAGATATCATTTCATCCTTTAGTTCTTTGAGCAAACAATGCAAGCAGAGCTTTCTAAACTGTTACAAGCACAATCAATTCCAGTGGTCGTTTATTTGGCCAACTGTTAAGGAGTGAATCCTTCTCTCCGAATGCATCTAGCATTCGATCCGGGATCAATTGCGACTTGGCAAGATCCCCAAGGGTTTGTTTGTTCACCCTTTTGTCCTTGGGTTAGGGCCATACCCTGTTAACCCAACTTAACCAATACCTTAGGTTTTATTAACAGTAAATCCTGGCGACCATGTCGCTCCAATTTATTGATTGATCATTTGCTTCCAAGCAAATACCTAACTTCCCTTTACTTGGCAATTTTTCCCAAGAAAGGTGATATAACAAAATGACTACTCATCCTCTTGCAAGTTAGAATTGCGCAAGAACTTGCCAACCTCATTCTAAGGAATGGCAAAACTCTCTTGTGAACAAACCACAAGTCCATGCGATGTTGCAACTTATTGCACAAGTGTCGCATCTATTCCATGGGATCATTTCACCCATTGAACGGCGTTTTTTGGTCACGGAATTATCTCCAGACGAGAAGCAAGGTTTAGGGTGTCTTCTTACCCAACCCATTCCTAATTACACTAGGCCGACAACGTTCGGTCCTAGGGATTCCAACTCAATCCGAGTTTCATCATTTGAACGAGTGATCCTTAGGGTAGAAATCTTAGAGCATTTTATGCATGAGTGTCCAATTATCCCTACATTCCGTGAATGTGGGTAGGACCTTTGGTTCAAGGGTTCGTCTTGGTAACAAATGCGTGAAACTAGGTCAAGTCCTTAACGTGCTAAACCCTAGTTAGAACTTGGTTATTTATCGTATCGGTTGAGCCATCCTATGCGAATCCCTTGCGGGTTAGGCAATTTAGATAATTCGATCTACTTGTCTTGCGACAAGGACGAACCATCCCTAGAGATGTTAACTTGATCTTAAAGGAGAAAGCTAGTTGTAACATCTCACAATTCACGTAAACACGCAATTCATTGCTTCTACGTACCCCTAAATTTGCAATAACCCTAACTTTTCTTTTTAAGATCAAAACACATGTTAAATTGCGGCATAACTCCCATTGATCCTACTAGGACTTGCATTCAAGAATTATGCCCACAACTCTTTTTCTAAGCTTTTAAGATTTCATGCTTCAATAAGCCATGCAGCCTTTCCCTAAATACAACTCTTGATGAATGAATTTTTTTCATATGACAAATGTGCAACATGCACTCCTTTCCTGAATACAACGTAGTGAAATTCATGCAAAAAAAAACTAGAGTTGACCTATTCCAATTTACAATCACATGCCACACGCAAATTCCTAGAATCCTTTCCGCGCTCTTCTATTTTCTACGGGGTTAAGGACTTTCCCTAATGAATCATTCAATCAAGAATTGTCTAAAAATGCGATGTGCAATTAATCTTTCCATGCCTAGTCAAAGGTGCACTTTAATAATCTCAACCTTATAATGATAGGTAATAGGTGTTCTAGGCCGTCACTTTGACATGCACGACAAGGCAACATACTATTAAGGATGTTAAATGGATAGACAATTTCTTTATATGGAAAAATACCAATGACCCAATTTCATGTCATGAACTAATTCTAATCATTGTTCGAATAGTCGATTTATTTCCAGTTGCATTTAACTTGACTAGGTGATTTTAAGCATACATAGGTGCTTCCTAATCCATGAAGTTATCGTGATTAATGCAATGCTTTTGCGTGGAATCAAAATTAGTAAAAACCTGGACTTGGGGGCTCGGGGAGATATCCACATGAATATTAGGAGAAGAACCTTTTGTGGTTGCGCCTTGTGACTTTTTTTAGGGCCCATCGTGAATTCCATCTTCGGTTAGCCTTCATGGATTTCAAACTTCTTGCCTTGGCTTGCAGTCTTATGATCTTGGCCCGTCTCCCTCTTACGCGAAAATCCCCTTTGAAGTACAGATCCTTGAAGAAGTACCGGCTTGCAAGATTTGGCTTACGAAAGGCCTTGCGGGGTTGGAACTTGGTTTGTGGAAATGAAGTTCCTACAAAGTTCTTGGAAATGGGGATTTTATGAATGGAGTTTCAAAAATTGAGGCCTTACGAGGGTGTTCGCGGAAAGGCTCTTGCGAATGGGCCTTGCAAGAATGGAGGCTTTAAGAGTCTCTTCTTCTTCTTTTAAAATCCCGGGGGCTAGGAATGGACTTATGGGGCCTTGCGGGAATGGGGGTTAAGGAAGCCCCCTTAGAAAGGGCTTATAAAAGTCCATAGGAAGTCTTTAAAAGAACTTGTGTGGGGGAAAAATCCACGGGAATGGGATTGTGAAAATGCTAAGGGAAGGGTTTTTGAAAACCCCAGCTATTGTGTCCAAGGGGAAAAAAAAATGCTTAAAACCCAGGGTAATAGAAACCCACCTGAGAGGGCAATAGGAAAGGGGGTTTTAAAGGAACCTGGGCAATGTGAGCTTATGGGGAATACAAGGGAAAGTGTTCAATTCCCGAGGATGTAAGGGATGTAAAGGGGGCTTAAATTCCAGGGTGGTTATAAAAACTCGCATGAGAGGCAATAGGGAAGGGGGGGCTTAGATTCCAAGAAAAAGGGGGGTGTAAAGATCACTTAGGAAGGGAGCTTATGAAAGCCCCCTTAGAAGCTTTCAAGAAGCTTCTTGAAGCTTTCAAGAAGCTTCTTGAAGCTTCTCTCGTTAAACCACGTGGACGAGAGTATGGTGGCCGAATATTTGCAGCTGGTGATGTCCATCATCAGCCGGCAGCTTCACGAATCAGGCGGCAGTTGGTGCTCTTCTACGGACTTCCTCCTCCACCCCACGACGGTCTTCAGCAGCCTCACGACCTCTCTGCTTGTCCCCGTCCATCTTCAACAACCTCACGACCTCTCAGCTTCTCCACGACTCCCCCCTTCTCACCCCTTTCCACAATCCTCTCAGACTGCGGCGTTATGGCCCTCCCCTCCCCTCAATCGACCTCCATGATAATAGGAATTGTAATACGGGGACGGCTGATGCTGCGTCACCCCCCCCTCTCCTCCTTACTGCCTCTCCCACAGGGGGTTTTTAAAGGGTAGGGAGAGGAGACCTCTCTCTCTACGTGGCCAGTTGCATGGCCCTTATCCCTTCCACGAGCTCCACCAACAAGCTTAGTCATCGTGCCTCCCCTCCCTCTCCCCCAACACGACCGACGACTGGGGAAAGGAGGGGATAATTTAAAAAAAAATTGTTATTATCTAACTTAAGAGGAGTTTCATATGCGGGAATATTACACTCCCTCTCTCTCTTTCCCCAACATGCTATCGGCGAGGAGAGAGAGGGAGAGGTAAAAAAATTTGAATTAAATTTAAAAAAATTAAAAGGGGGGTTCTCATGGGGAAGGCACGGGGGGAGATATTACAAGATCGAAGGCAAAAAACTGAAATGATTTCTCCATCTTTTCCAATCATCAAACCAACAAAATAACCCAAAATACTTACTTGTTTCAAAGATAAAAAAACCCAAAATTCCTACCTATCTCAAGCTCTGTTTCAGGGATGAATCCCTTACTTTGATGCTTGATATGAGGCGTGTAAGTGCTCAAGCTTGAATCCATGGTCCCGACAAAGGAACCAAAATGTAGTGGGAGCTCACGCTCAACCACCAAGACCCATGGACCACTTATTGTTTCAAGCGTTTCAAGCAAGCTCTCATGGCTATCTCTCACCGAGCCAACACGTCATCGATCCTCTCGGGGTGTAGTGAGCTTACCTTGATGCCGAAATGAGTTGCCTCCTCTCTCGCACACGCCGGTAGTTCCACGATCCTAGATGCTAGCTCAAGCATCCTCAAGCCTCCTCCATCTCCAAGCTCCATCCACCATTGCCGCATGCGAAAGAAAAAAGAAGAGAAGAGAAGAGAGAACAAGAGAGATGAGGAGATGGTGAAGAGCTTCACCCTCTTGATCCCTCACTCCCACACACTCACTCACTCCCTCACACTCTCACACTCCCTCTCTCAAGAGTACACACGCAAGCAAGGTGAAGAGAAGAAGAGAAGAAGAGAGGGCTCTTGTTAGCCACACACCAAAGAATGAGCTCTCATTCACTTTTTGAACTTTATATACAAAAACCTAAATTCCCATGGGCACCCATCCCTTTTTACATGACCGGCCATTGTGGCAAGGTCCCTTTTTCTAATTCCCTCTTCTTGCTTCATGCCCTGAGCCTATACCCATCTATTCTTTTACAAATGGCACAGGAGGGAGCGTGGCGCTCTTTTACAAGAGTTTTTAGAGTTTTTTTAGGCGCCTTTCATTTAAAATTGTGTTTTTTTCCTCAACTTAGCTTTAGGGGCCGCCTCTACGCCTTTGCTCTTTTTCCATCATTTTTTTGCTTTTTTCTTCATTTTTCCGCCATCTCAAATTGGGGTTAACACCCATACCTCACAAGGCCGAGTCTCGCATTTCATTACTCCTTCCCAAAGTTAGGCCATTGCTCCTCAATATGTTTTGAAGCTTTGCAATTTGTAGGGAAACACAACACACCATCTAAGGAACAAGTTTTTGAGTGCCAAGTCATAAGGGTCACCAAGTTCTTTGACTTGAACATGTGTGGATCCATGGCAAAATAGAAAAATGAAGAAGCTCTTTAGTAAACACCATCTGGCCTTGTGAGTCTATGTAATAACATTCTATACCACATTTTGGGCATACAATCAACTCTGCATATTCATTTCAAAAGAGAATGTAGTTATTAGGGCAAGTATGGATGTTATTGTAGTCAACGCACAATGATTGTAACATCTTTTTTTTCTCATTACAAGTGTCAAGCATTATATTTTTTTCTCGTAAATTTGAATTTTTAATACCTACAACAAAATCAATTAACAACTTTATGGGCCTGAGCCATACAATTTTTAGAATGCATGCTAGGAACTTTAAATTGAATACCCAAACAAGGCTATCACACTTGCATTGCATCATCCATGAAGAATTTGAAAGATAAGCAATGACAAAGATGCATTTAGCTTGGATATTCTGGAGCAAACACCATATTGGGGAATATGGGAATTTCCCATAAGTTTGGGACATGTGGTCAAATCTTTGGATTTATCATAACTTGAACACTATAACTCCAAACTGAGCACTCTATAGCTCAATAGATTCCATTTTTAAAGTGCTTTCCAATGATAGGTCACATCATATGGTTTTGAGAAACTTATGGATATGTTATCTAGATGCCACCTATTTAGTATTCAAAAAATGGGAATTGGGAGATTCCCAAACTCACTAATATTGTGTTAGCCCTTGTACAATGGCATATTTTCTCATTTTTCAAGGGATGCATGGAAGGGCCATTGTCATCAAGAAGATCATCTATCATTTTATCCATTTTCATTGATTGGGGTAGTCTCCGTCTGAAGACCCTTATTCTCAACGCCTCCATTATATGCCTCCTCCAATGGTTTTTCTCCTAAGTTGATCATTTGAAAATGACACATTGCCTCTACTCCTAGCATCTATGTGCTACCTTTGAATGCCTATTATTGCTTGATAGATGTTCCCTCTTATTGATAGCTCCTCATCATATGGTTCATGAACATTTTGGTTATATCATTGATTAAGTATCCATAAATGCTCTTTTATACAATGGATAGAGTTGTGAGTCACACCAAAGATGAGTTAAGTTATTGCAAAAGTTGATGTAATTGGGAGGTATCAAACATTTCATAATGCTCTATATGCTATAGGATGATGGGACACTATTATCCAATAGTTGACTTGCACTTTGTTACGATGTTAAGGAACAAAGAGATGAAGATAGAACTACAAGGGCTTTAGAAATAAGGTTGGAGAGAGTTGAGGTTAAAGAGAAGAAGAAGAGAGAAGGAAGATTCCATTCACATAGTAAAGGAATATGCAACCACCAAGCCTTTATGTTACTATCAAGTACAATAGTGTTAGATAAATTCAACTGTTGTTGAGACAATTGATCAAATCAAAGCCAATAGCCCAACATAAACCTTGAACCTAAATAAGAAGAGATCAAAACCCTACTATACATAGGCCTATACAATTGGCAAAAACATCAAATCTTGATGGAGGAATGTCAGTCCCATCACCCAAAAGCACTATCAATTAATAGAAATGGATAATGATGAAGAAGACCTTGTATGTGCCTTATTTTTCTACTTAATCCTTAAATTTATTATGTATGAAAACAATGCTAAATTTCTCTTAAGACACTTCAAAATCTCTCAAAACTATGTCATTGACAAGTACAAATCATTCCCCTATCCTCCCAAAAACAACACCAATCGGTAGAAATAATTGAAGATGGAGAAAACCTTGTATGGACCTAATTTTTATACTTTAGACTTGTTTTTTGTGAGTATTATAGTAGCAAAAAAATGCTTACATGCTACTATAAATACTCTCAAAAATATACCTTTGATAGGCACAAATCAGCCCTTAATGGTAGACAGTGAAGTCTTTTGCATAGATGCTCCTAAAGCCAATGGAAGAAGACAAAATCCATGTGAATAATAAGCTACCCTGCTATATACCCATTTAGAATAGTCCAAGAAAGATTAAAAAATCCTCTTTTGATGACCAAGAGTCACGCCTTCCATATCAAAGAAGCTTCAACCCTCTTCCTTCATGCCTCAGCTTGCGTCTTGTATGAGCTTTTGCTTACTTTCCTTCCCCAACTGAGAGTAGCCTTCTAGGATAGGTTGCGCTTGTTTTCCCATGTTATTTGTTGCCCGAAATTCCCCTTTTTTCTCCAAATTTTGTCATTTATCTAATTTCCATAAGTTCCCTATCTTGTCTCCTACACAAGCTCAGATGCCACTAAACTCCTAGTTAGTTAACTTTTCTCTTAGTCTTTTTGTTTCCAAGCTACACACTTGTTAGTAGGCATGCAAATAAGTCACTATATTAACTCTTCATCTTGTAAATCCCATCTTAATTTGACCCACATGCATAACAATGGAAGCATAAAGTTAAAGATTATCTTACAATTTCATTAGAGCTAATTTTTTTCAATGTGATATAGGGCTATATCAAGCTATCATGAGGTTCTACTTTCATTGTTTGTGTAGAGATTGATATATTGCAATCACTAAAGCTTTTGGATTGAAGTGTTTAGGTCTCAGCTATTGTCTCAAAAGTGTTACTTGACTTAGCTATTGTCTTGGTCATCAAGTTGTAATTCTAAAAGTGATAATGAAGTTGTACAAAGGTTGAAGCAAAAGCTCTTTGCAAGTAAAGTAGGATTCTATTTGATTTCTCTCTTCCTTACTTGCCTATAGTTTTTTTTGTCTCTCATCTATCAAATCATATTCTTAGGACCGCATGGCTTAAGGCCTGACACCTTAAACCCTCGACATTTTGTGAACCTACGATGAAAGCCAACCAAGAATTGAAATATGGGAGACCAAACAATTTTGTGCTACAAAAGCATAAGGATGTAGTAAGGCAAACTCAAGAGCTTGTCAAAGCAAGAGATATTAGAGAGTTATGTGCACTTATGAGATGATCAAACATGAATAGATAGTTACCAAAGCTTTGCAAGAAGTGATTGCAGAGTTGAAGAAATTTAATGAAAGGAATGTGTCTAGGTTTCTATGTTTTTGTTCAAAGAAATTAGAGATGGCCAATGTTCCACCAATGTTCTCGACTGATGACACACCACACTATTTTAACATGGTTCTAGTTCATGAGCTACGAACCCAAACAAATGCAATTTACATAAAGCATGGTCTAACTTGAAATGATCAAACAAATGCAATTTACATAGAGCATGATTGGAAGTGGATTGATCTCAAGAAATATTTAAAAGATGAATATTACATAGAGGATGTTGATATGATTACAAAAATGTCTTTTCTTGAGTGGTTTACAAAACCTACCAATATGTCTTTCTACTCTAGAATTGCAAAGGAAATTTGGAGAATGTTATGACTAGCTAAGTGCAGCTACTCTAGAGAGAGATATATATTCTTGTAGGTTGTATATCTCCTATTATATATTGAATTGGAAAAAATCCTAGAAGATCATATAGAAGAGCAGGATCTTGAGACATAGTGGAATGATGTTCAAGACTCTATTTTTAAACTAGCAAAATTAAATAGTATTGCCAATTAAATAAAGAAAATGTGAAATTTGAATTCATGCCATATACAAACTGCAAGTAGGGGAAAAGAGCTAAATATTTAGGAAAGAATATCAAGGAGAAGACTGAATGGGATTCACCTGTGCATTCTTCTAGGTGGTAGGATTGATCCTTAGCAGTTTATGCCTTGTGCTAGGCATATTAGACCATGTCATTCAGAATGGTCAGAAAGAGCAAAAGGGGAAAAATTAGGAACAAAATTTGAAGGGAAAACAACTAGGTTTTTGGTATAAAGACTACCACAGATTTGAACATGCTTTTAGAGGAGTGCATTTTCAATAGTAAAGTTGAATTCACTTTGGGAGAAATAGTTGGAATTTCCAAGAGGGAATTTCATGAGAAGAAAATAGAAATTATCAAAAGTAAGAGACAATTTGCTGGATACACATCACAAGCTATAATATAGAGCAAAGAGAAATGTTTGTAGGGTGTATAGTGATTTGTGAAGAATATACACATGCCAAAAATGATTGTGAAGAAGTTGAAGCTGACATGATTGACAATATGAAAATTGAGAATGAAATTACTTGCAATAATATAATTAAATGTGTGCCACCTATGCATTATATAGATGATAATACTTCAAGTATGATACCTCAAGGTCGCTATTCCCATAATCATTGGGCCTGCACTACTACGAAGACAATAGTGAAAATCAGAGAGCTGGAGACTCCATGTATTGCTCTCATAGAACATGGGTCAGAGATAAATGTCATGGTCTAAAGTTTTTATGCAAAAAAAAGTGACTAGTGAATGTTGACCATGGATGGAGAATGTAAGTAGCTAATGACTCAGTAAGAGAGTTGTATGTAGCCTATTCGAATGTCAAGGTTTCTATAGGTGATGTTTAGGATGAGAGTCATTTCTTTGTGCAAGATTCCTCTTCTTAACTTGTATTTATTGGATAAACTTACATTACTTCTACATCTATGGAGAGGAAAGCTCATTTCACCTTATGTGCAGGTCAAGAGCAAAGATAGAAAGAGAGCTATGCAATTTCTGATTGTCTATGTAAATCATGCTAGGAATAGAGATATTTTTAGAGATTAGGAGGATATTATCTACTACCTCCCAATGCAAAAGAGTTCAAAGAGCTGGGTTCTTAGTGAATACCACTGTAATGTGAGACTATACTGGTGCTAAGTAGAAAATGCTATCACCTATCGTTACAAACATAGGTGCTTTTTCCTTGAGGTTTTTGGGATTTTTTTGATTTTGTGATACAATAAGAGATATGTTTGGAAGACAAGGCTGAAGCTAGATTGGATACAAAGTATACGACAGTGGACAAGAAGATGAAACCAATTGTAGTGCCATGCCCTCCTAATAGTGAGGAATTGATTAGATTGGCTTCTTGCCAGGAAAACTTGAGGGACCCAAAGAGTATCCACCATAGATTTATTGTGGATTCTCTCAAAGAGCTGAAGATTAAAAGTGAAATTTTTTTATTACCGATGACAGACAAATAGTGATTTGAGGATATGCTATCTAGGCATGGCAGGGCTTTTTTCTTTCAAGTGCATGAGATATGTTGTGTTGATCTAAGAGTTGTTGCACCTATGGTTCTCTTTAGGATTCCACATATATAATAGAACTTATAGTCCATTCCAATTTTGAGGGCACACTTTCTAAATTGATATATCTATTGAATGAGAAGATGAACATGGGAATTCTAGAGCCCTCGTCAACTCCATATTACAATAGATGTTTCATAGTATCGAAGAAAAATGGGTTGCTAAGATTTATAAAGGGTATGCAACTAGTGAACAAGTTGACCATTAGGAATGTGGAAGCAAGACCACTTATAGATGAGTTTGCTAAAGCTTTTGTAATGAGAACCATATATTCATTCTACAATCTATATTCACAATATTACCATTTTCAATTGGCACTTGAGAGCAAATACCTAACCATGATGAAGATGCCAATGGATTGTAACTTTCCATCCTATGAACAAAGTTCTTAGAGATTATATTCCATATCTAACTATGTCTTTCTTGGTTTATGTACCCATCAAAGTGTGTGTAGAAGAAGAAGAGGATGAGAAAGTGGATGATTAAGGTTGCAAGAAGATTGTTGCAACTCACATTGCTAACTATGAAAATTTATTGACCAAGTTTGAAGAAGTGAATCTACCACTTGTTGATTAGAAATTAATTTTTGGAGTGAATGAAGTATTGATAGTTGGTCATATGTGTGGGCCTTATGGAAGAAGGTCATCTCCAATGAAAGGGGATGCCATAGAAAAGATTGAGGATATTTGTTTGTTTGTGTCTGAAGTGAGAAGTTCTTTAAGTACTTGCCGTGTTTTACTTGATTTGGATATCCTATTTTGCTCATATTGCTGGTGATTTGTACAAGATGCTGAGAAAGGGTCATAAGTTCTATTGAGATAGGAAACACATGAAGGCCATGAGAAAATTGAACAAGCTATTGAGGATTTCACCTTCTCTAAGGAAAGTAAATTAAGTGAAAAACCTATTATCATTACTATTAATACTAGTCACTATTGATACTACTCCGATTTTGGCATTAATTGGGCTATTGGACATGATGATGATGAGGGTAACATGTGTGTAGTTAGGTTTGGCGAAAAGATATTGAATGAAAGATAGAGAAGATACCCACAGATAAAGAGAGAGTTATGGGGAGTTGTGACAAAAGTGTGGTGAGAATATTTCATTAGAGCACGGTGGTAGTGGAGATGCATTTCTTACCTCTATTAGGGATTATTACTAGTTGTTTAACTCTAAACATAGATATATTGAGATGGATTGCATATATTTAATTAATGAATCCAGAGTTTCAACACATTATAGGAAAAAAGAATCTAGTGGCAAACATGTCATCCATAGCCACATATGAGGATGAAGATGGTTTGTTAGTAGATGATGATGAAGCTAAGCTTTCAACACTTCAATTAATCATGAGTTTCATGTATCTTCAGTTGAGATCTTTGCATAAGAATTGCATGAAGGAGAATGGCGTAATATTTCCACACAATAAAAGTTAGTTGGTTAGTTTAAAAGTAAGTTAGTCAATTAATAAGTTAGTAAGATTACTAACTAAAGACTAACTAAGGTAAAAACTAACTAACATTAATTATTAATAATTTTTATTTAATTTAAAATATTTTGTTTAGAAAAATCGAGTCGTAAATTCGATATTTTTCTCGGATTGGCAAGGACCGTAGCCACCCTTCACGTAACTTACAATGTGAACGAGACTTATGAGTTATATTAATCACTAGGTTAATGTGTATAGTTTGGATGGTCCAAAAATATTAGATTTTGGGCAAAACTAGTATATTTTAGATACTTTAGATATTATCCTAAAAAAAGATATGGAGATTTTTAGAAACTAGATGTCATTTAAAAGAAAAGACAAGAGATATTTTAGTTAGTTTGGAGATTTTATAAAAAGAAAAAAATAAAGAGAGGATTTGCGAAATCGCGCGCGCCGCGATCGCAGTACACAGGCAGTGGACAGCACTTTGAACACAGAAAAGGAGTGAACTAAGAGCTTTCTAATCAAGTGTCTTGGAGTTTTACCCCCCTTTCAGAGCCAATGGAACCATCAGATTCATGATCTGAGCATTAGATCACTGATCTTTCCAAGATCCCCCTCCATAAACAGCTCCACTTCTCAACCACAAGCCCTCTTCTCTAATTCACTATAAATATGAGGCATGGGAGAGGCATAAGCAAGCATAAGGAGACCCTGAGAGGCTACGAGAGAGAGGTAAAGAGAAGGATACCCCTCCAAGGGATTGTGAGGAAGAGCTTGAAAGAGAGCTTGAGAGAGAGAGAGAGAGAGAGAGAGAGAGAGAGAGAGAGAGAGAGAAGAGTCACCTCGAGAGGCTGCAAGGAAGAGAATTAGCTCAATTCCCTCTATCTCGATCCACGAACTAACCGTCTTCTCTTACGCTCTCCCATCTTGAATCTATTCTACCTTCTTAATCTCTTGAGTCTACTTGTGGATGATGGCCTCCAAGCGAAGAATGTCGCGTGCGGACGACAATCCCGCAACCAACAACAAGGCTTTGGGCAAAGGCATCACTGTCAATCCAACTACAGTTCCGGTCGTAAGTAATGTATTTTCAAATTGATAGATGCTTGCTTTGATTCTCGTATGAGATACGTTAGGCCCCATACTATTGCACGAGCATAGGTCATGGGAAAGGATAAATTTCATCTCACCTACTCGGAAGATGGAGTTGGTAAAGTGTATATATCAAAGGAAGATAGTTGCACCTAGTTACATATGACTTATTTGCTAGTAGAGCAATTACAAGGAAGAATTAGTCAAGCGTTATGAATGGCATAGTCGTCAAAAGAACGACATTAAAATATTGTGCATACAAGTGCTAGATTAAAGTATAGTCAAGGGTTACAAATAGCATAGTTACCAAAAGAATATGACATTGAGAATCATGAATAGAAAATACTAGTTTAAAGTTTAGATACTTCAAAAGTATTCAGCCTAAGAGCCCAAATATTAAGAAAAACTAGATTCTAGATCAATGCAAGGCCTGTTGGAGTCTAATTACTTGAGATCATCTCGCACTTATCTTATCAAGTATTTATACGTTATGCCTATGACATGTTTGATATATGAGGATAATTTTCTAGTTGCCTCCTGACTTGACTAAGAGCTAGTACAAGAAATTGATCATAAGGGTTAAAACTAGGATGTCTTGAGATCCGTTGGATAACGATGACTTTTGCCAATCCAAATCCAGGGTTGGGTTACCAATCAAGGTAAGTGACCTATAGAACTTACATCATGAATAGTGTTTGAACCCTTAACATACGCCCTAGCCAAAGGAAGGAAGTGTTAAGAACATGTTTGCATAGTATTGCTCTTAGATCCCAAGGGGGAGAGCAAATATATGATGGAAATGTTATATCGTCTATTCTTGCATTGTTTGGAAAGAATGCAATTGGTTTTGTTGATTGGTCAAACAACATCCTAAATGTTTTTACATTCAACTGGTTGTTAGGTGTTGTTTGGATGAGTATTCCAAGTGCTTGTGATTTATGGTAAATGCATGGCAAGGGTCTGTGATGACAAGTTGCCATGGGAATAAAGGAATGTTTTCTTGGAAAATGATATTAGGACTGAATGCCTTGTTTGTGCTTGATTCTTAAAGGATTTAATTAAGGAAGGCTATATTGCACGGGTGTTGGACAGAAGCGATACATAATTTCTCCTGTATGGACGGGAGACAAAGATTAACTTGAGGATAAGTTAAGGAACTTGTTTGAACTTGTTTCTCAATAGATTGCTTTGCTCTTGTTTTTGTGTATGTGCTATAAGTTATGTGAATGAACTCTGTTCCCTAAAAGGCTTAATTAAGGAAGCTGACTTTAAGTGTCACACATAAATGTGGTAGGACCTAATTAGAAAACTAAAGCTATTAAGGGAAGCAGGTGGGCGGAACCCTCGACGGGTTTGTCCTACGGCAGGGTGGTCCTAGAGAACTGGGAGGCTTCTCACAGTTTTTTATCGTCATTCGGCCTTTAGGTATTGATAGGTTAGAACCCGATTCATGCCATTTTAGGGGACCGGAATGGGACTATGCCCTATGGGCAGAGAGGTTGAGCAGCGCATCTCTCTCATTTCCCATTCTCTTTGAACCAAGTGCGGCATGGGTCTGCTTCGGATTGGGTATCTCTGCGTAAAGTAGGATATCCAAGATCCGACGCTAGAATGCTAACAGGAGACCTTGACAACTAGGAACCCAAATTTCAGGTCGATCCTAGTGGGTTAGGTCATGAACGTTCCGTTGCGAGGCGGATTCAAGAAACCCTAGGCGACAAAACTCGGAACATTCCCTAGGAGTGCCGGGCAGCGACGCTTAGATTTGTTTCTCGATAGGCAGCTAAAAGAGTGCCTGGGAATCCGATGGGCGGGCACCTCACAAATGGTTATAGATTAACCAATATTTGAAAAATTTGGCTAAAAGAGATGATTACACGTATGTAGAATTAAAAGAATAAGAAGGGAAGCATATGGTTACCCTTTGAAGAATGGTTTTTGTGGAAGCATCTGAAGAAGAAGAGAGGTTCTCTATTGTAGGTAATTTGTGGCATAGCTACGCAACTAAAAGTTTTGAAAGACTTTTATGAAAGCTTATGGGCTAGTTAAATAAGGATGTAAGGGAAACTTTTGACAAGATCAAGGTCCATTATTGTTGGAAGGCTATGCATAGGGATGTATCTCAGTTTGTGGAGTCTTGCAAGATGTGGTACATGTACTCTTCTATGAGGCATAGAGCCAATTTGCATCCTACACATCCTCTTTCCATGCATTGTAAGTTGATTGTTGAACTTGTAACTATGCCTATAGGTTTGGAGATATTTAGTGCTTGCATAGAGGACCTAATCAACTGAGTCGAGGGTTGAGTATTTAGAACAAAAAACACTAGTGCATTTTGTATTTCTTTTCTCGATGATGTATTTTACACGTATGGATGTATTGGGCAAGTCACTAGAGAGACGAGATCTTGATGCTAATGAAGCTAAAGACTTTTTCTCTAGGTTGGGTATTAAATTGGCATTGAAATTATCATATGATCCAAAAGTAAATGGTAAAAGTGAAAGATGGTATCTTACTATTGTTAAACCTTTGGCAAAGGCATATGGAGGCAAAGTATGAGAGTGGTTGCATTTTCTTTCTTATGTTTTATAGGCTGATCAGACTACACATAGTACTACTATAGGATACATGTAAGAAAAGCTTACATATGGACAAAAGATGATTATGCATATGTACAATGACTACTACATGGTGTGTTTTGCCATGGGAGGAAGGGATGAGTGAGGAAGAGCTCTTAGCTCTTAGAATTTACAAATTAGAAAGAAGACCTGAAGACATAGAGATAATAGGTGAGAAATTAGAAAAGGCTAGACTTTGCAACAAAGAGAGATTTGACAAAGACACAGTTTGAGATTGAGAGCCATTGAGGAAGGTGATAGGGTACCAATGTATGATAATAATCTTGATAATCAACATAGTACCATGAGGAAGGTTTTCGAAAGATGGCTTGGACCATATGTTGTGAAGCACCCTAGCTTTTGTCATGCTTTTTATGGAACTCAAATAGACCGAAGCCAAGGGAAAGCAAGGCCAAACATAGGTAAGAACTTCACTATATAGATGCATGCATGCTTATTATAGATCTAGCTAAGATTTGGGACTATTATGTTGCTATTATTTAGTGATTTATAGGACTAAAGTGCTATGATTAGAGTTTAGAGAGGATTTTATCTTGCTTTGGGTGCTATCTCTTGCATGTAGAGTGCTTGAAAATAGGGTTTTGGTGGATGGATTTGGATCTCTCTTTTCAAAGTACTAAAGCCGAAAGAGTGTAGGGATTTTTTGTTCAGAATACAAGGTTTTTGAATCCTTTTTGTTTAGAGGATTCATAGTTCTTTGGGATATTTTGTTTCAAGTGTAACATAGGGCTATGTTGGGCTATTCTGAGGTCCTAATTGTATTGTTTATGTAGAGATTCATGTATTGCAATCCCTAAATTTTTTTGCACTAAAGTGCTTGGATTTGAGATATTGCCTAAGAAGTGTTACTTGACTAAGCTATTATCTTAGTTATAGGGTTCTAAGTCTAAAAATAATGGTGAAGTTGTAGAGATATTGAAGCAAGAGCTCTTTGCAAGCAATACAAAATTCAATTTGATTTCTCTCTTGCTGACTCCTATTGCCTACAGTTTATTCTATCTCTCATCTATCTGACACTTTAACCCCCCAACATCAATTCTCCTTATGTGCAACTCTTCTAGTTTCAAATACTATCATCTTTGAATTTTTACAATCCTCAAAGAAGACATTGCGTATTTCATTAGAACCACTACCTCTAAACCAAACACAATCTTGAAAGGTATCATTCTTGTAGTCATATTTGCTACTAACCTTCATCATGCAATAGATAAAAATAGAAAAAAAAGGAGAATCAATATTTTCAAAAGTAAAGAGAAATCCAAAAAGGTTACGTGACACAAGATTGGGTATAACTCCCCTTCCCCATGCATGCAAGGTAAGCATCTCCCCCATGCATGTATTTAGAAATTGTATTGGGCTGTTGTGCTCAAAATACATTGAAGGCATATTTTTGTATTCTTTCTTTTCCTTTTCTTGCACAAATTTCTTTTTTCAAAATAAATCTAATCTATTCTGATAGCTTTACATTAAAAAAGTGACTAGTATCATACATGTGCACTCGTATGACAAGTTACAAATCATGCAACAAATAGACAAAATCCAAAATAAAAAATATATAAATTGTCTTATTTTCATAGTCTCAACAAGCTAATATGATAATATTTTTAAATGTACCAATGAGGAGGAATGTCCAATCTAAATACAGACTTATTAGTAATATGAATAATTTGGAATGAACCGTAATACCTTAGAGCTAATTTAACTTTTGAATGCCTTTCAATGAGCTTTTACATCCTCTTTAAAATTGTGATTGCTTAATAGTTTGAGTCACTTTTCTAGTATTTTTCTATGGTCATCAGACAAAATATTAGCAACAACTGGTACATTAGTAGTGTAGGCAAGTGTTGATCCTAGTTATTTGATCTGTAGATGGTGTAGGATCTAAGAAGAGCAAGGATATAACTATTAATCACTTTTGTTTGCCCATTTCTTTTAGGGTGAAACGTTGAGGTAAAATTCATCTTAGAATCTAGATTTTTAAATAATGCTACCCAAAAATGATTATATAATCAACCATCACTACAAGATACAAGCCTCATACTACCGACATTCAAAGGGATGAAAATGTTCATAAAAATTTTTGCCCCTATCGTCGCAAAAAACGTTGGTATTAGTGACGCCATAGAACCGTCACTATAATCATCGCTATAGGCGTCACTATTTGTGTCGTTATCAACATCGTATTTGTGATGCAAATAGCGACGCCTATAGCAATGATTTGCAACTCAAACTGCGACACTAATAGCGATGCGTATAGTAAATTTGCGATGCAAATAGCGACGATTATAGGCAAAAAAATTTGTGGCAGGGTAGCAAGCTGCCTTGCCACAAATAGTACTATATAATTTATTTGGGCCATACAAAAGAGTTACAGTAAAGTGTACTGTGTTCGTCAAAATGAAGGCAAAGTATACTTGAATCCATAAGACTAATACATAAAATAAATACCAGATCACGTAATGAAAGCGACGATAGAATCATGGCAAGATACAAAGGATGATAATAACATAGTGCATAGAAAATGCCTACATAAATCACATGACCGAAAAAGAAGAGGATATGCGCTCCACGAATCCAAGGGCGAGCTATAGATCCTTGTCATCCGAAAGCTTGTCATCCCACCCCAAAGGAGCATTGAACGGACTTTGCAAAAAAAGAAACAACTACACATCAGTCCACTATACAATAATGTATTTTAATTAAAATAAGTAACTACGGACAAGAAATATGACTCACTTACCAAACCGTTGCGTCCATACAATCGGTCAATCAATACAGTGAGACCATGTCTCTCTGCATATCAAGTCTCTAGGCCGGTGGGATCGCGGTTTGTAATGGAGTGTTGCAAAGAAAACAAAATACAAATGTTAGAAATACGATTGTCAATACAAGGGATATTGCAAAAAAATAAGTGATAAGAACAAAAGAAAAATTTACAAAATCCTCGAGATAAGTCATGTGGCCGCCACTCCCAAGATGATGGACCACTCCTACCTCTAGTCGTGCCCTTGCCACCTCGTGCTGTTATCTCCAACGTCCTAGAGAATCTGTAGCCTCCTCCTTGAGCCGACACCAATCATCTGCGTCTATCCACTCCGGCTTTGAGGCCCCACTCTTAAGTGCCTTGCGTGCGTCCGATCGTCTGTGTGATATATACGCATGCATGCACTCCATCATCCAGCCTATGGAAAACCTATCTCCTACGGTGGGTACCGGAAACTCCTCATACGAGGATGCTACTATATAGTCCTTTCTCCCCACCAATATGTTCTTCTAATGATTCAAGACGTTGAGCCAAAAAACTTGTTGGCACAACTCTCTTATACGAGCCATCACCCTCCTCCCCTCATCATTCATGATGACGGCCCCTGTCCTCTCATCTACAAGGTATCCATACCCCTCTGGGGTATGCCTAAGATGTGTCCTCTCCCACCTGCAACCATGCTTTTGGGCATATCCAGGAGACCCCTATACATCTGGTGTACCTACGGGGGTGGTATCTCTCAGAATAGCACCCATAGGAGTACCACCTGCGAATGACTAAGCAAAAGCTGGAGTGACTGGAGTAGACGTCTCCACAGGTGTGACAAATCCCATAGGTGACGCAACTCTAACAGAGCGACTAGATGGAGACATTGCGTTGGTCTCCACAACAACCACTTGAGTCACGCTCTCTGGAACCTGCACGAGAGTGAGGAGTAGAACTTGTATCCCAAGCTAACCACGGGCTCACTGCATCCACGTCTTCGCAACATCCCCTAGAACCACTTCCTCCATCCCGGCCCAAGTCTGGAGCATCGACCTCGTCTACTGAAAACCAAAGCATCAGAGCGCACCAAAGTAGATCTAATAGAACGGCCCAATAGTGTCCGAGCTCCTGGTTTGCCATATCTCTAAATATACACTACACACTGTAAGAAGGACTACAAGCCACACATTGTAAGATGTTGAGCGCAGGCCGAATGGGTTCATACCATCCATAGCAAGACCGAGCCGAAGATTCATTGGCTCTCAGGCAAAGCTTACAAAGGTAGAGTAAATGTGGCTCCATGCGCGTGAATCTACTGATATTCATTGGACTCCATCTGTGGATCTATTCTGCGCATACCACGTTGTCAAGCTCGTCATGTCGTACATACGAAACATGTAATGTATGCGGGGGATAAGTGAAAAGTGTCCAAGAAATTTTTATGAGATGGTTTGCCCTTGCAAGTCCTGTCGATACCTGTGAGAACCACACTTTGGACATGTCTCCATAGTCTTGTATTCTCTTTGAAATAGTACGCAATCATTGACATATGCATGGATGCTGTTGTAGTCCATTCCAAGCTTTTGTAAAACATATTGCGCATCATCACGAGACTCAGGCATGGTATTTTCAAGTGGTAATATATGATACTTTAGCAACCTAAAAAGAAATCATAAAACACCTTGAAAAAGCACAATTGTTTTTTATGGTGGTGCCAAAAAGAAATCAACGAAGCATACGTAGAAGGTACCTGAACAACTCGGTCACACTCACATCGCTCCACTCGTATTTTGCTTGCATACTTAGAAGTGTAAGAAGTGTCTTCAGGTAAGATAATTGGCACCCATCATATAATGGTATGGATGCTTCCTCTTTAAGTGGATTAGATATCTTGACATCCATGGGTATCAATGCATCAATCATTGCCTCCATCTCAGGCTCTAAGATTGCAGGAAAGTCTAAAAGGCTACCTTTCTCCTCTGGTATTGATGGTATAGATTAGGTAGTGCCTTCCAAGTGGGGGATTGGCTCAAGCACTCCATCCATTGCACTCCCACAAACTCTTCTAACTGGCCGCAAAAGCTACACTCCTCCTTGGGATGAGACGCCACCTCCTTGTAATAAATTTTACGGCCACATCCAATGTTTTTGTATATGATATTCAATTAGTTTGTGAATACAATATATAATTGATATACACTTTTATTACCGTTTTCTCAAAATCTGAGATCACTTGATCAATGATCTCTGATTGAAACTCGTCAAAGTGTCGTACGTGTTCTATAGATAATCGACGCTTTTTTCTAATTGCTAGCTTACATTGAGAGCAAGGACATGGAACACGCTGATTAAGATCGCCTCGCAATCTTGAGCATCATGGCCTTCATCGTTTTTCATTTGGTCTACATTATAATAAACAATTTTTTTTTGTTATCATTCTTTTTCTCTTTCTTAAATTGTTTGAGAAGGGATTTCTTCTCTTATAACTCAACAAAATTAATGTATGTAAAGTCTCCACCTACTGCCTAGAGTATGTAAAGTCTAATATGCTATGCATGGGGGCGAGGGACTAGCTACCCTATGTCGTCCCATGGTATTGCATCGGACCTCGCCACCTTTTTTCCTTTGTGTGCACCTTTCCAAAGCGTCGAACACACCTAAGGTACATCCTTAGCTATATATATATATATATATATATATATATATACTACTACTACTACAAACAAGAAAAGAAGAAATTAAAGAAACAAGATTTTACCCTCTCTTTGTTTTTCATCCATTCCTTCTCCTCTCTCTCTCCCTCCCTCTCTCTCTCTCTCTCTCTCTCTCTCTCTCTCTCTCTCTCTCTCTCTCTTTCTTTATTATATTTCATGTTTATTCCCTCTCTCTCTCTCGCTCTTTCTTTCTTTTTCTCTCTTCCTCTCCCTCTCTCATTTCCTCTCTTTCTCCCTCAATACACATCATTCTTAATAAAAACAAACAAAAGAAAATGAGAAAAAACAAGAACAAACCAAGAGAGAGCAATGTACTCACCGCAAAGGTGTGAGGATGGATTTGGTGGCTCCTCTTTGCGACGGTGCCTCCTCTTTTCCCTTCGAGCACTTACCCCTCTCCTTCGTGAAAACTCCGATGGTGGCGGTGAGAAACTCTCGGTGATGTACTTTGCTCTTTCTTTCACTCTTTTGCGCAAAATGCTGCACTCGGATTTCGGCCCTTTTTTTCATTTGAGTACCGTCACTATTTAGCGATGCAAATAGCAACGGCCATTTGCGACACAAATAGCGATGCAAATAGCGACGCCGCTAATTTGCATCGTAAATGGCCGTTGCTATTCCCCTATATCCATGTAGTGCATCATCATAAAAAAGTATAACCTTAGGAAACCTATGATGAAGAAATATAGTGTTAATGAGAAGTTTAGTAGCTTGTGAAGTAGAGAAAGACTATTTACAAGAAATAAAGTAAGCCTACTTATTGAATCTATCTACTGTTGTCCAAATCATATCATAGTGTGCGGACATTGTGGGAAGATGAGTAATTAAATCCATAGAAATTTGTCCCCATGTATTATTAGGGGCAGGTAGACTAGGCATAAACAATACATATAATTTTCCATGAGAATATTTAATGCTTTGACACACAACGTATCTAGACACAAATTTTATAATAGCATGCTTCATTTTAGACTGATAAATATATTATTTGCATCTAGCTAGAGTAGATTGAATCCCTCTATGTCTCATATAAGTATGCGCACGTGCTTTAGTCATGGCAATATTTCTACAAGGTGCATTAACACAAAACTTTCATTGATAATATAAAATCCATGTGGTAATGTTTTCAAATATCTAAAAGATGAACTACAATCAATAATTATTTATCATAAGTACTATAGTTTTGTTCAAAAGATTTTTATTTACAACTCTCATAGGCAATAGAATAATTATTTTGAATTAAAACTGCTGCTATACCTAAACCACCAGTATCAATGATAACAAGAAAGAAAGATTGGGAATCTTAGACCCCATAAGATAATATTTCTAAATATCCAAAATATAAACTTCAAACAAATTATCCATTATCATAATAAGTTCTATAGTTTTATTCAAAAGATTTTAGTTTACAACTCTCATAGGTAATAGAATCATAATAATAAGTACTATAGTTTTGTTCAGAAGATTTTAGTTTATGACTCTCGTAGGCAACAGACTCATAATAATCCTTTATCATAATACGTACTATAGTTTTGTTAAGAAGATTTCAGTTTATGACTCTCATAGGCAATAAAATGATACTTTTGAATTAGAAGCGTACGTATACATAAACTACTAGCATCAGAGACCAACAAGAAATAATAGTGGAAAAAATTTGGCATAATTGAAGGATAGATACATGGGTCAAATGATACTTCAAAGTGTCAAAAGATTTCTGGTGACTAGGGTCGAAAAAAAACGTTGTTTTCACACAACAACATAGTTAATGGCAAAGCAATCAATGAAAAATTTATGACAAATTTTCAATAAAAATTTACTATTTTAAGGAAAAATCAAACTTCATGTACACTCTTAGGAGTAGGCCAATGTTTTATAGTTTTAATTTTCTTAGGATCAACAATGATACCTTCAACAGAAACTATGTATCCCAAATATTCAATTTGAGTTTGAAACAACGAACTCTTATTAGTAGTAAATCAAACAAAATGCTAAGATGTTTCTTATGTTCCTCTTCTAGCTTACTAAAAACAAGTGTATCATGAAAGGAAACAAATGCAAAATCTTGATTAACTAGAGAAATTCTAGTCATCCTTTTGTAAATATAGTTGATACATTACTAAGACCAAAGAACATAATACTAAAGTCATTGTATCCAAACTATGTTCTAAATGCAATGTTAAATACATTAGTTAAATCCATACAAACTTGATGACGTTCTTATTTGAGATCTATCTTGCAAAAAGCTTTGGTCCCGCTAAGTTTATCAAGCAAAGCATCTACTCTTAGAATATAGTACCAATTTGTAATAGTCACCTTGTTTAATGCTCTATAATCAATCAACATTTTATATGCTTTATTTTTCTTTTCAACCAACAAGAAAAGTGTACCAGAAGGTGATGAGCTATGATAAAAATTTAGTTACTTATCTTTAGATCTCTTTTTTATATAAAGGATTGTGCCTATATGGAGATTTATGTGGTGCAAAATCCTAGAGCACTACAAGAGAAAGGCCCTATAGATGCGCACTGTACATGTGAAATAGCGGGCATGTTTATCAGCGTGTTTATCAGCGCGTCCATTGGTGCTAGTATATAGACGCGAAAAATGTGTCTATATACCCGCGTTTTTAAACGCGCTTATAGATGCGAAAATAAACGCATAGATTTTTCATTTCTCATAAAGTTCCTAAATATGATCAAACATCTTAACAGCTAGTATTTTTTACTTCTTTGTGGTCTAATATAGCTTACCCAATTTTACTTCTTTGTGCATCTTGGTGCATTGTTCTTTGAATGTGCGCATTCAATTCTAATACTATAACACAACAAACGTTATATGTATCACAAAAGTAAACGGCTCTTAATTGATATTTTAGTTGTTTCTGAGTATTACAAATATACATCCAATCATTTAAAGCTAATTATATGCTACAATGAATGATCAATCTCATCTTCAATGAGATCGGCCCTTGCTAGACTATCTACCTCTAGGTCTATGTTACCAATAGGCAATGAAACAAATAAGTCTATCCCACTGTCAGATGTATTACTATGCTCAATTTCTTCATCATCATCTACAACCATATTGTTATCATCTTCTGTGCTTCCTTGAACATCCTCGCGGGGATCATCTTGCACTGCATCATGTATATCATCGATCATGGAATCATCATGTACATCATCATTGATTGTTGGATTGTCATAAACTATCTCTATGTTGGTAGCATTGCCATATATTGGTTTTAAACGATTAGATATGGGGATGACATGTCACCATCGGTTATTGTTTACCATTGGGTGATACACAACTTGATTTGAAAAACAAAAAGTAAGCAACTTAGATATTTATTGTATTTTGAGAATGTATCAATAAGTAATATATATGAAAATAAATAGCTTCTAATATACCTACTCACATTGTTGAGGTAGTACAAATGTGTCATTCTTGCCTTGGTGAAATTTTGTAGAGTCAATCACTACAAAACCACTTGGATGACGTCTAATTGTGCAATGCTCACCCGCTGTTACTACTTCTTTAAACCACTTCACATCTAGTATATATATAAAAAATCGCCTAAAGTCAAGCTTCGAAATATCTTGGATCAAGTCACAATAACCTTCCATGGTGCCATTGGTATCCTGGAAGTTTGCAAAGATACCACAATCCTGGGTATTTCTCTTATCATCTATATGTTGAGTTCAAAAATGTTTGCATTCACACCAAATAGCATTGAACAATGTGCACTAGTAGTACATTGTTGAGATCATATTTATGATTTAGTTAAAGATGAAACATGTAAAATTATTATATCATATATAACTAAAGATAATTTAATTATAAGTATGTCTCACCTTTGATAAGCAACCTCGTGTGTATTCCCACTCCTCTTGCGATATATCCATCACCTCCTCTTTTTCCATCTTCTCCATTTCTTCATGTAGCCAATCTATATCAATATGATGTGGAAGCGCACTTAAATGTTCTGGATATGGAACATTACGTCCATGTCTAGCACGAAATGCTTGCCTTTCGCTTACTCTTCTTGCCCTTGCTTCTTTATATAGTATCACCCATTTGCTCATTACTTCGCTGTTAAGCACACAAAATACATTTAACTTACAAAGTCCCTCTTTCATTAGCACTTTGCTCCTTCCTTTTCCTTGAGGTATTATAGAGGTCATCCTCAAATCTTCATCATATTTCCATAGTTGTGGTAAAGAGGGGTCCACTTTAGTAAGATATTCAGAGATTTGTATAAGGGAACCCGCAGCCATGCTTTCTCGGGCTGTGCATTTTGCCTTACAAAATATTTTAAGGTTTTCATAAAGCGCTCTAGAAAAAACATCCACCTTGCATGAACTACCCCACAAATTGTGATCTCATCTATCAGATGTACGAGTAAGTGTACTTGAGTAGTCAAAATGGAGCGAGGAAAAGTTTCCTCCACCAAACAAACCACCTCAATGGACAATACTCGAGCCTCTTGCAATGTATTTGGATTGATTTTCTTCAAACTCACAAATCTACAAACATGCAATTGAGAATGATGATTAGTTTTGTCTATAAATTCAAGCGGGTTTACTACGTGATGTACGTAATATGTAAACTAAAAAATAAGTATAATGTATACATACCTCACGAGCTCACCCATCTTGCAAATGATATCACGCACATCTTTCGAAACACAATGGGATATGCTAGTAGGAAGGATGAACTGTATGTAAATATTCATACATTGTTAATTAGTCTATATAGTTACTCCACTAATTAATATATTTATGGCTATGAAAATCCTTACCTGAATCATTTTGTGCCAATCGTGAGACTTCAAACTGGATAGTTGCTCCACGCCTCTTTTCTTTTTCTTTATGAAGGCTCCCTTGAGGCATCTCATATATCCTGTGGGAGTTTGAAAGCTACATATCTGCTGCTTCACCATCTTTTCTTCGATCTTCGACAACATCCAAGGTGGACGAGGTAACTCGATCTTTCCTTTGGGTCCGATGTGTGGCCAAGCTCGTCTCATACGTCCAATGCTACGCAAATTCTCCCTTACATTGACAGAATCACGAGCCCCGATTAAGTGTCCCATATTGTAGAGGCAACATTCTTGAATATATGCATGGGGTCCAACAGGTAATTGATCTTGAGTTCAGTCCAATATGGGAGACGAAAAAATATAGAGAATCTAAGGTATTTCTCGTTCTCATAATGGAGTGTACTTTAAAGACAAACAAAAGAAGTAAACTAGTTACCGACTCATGCCGAGTGGAGGATGATCATTGGCGTGTGTCCAAGTGTCCTTCCAATCTTGAATGGTCAGAGATTGTGGAGTTCTTCCATTAGTGGGGGGTGCATATTTGGGGTGGTCAATCGGAAGAAAACGACGATGATTATCATAGATAACCTTCGATCTAGAAGAAACCAGAGAGGGACCGCAAATTGGACATGCATGATATCCTGATGTAGTCAAACCTGTAGAAACAAGTGGATTAATGATGACATATACTTGATTAAGAGTAAGAATGAATAAAATAGAGTACATAACTACCTGAACACTCTCCATAGCCTGGAAATTCATGCATGGTCCACAACAACATGCCCTTTAAAGTGAAATCTCTAGAGGACAATGATGCACTCACATATTGCACCTCAATACCTCTCCATAGCATTTCTAGCTCCTCGATCAAACTCTCCAAGTAAACGTCCATGTTTTTTACTTTGTGTTTTCTAGGAATCAAAAGGGACAACATTACATGTCCTTTTTTTATTACCATGGACGGAGGGATATTATAGTTCACCAATACCACTGGCCATACACTATATGAGGTGCTTTTGAGGCCAAATGGATTTATTCCATCTAATCTTAGACCAAATCTCAAATTTCTGGGCTCTTCTTTGAAAGTAGGCTACAAATTGTCTACGTATTGCCAAGCTGGTGTATCTGAAGGAATTCTCCACTTTCCATCACTTGAATGGTGACTAGCATGCCATGACATGAGTCTCGCAATAGATTCACACTTAAACATAAGTTGAATATGTGGAATAATAGGAAAATATCGCAAAACCTTACGAGGCACTTCCATTGATTTCATCTCCTAGTTGTATCTTGGTTCACCACAAATAGGACACTATTGTGCAGATGCATGATCCCCATGAAACAAGATGCAATCATTGACACATGCATGGATTTTAACGTAATTGAGACCTCCAAGAGATGTCAAGAAACGCCTTGCTTGCTCCCTTCTAGTTGGTAATTTATTTTCATTTGGAAGCATTTGTGACAATAACCTGCATATATTGTGCAAACAAAGTTAACAAACCGCGAATATTGTCTAGAAGCATTTATGAATTAATATCAAATGATACATACTTCAATAATGCATTCAAACTAGCATTACTGCATCCATAAATGGTTTGTAAGCTTAGTATCTCGAGAGATGCATGTAGAACGAAGTATGTGCAACCTTCGTACAATGGAGTTTTCGATGCTATATGTAGCAGGTCATCTGTCTCTCTAGTGGCGCCCTCCCCCTAAACCTCATGGAAAAATAAATCATACACCATGTTGTCCAAAATCTCTTCCTCCAAAACTTGATGGGGCATTTGAAGAGGGTTGCTATCGTCGTCATCAGTCTCTACTCTTCTTGAGGACTCTGCCTCCTCGCGTCGATGCTTCACAGCCTCTCACGCCCCGAAGGGATCATTTGAGGATGTGGTACCACATCCTGCTCAATTAAAAAAAAGGAGGTTTTGTTTAATGGTGAAGACGCAACATAGGCCAATAATATTTGTGCAAATAAAGTAGTAAAAATTACTGGGTCTTTTTCTTGGTCCCACTCTCCGTACATACTGAGGTGTGACATTGTGATTTGATGTGCTCGAAAAAAACATCCTCGACAACGATCACACATACATTTGATTTTCCATCGTAGCCAAGCGTCTCGATTGTGAAGATGCAATGTCTCGTCCTCACTGGAGGATGTACTGTTTGTTGACTCAACATGTCCCATACTAGTAGAAGATGACAACATAATTACACCTGAATCATAAGGATATATATGATTTCATTTGGCATATATGTCATATTCCCTAAATATTTTGATACTTACAACATGAAGGCAAACATTTTGATATTGAAAGACTAGGAAAGTCATGTTGATCCAAAAACAATCATAAGCTAGCATTTTAATAAGTTTAATTGTAATCACGTCTATCAATGTGTGTAATATGTTTTATCTGCGCATACAGACGCGCAATTACACGCACTTACAAACACACCACGTAAATATTTAAAAATTTTAAAAAAAGTTGTGGCTTTCTTTTCAAACTAGTGCTTTCTTGTGTTTTTTGTGCATTTTCTGCAGTTCGAGCTCGACATCACTAATCATGTCTATCTATCACTTCATGAAGACAAGGAGGGAAGGAAATAAGAGTGAAAAGAGGAGGAAGGAAGAGCCAAAGAGTAAAGAACAAGAGCTAAACAGCAAGGAAGAGAAGAAAAATCAAGCAACCTACCAAGGGAAGGGAGGAGGAGGACAAGAAGCTTGCAACCTAGTCGCCACCTGTCGGAACAAGCAAAGAAGGTGAGTTCTTCTTCTCTCTCTCAATCTTCTTTGCTTTCTCTTTGTCTATTTGTCTCTCTCTCTCCTTCTCTTTACATGCTTCAGACAATCTATGGAGGTTTTTTGTGCATTTTTTATAACAGTTTTGGAAAATATGGTCCGACTTTGCGCGTCTGTAGGCGCATCTAGCTGATAGTCTAAACACATTTTTAGACGCGTATATAGACGCGCTAACATATGCCGGTATAGACGCACGTATAGATGCAAGTGATGCGGATAATAATGGATTTTTGCTTGTGTAGATGTGGAATCCTAGATCTTCCAACACTGATCCTGATTTGGAATGCATGAACAACACGTTAGCGGAGTTTTCTAGAGGTGTTAATAGTTTTTTTGGAGGTTTTCTGAACAAGGAGCAATTCATAGGGGAGATGACTAGTTATCTTGGTCACCCTCCCACTGTAGAGGAGGTTTTTAATGTCATGTCTGGGACACCTATCACATCTTTGCCTTGCACTGCCGCATAAACACCAAACCTTGGTACACCTCTACTAACAGGTACTCCTGCACGCACTATGCATACACACAGATCAGCTGATGCACAGGGATTAGTTGAAATACATGGATCGGCCGAAGCACGTGCATCGAGTGAGGTAGAGGGTAATGCCCATTGAGGGAGGAGGGAGAGTCGTGCGGGAGGATGAGGAGATCAAGGGCTTTGTGGGGGTTGCCTAGGAGGTGACTCTCGATCACCCTCACCGGAAAATGAGAGAGGTGAGCCTCCACAAATGTACTACTCTGTCACATATGTTGGTGGTATCCTGCATAACCCTCAAGGGAGAGAAGTGATAGCCTACTTGAGGAGTGTCATGCATGCCACATACAAAGATTGTATGATTCTCTTCAAGCACCAAAAAAGTGGTTTGTGGCAAGAGGTGCTAAGGGCAGTACATAGAAGGTACCCTAATCCCAAGAATTCACGATTCTCAGATGATTGGGGATGATCAAAGGTGAGAGGTGCGCTTCATAACAAGAGGTTTCACCTTATGACGCGCACCAAGGGTTCACTACAGAGACAAGAGCAGGGGCCGTCTGGATATGGCCAACCGCCCAATTGCCACCGTAAGGAGTGGAAAAAGGACAAGAAGAGAGCAACAGAGAAAAGAAAAGTCGTTGGCATGCAGAGGCATGACGTATCCAGATGGCAACCATGGGATCGTCGCATTATGGATCGGGTGGCAGGGAGTCATGGAAGGCTGAGTTTGTAAGTATTATTTGATTTCTTTTTTTAATTAAATTTTGTAATTTGTTTCAATTCATTATATAGTGTGTTCTAATACGTTGTATGTTTTAAAAAAAATTTGTAGTTTCATATCGTTGATAGGATGCCTACTCCTAGAGAGGTAGGCTATCATCGAGGTCATAATCGGGTGTCCACTTGGCAGCATTTCTACGAGGAGGGACTGATCACGGAGGAGCAATACAATCGTGCCATGAGGATTCCACATCGAGAAGATGTATGCTTTATTTTTTACATGAAAAGTATAGGTAACTCTAATTTATTATTTGTAATGGTATTTATCTACCTTAATCCTTTGTGTAGGCGAACCCTAATGCAGTCGAGGATGGCGAAGGGGGGACTAGCAGTAGTAGCGCTGGCGGCAGCGGCACTGGCACCGGCAGCGGTGGTGGTAGCGACAATGATGCCTCTTCTGAGGAGATGTAGAGGAGCCTCGTGCATGCATGCCTCCCCTTGGCCTTGTAGTTTTCATTTTTGATATATATTACTTTCAGTGCTTATGATCATGACCATGCTTAAGGTCACAAGCACTAGAACTCATCATGTAAAAATGTTTCATCTTTATATATGAAATTTCGTGTTCTACATTGTTTTATTTTCAGTACAAAAATCTTTGAAATATGTACAAATGTTTCAGCACAGTATGCTCATCATGTGTTACTATCAATATATGGACTTTAACTCTCCACATTCTTTTACTTTCAGTATAATAATCTTTCTCTGTTTTCCCTAAGCGTACAATTTGATGGGGGAAAAAAAACCAGTGTGGTTTTTTTTTCATACTCTGTTTTGCGCGTCTATCCGTGCATCTAAATTGCAGGAAAAATGTGTGTCTATAATCATCAAAAAATTGCAAATTACATGCCTTTTTAGATGCGCAGTTACATGCCTCTATAGATGCAAAATATGAATATATTTACTTTTTTATCAATATAATTATATATTTACAGAGCGCGTCAATAGGTGCGTCTATATGTGTGTCTGTTTTCGTGTCTATATGCACGTGTAGTTTTCACTATAAGCGTGCTTGTAAACGCGACATTCTTAAACACAATTTAAATATTACGTCTACAAGCGTGTCTATGGAGTCTTTTTGTTGTAGTGGAGGAAAGTTCAATTTTGTGATCTAGTTCACTAGTCAAAGGAATTGTTTGTCCTTGGAATTCAAAAGTGATAGTGTGAGTATGATAATTAATGACATGATTAAATTGATGTCCAAAATGAATATCAAGAATAATATATGATGATTGAAGAGGTGCAACTAGGAGATCATGTTTCTCTTTATATATGTCCATAGAAATTTCTAACCCTTTGATTTCCCGTATTCCATTGTATCTAATGCCTTAGAATGAAGACTTAATCTTGTACAATGAAGGACTAATTTCTAGTTACAACCTTCTAACCATTTTTTCCAAAATAAAATCATGAGAACTCCCGTCATCATGAAGGATACACTATAAGGAAACGCATGTATAGCGATGGCGGGTAGCGACGCAGGAATAGCGGCGTCACTATTTGTGTCGCTATTTGCGTCGCATTTGCGACAGAAATAGCGACGTCCCACAGGGAAAAAAAGAGGGCCAAAACCCGAGCGTGTTTCATTTCGCGCATTCGTGAGACATTTCGAGAGGGAGAGCGAGAGAGAGAGAGAGAGAGAGAGAGAGAGAGAGAGAGAGAGAGAGAGAGAGAGAGAGAGAGCGACTATTTTGCATAGAGGGTGAGAGAGGGAGAGGAAGAAGGCTTGCCACCGCCACCGTTCGCGAAGGAGAGGAGGAATCACCGTCGCGAAGAGGAGCCGCCAAACCCTCGCCAAATCTTTACGGTGAGTCCATTCTCTCTCTATTTTACTTATTTAGGGTTTAATTTGTGTATATTGAGAGAGGGAGAGGATATGAGAGAGAAAGAGAGGGAGAGGGAGAGGGAGGGAGAGAAAGAGAAAGAGAGGGAGAGGGAGAGGGAGAGGGAGAGGGAGAGGGAGGGGGAAGGGGAGGGGGAGGAAATGAGAGAGGGAGAGGGAGGGAGAGTGCATTCTGTCTCTCTTTTACTTTTTTTTATATAATTTGTGTATATATATTGAGAGAGGGAGAGGGAGAGGGAGGGGGAGGGAGGGAGAGAGAGAGAGAGAAAGAGAGGGAGAGGGAGGAAATGAGAGAGGGAGAGAGAGGGAGAGAGAGAGAGAAAGAGAGGGAGAGGGAGAGGGAGGGGGATGAAATGAGAGAACGAGAGGGAGGGAGAGTGTATTCTCTCTATTCTTTATTTATTTTTTGTATAATTTATATATAATGAGAGAGGGAGAGGAAATGAGAGAGAAGGAGAGGGAGAGGGAGAGGGAGAGATAGAAAGAGAGGGAGAGGGAGGAAATGGGAGAGGGAGGGGGAGGGGGAGGAAATGAGAGAGGGAGAGGGAGGAAGAGAGAGAGAAAGAGAGGGAGAGGGAGAGGGGGAGGAAATGGGAAAGGAAGAGGGAGGGAGAGAGAAAGAGAGGGGGAGGGAGAGGGAGGGAGATGAAATGAGAGAGAGAGGAAATGAGAGAGGGAGAGGGAGAGGGAGGGAGGGAGAGAGAGAGAGAAAAAGAGAGGGAGAGGGAGAGGGGGAGGAAATGGGAAAGGAAGAGGGAGGGAGAGGGAGAGGGAGAGGGAGGGAGAGAGAAAGAGAGGGGGAGGGTGAGGGAGGGTGAGGGAGGGAGGGGAAATGAGAGAGGGAGAGGGAGACATTGAACATAATAGGGAAATGAGAGAGGGAGAGGTAGAGGGAGAGGGAGAGGGGGGGAGACGAAAACATAATAGGAAAATGAGAGAGGGAGAGGGAGAGGAAGGGAGAAGAAATGAGAGAAGGAGAGGAAGAGAGCAAAAGAAAATGAGAGAGGGAGAGGAGAGAGAAAAAAAGAGAGAGAGAAAAAGAGATAAGATGTTAAACATAATAGGAAGAGAGGGAGAGGAAGAGAGAAAAGCAAATGAGACAGAGAGAGAGAGGAGAGAGAAAAAGAGAGAAAGATCATTAAACCTAATAGGAAAAGAGAGAAAGAGAGGGTCAGGGTGAGGGAGGGAGAGGAAATGAGAGAGGAAGACAAAGAAAGAAAGGGAAATGAGAGAGGGAGAGGAGAGAGAAAAAATGAGAGAGGAAGAGGAGAGAGAAAAGAGAAAAAAATCGTTAAATCTAATAGAGAAAGAGAGAAAGAGAGGGTGAGGGCAAGGGAGGGAGAGGAAATGAGAGAGGGAGAGAAAGAGAGAAAGGTAAATGAGAGAGGGAGAGGAGAGAGAGAAAAATGAGTGTGTGAGAGAGAGGAGAGAGAAAAAGAGAGAAAAATCATTAAACCTAATAGGGAAAGAGAGAGAGGGTCAGGGTGAGGGAGGGAGTGGAAATGAGAGAGGGGGAGAAAGAGAGAAAGGGAATTGAGAGAGGGAGAGGAGAGAGAAAAATTGAGAGAGGAAGAGGAGAGAGAAAAAGAGAAAAAAATCATTAAACCTAATAGAGAAAGAAAAAAAGAGAGGGTGAGGGTGAGAGAGGGAGAGGAAATGAGAGAGGGAGAAAAAGAGAAAGGGAAATGAGAGATGAAGAGGAGAGAGAAAAAGAAATATGAGAGAGAGAGGAGAGAGAAAAATGGACTATGGTATCATGGCAAGGTTCGAGCAAGAGAGCCAACGACGAGCAACAGATCCAAACACAGTTGTGGATGAGATGGAGTGTTTTGGGAACTTGCAAAGTATTATTACGGTGGATTACCGTAGCTTCTCCATGATACTATTCGATGTGTAGTGGTTCAAAGTGGTACTTGAAGGAGCTCGAGCAACAGTTCAAAAAGGTCCATCTGGATTTCTCAAAATAGATTCCGAAACAAAATGGACGGATTTGCGCAACACCTTTGTGTTCCCGGCCCATTGTGAACAGGTGCATGGACCCTTTTGTTTGCTAATTGTATTACGACATGGTTTATATCACAATGGTTTGAAATCTCTTGTACGTGTTTGTGAAAAGCATAGATGAAGATAATATGCAAATAGAGGGGTTGATATTGCAAGGGGTGGAGGCCACCGAAAGCTTGGAGCAAGCATTAGCTAACAATGATAGAAATATAGGAGTCCAAGATTTCTTTGAGAACAAGATCGACTCATCCTTTTGTGGTGACATGTCTGTCGACCTTCCAGTGTATGTGGATTTGTGTCAGGAGATTGACATGGGACCATATGATACTTCATACTTGGAGCATCCACTTACTCAATTCGTTGGCCAATCGCTTATAAGGGTACATAAGATATGCATTTTAAGTGAGATCTTTTTTTAAAAGGATTTATATTACTGTGCTTTATGCGATTTAAATTGATTATTCTAACATTATTTTTTATCTGTGCATGTGATATTTTCAGGATGAGTCGAGAGATGAGCGATGAGGAGTTACAGGATATCTTCACACGCATGTCTCCAGACCAGATCGCGAGATTCAGAGATATGGCAGACCAGGAGCTGTCTCGGTCTTCGTCAGGGTGCTCTGCTAAATCTACTTCAGCGCGATCGAATGCTTTAGCTTCGAGTAGACGATCTCGATGCTCCAGACTTGGACCAGAGGGAGGGAGTGCTTCGGGGTCAGGGGGATACTCCAGAGATACAGATGCAGTAAGCCCACGGTCAACACGAGATACAGGTGCGACTTCTTACTCTCGTGGCCCTTCCGGGAGCGTAGCTCAGGCTCAGGTGGATGCTATGGAGACACGGACGTGGTGTCTCCATCTCATCCTTCAACTAGAGTTGCGTCACCTCAGGGATTTGTCACACCTGTGGGGACGTCTACTCCAGTTACTCCGGTTTTTGCTCAGTCGTCAGCAGCCAGGTGGCACCCCTATGGGTGCCACGCTGAGAGATATTACCCTAGTCGGTATACCGGATGCACAAGGGTCTCCTGGATATGCCCAAGAGCGTGGACGCAGATGGGAGAGGACCCATCTTAGGCAGACTCCAGGGGGATATGGATATCTAGTCGATGATAGGTCAGGAGCCATCATCATGAATGATGAGGGGAGGAGGGTGATGGCTCGCATGAGAGAGTTGTGCCAACAAGTTTTTCGGCACAACGTCTTAGATCATTGGAAGAACATACTGGAGGGGAGCAAGGACTACATAGTATCATCCTTGCATGAGCAGTTTCCGGTTCCAGCCTCAGTAGATAGATTTTCTACGACCTGGATGATGGATTGCATGCGTGCATATATGTCACACAGACGATCCGATGCACGCAAGGCAATCAAGAGTGGGGTTGCAAAGCCCGAGTTGTTAGATGCAGACTATTGGCGCCGACGACTGAGGAAGGAGGCTACAGATTCTCTAGGACGTTGGAGTCAGCAGCGCGAGGCGGCGAGGGCACGACTCGAGGCCGGAGTGGTCCATCATCTTGGGAGTGGCGGCCACAGGACATATTTGGAGGACTTTGTAAGCTTTTCTTTTGTTTTGCTTGTTTATTTTTTTGCAATATCCTTTGTACTGACAGTCATGTTTTCAACAGTTAGCATTTTGTTTTCTTTGCAGCACTCCATTACAAATCGCAGTCTGACCGGCCTTGAGACTCAATATGTAGAGAGGCACGGTCTCACTTCATTGATCGACCGATTGTATAGACGCGGCGGTCCTGTAAGTCACTCATCTTTCTTGTCCGTAGTTACCATGTTTAATTAGAATGTATTATTGTATGGTGGACTGATGTATTGTTTCTTTTTTTGCAGAGTCCATTCAATGCTCCTTTGCGGGCGGGATGAGCTTTCAGAGGGCGAGGATATGTAGCTTGCCCTTGGATCCCTGGAGCTCACACACCTTTATTTTTGGGTCACCTGATCTATGTAGACATTTTCTATGTATTAGTGATATCTTATCATGATTGTACCAATCGCTTATTATGCGATCATGTATTTATTTCATGTATCAGTGTTATGATTTCAGTATACTTTGTTTTTGTTTGCAAGCGCATTGTACACAGTGCAGAAACTATTTTGTATGGCTCTAATAAAGCACACAGTGCTATATGTGGCAGGGCAGCTTGCTCCCTGCCACCAAAAAATAATAATCCCTGTTACCATCGCTATTAGCGTCGCAAATTTTACTACTTGCATCATTATTGGCGTCGTTATTTTTGTCGCAAACCGTCGCTATCAGCGTCAGTATCAGCGTCGTGATGCCAATACCGACGCTGATAGTGACACTGATACCAACTGTTCTATGGCATCACCAATAATGACACTTTTTGCGATGACGGGGGTAAATTTTGTTATTTACATTTTCGTCGCTTTTAACGTCGGTATAAGGCCTATATCTTGTAGTGATAGTAACATTCCAATCATTCACAAAACCTTTCATCTTGAGTAGAGCATGTAAAGAAACATGTATATCTAGATTTTTTTTAGTTGATACATCTTGTTGCAATGTATTTGTAGTCCAATTAGGGGCATAATCAGATACATCCTCGATGTTGTGCACGTGAGCTGTATTTGGATTATTCTTGGTTAGAAGTTGAGCTCAACAATTTGATTCAAAATGTCTAGGTGTTTCATAATGATGATAAGTAAACTTGGGCCTTTTAATTTGATTAAGATTCACAATTTGGGATTTTACCTTGTTGTTTGCATACTTCTATGCATTTTCAATTTTTAGACTTTGAAAATTGGAGAATTTGTTGGAAGTATCATGAAGTGAAGTGGGTAGACCTCCCATGTATGAAAGACTTGTCCAATCTTCATCATGTATCTCCACCATGTATGAGCATATCCCTCTAAATGTAAAGTTGCGTAGCAAATCTTTGCCTTATTGTGGCATGGATAGAGGGTGAAATACATCTCCAATTTATTAAGCCATTCCTCAAACTCTGTTGGTGAGGGATTGTCCCCTTTCAACTGTGGTATGTTGATTTTCTCTTTGTACTCTCTATCATAGTGGTAATGATTACCATTGTTGTTGGGTGAACCACTTGATTGTTGCCTTGGACAGAGATTATCCAATATATGGTTGTTATTAAAGGATTGTTGACCATTCTTCTTATTGCCTAATGATTTTCTTTTGCCAAAATAAATCTAGCACATTCTAATAGATTTACATCCAAAAATAATATTTTAACCTTTCTAAGATCTTACAATAAAATAAATCAATTATACATGTGTGCATGCAAAGTCCTTGTGTTTATGCCTACAAAAATACTATATTTATATGTTGTGTAGTATATAATTTCCAATCATATTTTCATGCTATGAAGCATACAATTTTCATATATTAAAATACACTTCCCAAAATATTTATTTTACATAACTTTGTTTAATAATCTGCTATTTACAACACAAAATACATTAGTACCCTTCAATCTATCTACCACCTATAATGTGATTAGCATCACATGTGTGCACTTGTGTGACAAGTCACTAATCATGTGGTAATTAATAGAAAAAATAATAGTAAATTAAAAAAAATCATCTTATTTCCATAGTGAATTCTAGTACCTTCAAGTCTTTCTCAAAGATCATTTGATCCCAATATTGTCTAATTCTTGAACCTTGATCAGAATACTAATGGAATTCTCACGTCGATGATTAGCTTGCGGATTATAAAAAGAGTAGAATTTTTATGCAGGATCAAGTGTGCGATCCAAGTCAATTTTCTAGCTACATCATTAAAAAGATAATTACTCTAATCGCTTTATAACTGAACTGGGAACTAGTTTCTTCAACCTTGATGACAAATTGTGTTACGACTCTCATATTGACAACTACTTTTATGCAAGACTAGGGTGTTGGAGTCAATTCTCTCATTAAATCATAAAATAAATGAGCACTCTAGTCACTAACTCAACTCGATATCCAAACTTGCCAATAATATTGCTATACAATAACTTTGCAACATTGCTTGCTTTATTATCTTTTAGAGCTATACCACTGGCTACATATATATCAGTTGTTTCAAATATAATTTGCTTTAAATGGTGCCATAAAATCAAATTTTCATTTTTGAAAAGGATCGCTGGCAAACTAGGTGACTTAGCGTCTTGTCCCTACAATCTAATTGACACAATTTCCATCATATCAAAAAGTCATTGGAGTTAGCATGAAATTCTTTCTTTTTTTGGAATGGAGACTTGTCTACATCACATTTTCTTGACTTTCTTCTCTTTTATTTGCACACTCTTGCATTTGTTGACATTTTGATTGTTTCGTACACATTGTTTATGATATAAAAGATGCCAAGGATTTATCCAGTGTCTAATGTGGACTAAGGACACCATCACTCATTACAATACATCGCATTGGAGTGCCACAGCCAGTACTACAAATGGTTTATGATATAGAGGGCATTGTGGATTTATCCATTCAAGTTTCTAGATAAGCAATATCATTCAATGTAATATATTGCAATGGAATTCAAGCACTAGTGCTAAACACTTGCCCCTAAGATATAAGCTTCTCTAAAAATTGTCATAGCGTGTGCCAGATTTTCTTTTGGAGGGGATGAGAATTTATTCAAGGGTCTATGGAAGGCCCTTTAATACGTAGAATGCTTTTCCATCTTTGTGTAGCATGAAGTCTGACAATTGCACTTTGTGTAATACTTTTTTGGGTGCTAGGGCAGCTAGTACTATGGCATTCTATTTATTTTTTGTGTGTGTATGTGTGCTAGTGGATTTCATCTCAGGATTGCCGGATTGTACTAGTGCTGCTGCCGCTCGTACTGCTGGTGGCGGCGGTATTCATGATACATGGCAGCAGTGCCTCCTCGGGTGACCTATGCACCGACGACCTTGATTGCTTCCCTCCCGAGGATTGCTGCTGGCCTCCGGTTTTCCTCTTCGGCTACTGCGACCTCCCCGAAAACTGCAATTGGGCCAGTGCCAGCATCTCTGACGCCTCTCCTACTATCACTAATCCAGCTGCCACTGATCCACCTGCACCTCAACCTCGCCCCCCTACGCCTGGCCGTTCATGATCTGTATATAAATAAAGAGGCCAAAACTCACAGAGGGTCAGAATGCACTTGATCCGAATAGTACTTATGCAATAGTTTTCTTACTCTTTTAGAAATAAGCTTATTATTTTTGAAACGATAAGATAACAAATGAAGTTTTGTACTTTCATTACGGCCCAATGAAGGAACGTGAATGAAAACTAATCTCTCACAATACTGCAAACCCTAAGTCTGCGAGGAAAATTCCAGGACTGACGAAAGGCCGTCGCGACACCTCTCTCTGTATTTGTGTGTGTGTGTCTCTCTCTCTCTCTCTCTCTCAATTTGGAGTTATAGTGTTCAAGTTATGACAAATCCAAAGATTTGACCACAAGTCCTAAACTAAAAGAGTTAATACCAACAGTAACAGATACGCTCCACTTCTATCAGAAGTCCCTGATGACACTGCAAGCCCAAAACCTGCTAAAGGGACCTCTAAGGGGGAAAATCCATCTAATGACTCAGAAGATGAAGATGAAATTGTTGAAAGTTCTCAAAGGATGGGAACATTTCCTAATTTGAATGATAATGCCGATGATGTTGTAATTGAGGATGCTGATCAATTTCAGAATCCAGAGTTTTCAATGAGCCCTCAAAAACACAACAATGATAGCAGTAAAGTGAACAAAAGAAGGATCTCAAAAGTGGGGTAGAGTGAAAGCAACCCATTTGGGACGAATAACCAAGGGTCTAAGAAAAATAAAAACAAAAAATAATCATCATGTCTTTAAATTCATTCAAAGTTGTCTCTCTAAATTGTAAAGGACTCACCGATCCTTCTAGATCGGACCTAATTAGGAACTAGTTCAGAGATTTTAAAAAAAATTCCAGATTTGTTATGCCTACAAGAAATTAAAGCAGCAGGATTAACCCTCACTAATAATCTCAAGAGACTCCTTCCAAATTTTGAATGAGTGGCCACAAACCACACTCCAAGGAGTGGAGGTACAGTAGTGGGGCTCAATACAAGACTATCAAGTCTTTTTAATAGAGTAACTATGGATTTTGAAAGTAGATGGATAGCTATCCACTTTAAAATGAATGAAGAATTTGCTATTGTGTCTTTGTATGCCCCCTATTCTTCCCAAGTACGAACAATGGTATGGACTTCCCTCATGCAGTTGTAGTGTCCACTAGTCATGGTTGGTGATTTTAATATGGTTGAAGAAATTACAGATAGGTATCTGCAAAAGGGCCCAGTTATTAATGGGCAAGAGAAGGAGGCATGGTAGAGGATGGTCTCATTCCGTGGACTGATTGATGTAAGTAACAATACTAGCTTCACATAGGCCAATACTAAAAAAGGTACATCCCTAAGAAAACCCAGACTGGATAGGACCTATGTTTCTTCAGGTTTGCTCTCAACCTTCTCAAGCATAAGCTGTAAGGTAAGTAAAGACTTAGTCCTTTCAGATCATTATCCAATATCTTCTTATTTCTCTTCAAATATTGAAATATTTACGGTACTAATTGGATGGTTCCATATGGATCCTACCCTCTGTAAAGACCAAGGAATTATAGATCAAATAAAACAAACATGGGATTCTTCCTTTAAGAACTGCATGTATCCAACAAAAGCTTGGGTAAAAGCAATAAGGACTACACAAGTTGTTCTTAAAGTTGCCAAGCAAGAAATGATAAAAAAAGAAAACAAGAGAGAAGCTCTAAATATGCTCTTCTTAATAAATTAGAGAACCAAGTGGACCAAGGGAAGGAGGAAGTTCAAAACCACATCTTGGAAATTAGAAGAAGCTTAAGGAAGCTGGAAGAGGATGAAGCAGAAGCAATCCGATTGTATCTTAGAACATGGTGGGCTGGAAAAAGTGACAAACCCACAAAAGAGATGTTCAATACGTTAAAGAAAAAAAAAGATAGAGATCTAGTCCCCATGCTTCTAAAAAAGGATGGTTCAATTTCCTCAACCAAAGAGGAGAATCTAGAGACAGCCATAGTATTCTTTGAAGAAATCTTTTCTTCACCTAGTCAACAATCTCCAGAGACATTGCTTGCTAGGGCCAAAATAGGAAGAATAAGACCTAAAGTAGTTCCATAATCCCTGGCAAGGATACTAGATTCTGATATTTTCGAGATAGAACTCTCGAATACCATAGATAGCCTAGCTAATGGCAAGAGTCCATGGACTCCCAAATGAATTCTTCAAAGAGTACAAAAACTCTATTTTGTCCCCTCTACTAATGGTATGGAAGGAGTCAGTAAGATTTGGTGTGCTACCTATAGATATCAATCAGGGAGTGATTAAACTAATTCATAAGAAATATGAAGGGCTAATCTCTCCAATTGGAGACCAATAACTTGCCTTTCATCAGCTTATAAAATATTTGTAAAAGCTTTGGCAAGAAGACTTAGCCCTCATCTAGATGGATGACTGAGAAAAGAACAGAAATGTCTTGTGAAGGGTATAAGATTTATCTTAGATGCCATTATCAACCTCTAGGAGGGTTTTGAACATGCCCAAAATTAAAAACAATATTTTTTATTCTTCAAAATTGATTTTGATAAGGCCTATGATCAACTAGATTGGTGCTTTGTCTTACAGTTAATACATGATATGGGCTTGGGGGGAAGATTTATTAAGTATGTAAGTACATTATTCGGTAATGCGAGTGCTAAAGTGGCAATCAATGGAGATCTGTCTGCTCCTTTCCCCCTTTACAAGTCCATAAGATAGGGCTATCCACTGGCCCCTCTACTATTTGCAATAGCTTTAGATGCATTGGGCTGGCTAATTGAGGAGGAGATTAAAGAGGGAAGAATCAAAGGAATCAAACTTCCTAATAATAGAGATATGGTGCTTAATTTGTTTGCGGATGACACAAATGGCACAATCAATAATGATCCTTCTTCCATAGAAGCCTTTTGGAGATGCATACAGGAATTTTGTCAAGCATCAGGATCTATTGTTAATCCAAGTAAAACTTGTATAAAGATCGCACTAATTAATCCTCCTCCCTTATGGTTGATTGATGCAGGATGCAAGGAGTTGGAAGAAGGCAACATCTTCACGCTTCTTGGAATTCCAATGGGCTTTGGAGTCTCATTGAAACAAAGATGGGAATGGGTGATGAATAAAGTCAAAAAGAAGCTTGACTATCTCAATGGACTCCAAAGCTCATTTGCTATCAGATGGTGGTACTGAACCATATCCTTATCCCCTCCACAATCTATTTCTTAGCTGGCTAGAGACCTTCAAAAGCTGGAATCAAAAAGTTGGAGACTCTTGCAAGAAATTTTTTATGGTCAGGAAGCAGCGAACAATTTAAAATTCCAAAGGTAGCATGGGAAGATTGCACTCTTGTAAAATTTCCCAATCCCCCCCCACCCGTGTGACCCACGTGCCTCCTCCATAGGAACTCACCCCCCCTTCTAGATTTTTCAAATTTTTTTAAAACTCACCCTCTCTCTCCCCCTGCCGTGTGCATGGCGGGGAGAGAGAGAGAGAGAGTAGGAGTGATGAAGTAAGGGGGGGCATGCAACCTCCCAGGTGGCAGGAGGCGCCGTCCTCCCCCACCTTATAAAGGCCACCCCCTCCCTCCGTTGGCACAGGCGGCCCCCCCTCCATCATCGGCCGTCACCTGCAACTGCAGCCCCTCTCCAGCCTGACAACAAGTAGCTTCCTCCCCCCCCCCCCCCCCTTGTGAGCAGAAAATAAGAAGAAGGAGAGTGAGAAGAGGAGAGGGAGAGAATGAGAGAAGGAGAAAAAGAAGAAGGAGAGGGAGAGAAGAAGAGAAGGAGATAGAAGAGGAGAGGGAGAGAAGAAGAGAAGGAGAAGGAGAAGAAGAGAGAGAAGAAGAAGAAGAAGGAGAAGAGGGAGAGAGTGAGAAGGGGAAGAAGAGAAGAAGAAGAAGAGAGAGGAGAAGAAGAGTAAGGAGAAGAGGGAGAGAGAGGAGAAAAAGAAGAAGAAGAGGGAGAGAGAGAAGGAGGAGAAGAAGAGGGAGAGAGAGGAGAAGAAGAAGAGGAAGGGAGAGAAAGAAGAGAGAAGAGAGAGAAGAGGGAGAGAGAAGAGAGGAAGAAGGAGATGAAGAGAAAGAGGAGAAGGAGAAGGAGAGAAGAGAGGAAGAGGAGAGGGAGAGAAGAAGGGAAGGAGAGAGAGAAGGGAGAAGGAGAAGAGAAGAAGAAGAAGAGAGAGAGAGAGAGGGAGAGAGAGAGAGAGAGAGAGGGAGAGAGTTGGTGAGAGGTGAAGGTTCGAAGAGCCACACTCAAACCACCCCCCTCGGCGAAAGACCCCCATCTAACGACCTTTCCTACCCGAGCCTATTAGCTGTTAATGTCTGGACTGTCCAATCTCCACGTGGAAATGGCTCCCAAAAAGAAAGTCATGGGGAGCGTAGGTGCCAAAGCTACCATTGGTACCGGTAATGCGGGAGAGGCGAGCAGAGCGGCCAATGCAATAAACGCCCCTATGAACATGAATCAAACCCAGGTTCTTTAAGCTTTATAATTAATTACGGAGGAAATAAAGGGGTTAGCTACGTGCATGGAGCAAGGACGAGTCTTAGGATTTTTGTTTACTCTAAGCGCTAGGTTGTATGCGTGAAATGATAGAGTATGGAGTTTGCATAAGTTTATATGCATAAAATGATAGCTTTTACATACATAAAATGATAAGGTTTTTGCATTATTTCACATAAAATAATAGCTTTTAAACCAGAACAGTGCATGAACAATCATTTAGAATTCATGTTTCACAATCATGATTAAAAGAAACACATGAAATGTTAGTTTCTGTTCGTAAGATACATTTGCACCGTTGGAAAGAAACCTAGACTTTCATATACGCAAGTCACATGAGATCCAATGCATTAGGAATAAGTATAATTGCCTGCGAATTGTTTTATCGATCATGTTGTGGACTATCGCAAATGGAGACGCTCCTAGCTTAATTGAAGCTGGTGACCTAACCCTAAATGGTTTGTTGACCCAAGTTATGCTTGGTTGTTTGAAAAGGTTGTAAATCCCTTGAGCAAGTATTTTGATACATCCAAGTTAAATTCTGATTGTGCATGCAATGGGATTGCGATGCCTTGAAGTAAGAGGTTGTGCATTCAACTATATGTTGATGTGGTTTTGGATGCTAATCCAAGTTGTTTGTGATTGACGATTTCATGGCCGGGTCTGTGATGATTGATTGCCATGGGAACAAAAGGGATGTTTTTCCTAGTAAATGTTACTAAGCTGGTTGCTTCAGCTGTGGTTGATTTCCTAAAGGGATAATTAAGGAAGGATGGTGCTAGCTACACCCTGCGAACCGCCAAACCCTAACCAAGGGGGTTATAAACCCACCGCGAGAGGTCTCTCCGTGGAAATTACTTGGCGTAAGAGGATGCTTGGGCACCATTGGGGGCTCTGGCCGTAAATCCCAATGCCTTCAGAACCTACACAAGTGTTCTACGTGACTCGAGATGGGATCTCGAGGCCTTGATACTAGTTACAAGGTGGAATATTGGTAGGATAAACCTTCAGGTTTTGTTGCCGAGAGACGGAATGATTTTTCTGCGGAGGCAGAAAGGAACACTTAATTACCCTGTATGGACGGCAGACAAACACTAATCTAAATATAAGTTAAAGAAGTGTTTTATCTTCTCTTCGTGATAGTGGCCTAAATTATGTAAAGGAACCTGTGATTAACGGGTTAATTAAGAAAGCTGATTTTATGTGTCAAACATAATGTGGTAGGTAATTAGATAACTAAAACAACCCCCAAGGGAAGCGTGGTGGATGTGACCAATGGGTCTATCCTACAGAAGGGTGGTCTCGGTTAGCTGAGAGCTTTCCTCAAAGGAAATGTTAATGGGAAGTGTTAGGAAAAAGTCGGTCTATTACCTTTGAAAACGTTGGCTCAGAACCCGGACTCTCCTTGGGAGTGACGAGTGGTGTCTTCTAGATATATCTCTTGATGGACTGCTAAGACGTGTCCCGCGATTTGAGGAGCGGGTACGTCACAACTCTACCAAAGGAAATGGGAGGATTGGACTCCCAAACTTGGAAAAGATTGCCAATAAGCTAGCAAAAAAATGGATTCCAAGAATGTTCCAATATGAAAATGAAGACTTGTTTATCCTCATCAAGTCCAACTGTAGGAATTTCTCTCTCTTAACCTACCCAAGATGGAGGGAGATGGATCCATTGATAGTTGCTTTCAGTCAAGCTAAAGTAAAAGTAAAAGGGTGTTTAGATCTGATGAGAAGCATCTGGACCTCATGGTTTACTTTTAAAGATCAAGTTGGCATTTCTTCAATCAGCAACTTCACTCTTCCATGGAGTGCTTTTGACTCAATTTGGCTCAGCATATTCCATGGACTAATGGAGGAGGAACAAACCCTGGGTGCATACAAAATGTTCAAGAAAGGAAGCGAATAATGGTCAAACATCTGGGATTACATTAGAGGTGATTGGAAAGATCCAAATACTCTAATGAATCAGTATAACTTAACTGAAGAAAAAATCACCCTATTGATGCAGAGAAGAAACAAATGGGGACCCCACATGTGTCATGCAATTCAGATGAACAAAGAGTTTAATGTCAGAGAGATATGTTGATTAAATGATTAACCATTGCTACCCATTCAAGAGAGGAATGACTCACCCAACAAATTGGTTTAAAAACTAAATAGGAGATGGCACATCAATTGGAATCATCACTAGTGGAACTACAGATTTTTCATGATTTGGATTTCTAGCATCCAACCAAAAAAATCTAGCCTTCTATGGTTGATTTAGTTGAAAGCTGTTTGGACAGCCTCCAGGGCCAAAAAATTAGGATTAGGCATAGGCTTATGTCCTCGATGCCAAAAAGAAGGGGAAACCATTCCCCATCTTTTCTTCTCGTGCCAAGATAATTGGAATGTTGTTAAACTGTTGCAAAAAATGATAGCTTCCTTCCATCCCTCATCCCTAACATGGAAAGAAATAATACTAGACGAAATATATGGAGCGTATCCAGTCATTTGGAACTAGTTGCACAATTTATTTTTGTGGCAGATTTGGGTCTCTAGAAGTAAAAAACTATTTGAACAAGTGAATGTGGATCCAATGTACAATTTTAAGAAAGAATTTTTTTTTCAAGTCAAGAGTCAAATAAAGCAATTAGCCAGGGACTGCAGCAAACATCCCTCATCCAGGAAGAAAAAGAAGGAGGACTTGTATGAAGGACTTAGTATCGAGATGAGGAAGTTCTTCATTCATGAAGAAAGGAGAAGGAAAATGGAGCACAGAGAAACATGGTTCCTTGAAATGTCTCAAAAATCCACTTTTGACATGCTTGATGCAATGGAAAAACAAGTCTGAACATGTAAAGACAAGCCAACTTATTGTAAAGAACTACTAGTCTACTAAGTTAGCTAAGTCTAGGTGGACTCCTGCTTAAGCCCACATTTTGTAATACTTTTGCCTATACTTTATTTTGAATACAACTTCTCGTTTTCACCAAAAAAAAAACTAAACTCTCTTCAAATGCAAAGGTTCATTAAGTTCATTATTCTTGTTGGACAATTTAGGATTAGTTATAAGACCAACTATAGGAAATAAGTTGTTCTATGTCTTTGATATAGAATCCAAGTACAAAATACTTTCTAGCCTAATCAAAAGGACACATTTTAGATTACTTTCTGTATTATGATAAGCATGTTCAAGAAACCATCCTAAGTACATGAAAGATATATGGAATTTTGTGTATAGGATGAGCAAGAGAAATGAGAGCTCAGGGGGGGTTAACTTTTTTACCAAATTGGGCAAGATGTAATTCCCTTTATAAATGATCTAGTTCATGCACAACTTTTGCTAAGCTTACTAATTAAGATGAGGGAGGTTGGGAGAGGAAGTAATAGAGCTAGTTCAACTTTCCACAAAATGTAAGTGGTTTTCAATAAAATACTTTATATAGGTGACAAGGGGATTTACAACCTCCAACATGATTCCTCAACTTTTAAGGATTTCCTACAATAGATTCATGGGGACTTTTGAGGTAATCGATATTGTTGATGGAAGTCTTGTAAACATACTCTACTGTTTACATGTGGATTGCCATGATGGATTGGATAAGTTTCTTGCAAGGCTTGGGGATTATGTCTCCCAACACAATGAGATTTATAGTGCTAACATTGACAAAAAGTATAAGCCACAGTAACACCCATTTCCATCATGTATGTGCTCATAATGTAACCATCACTAGATTGATGATGCCAAGAGGCATATTCCACGGTGGATTTCGTGATTATACTTATTTGCTAGGGCTCGTACCCAAGGTGGATTCCTTGTGCGAGAAGTTGACGGGGACGGCTGTCCTTTTCAGGCGTCAAATTAATTTAATGTGTGCATGGGTGATTCCATAGCAGGTGATTCCATGAAATACATATTAAATTAATGGACGTTTATGAGTTCAGAGTGTGCACTCAAATTAAATTAAGGTCAGGACAGAGTTTCAACCTATTTAATTATTTTATAGCTGAAGACTGCTAGTATTCACTTTTGTTGGGTTGTTTTATCTAATTGTTTTCTAACAATTGTGAATGCTTCAATTTATGTGTAGAGCACGCAGCGATGGTGTTGGAAAGCACCGAGGGATAGCATGAATCCAAATGCCTATAAGAATTGCTATTTTTGATAGGCACGTGACTTATCACTAAGGGCATGGCGGCAATATTTATTCAAGCACACTTATTTATTAAAGCGCTTGACTTTTAAAATATTTATTATCTTTTATGTGCAAAGGCGCTCAGTTAAATATTTCATTATCTGATATTTGTATTTGGGCACAGCCTGCCACTTTTGGACGCCCAAATGTCTTACTCTATATTTGGAAAAACGCAAAAGCAAAACCATTCTATTTGTAAAGTGGGATATTTTTTAGCTTAAAGATAAATAAATCTATAAATACATGCCTTGTGAAGCACTCACACAAGGCATGGGGGGAGATTGCATCCAATTTGTCTTTTTGTCCATGTCTTGCAAATTTCCTTTTGCTTTTTACTTGCAATTATGAAGGTTTGTAGAGTTCTTTGTTCTTGGGGCCCTTTCGGCATTCACTATGTATGCATACAACATCTGATCTGCGCACTAGTGGTATCAGAGCAAAGTTGAGATCAAGAGCTTTCAATCTCTTACCATCTCGTGTGAAGGCGAAGCTCCTAGAATGAATGGGCTCTAAAGGTTGTCTCGCGAGACGAACTGACAACACAGGCATGTTTGTGGCGGTGAAGAACCCCCTGTTGTACCCTCTGATCGTGAAGGACCTCTCACAGGAGGTGAAGGACCACTCATGAAGTTCCTTTACAAGTCATTTGTATTTGCAGAGAAGTAGACAAGAGTTTTATGAAGTTTGAGTTTATAAGCCTAAGAAGCTTCAAGGGATCTTAAGTTCTCCAAAATTCACGATTTGTGGCAGAAGCACGTACTCATAGGCATTGATTCGATCAATAACATGCCACCGTCTTGCGCTGAATAAATGAATTGCTTAAGCTTTTTCTTTAAAGCTTTAAGCTACTAAGCTTAATCTAAAGCTTAAATTCTCAATTATCAATCTCTTCCATGATAGGTGTTCATACTATGGTACTCCCGAACCGGTTTTGAAGCTTCAGCAAGCCCCTGTTCCCACCTGCAACTTGACTGAGCGGATTTACAACAAGAAGGCTCTCATGTGCAGTCTATGCTGAAGACTATTTTGCTTGGAAGAAGACCGTTATCAATTGCCATACTCGAGAAAAGCAAGATCGTAAAAATCAAAGGCATACTAATAAACAAAGCAAGATCGTGGTGATCTTCTTCACACGTGACTAGAATATGAGCGACGGATCTTCAATCAAATCCAAGATGTCAGATCATAATATGGACGATTTTATGGGCGAAGGTGATTTGCCAGAGCCGACTATGGAGCAGGAATTTGGATCTAATCATGATGCAACTTCAAGAAGAGTGAACGTCAAAACTTGCAAACACAATTGGCTACACTTCAATAGTCCACTATCGATCAAGATGGAGCGCAACGTAAAAATTTATGTAACGTGTCCACTAGTATCATCCAGGACACGTCTTAGCAGTCCATCGGAAAGGATGTCTAGAAAGCTCTGCCCGGCACTCCCACGGAATGAAACGGGACTTGCGATCTAGGTCTTTCGGCGTCTACCATGTAGCAAAAGTATCTTGGCCATTCCCACTTAGGATCGACCGGAATTAGGGTTTTCTTGATTGGTCGTTACCTAACAGCAACTAACGTCGGACCCAAGCGAATTACTTTACACAGAAACGCCAGATCCAAAGCGGATTTATGCTGCACTTGGTTCAAGGAGAATGGGAAACGAGAGGGATGCAAAGCTCAACCTCTCTGCCATAAGGCATAGTCCCATTCCGTTTCCCTAAAACAGCGTAAATCGGTTAAGACATAACTCTAGGTCCACGCTTTCATTGTTCGTGTCTTTTGACGATCATTCCACTGTTCTTTGAGATTTTTGAGAAAAGTTCCCGGCTAACCGGGACCACCCAACCGTAGGACAGACCCATGGCCCATCCTCCGCACTTTCCTCAGTTTGTTTTAGTTATGTAATTATCTAACACATTAATTTGACATATAACAATCAGCTTCTTTAATTAATCCGTTAGGCATTGGTTCCTTCACATAATCTTATCACGTGACATAGAAAAACAATATCAAACAAGTCCTTTATTAACATTTCATCATTTTATCTTTGAAATACAAGGAGTTCCGCCCGTAGGCTTGTCCATAATCTGCCCGAAGGCTATCCAGTAATCCACAGGGATCACTATTCCAAACTTCCGTCGGTAGACTAGTATGCGGGCCTCGAGATCCAATCCCGAGTCACGTTAACCTCTTGTGCAGGACCCGGAAGGCGAGGGATTTACGGCCAGAGCCCCCTGGCACCCAAGCGTCCTCCTGCTCCAAGTAGAGCTCAACGGAGAGACCTCACACGGTGGGTTCGGTCCACGTTCCGGGCGTGGTCAACAACCCCCTTGGTTAGGGTCAGGCAGGTAGTCGGGGGTAACTGAAACTGCCTCTCCCTTCAGGCCTTCATCGTGAAGTATAGGTATTCATTTAATTTATAATTCATAAATCAAACAGTTCTCTAAAATCTCTAGCAAGCACAAACATTTCCATTAATCGACCTCGTTGTTTGGCAAACTACTAAGGAATGATTCTTTCCTTTCGAATGTATCAGTAATCGATCCAAGGCGTCTGCAACTTAGCCAAGATCCTTTATATTCCGGGTTAGGGCATACCTTATTAACCCAACTTGGTCAACCCTAAAGTTCATTGGATACTTTAGTTTTTGGTTTATAACTTTCCTTATTTAGAAGGATATCCCAGAATACATCCTTTTGCAAGATAACTTGCGTAAGGATCTACCATCCTTGTTGAGGGTATTTACCCTTCCTTCTTGTGAGTCAATCACAAGACTATATGACTTCGTACTTGCTGCGCAAGTCCTGCGATAAAATAATCCGCTTTAGTTTCTTTAAGCTGACGTTTGTCGGACCTAGGGTCTCTTTTTAAGAACCTCAGGGGCAAACCCTAGTTCTTTTACATTTTCGAATTTATTGACCCTACAATCAGGGAAGGTATTCAAGTGCTTAAGGTATAAACGTGTCTTTGGTCTTTAAGGCATGGTATTTCTAAGTTTAGATTAATTTGGTTATCTTTTGGAAGGTAATATTGAGATCACCTCGGCACGATTTGTTATCCTTGTGACAATTTATTTTTCAGTCCTAAACTTTATTGCTTTGAGGTAGGTAAATTCAATTTAATCTTCATTTTTCCTTGCAAATGAAACTCATGCCAAATAACAATCTTTTTCTTTCTAAGATATGCAACTAGCAATGATAACTCCCTAGTAATTTGAGCAACGTAAAAAAAACCTTTCATGAATTTCATGATGATTTGTTGCAAAAAGAATAAGGTTAATGGTGCAAGATGCAATATTTATACCTTCAGGATTTATCTGAAATATATTACTATAGTAAGTAGATAATCTTGTTCGTAATTCGTCATAACGCATGATACTATTCGAAGGAAACTATGTTCTATACATTATCATTTGTTCAATTAAACTAAACTCCATCGTAAATAAACTCGAAAAAATATATCTTATCCCTAACAATTCATCTTTGCATGATTGAGTTAAAACCGATATAAAACCAAGAAGGAAAAACCTGGTTTTGGGGTGAGATATCCACATGGATACCGGGAGATGACCCTCCCGTAGCTACTCCTTGGACTTTCTTAGGCGGCATCGCAGTTCGAACGTGAAGACAGCTTTTACTCTTTCTTCCAGATTTCCACCGTCTCTCTTTCGAGGCAAGGAGCCGTTTAAATGGTTGATCACGAGAAGGAATAATAAGACCTTTAGGTTCCTAGCTTCTTTGGAGAGAGGAAAGATTTATAAAACCTAAGAAGGACCTATAGGGTATATACTTGGCAAAAAGGTTATGGGTGTGTATGGCTTTGCAACCACATGAACCTTTGGAGAACTTTGGGCTTGGGGCAAAAAGGTATAGAAAGGGAATTATTCTCTTTTCTTGCACTTCCTCTACCTTTTTCCTTCTTCTTCCCTTCTCTTCCTCCTTCACCCCTCTTCTTTTATTCTCTTTTTACTCTTCTACCTCCTTCTATTCCTTCTCTCTTACCTCCTTTATCTTCTCCCACCCTATTCCTTCTTTCACTCTACTCTTCACTCCTCTCTTTCTCTTCTTTATCTTCTCCCACCCTATTCCTCTCTACTCTTCCTCCTTCACTCCTCTCTTTCTCTTTTTTATCTTCTCCCACCCTATTCCTCTCTACTCCTCACGGAACACCATCCGGGGTCCATGATGATGGTTTGAATTGGGGTCCAAGGGGGGTCCGTGACGCCCGGGATAGGGGGAAAAAGTTGACTGGGGTCAGAGCCTACGTGGCCTACGTCGAGATGATGGGGGGAAGGAAGATATTACGGGGTTGGGTGGTGGAGCGGCCCACAGATCTGCACGCCGCAGATTGACCCAGGGGGGAAAACACGTGGGCTAGGTGGCGGAGCATTCCGGCAGGCTGCCGCCAATGCAGATAGTCCACCGGGCAGGGGGGGGGGGGAGGGGAAAGAAAGACCCGTACGATTGCAGGGAGGTGGCGATGCTGGAGATCTAGCGAGGGAACAGAATGGAGTGCAAGGCGAGGCCTAGGATTGTTGACGGCTGCCTACCACACGCGAAAGGCACAGGCGATGGAGGTCCGAACACCTTTGCAACGGGGGGAAAAGGCTTATTATATAGTTGGGGGAGGGAAGGGGTTGCTTTTCTCATGCTCCCGACGGGTGGTAGGAGTACACAGGTTTGCAATCGTGTCCTCTCGCATGGACGGCCAGCTTGAGACGATGACGAGGGTGAGAATGATGTTGGTACTGACGACGATGATGATGATATGGACGTCGGCTTTAGTCGTTGCGGAGGTTGCGGGAGATGGCGGGTTCACCCGTCTTAGAAGCTTTATATACTATACTATAGTATATTACTAATGTATAGTATATTACTAATGTTAACCTATACTAACATATTCTAGATTTCTAACGTTTTAATTTACCCTTACTAACTAACTAACCTTACTTAATCAACTAACTCCTTCGACCTCACCCTACTCACACGCTTGTCATGCCAATTTGGAAGTTGGAGCTTTTGGGTGTCAAAGCCCCGAGCATCGGCTCAAGGTTAATCACTTAACACATTAGTTAACATTTATGATCAAGATAGACAATGGTAAAACATCTTATTTATTCATCAGGGCATAACCCTTTGAGTACATTTATTTGGATAAGTAGGATAGGCTGATTGATACATCAGTTTGGGGAAAATAGGATTGTGTTACAATCAACTACAGGGATGGAATAATAATATGGAGTGGGGTCATAGATTTTCAGGAAATGGTAAGTCATAAGAAGCTTGGGGTATCCCTTCCTTTGATACTTGTTCTTCTCATAGCGCCCTAACACTTTGATTCTGTCAGTAGAGATCACCCGCGTCACTTTTTCATAGACATACCAAGAGAGAAAGAAGATGAAAGGGAAGAGAGAAAGAGGAGATATTTAATGCTTATTATGTTTCTTTTAATGGATGTGACAAAATCAATATCACACATGATGAACACAATAAATAAGATGCTTAGGGATTACATACCATAGCTCTTTTTAGATGATGTATCAATAAAGTGTTGTGCAAAGCATGAGTAGGATAAAGATTTGAATGTTCATGGTTGTAGGGAGTTTGTTGCAAAACATATAGCCGACTGTGAAAATATATTAGCTTTCTCTAAATAAGTACACTTGACTCTTTCATGTCACAAGTCTATGTTTGGAATTGAGGTCTTGATTGTGGGTCATATTTGTGGACCCTATGGTAGGAAGCCTTCACGAGTAAAGATACATGGTATTTAGAGAATCCAAGATATTTATAGTAGTGTTTTAGAAGTCAAACAATTTTTGGGAGCATGTATCTTTTACCTTAAATGGATCCCTCATTATTCATATGTGTCTTATGATCTCTATCAACTGTTGAGGAAAGGACAAAGGTTCCAATGGGTTCAAAGCCACGCTAAAGCTATGAAGAAATTGAAGAGGCTATTGAAGTTGGCACCAACATTGAGGAAGATTGATTACTCAAAAGGAAAGCATGTCATCACAATGGATACAAGCCATATTGGGGTGGGTGATTGAGTAGAATTATGACAAGGGGAAGAGATATGGTATTAGGTTTAGTGCAAAATTCTTAAATGAAAAGCAACAAAGGTATCCACAAGTGAAGAGAGAGCTTTGAGGCATTGTAAGAACCCTCAAATGTGATAAATAATACTTCATAGGTGCTCATGTGGTCATTGAATAGATTGCTTGTCATTGTTGGGCATGATTGCAAGTTGTGAAACACTAGATATTGCCATGTTAAGGTGGATAGCTTATATTACATCACTAAACCCTGAATTACAACACATTCTAGGGAAGAATAATGTGATTGCAAACATATTGTCAAGGGAACACTTTGAGGATAAAGATGGAATGGTGGATGCTAAAGAAGAGGATGAGTTTATACTAAAAATGATTGTACTACTGTTAAGGCTGAATTGGCAACTACTATGATTGCATGTACATCTCTCGTTAATGTAGGGATATCATTAAATACAAAAATGATAGCAACAATTGAACTATGATAAACAAAGATGATATAACAATGAATACAATAGTAGATAATGTGATCTAGTGATAGCTAGAGCTTACACATTTTTAGGAAAACACTTTAGATATTATGTAACAACTTTAGGGGTATTTTTGGAAGACTCATATGCAAGGGACTGGTTGAAAAGAGGGAGTACCTCATCACATTGTCAAAGAGAGAAGAGTGGTTTGAAGAAAAGTACGAGGATTAAAAGAAAGGCATACGAGTTTTTTTTGAAAGATGGCTTATCTTTGGAAGCATGGGAAGAAGAAAAAAGGGGTTCCACTATGAGTCCTTAGTGATAGAGCTACATAGGTTCAAGTAATGCAAGAGTCTCATGAGAGTTTGTGAGCTGGACATGAAGGTGTTTGGGGCGTCTTTGAGAAGATGAAGGCAAGATATTGGTGGCAAGGGATGTATTGGGATGCTGCACACTTCCTTAAAATATATACTACCTATCAAATGTATTCAATAGTGAAACATAGAGATGGATTGCAACCAACTTATCCCTTGTCTATTCATCTTAAATGGGTGGTGGATTTGGTGAATATGCCTACATGTATGTGGAAGAAGACATATCTCATGCTTGTATGTGAGGACTTGACAATTAGGTGGAAGGGAGATCTCTCAGCAGTACAAAGACAACACAAGCTATATGCACTTTTCTTTTGGGAGAGGTATTTTTATGTTATGATTGTGTGGGAAAAATTATAGTTGATAGAGGAGAATTGGATATAGATAAGATTCATGAATTCTTTGCTTGATTGAGAACTACACTTGCATTGACTTTAGCCTATAATTTGAAGGGTAAGGGGAAGAATGAGTGGAGAACTACACTTGCATTGACTTTAGCCTATAATTTGAAGGGTAAGGGGAAGAGTGAGCGGAGGCATTGGCCTAGATTGTTACCATAATATTATGAGCTGACAAGACAATGCATAGTGCAGTGATTGGGTACATGTCTAATGATCAACAATAGCCCTTCATGTCTATTGAAGAGGTGGCTACTACTTGGAGTGTGCTGCTTTGGAAGGAGGGGTTAGGTAAGGGTGATACGGGAAGGACATTAGGTTCTAATTTATGGTATCTTCTTGGAAATTAGCATAACACTATTCAAAGGTCTCTAAATAGTGATTTGGTTCATATGTAGTGAGACATGTACATGATAATTATGATATCTATTCACTTAGTGAATTGGATAGGTCATCATTAAGGATTCCTATTCTAGGGGAATAGATCAAGGTTTTCAAGGAATGTGAAGCTAATGAATATGAGGTACACAAGCTAGAGACATATACTTTGATGAGGATGAGATGGAGGTGGAAGATGAAGGCTTTGAACTTGCAAAAGATTGAGGTGGAAGATGACAACTTTTGAACTTGCAAAAGATTGAGAGTTTTGCACATGTCGAAGGATGTGCAAGTTTGGAGGGGATGTCATGAAACTTTATATCTATGTTATGAAATTGTAAGAGAATATTTAACTTTATGCTTCCATTGTTATGCATGTGGGTCAAATTAAGATGGGATTTACAAGATGAAGAGTTAATATAGTGACTTATTTGCATGCCTACTGACAAGTGTGTAGCTTAGAAACAAAAAGACTAAGAGAGAAGTCAACTAATTAGGAGTTTAGTGGCATGTGAGCATGTGTAGGAGACAAGAGAGGGAACTTATGGAAATTAGATAAATGAGAAAATTTGGAGAAAATAGGGGAATTTGGGGCAACAAACAACATTGGAAAACAAGCGCAACCTATCCTAGAAGGCTCCTCTTAGTTGGGGAAGGAAAGTAAGCAAAAGCTCATACAAGACACAAGCCGAGGCATGAAGGAAGAGGGTTGAAGCTTCTTTGATATGGAAGGGGTGACTCTTGGTCATCAAAAGAGGAGTTTTGAATCTTTCTTGGACTATCCTAAATAGGGTATATAGCAAGGTAGCTTACTATTCACATGGATTTTGTCTTCTTCCAATGGCTTTAGGAGCATCTATGCAAAAGACTTCACTCTCTACCCTTAAGGGTTGATTTGTACCTATCAAAGGTATAGTTTTGAGAGGATTTATAGTAGCATGTAAGCATTTTTCTGCTACTATAATACTCACAAAAAACAAGGCTAAAGTATAAAAATTAGGTCCATACAAGGTTTTCTCCATCTTCAATTATTTCTACCGATTGGTGTTGTTTTTGGGAGGATAGGGGAATGTTTTGTACTTGTCAAGGACATAGTTTTGAGAGATTTTGAAGTGGCTTAAGAGAAATTTAGCATTTTTTTCATACACAATAAATTTAAGGATTAAGTACAAAAATAAGGCACATACAAGGTCTTCTTCATCAGAATCCATTTCTATTAATTGATAGTGCTTTTGGGTGATGGGACTGACATTCCTCCATCAAGATTTGATGCCTTTGCCAATTGTATAGGCCTATGTATAGTAGGGTTTTGATCTCTTCTTATTTAGGGTCAGGGTTTATGTTGGGCTATTGACTTTGATTTGATCAATTTTCTAACAATGGTTGAATTTATCTAACATTATTGATAGTAATACAAAGGCTTGGTGGTTGCATATTCCTTTGTTGTGTGAATGGAATCTTCCTTCTATCTTCTTCTTCTCTTTAATCTCAACTCTCTCCACCCTTATTTCTAAAGCCCTTATAGTTACATCTTTCATCTCTTTGTTCCTTGACACCGTAACAACGTGCAAGTCAACTATTGGATAATAGTGTCCCATCATCCTATAGCATATAGAGCATTATGAAATGTTTGATACCTCCCAATTACATCAACTCGTTGTCGTATTGCTGCGCATTCGAGGTGTGAAAATCACCCAAAAATTGTGTGTGTGATTTGATACTTTGTATAAACTCAGTTGTTGTGTTTACATTTATTTTCTGCGCATGAGTGAACAGATGAGATGCGGACCATTGAAGGTGAAGAACTGATGAGTTGTGGTTTAATGTTGATCCTTGAATGTGAAAAATAGGTGATTTTCAAACTACAATTGTTGGAGATATGCAGTATAGCCAAGAGCTTTTGTATGAGCTAAAACTTCTACAAGCTCTAGAATAGATAATTTGAATTTGAACTAAAAATAATGATATGTGAGCTACGAAGGCTAAAGAGGGGATTTTTGAAAGGCTAAAGAAGGAGGGAAAAGGAGAGCCGTGCTTTGAGGGGAAAAAGGAGAAGCTTTTGGAGCTATTTTGAGAAGGAGGTATTTTGGGGGGAAGGGGGGCTCCTCAATCGAATCAGGGCGGAAGGAAAAGCATCGCAGAAAAAGGGAGATGGTACTCTGTCGTGGAGACATTCCAATTCATCAAAGGAGATAAAATAGCAAAGGTTTATGGGTGTGCTCGTGTTATCATACACGAGGTAGTCGTCTTCTTCAACTACAGGGAGAAACAAAAGAGGAAAGTAAAAGGCTGCGAGGACGATGCATCGAGAGTGGAGGTCCAGGGGGGATGGGAACTTGGAAAGAAAAATCAGAACATGAAGAACAGGGGAAGATAATCCTAATTAAGGGGAAAACGTAATGCTCTGGGGGAATCGGGAGTATAAGTTCTCTACTCTGTAATTAAAGCAGGATAACAGATGTTGACGGAATCAAGGAGGAAGTGGTGCTCTCTCCTGCGCATTGTCTCTATTGGATTGCTACGGGAGAAGAACATCGCCTTGTAGGATCTACGAGGAAGAGAATCGGAAAAGCTGAAGCTGGGGGGAAATCGATTTTGGGCGAACCTGGCAGATGTCCTTGCATATGGAAAGACACCAGCAGAATTAAAATCAGAAGGTGCGCCTGATCAACTTGTGCCTCACAAGACATTCTCTGGAAATCGTCCATCACTGAGCATGTTGTTACCCAATCTTACGCCATATACTATTGGTCAGCTATTGGCTATTTATGAGCATCGGATTGCTGTTCAAGGCTTCATTTGGGGAATCTAATGCTGGGGAATCACAGGCCTGAACGTCATCGGCATGGCGGCCTGCATAACAGATTTGTTTGACAGCGCAAGTTCCTCACACATTATCAAGATCCGGATGGCAAAGGGAGATGACATTGCAGAGATCAGAATGCACGCTTCTTCTTCCAGAGACCCGTTGTCACCGATGCTTGGAGAGCCAAGACAAAGGCAGTACAATGCTGCATTAGAGCTTTCAGATTAGGCGATGACTTGGAGAAGCTTTCGCTAAAGGACCTGATCTGTTTGGAGCAGCAAATTCATAACAGCCTTGGACAAATTTGTGCTATGACTCAGTACACCGAGATGGGGTGACAACTCTTACAAGGTGCTGGGTAGATGGTTCAGCAGTTATACAGAGGACTTGATAATGGGCTTTGACCAAGAGATATATGCTATAGTTTTGGCTCGTTTAGCATCACACAAAATGGAGACAGAGGAGGAATTTGATGCAACTCGATGAGAGAGTGTAATAAATTCTGTAGTGATGATTCAGCCATCATTGATTACTTATGCCCTCAATGCTCCACCAGAGCCAGCCCTCCTTGATGTTGCAACAATAACAGCAGACAGGATACCTCTATTGGATGCGTATTTCAGTGTAGTGGTCTTCCATGGAGCAACAATAGCACAGCGATGCAATGCAGGCTATCATAAACAGCCTGAGTACCAGGCTCTTGCAGAACTTCTTCAAGCACCCTTGGATGATGCTCAAGCAATCATTACAGAGCGTTTTCCAGTTCCCAGACTTGTGGTTTGTGATCAATATGGGTCTTAGGCTCGGTTTTTTTTTACTTGCAAAACTGAACCCTTCAACAACTTATAACTCAACTCTTTGCCCCTCCTTTCAAAATCTATCTGTCTCCAGCTGGCTGTAAGTGATTGTATGATCATGGGAAAGATATGTTAATAGATACATGCATTAGAGAGATGTTTCTATGGAATGCTTACTGCTGCTAGAAAAGGTTAATATTTATACAATGTCAAGTGAATACATACCATCTGTTGGTCAATACAAGGACAAAGGTTACATGTATGAAAGATGTAAAAAACAGATCTAAAGGTTACAATCAAGAAGAAACACAACGATTTTCTGGGTTTAAGAATGGTTCATGCAAGTCAATACAAAGCAGCTCTAACAACTCTGCTTCAGACTCTGCTTTACTAAATAAAACAGAGTCTTGACATTATTTTCTCATCTTGATTATTCACCTGTTCGATCTCTTATCTTGAAATTTATCAAGATCTTCTGAAGACGCGACTTTGTTTTCATAAACCCTTCGACATCTTTGGTGAACCCGACGTGAAAGCGTCGCAGAAATTTCAGGATGGGAGATACTTCAGCCTCTATTTCAGCTTCCTCTACAACTCCAGCTGCCTCTACTTTAGCTCCATCAATGACTGCTGCGTCAAGTACTTCAACGGAGGATCTAAAACAGATTTTGCAGAATATGTCTATGTATATGCAGCTCCAAAATCAGCAAACACAAATGTATATGCAGTAGCAACAACAATTGCATCAACAACAGTTGTCTCAGCAAAGGCAACTCTATTCGGAGCAGGAGAATGCAAACAGCGCAACTAAGGCTATTGAAGCAGTTGAGAGTGAGAAGAAGCTATTTGATGGGCGGAATGTTTCAGCATATTTGAAGACATATGAGATCAAGATGGGGTTTTTTGGAGTTCCTGCTGGACTTATGAGTAAGTACTTCCTTCGTCTTGTCACACCTGCTTTGAGGACAAAGGTGACTGATTTATTTATTCAAAATACATATTGGCAAGATTTTAAGAAGGCTCTTAAAGAAGAATATTTCCTTGAGGACTTTGGTATGGCTACTCGACGGTCATTCCGAGAGTGGGTCTACATGCCAAACAAAGGTCTTGCTGCTTCGGAGTTGATTCGAGAATTTGAAGAAAGGTATAGTCAGCTTGATGCCATTGAACAAAGAGCATTGGATGTTGAAAAAGTTGAGCTTTTCTTGCAAGCTGCAGATCCTGCTCTTCAAGAAGAATTGGGTGAGCTTCTTGAAGATCGCACACAGCCTATGGGTCTTAAAACTGATTGGCAGGATGCTCAGGATGCAGTCTCGACTTTGACCAAGAGGAGGATATGGAAGACTCGCCTACAGAATGGTTCCATGACACCTACACCATCATCTGCTCCTATGCCTACTTCTATCCCTGTTATTTCTTCTCCTCCTCAGCCAGTTTCTTGGCCTATGCCAGTGCCTACAGTTTCTACTCCACCTCTTCCTCCTGTTCCACGTCCAATGCCTACACCTTCTACTCCAAAACCATCCGCTCCATCGGTGCCTACCTCTATTGATGACATAATCAAAGGTATCACAGATTTGACACTTGAGTCAGTCAAAGCGGAGTTGGTGGGTAAGTTGAAGGAGCAGTTTGCTTCCACTGCGCCTGCTACTTCTTCTAGTGCTCCTATTGCACCTAGGAGTGCTCCTAATGCACCTAGGAGAGATCGGAGATGTATTTGGTGTGATAGTACGAAGCATCAGCATTGCAGGGATTGTGACTCTTTCCAGGATGCAAGGAGGCAGAATTTGGTATATTGGGGGCAAGATGGTAAGATTTGGTTGACTGAGACAGGAGCTCCACTTGCTACCAACTTTGGTAAAGGTGGAATGAAGAAGTTAGTGGAGGACATGGCTCCGCGTACTTCTTATGTGATGGCTAGAGGTGATGCTTCTGCATATGGAGTACAGATTGAGAAGGGATCAGAGACTCAGTCCGCATTATGGACTTATGCTATGGAGTCTGCAAACAAGGGAAAAATTCAGCAAACTGTTTTGACTAGCGCAGGCTCTAGCATCAGATCAGAGACAGGTTGGGACTCGCCTGTTGACAGGTATTCTATTTATGCTTATTTGGCTAAATCTCATGGTGCAGATGTATTTGTTGAGGAGAAGCGTAAGAGGGATGAAGAAAATCCAAGTGCAGCTAAGAAGACTAGAGGGGGTGAGTTTGTTACTCCACCTACTGCAGGACCGTCTTCAAGACCAGGGCCAGATCGACAGATGGAGGATGCTCAAAAGAGAGAAAAGAGGCAAGAGCCTAGAGAGAGAAAGCAGCCAGGATTCAGATTGATGTCCGATATTGAGACATCTACAGACATGAAGAAAATCTTTAATGATAAGATACTTGGCAGTGAGGTGACTTTCACTATTTCCGAGATTTTGGGCATCTCAAAAAGAGAGTTTCAGGATCAGTTTCAGGAGGTCCTGAAGAGGAAAAGACATGCATTGGCTACCACTGATATACAGGGAGTTTTGATTGGAGAGTTGGATGAGGATGATGATGAGGTCATGGTTGATAATGCTTCTGTTTTGCCGCAGGTAGAGAAGAGGGTTCAGCCTATGCATTATGCTGAAATTGATGAGCCTGTTTTGATACCGCGTAGTCACTTTTCGCGGAGCCATTGGGCTAGGGCAACTACAGAGACGATGGTAAAGGTTGGAGAGAAACAGGTGCCTTATGTTGCATTGGTTGATCATGGTTCAGAGATTAATCTCATTGTTCGTGGAGTTTATGAGAGTAACAGATGGCCTATGGATGTAGAGCATGGGTGGCGTATGAGAGCCGCCAATAACACTGCAGGTGATTTATATGCTGCTTGCCCTAGTGTCAGGGTTTCTATTGGTGATGTAGAGGAGGATTTTCATTTCTTTGTGTAGGATTCATGCTCGTATCCCATAATTCTTGGACAGCCATTCATTACAGAGATGCGCATGGAGACAAAGGTCATGGATGATGGATCTGCTTATGCACGGATTCGCAATAAAGATGGTATGAGAGCAGTTCAGTTTATGACTGTATGTGTGAACCATGTTAGAAACAGGGATACTCTCAGAGATGCACCCTTGCCCACTGTGAGGGATTCGGGTTTTCATTAGGTACCGCCGTTTCGTGAGACGACGGTGGTACAGAGGAGAGGAGATTGGAGTTCTCGCCTCCTGGCAGCAGTGTTTTCTCCTCCGGTTATGTTGGGATTTCAGCAAACAGTTCAATGAGCTATCAGAGGACTTCTAGATTGTCTAGAGCTGCCAGGCAGTATATATGCAGGAAGGAGAAAAATTTGAAAAATGCAGGAATTTTGGAGGATGATGAGCACATAGATGGTATGTATGACAGTGTGATTTGTGCAGATACGATGGCAGAGATGGGAGATATGCTGAAAATTGATATGCTGAATTGTCATGGTAATGTATTAGTGCAGTCCCTAGACATGTTTCATGAAATTGCAGATTTTATGTCACAGATTGAGTTAGAGGCTGAGGTAACTCAGCAAAGAGTGTTGAGTGCTGAAGAAATTCAGCAAACAGAGTTTCCAGCTGGTTATGATCAGCTTTCAGAGAGACAGAGGGCTGAAAATTTTCAGCCAACAGAGTTTACTGCTGAAATATTTCAGCATTCAGAGTTTGGGGTTGTTCCTATGCAGTCCATAGAGCAGAGGGCTGAGAATATTCAGCCATTGGAGTGCAGATATGCTGATTTACAACAAGGTTTATGTAATGCAGAAGAGCATAATGAAGCCAGGGTTGACACGAAATACAAAACTGTGGATAAGAAGGTGAAGCCGGTTGCTGTACCGCTTCCACCTGACAGTGATCAGCAAATAGAGAGGGCTGCTAAACAGCAAATTTTGAGGAATCCGGAGCATATTGGTCATAAATTTTCAGCAGAGACACTTGCTGAATTGAAAATTGGAAATGGTGATTTCTTGTTACCCATGGAGAAGCAATGATTTCAGGAGATGCTTGAGCGTCATGGAAGGGGATTTGCTTTTGTCCCACATGAGATTGGATGTGTGAATCCTGATATTGTTGCTCCTATGGTTATTTTTACTATTCCTCATATTCCATGGAATCTCCGACCTATTCCAGTGCCTAAAGCACATTTGCCAAAGCTGATTGATTTATTGAATGAGAAGATCAGGATGGGAATCCTTGAGCCTTCATCTGCACCATACTCAAACAGGTGGTTTACAGTTCCAAAGAAGAATGGTACTCTTCGATTTATTCAGGACATGCAGCCAGTGAACAGGGTTACTATCAGGAATGTTGGTATAGGTCCAGTTGTGGATGAGTTTGCAGAGGCATTTGCTGGACGTGCCATCTATTCTTTGGGTGATTTATATTCAGGTTATGATCAGTTTCAGCTGGCTTTGGAAAGCAGGGACATAACCACCATGAGAACTCCTATTGGGCTTATCAGGATGTGTACCTTGCCTCAAGGTGCCACTAATTCTGTTGCACATATGATGAATGCCATGCATAAGGTCCTTCGTGATTACATACCTCAGCTTACTATGCCTTTCTTGGATGATGTGCCCATTAAGGGGTGTGCAGAAGAAGAGAAGAATGAGAGCCTAAATGAGCAGGGATGCAAACACTTTGTGGCTGATCATATTTCAGCATGTGAGAAGATTTTGGCCAGGTTAGAAGAAGTGAACTTGACACTTTCAGGGCAAAAATCTATTTTTGGAGTGAATGAGGTTGTCATTGTTGGGCATATGTGTGGATATTATGGCAGGAAACCCTCACCTGATAAGGTGAATGCTATAGGCAAGATTGCAGAGTATTGTTCTACTACTTCAGAGGTACGGAGATTCATTGGTGCTTGTGTGTTTTATATGATTTGGATACCTCACTTTGCACACATTGCAGATTGTTTGTATCAGCTGCTTCGAAAGGGGCAGAAATTCTATTGGGATGAGAGCCACACTAAAGCCATGCGGAAATTGAAGAAGTTATTGCAGAATGCTCCTACTCTCAGGAAAGCGGATTATAATTGTGATATGCCTATTGTATTGACAGTTGACACTAGTCCAATTGGCATAGGTTGGGCTGTGGGTCAAGATGATGCAGATGGAAATAGGTATGCTATTCGGTTTGGGGCGAAAGTCCTAAACGAGAGACAGAGGAGATATCCGCAAATCAAGAGAGAGTTATTGGGGATTGTGACGGCTCTCAAATGTGACAAGGAGTACTTTATTGGAGCTTCAGTTGTGGTAGAGACAGATTGCTTGCCATTGATTGGTATGATTACGAGTTGCTCTACTCCGGATATAGCTATGTTGAGATGGATTGCATACATCAAGTCATTAAATCCGGAATTTAAACACATAGCAGGGAAGGATAATCCAGTGGCAGATATGTTGTCTAGAGCCAGATATGATGATGAGGAGACTCTACTTGCAGAAGAGGATGATGCAGAAATTTCAGCCACTATGGTTGATCATGTTTGTCATGTTTATGATATTGTGGCTTTCATAGAAGAACTCTATGTTGGAGATTGGTTGCAGATTGGCAGGTACCTTAGTACACTAAGCAAAAGAGATGAATGGACAGATGAAGAGTTCAAGAAGATCAGAAGGAAAGCCTATGGTTATTTTCTCAAGGACGGATTTCTTTGGAAGCATCCGAAGAAAAGAAGCGGATTACCTTTGCGGGTTGTCTGCGATAGAGAGACACAGTTACAGGTGATGAGGGAGTTTCATGAGAGTCCTTGGGCTGGTCATAGAGGAGTATGGGCTACTTATGAGAAAATCAGGGAGAAATATTGGTGGAAAGGCATGTATAGAGATGTTTCTCACTTTGTTGAGACTTGCAGAGACTGCCAGATGTATTCAGTAGTGCGTCATAGAGATGAGCTTCATCCGACCTATCCGCTATGCATTCATTATAAGTGGGTAATTGATTTGGTTACCATGCCTATGGGTCTATGGCAGATGAGATACATTGTTTTGGCTAGAGAGGATCTTACCAATCATGTTGAGGGCAGATCTTTGAGAACAAAGACCGCTAGTGCAGTGTGTAAGTTCTTATTGGAGGAAATTTTCTGCAGGTATGGTTGTGTGGGTAAGATCACTGCGGATCGTGGTGAATTGGATGCAGATGAAGCTAGGGAGTTTTTCTCTCAGCTAGGAATCAAATTGGCTCTAACCACAGCATACAATCCAGAGGGAAATGGGAAGAGTGAAAGAGGGCATCCGCCGATAGTGAAAGCATTAGCCAAAGCATGCAGAGGACGGATTGGAGAATGGCCGAGACTTCTACCATTTGCTTTATGGGCTGATCGTACGACTCATAGTGTTACTACAGGATATATGCCTGTAGAGTTGATGTATGGTCAGAAACCTGTTATGCCGATTGAAACTTATGCTTTGACTTGGTCAGTTTTACCTTGGCAGAAGGATTTGACGAGAGAGGAGCTCTTAGCTCTTCGGATTCGACAGTTGGAGAGGAGACCTGAGGATATTCAGCTAGCTATTGACAGGTTGAGAGTTGCTAGACTAAGGAACAAGGACAGGTTTGATAGTAGGCATCGCTTGCGGCCTAGAGCAATAGAAGAGGGAGATTGGGTATTGGTCTTTGATAGCAGCCTTGAAAATCAGCATACTGCACTTCGGAAGATGGTGAAAAGATGGTTTGGGCCATACATAGTTAGACATGTCTTTGATAATGCAACATATGAATTGACAGAATTGGATGGGATAGTGCTTAGAGTGCCAATTGCTGGAAAAAGAATCAAGATTTTCAAGAAAAGAGATGATGAGGATTATGCATTGGAAGAATTTTCGAGAGAAGAGCAACGACAAGAAACTCCAATGGAAGAGACAGATGATATGGCTGAAAATCTTGTTGATCTACTGGAAATGCATAACGAAGAGATTGATTTGTTTGTGGATCTTGATGATAATGATCATGGGTAGTTGGCCCATCCGGAGGATGCGCAGGATTAGAGGGGGTGGATGTCGTATTGCTGCGCATTCGAGGTGTGAAAATCACCCAAAAATTGTGTGTGTGATTTGATACTTTGTATAAACTCAGTTGTTGTGTTTACATTTATTTTCTGCGCATGAGTGAACAGATGAGATGCGGACCATTGAAGGTGAAGAACTGATGAGTTGTGGTTTAATGTTGATCCTTGAATGTGAAAAATAGGTGATTTTCAAACTACAATTGTTGGAGATATGCAGTATAGCCAAGAGCTTTTGTATGAGCTAAAACTTCTACAAGCTCTAGAATAGATAATTTGAATTTGAACTAAAAATAATGATATGTGAGCTACGAAGGCTAAAGAGGGGATTTTTGAAAGGCTAAAGAAGGAGGGAAAAGGAGAGCCGTGCTTTGAGGGGAAAAAGGAGAAGCTTTTGGAGCTATTTTGAGAAGGAGGTATTTTGGGGGGAAGGGGGGCTCCTCAATCGAATCAGGGCGGAAGGAAAAGCATCGCAGAAAAAGGGAGATGGTACTCTGTCGTGGAGACATTCCAATTCATCAAAGGAGATAAAATAGCAAAGGTTTATGGGTGTGCTCGTGTTATCATACACGAGGTAGTCGTCTTCTTCAACTACAGGGAGAAACAAAAGAGGAAAGTAAAAGGCTGCGAGGACGATGCATCGAGAGTGGAGGTCCAGGGGGGATGGGAACTTGGAAAGAAAAATCAGAACATGAAGAACAGGGGAAGATAATCCTAATTAAGGGGAAAACGTAATGCTCTGGGGGAATCGGGAGTATAAGTTCTCTACTCTGTAATTAAAGCAGGATAACAGATGTTGACGGAATCAAGGAGGAAGTGGTGCTCTCTCCTGCGCATTGTCTCTATTGGATTGCTACGGGAGAAGAACATCGCCTTGTAGGATCTACGAGGAAGAGAATCGGAAAAGCTGAAGCTGGGGGGAAATCGATTTTGGGCGAACCTGGCAGATGTCCTTGCATATGGAAAGACACCAGCAGAATTAAAATCAGAAGGTGCGCCTGATCAACTTGTGCCTCACAAGACATTCTCTGGAAATCGTCCATCACTGAGCATGTTGTTACCCAATCTTACGCCATATACTATTGGTCAGCTATTGGCTATTTATGAGCATCGGATTGCTGTTCAAGGCTTCATTTGGGGAATCTAATGCTGGGGAATCACAGGCCTGAACGTCATCGGCATGGCGGCCTGCATAACAGATTTGTTTGACAGCGCAAGTTCCTCACACATTATCAAGATCCGGATGGCAAAGGGAGATGACATTGCAGAGATCAGAATGCACGCTTCTTCTTCCAGAGACCCGTTGTCACCGATGCTTGGAGAGCCAAGACAAAGGCAGTACAATGCTGCATTAGAGCTTTCAGATTAGGCGATGACTTGGAGAAGCTTTCGCTAAAGGACCTGATCTGTTTGGAGCAGCAAATTCATAACAGCCTTGGACAAATTTGTGCTATGACTCAGTACACCGAGATGGGGTGACAACTCTTACAAGGTGCTGGGTAGATGGTTCAGCAGTTATACAGAGGACTTGATAATGGGCTTTGACCAAGAGATATATGCTATAGTTTTGGCTCGTTTAGCATCACACAAAATGGAGACAGAGGAGGAATTTGATGCAACTCGATGAGAGAGTGTAATAAATTCTGTAGTGATGATTCAGCCATCATTGATTACTTATGCCCTCAATGCTCCACCAGAGCCAGCCCTCCTTGATGTTGCAACAATAACAGCAGACAGGATACCTCTATTGGATGCGTATTTCAGTGTAGTGGTCTTCCATGGAGCAACAATAGCACAGCGATGCAATGCAGGCTATCATAAACAGCCTGAGTACCAGGCTCTTGCAGAACTTCTTCAAGCACCCTTGGATGATGCTCAAGCAATCATTACAGAGCGTTTTCCAGTTCCCAGACTTGTGGTTTGTGATCAATATGGGTCTTAGGCTCGGTTTTTTTTTACTTGCAAAACTGAACCCTTCAACAACTTATAACTCAACTCTTTGCCCCTCCTTTCAAAATCTATCTGTCTCCAGCTGGCTGTAAGTGATTGTATGATCATGGGAAAGATATGTTAATAGATACATGCATTAGAGAGATGTTTCTATGGAATGCTTACTGCTGCTAGAAAAGGTTAATATTTATACAATGTCAAGTGAATACATACCATCTGTTGGTCAATACAAGGACAAAGGTTACATGTATGAAAGATGTAAAAAACAGATCTAAAGGTTACAATCAAGAAGAAACACAACGATTTTCTGGGTTTAAGAATGGTTCATGCAAGTCAATACAAAGCAGCTCTAACAACTCTGCTTCAGACTCTGCTTTACTAAATAAAACAGAGTCTTGACATTATTTTCTCATCTTGATTATTCACCTGTTCGATCTCTTATCTTGAAATTTATCAAGATCTTCTGAAGACGCGACTTTGTTTTCATAAACCCTTCGACATCGTGCAAGAACTTAACTCATCTTCGGTGTGACTCACAACTCTATCCATTGTATAAAAAAGCACTTATGGATATTTAATCAATGATATAACCAAAATGTTCATGAACCATATGATGAGGAGTTATCAAGAAGAGGGAACGTCCATCAATCAATAATAGGCAGTCAAAGGCAGCACGTAGATGCTAGGAGTGGAGGCAATGTGTCATTTTCAAATGATCAACTTAGGAGAAAAACCATTGGAGGAGGCATATAGTGGAGGGGTTGAGAATAAGGGTCTTCAGACAGAGACTACCCCAATCAAGGCAAATAGATAAAATGATAGATGATCTTCTTGATGACAATGGCCCTTCCATGCATCCCTTGAAAAATGAGAAAATATGCCATTGTACGAGGGCTCAAGAATATCCAAGCTAAATGCATCTTTGTCATTGCTTATCTTTCAAATTCTTCATGGATGATGCAATGCAAGTGTGATAGCCTTGTTTGGGTATTCAATTTAAAGTTCCTAGCATGCATTCTAAAAATTGTATGGCTCAGGCCCATAAAGTTGTTAATTGATTTTGTTTTAGGTATTAAAAATTCAAATTTACAAGCAACAAATGTAATGCCTGACACTTGTAATGAGAAAAAAAAAGATGTTACAATCATTGGGCGTTGACTACAACAACATCCACACTTTCCCTAACAAATACATTCTCTTTTGAAATTAATATTATGCAGAGTTGAATGTATGCCCAAAATGTGGTATAGAATGTTATTACACAGACTCACAAGGTGAGATGGTGTTTACCAAAGAGCTTCTTCATTTTTCTATTTTGCCACGGATCCACACATGTTCAAGTCAAAGAACTTGGTGACCCTTATGACTTGGCACTCAAAAAATTGTTCCTCAGATGGTGTGTTGTGTTTCCCTACAAATTGCAAAGCTTCAAAGCATATTGAGGAGCAATGGCCTAACTTTGGGAAGGAGCAATGAAATGTGAGACTCGGCCTCATGAGGGATGGGGTCAACCATTTATGTAGGGCCACATACAATGTTTGGCTTGTGGTCTTGGTCAACTATAGTACCCCTTCATGGCTTGCAATCAAGAAGGGCTATCTAATTCTTAGTCTATTGATTCCTGGTCAATATAAGGTGAATAATATGGACATCTATCTCCAACGTATAATTGAGGATCTTCAACTACTATGGATAGGTGTTCTAGTAATTGATTTGATTAGGCACATTGATCAATAGGGAAACACATTGGTTTGAGGATATTAATGTGGACCATGAGTGACTTTCCTGGGTATGGAGAATGCCTAGGTATATATCACATGCCTTATGTATACTAGATCAAAAGTTTATATTAATTATCTACATTATCTTAATTGTTTGGAATATGACATGGTAAGCTTTTAAACTCTACACAATGTCATGGGATTTTTGGTATGTTGTGTGAAAGCAGAAAATAAGTCATATCTTCATGGTTTCAAGGATATTTGAGTACGCTTACTAAAAAGATAGAATTGATGGGATGATGAAATTTTGTAGTGGATTACTTGGTTATGATTTATCTAGGTGTTGGGTTGGATACAAGAGCACTAAAGGAATTGGTTATGTTGTGACTTGGGAAGTGTAATTTCCATGTGGCCTTATATGAGAAAGTAATGGGAATTAATAGACTCCTTGTAAAGGAACTTTAGAAAGGATAAAATGCTTTAACAAAAATCAAAATGTGGAGAAAAAATGGCTATCCATGGCATAAAGGGCTGGTTGAATATTTAGTGCCAACAGGTGGATAATCATGTGAAGCAAAAGAGAAGAGAAGGAGGCATATTGTGGCCTTAATAAAGCTCTCAACTTAGGGAATAGTGGGGAATCATCAAAGCTAGTGAGTAAGGACCTCAAAGTGGTATCATGGGATTGATTTATGTAAGACTTTACTATCCATAAGAGAGTATTATGACAATAGAGATCTTTTTCATATATCTTGTTAGAGATTATGAAGCTTTGGGCTTGAAAGGACTCCCAAATACACCTCTAATCATAGTCTAAAACTTGAGGCTTCAAGGGAAGGTCTTGCTAGATGTTTTGGGGTTGAAACACAAAGTAAAAATAGGGTAAAAAACAATATATATAGTGTTTTGATAAAAAATTAAGCATACTATTTGCATGTGGATACTACATGTGAAGACTTATGCTTGTCTACAATGCTTGGTTTATGCTTTGAGCATAATTTGAAAACTTTTTGGGGCAGCTTTGGATTTTGTAATAAACAAAAACCATAGGTCTGAAGTAGAGAATAAAGGTCCATGCATAGTTCTCATTAGAATCAGTGCACATTGACTCTTGGTCTTATGCCAACTATTTGTACCCTCATGATTTGATATGTTTTCTTGGATGAGCATGTATTTGAAGGTGATTAGCATTGGATATGGCTTATGTACAATGGATTTTTTTTTGGAATAGGGTATTTACTGAGCTATAGTCACATAGTTCTTTGGGTAATCATCCCAAGTCAGTGTTCATGATTATACGTTAGGTAAATGTATTGAATGTAACATAGTTGCTTTGATAAACTGTACATGAATCAAAGCATCTTGATTGCACCTCTATCCATGTCTTTTGAATATTCAAAACTCTATATTACCTAAATCTCTATGGTTAAGGCCTTCTTCCCTATATGCTCCTCGAAATAAAATGGATGTGAAGGCCATTAGAAGGTTTGCAGGCATGGGTGATGTAATGGATTCTAGTTCTTCCGCAAGGTCTAGTGATGACATGAGGCAAGTGTGATTGCTACTATAGCAGTAATGGCAACAATAACAACAATGGTTAGATGTAGGTAAGCATAAGTCTACAGCCATAAATGTTTTGCAGACAATTGAAGCAGTTTAATGGGCATAATGTGTCGGCTTATTTATGTCAAGCAATCATGAGTTTCGATCCCTATATAGAATGAAAGTATGATCAACCTCAAAGAGAGTAGATTCTACCTTTCATTAGACATTTCTAGTGGCATATTCTAGTTCCTAATACCCACCACTACACAACAAATGGAATGTTTCAATGCATGACTTTATTTTTCTTCGTGGATTCAAACAAATCTAAGACCAACAAAAATGAGAAAAAGCTTTTAACTAGCAATGAATTTAAAAATATTGTAGCTATGCACAACATTGTAAAATTTGTTGAACTTTTTTTTTTTGAGATCTTGCATTCTCTTTGATGGCTCAAGCTAGATGTCAAGCATCCAACTCACACTCTAGCCCTGAACCAGCAATTCCCTCTCCACTCAAACCCATGAATGCAAGATAACAAAGTATACTCAAAGGTTGTATTAGAATGATCAAATCTTAACTTCATTGTTGTAGTATATCCATCAAAATGAGCTTTGGTGGCCTCAAGATTCGATTGATGCTTATTTGAGCTCTTAAACTACCTCTTGTATTCATTTTGCCCCATCTATTTATTGCAAAATGAGGAAAAAGAACAAGGATAAATAAATGGATGCAAGATTGGAGAATGAGTTTTTCTTTCAATCCCTTACACTCCTCACTCTCCATACTTCAAGGTGAGGGAGGCTATGGTCACCTCAAGCTTCCCACATGTGATTAAAGATAAGAAGAAGAGAAAAGCAAATAATGGAGCAAAGGCTTATCCTTTCCACTCCCCCCCCCCCCCCCCCCACACACACACACACACACACACACACACACACTCTCTCTCTCTCTCTCTCTCTCTCTCTCTCTCTCTCTCTCTCTCTCTCTCTCTCTCTCTCTCTCTCTCTCTCTCTCTCTCTCTCTCTCTCTCTCTCTCTCTCTCTCTCTCTATTTGGCTATGGTGGAAGCAAGAGCTCATATTTTTGGATGCATAGGAATGAGAGATTCTATATATTTTACATTGTATACATAGGGTTTCCTAGGTGGGCAGCCTTAACCCTTGTCCTCTCTCAAGTCTCTTCATCTAGTCTATTACATGCCCTTTAGCTTTCATGATTATCTATAGTAGATTAGTGTTATGGCATGGAATTTATGTGACTAATCAACTTGCTTGTAGATTTATACTACTTGTAGGTCTTTGAGTATATATAAATAAATTTAAAAAATACAATTGTGAATCTGAGAGATCTTAGAATTTTCACAAGGATTGCCTAAGATAAACAATTCAAAAAATTTACCTTATAACTTTAGGCACCTCATTAGATTTTCAACTTGCTTAATTTAGCTTCAAATTTGCTTTCCTTTGACTAGTTGTGCTCTATTGAATCCTTTGACATTGACTTTGATTACTTTTATTGCCTTTGATGAGCTTCTTTAATTTTGATCATACAATTGTGGACAATCTTGATTCTTCTTGGGGTTTGATACACCTTCATACCTTTCTATAGATATAATTATAGAGTTCATTTTTGTTTCACAGTATATGTGTAATGTCTACTTTATTTTGTAATGGTCTACTCTTTGTCTTAGAGAAAATGCCAAGTCATTTTAGCAATTTTATATAAATAGACAAAGAGAGAGGGTAGCATCAAAGTGATTGCTAAGTATTTCAAATGAGAGAGAGAGAGAGAGAGAGAGAGAGAGAGAGAGAGAGAGAGAGAGAGAGAGAGAGAGAGAGAGTGTGTGTGTGTGTGTGTGTGTGTGTGTGTGTGTGTGTGTGCATGCATGTACACACATGTATTTAAGAACATTAACAATAATTCCAACCCATACTATTAAAATTATGATATCCATCATGTCATGCCATTATGTTATATAGCAAATAATTTTGATGTTTGACTTTGTAGAAGGTTGAGATTTGATTCCCATTTAAGCCTTCTTAAACAAACATATATTTGTGTAAGGCCATTCCCCTCATCATTAGTCAACATGGAAAGAAGCTTTGCTCTCACTTTATCATTGATTATTTGATCAATTGGCAAGCTTTACCACTTAAGGAAGCTTCTTGGAGGCTAGATTCTATATTGGATTGTAAGAAGCTGAGAATAAGGAATTAGTGTAAATAACATTGATATTATGCCATGTCACACTGAAATTGGTATAAAAGGAGAGGACATGTAATTTTACACATCTTTTTGACACAATAATACAATTACAGACTTTCTCTCCCTTCTTGCTCACAGCTTCTATGGCTTCCCCTTGTTTCCTGTCTTTCTCTCTCTAAATCTAGTCTTTCTCTCTCCTCATCACTCTTCTTCTCTCTCTTCCTGCAGTCTTTCTCTCTCTTCTGCAGTCTTCTCTCTCCTCTTTCTCTCTCCCTAGTTCTCTCTCTGACAAGTGGTATCAGAGCTTAGTTTTTAGATCCTTCCTTTCTCTCTCCTTCTTTACATTTAGTTTCTTGTCAGTTTCAGGAAACCTTACTGTGCATAGGTACAGCATTGAAGAACCACAGTGTCAAGAAGTACTAGACATGGCAGCTTTCTTGGACTCCACACAAGCTATGCCAGGAGGTTTGATCAATTTTGAAGGCATGGAGACAAAATGGCAGCTCGTTTTCCAACTTTGAGGTAAAATTTTAGGGTTCTTTTTGGGAAAATCTACCACAGGAGTTAAGGGAGAGTTAAACCAGTGTTACTTTTCAAAGAGAAGCCTTCTTCTACCTCCCTCAAGCTCTCTTGAGAGCTCCCATGGAGGACCTCTTGCTCCTACCTTTCTCCCAGGACTCCCATGACTCTTAAGGCATACACAGCTTGATTCCTTATGCTTAGAGCTCCACCTTGACCACCATTTAACCTTGTATCATCCATGTGGCTGTTTGGAGGATGGGAGGATGTCTTCAGCACTATTGCACCACTTCAGGATAGGGGCTGTATTCTATAGATGCTTTACTGATCTCCCTATACCATAGCTTCTCAAAGGCCAGAGAGGAAATGTAGACTTGCTCCGAGGAGTCCACAAGCGGCGAGTTAGGATGAGGACTGCCAGCACCTGCTCCACCTGTCTTCGTCATCCTCTTCTACATCATCTTCAAGAATGAATCCTCGGTTCCAGACATCTCTTGCTCATGCTCAGGAGTGGATGAGACTGAAGAAGGAAAAGGGAATCCACTATCATTGCTTCTTTTGCCCGAATCCAAGCTCTTGTTGCTTGTTTGAACATCTGAAGACCTAGAAGACACCTGGACTGGAGAATTTCGAGAAGTGCGAGCAAGAAAACGAAGAAGTCTCAGAACCTAGCAGTGAGAAGCATCGTCAGGTCCATCCTCCACTGCAAACTGTTGCGTGCCAGTCCCGCTGCGTTGTGGGACGGGTGTTGCTGCCGCTGAAGATGGTATTGGAGAGGAACTAGCTATGGTCAGACCGGCTGTTGGAGGGATTGAGCTTGCAGGTGATGGGGGCCGGGGGTGGGACAAAGGCCTGTTGTCAGGAGTAGGGGGTATATGAACGGTATAATTCATTTGAGAGGTGACCTCCTCTCCCTGTTCATTTCAAAAAGCTCATCAAAGGTCCGCATATCAAGCTGGTAGTGCAGAATTCCACCAATTCCTCCAAACCCTCGATAGAATTGAGAGCCTTCCTGTGACCTATTGGTTACAAACTCTAGAGTGCAGCCAAACCTCTTGTATTCATTAGCGAACCATTCCAGTACAAAGATCTTTTCCTGTACCTCAAGCTCTGCACCGGAGGTAGGGTCCGTGAAGTGAGATTGGTCTGATTCTTGCTCCTTTGTTAGATGTTTTACCAGAATCTCTCCAGTTATAGCATTCTTAAGGGTGTATCGATTGACATCAAGGTTCTCCCACACAATAAGCATCTCAACGGCTCCCACTTCTAGAGCTTTAAGAGTGTCCTAGATCCCAAACACATACTTCCCAGTGTCCTGACTGATCTCCTCAAAATACTTGCCGATAAGCCGTTTCTCCTGAATAAACTTTACATTGGCAAGAATTTCAGCAGAGAGCTCAATGGCTTGATTGAATCCATTCTCCTCTCCATATGAAACATCCACAACTTTTAGAACCTTGGCCTGAAGCCGAGGATCAAACATATCAGACTGGCTCAACTCAGTCTTGAAATCTCAATCCTCTCCTCAACAGATGTCATATGTTTTTCTTGTCCGCTCATAAGTTGAGGCATGGCTCCAAGACCTGGATAATTGTGTATTGCTGACAGATACGGATCCTGGCATCACAGTTCAAGAAAAACGGATGATGGGGCAGGTGTGATCGATGCTGATTATCGAGGTCATGTTGGTATCATCCTCTTTAACCTCTCTGATCAGCCATTCCAAATAAAAGCTAGTGATCGCGTGGCATAGTTAATCTTGGAGCGGATGTGGTTGCTGCTTTCTCATCTTTTCCATTACATAACCGACTCCAAAATATTGATAGCATACAAGCAGTCAGTTTCAAAAGCGAACAGATATCAGATAGTTTAAGCCATGACCCAGCATTGTATGATAAGAGAGAAGAAGATAATGGGACAACAGACGGTTAGTTGCACTTGAAGATTGAAGTGCGTAGAGTTGATAGCAATGGTACAACTGCTGGTGAGTTGGCTTCCCTATTAGAAAGTCTCATTGCACGCATTAAGACTGAGTCACTCAAACAAAGGGATTCTCAGTTAGTACCTCGGACAAAAGTCTGGTCTGCAATTGATGAACAAGACTGGTTGTCTATTAGTGATGATCAACCTCGGTCTAAACCAAGGCCAAAGTTGCAGGAGTCAGGAATAAGAATGTGCAGAATCCTATCATCTACTCCAAGACTTGGGGCATCTAATTTTGACAAGAGGAAACAACTACTCTTTTGAGATTGCAGCAAATGGAGAAAACTGTCAGACATCTTAAAAAGAGGTCGATTTAGTATCAAGATGCAATCAAGGCGGTTGAAGATTCAAAATGCAAAAGGACCTTGGACTGATGATGAAATTTAAAAAAAACTGTTTGAATTGGTGCACAACTGTCTATGGTAAAAAGGCATTGGAAGGAACTGTTTCAAAGTAATAGGATCACTCAGGGTGATGCACCATTTCCAACTTCTGAAGGAATGTCTCTTGCCTCGGATTTCTTAATGCTTGTCACAAAAAATGGTTCACTGGAGTTACTAACTTCTAGCAGATTACAAGCTTTGGTGATTCCTAGCTGAGAGCTTGATGCACAGAGATCCATCAGAGCTGGCTGAGAGCTGGCAACGAAAGCTGATGGCCCCAGAAGTGATGCCCAATCATCTATAGAAGATTCAAGTGAAGGCAATACAGAGGCAGTTGGCATGGCAGGCCATTGGTTGCACACCTAACCGGGTCACCGATAGCTGTGAGAACAAAGGGCAAAACTGGAGACCTTGTAGGGATTGCATCAGACTGTTTGCCTTGAAATCTATACGTACCCTTGGGAACCACATGCTATTGGCAAAGTGGATGAGTGACCACACCCCTCTGTCTACTATTGTGGCAGTTGCTGTGGTGTTTGTTGGGGAGCATACAGTTGGATTTTGGGCTCAACAGGAGCAGGGCAGTTAGAGATTTTTCCTTTGGTCTGCGTACAAATGAAATTGAGTTTACTTCAAACAATAAAGACCTTAATGTGTTGAATCTCACGGCAGGGTAAAGTTGAATGTGTCTGCTGGTCCTAATTTGGGGATTGTGTATTTTGGGAGTATGCATGTCAGATGAGTGAAACCAGAATTTTAAGGCAAGGACAGGAAAAACATATCTCTTCAACTTGACTACAATGGTAGCTGAGAACAATAGCTCCAGCTCTAGTGAACTTGGACAAGGTTGGCTTCAAACACATGCTAAAATTGACAAACTTGGAAAAGGTTGGCTTCGAACACTGGCTAAACTTGACAAACTTGGACAAGGTTGGCTTCAAACATAGGCTAATATTGACAAACTTGGAGTTTTAACTGATGGGTGTATTGCTCTTATGAAGGCGGTTATGGAAAAAATAGCAAGACCTGAATCAAATGCTTCTGCTTATGGCCAACATGTATATGCTGATGGTACACTTGAATCAAATGCTTATGCTTATGGCCAACATGTATATGCTGATGAGTATCATTCCATTGAACCTTGGCAGCAGAATGGATATTATGGACAACATACTTATGCTTATGATGAGCATCCACCTCTTTAGCAACGTAGTTATGATTATACTTGTGAGGCTCTCTTAGTTGAGCAGCCCAGTTCCTATGGATGTGACAGAAATGGTTATGCTTATCAGTACCCTTTGTGACCGACATCATGCCAATAACTATGCTCATGGACTTGCCAATCATCATACTTATGGACAGCCTAGGATGCAAGGACATCATTGTAATCATGTTGGACAGTCATCATGCAATCTTGGGCAGCATGTTTATGGGCAACAATATGACCAAAGTTTTGGTAGTAGGCAATAGCAAATAGATGTATTTGGACAGCAGCATGAACATTTTTGTGACATGCATTCTCATAGAGATTATGGACAGCATGATCAATGCTGTGGGATCAATGATCAAAGGCAACATGCTTATGTACGTGTGCAGCAAACATCAGTGGAAGCAAATGCATATGCTCAACCAAACTGTCCCTCTGATGCGCAGTAGGACTGTTATCACCATATGCAGTATGGACAGCATGAGCATTATGGTCATGAGCATGGACAGTCATCTGTTGTACATGAGCAGCAAGATGACTATGAGCAGCATGTCAGAACTATTACTGAGTTGACCAATGGTGATGAGCAGGTGTGTAAATTGCTATCTAAGGCTAAACAAGTTAGACACCTTACTAGTGATACGATATGGGAACTGCATGCTGCGGGCTGATGCTATCAATGTGCTAAGCCACTATCTTGTTATCACCAAGCCACATGCAAGGCAAAGACTGCCAAAATACTCTTGGTATTTGAATATTATGATGCAAAGGATGGAGAAGATCTTGTTGAAGACCATTTTGGTATGGGTCCACAATAAGAACCTCAGTTTAAGAAAGCAGATCATGGACAGCATGTGGATTTGGATGATCATGACGCCATGCGGGAGCCCCGTCAGTCCACAGACCTGCAGTTTAAATGCTTGGACATCACTAAGAATGCAGGGTCCATGAATATACAGTACTTAGGGGTTGATGCAGTCCATGCAATGGTGACTTCAGCCTCATATGCTTCAGTCATACAGAGCATGGTGATGCCTGAGAGGCTTATGGAAGAGCTAGTGAATACCACCATGACAATCATGCTTCCAGCTGTACTTGACTTTGACCTCATGAAAGTTGATCCAATGCATGGCATGATACCACTTTTCCTTTTGATCCGCGTGGCTACAGGCTGACCTTGACCCTCTGCATAGACTAGTACTACTCTTGAATATTAGGTAATCTTTCCTTTTACCACTTGTAATGCTGTACAGAGTAGTACTCTGTAGCCCACTACTTGGCTATACCAATAAGTCCAATCTTTGTTTTTGAGGACAAAAACTTCATTTTGAGTGGGGATGGATTGTAAGAAGCTGAGAATAAGGAATTAGTGTAAATAACATTGATATTATGCCATGTCACACTGACATTGGTATAAAAGGAGAGGACATGTAATTTTACACATCTTTTTGACACAATAATACAATTACAGACTTTCTCTCCCTTCTTGCTCACAGCTTCTATGGCTTCCCCTTCTTTCCTGTCTTTCTCTCTCTAAATCTAGTCTTTCTCTCTCCTTGTCACTCTTCTTCTCTCTCTTCTTGCAGTCTTTCTCTCTCTTCTGCAGTCTTCTCTCTTCTCTTTCTCTCTCCCTAGTTCTCTCTCTGACATGGATGAGTTTCCCTATCTATGAGATGCATTAGTGGTTGAGACATAGTCAACAATGGAGCTAGCTGTGGTGTAAACAGGGCTTGGACAGCCATTTGTTTTAGAACAAATTTCACTTTAGCTAATTTTTAGAAATATCCTACCTATATAATATTAAAGTACTCTTCATTAGCTATGTTTTGACATGTGATATGCCCTATTTGGATAATTCTATCAGAAGATATGACACTTTTTGTTTAGCAATGTCTTTTTATAGCAAGCTATCTATTCATTACAAAGTCTAATTCTTGAAGATCTAAAGGCTCCAATTTCTTTTGAAGATATCTCTGCTTGTACTTAGCTTTCATGGCTTCTCTCTCTTCTTTCCTATCTTTCTAGTATTTCTCTCTCCTCTTTTCTCTCTCTTTTGCTCTTGTTTCTCTCACCTCTCAACCCTCTCCTTGACAAGTTGTACCTAATTCAAAATAAGCTCTAAGAAACAACTTCTTGCTCTTATCTGACAATGTCATTGTAAATGATGACAAACCATTTCAAAGGGCACTCAAAGGCCCTCCAAATCCTTGTCCTATAGTGAAGTGGGCATTATCAATATCAAATATTATGGTGTAGGTTAGGGTTTGCTGCTAGCACCCAACCAACTCAATTCATTTGAGCATTTGGGACACCCATCAATTGGGGACTTGCCTGCATGGTTTAGGCCCTAGTATGCACTTGTCATGTAGGTTGAGACTCCTCTATTGATATTTCTATCCAAGGAACATCAAGCAACCATAACTACCTAGCTTAAGGTGAGTTGAGGATTCTTGACCCTAATTAATCCTACATTAAATGTTTGAAATCCACATGTCATATCAACATTTGGGGGTAATGAAGTTTCTAAAAGTGCTATCTTGCTATAGCAAGGTACAAAGCACATCAATGAAGTCCTATATTCTATGATCAAGTACATTAAACATCCTCCTCATCAAAGCTTGAGTGTATCATTTGGGAAGTGCCAAAGTATATCATCTTATGCTTAAGTGGTGTTAAACACCATTATCATAACCTTATTTCTTACACTCATTGGGCTCCATCTTGCAGCTAATCTTATTCATCACATTAATACAAAAAGAATAGGCTATAGAAAGACTCATTGGCACAATATATAGTCCTAGCTAAGGGATTATGCTAGATGAGATAAGCTAGTATGTAAGTAGACCAATAAGCATTGAGCATCTATCGCTTGGATTACTATATAACAAAAGCATGGAAAGAGTTAGGTGATTCAACGTGATATAGGCTTATTGAGAAGCTTGGGAAGACTTTCCTTAGGTGAATCAACCTCATATTTGGTGTGTACTTGTGTCTATTGTGCTCATACTACACTCTTCACAGTTCAATATCTTCATTAATTTTGCACTACCATGGCATTTGTGCACCACCATCCACCACAAGAGCACAATGATCCTCAAGCTCTTTGTCATTACAATTATTCCATTTATAAGGTGCACTTTGAAGGGCTAGAGATTGAAGGCTACATGTTGTACCAAAAAGGTTGATGCTACTGCATCAAGGATTAGGATCCATTGGGTGAAGATGTGCTAGCATCTATATAAGATGAAGAACACAGTGCTACAAATGATACTAAAGGGGATCATTTGATGATGGACAATATGGTGACATGGTTGTATTAGATCTAGCAAGCCATAAGTAATGATATCAATAGAAATGATTTGATCATTCATGTAGACTTTAAATTTTGAAGTCAGAATATGAAGACTCTATAAGTAATGTTCCAAATGAAAACAAATTCAATTTTCTCTTTTTAACACCTATTGAAGCTTAGAATTACTACAGGTACTTGGGAAGTAGGCTATTAAAACTAGCATGTTTTTGGAAGCTATAATGGACCACCAAACATTTTTAGGATTACTAGATAGGTATTTATTTTTTGAATCACATGTGATTGCTTGTAACTAATATTCTTGGATTATAATTACAAATAACATGCTAACCAATTTGAGTTACTACAAATACAAGACTATTGGTAGCACACAAACAAACTTGAGGTATGATAAATAAGGATTAACCAATAAATATCTCCTACTTGGAGGTGTTGAATGTTTAAATTTCTTACCACAAAGCACACAATAGATCAAATGGGGACTATAAACACTGTGTTCACTTGAACTAAAACACGCATCTAATAAATTGATTTTGAAGTTGTAATAGTTGCAATATGGGTGCAATCCATTCTAACAAGCATGGGTCATGCACTTTAACATTTTTAGTGTTATTCTTTTGATTTTGTCTACTTTAGATCCATTGGCCAACAATATTTATGATCAAAACATACAACTAATAAGCAATTTACTTTTGTGAATGACCTACCCTTTACATAAAAGGTATGGCTCTATGAATATTTCACTTGCTAACTAATGTTAAAATGAGTCTCTCTCTCTCTCTCTCTCTCTCTCTCTCTCTCTCTCTCTCTCTCTCTCTCTCTCTCTCTCTCTCTCTCTCTCTCTCTCTCTCTCTCTCTCTCTCTCTCTCTCTCTCTCTCTCTCTCATGGTCTGTAAGTATGACTCAAAGTGCAATAAGCTAGTTACTTTTTATAGCTACGCAATGGAGGAATATGAGAAGAACCATTGTGAACTTTTGAGGTCTCTTTCTTCTTTTTGGTTTTCTTCTTTCAATGGTCTCATTAGTATGTCAAACACTTTACAGTCTACCTTTGGTGTTAAACTCCTATCAATGAGGTTTTCATGAACTAGATACACATTTTCCATTTAGCTTATGAATAGCTTCAATAATAGTATTCCTTCTCTATGTGGAAGTATGGACCGAGACATTACCCTTTTATATGAATGACCCCGTTCTTCTTTAAATTCTTCTTCTTCTCCCCCCTCTCTCTCTCTCTCTCTCTCTCTCTCTCTCTCTCTCTCTCTCTCTCTCTCTCTCTCTCTCTCTCTCTCTCTCTCTCTCTCTCTCTCTCTCTCTCTCTCTCTCTCTCTCTCTCTCTCTCTCATGGTCTGTATGACTCAAAGTGCAATAAGCTAGTTAGTCTTTGTAGCCACGCATGGAGTAATATGAGAAGAACCGTTGTGATTTTTTTGTCTCTTTCTTCTTTTTTGTTTTTCTTCTTTCAATGGTCTCATTAGTATGTCAAACACTTTACAAACTACCTTTGGTGCTAATCTCCTATCAATGAGGTTTTCGTGAATTAGATACACATTTTCCATTTAGCTTATGAATAGCTTCAATAATAGTACCCCTGCTCTATGTGGAAGTATGGACCCACACATTACCCTTTTATATTTATGAATGACCCCATTCTTCTTCTTCTTCTTCTTCTCATCGTCCTCCTCCTCTCCCTCCTCCCTCCCTCCCTCCCTCACACACACACACACACACTCTCTCTCTCTCTCTCTCTCTTCATTATATGGAGAAAAAGTAGTGATAATTGATGTCTCAATCATGTAGCACAACTTTGTGTAGATCCCAAGTTGATAACATGAATAAGAGTACTAAAGTTGCAAACTATGAAAAATAGTAATATAGCTCCAAACGATGTGGCCTTTCTGATTGGATAATGAGAAGAGCCATGCCACGAGTTAAGCGGAAGTCACCAGTGCCCCCGACAATTGGGAACTCAAATGCAAATTGGTCTTCAAGGAGTTGGATTGCACCCATAAACGAAATGCTACCAGTGAAGGGAACCTGAGAAGGAGTTGAGGCTTTAGAACCACCATGAAATGACCCTCCTGGAGCAAACAGTTGAAGAAATTTGAGATTTAGTGTGAAGCAATATTCTAAATTTTAAGAAGCTTGAATTCAATCCTTAGTTTAAAAATTAGATCAAGTCATGATATGATTAACAAAAAATAATCAATTTTTTTAAAAAAATAAATGTTGTCTAAGTTGTAATGCAACTAGAAACCTATACAACCTATTTAGACTATGCAAATTGTTATTTCAAAAGACAATCAACAATAACAATATTTTATAAGAATATTCAATGGCTAACATAACAAGGGCAATGTGCCCAAAGTAAGCATGACCCTAAATACACTTATGCTTTACTTATTAAAAGAAGTTACGAGGCAAAGGGAGAGGCTAGAGAGACAAAAAGAAAGAGGAAGAGGAAGCGTTAGAGTTTTAAAAGAAGTATATTAGAAAACGGATGGCTCTTCAACAAACCCTAGGAAGGCCTTACCTATATGCTAGCCAAAAAAAATCCTTTCATTTAAACTATAATATGGTAACAATTATTCTCAAAAAACTTGTAGATCAATAATGGGGCTTTTTATAAAGGTTCATGGTAACCATGAAATATGTTTTGCTAGGTGTGAAATGTGAAACACATTCCACTAATGAAATGTCTCAGGAAGCAACATTTCACACATCCATTTCACTCAAAGGATAGAGAGCAATTTCTATTAAAAACCATTCGAATATATATGTTTTAATTGTGTGATTCTACAATCTCATATGGCATTTCACTTAGGACCCACCTAAGGGTGAAATGTTTTATGGTGAAATGCAACATTTCACAATGGTGAAACATTTTGTAGTTACCTTGTGGTACTGGGTTATATTAGGATAGTACTAGTTAGAAAATAGTTTGTATTTAAGCAACAAAATTGAAAACTTCAAGAACCAAAAGTGTGTTCTTGTCTACAAGTAGGCTACATTCACACTATCTTGTGTAATTTCAATGCTAAATATGGGCATGAAATGAATGCTCTTCAAAAATTTCAATTATTTTTTGGATTTAAAAATTCACTTGAAACTAGTGTCCAAGTCTATTGTAAAGTGATTATCAGGTTTTCTTGAAAAGCCTCTAAAATGTAAAAGGAAAGTTTTACATTGCAAGCAAAAAGTGATAAAAACGCAGATACATAGAACCTCATTCATAAACCCCTTCCATTTGTGAAGCAAAGGCTTTGATATTTGCTACTAAAAATGTCCTTCTTGAACATTGCTTGAAATTATTGAAATTTATTTATTTATTAATAACCTTCACTTTGGAAAGTGAAATAATATTTTTCAAACTTCAAAGTGACACGTGACACCAAATTGCAAAACTTTGATTCTACGCTCTAACTCTAGCCGATGCTAGTAGGAAATGGCATTTAGTATATTTATTTGTATAGCGCAAAATTCTAGAATCTCGGTTGGAAGTTTGTTATGCCCTTAAAAATACCGGCAAATTTTTTATTATTGTAGTTATAAAACTAACATATATGTTGATTTTTGAATGGGAAGTTTTCCTTTATTACTATGTGTTGATTTCTTGGATTATGTTATTTGTAAAAGGGACATTCTCAAATTGATTTTGAACGGGGAGTTTCCTTTAGTATTTTAAAGGGTTGAGAAAACATAAGGTTTTTTTAAAATTTGGTTAGTTACTGACTGAAGGGGAAGACCAGCGACAGGACGTAGATGTCGGTCTCGCCGTTGTAGGCGGGCGACTCGATGGCGGGCGGGACGACGGAGATGCGCAGGCCGCCCGCCACCGGCTCCCCCGGTGACCTCCCCATCGTCACGTTCAGCTCCGCCGGCGACTCCTCCCCATCGTCGAACCCGTGAACGTAACACGTCAGCCTTCTCTGCCCGCCCGCCGGCAGCGGCCTCGCCCCCCTCGCCGCCAGCTGCCGGTAATCGCAGCTCACCATAATTACTAGCATCATCATCATATTCATCATCCTCGTCATTCTTATCCAGTTCATTGTCAGCTGCTGCACTGTCATATCATGGGCTATGGCCGCCATCTTCTCCTTCTCCTTCTCCTCCTTCTTCTTCTTCTTCTTCTTCTTCTTTATGAATATTTCTGCTTCTGCATTGCTGTGTATGTATCGATTGATGGCTTCCTTTCCTATATACCCTTGACGTCGTCCATGTCTCCTCCATATAATATAGGCCGCCCCAGGGTCGCGTTACTGCGTTAGTATCCCGCAGCATTGTACGCCCCATCCGTTACGCACGTGTCGCCGCTAGCCCTCGGTCTTACAAAAATCGGAGAATATTTTCTCTGAAGCATCTCCATTTTCAAGCTCTCACCAAGTTGCATTCCCTTGCTTGTCGTGCAGTTCACCGATATAAAACTTTGCTAGTAGGTATTGCTTGTAAGGGCTATGCTACAGTAATGGCTCACTCGCTAGATGGATCAAGGCTATGCTTGAGGGGGAAATTACCCTTACTGAACGAACATTCTCTAGGTAATTTTTATCCTTTCATGAGGGATTATCAGCCATCAAACTTAGCAAAAAAGACACGAAAAGCCAGGACAATGCAATGGCATATTGCACAACGTTTATTGTTGTTAATCATGCTTCGTAAGAGTACAATAGGGATTTAAATATATAAATTATATCTTTATTACGAAATGCCAATCCTTTTTTGTGGTCAAGAGCCATGACAATATTGCTCCTCTATAAAAATAAGATAGCTTGCAACCGAATGAACAATAGAGCTTTATCACACTCTGACCTTTCTTGATGACCCTACCATGGAGGAGTAAAAGCTATGATCGATCCCATGATTATGTGCTATTGGGAGTATTAATATTATATTCACATATATAACCCTAAATTCTAGCTTCACCACAACTTGTAAAAATTGTACGGCACATCGCATAGAATTTGAGCAGCCTATAGCCCCCAAAATAAGGGTTCCCAATAACTCCCACACCTTGCAACTCGATACAATGTGCCTTGAGTTGCTACCAACATAACTATTCTATCTAACCCAAAGGTTAGATCTACAAAGGTTACCTTTTTGCCATCTGGTCACATAGACCTCATTTAACATATAAATGATAACCCCATTAATGTCCGAGCTCACACATGTCTTCTCCTCATAATGGGGGCCTTACAACTTAGAGCACCATATAGATCATTGGTGGTATCTTACGAGGGTGGCATACTAAGCATATCTACCCCCTGAATGTCCACTCATAGGTGTGGACATACCGTTCATATGTTGTAGTGAAAAAAGGAGTATATCCATCTAGATTACAATGTGCTTCAAGCTAAAAAGACCAAAATTTTCACTTGAACGCAATTTGATTGCTCATGGGTTTCACAAAACAATATTGAGACCTTTTGTAACAAATGACCTCAATAAGACTATCCAAGATCACTATGATCCTCAGTAAATGCATCTCTATCCTCAAATGGGCCTCATACAAATATTACAATAAATGGATCACCTCTATCCTCAAATGGGCCTCAAACAAATACAAGGAACTCTACTTTTAAGATTTGATTATATGTTAGATATTTGATTTATAGTCATGAGGCTAAGGAGTGATGGGACAATCCAATGGTGCAGAATGCAAGACCGCAACCAGCACCGCTGGCAACACCAATAAATCAAATTGCACATGAGATGGCACAACAATGTGGATTTAAAGGTTTTGAAAGGAAGGGTGAGGCCCCTAAGCAATGAGGCAATGACTAGCTGAGGCACTGGACTAATGCCCAGCAAAGGCAACAAGGGCCTTGCTACTACTATAGTAGATAGGGGCATATGTCACGACCTAATTGTGAGCTATTGGTATGCCATAGGGTTGAAAGGGGAATGTAGATCAGAGTAGAAATAAATGCAACCAATAGGACTACCCCGTGGTGGACAACAACCACTGGCACCTACAACAATGGTCTTAGATAGTCAAAATACCTAGACTAGAGGTCATGAAGGGCCAGGCAATATGCTAGCCTCTAGAGTAGAAAAACATGGAGGTTTTTCAAGAAGATGTGCCAAGTGAAGGTGTTTTAAACAACAATCAACATGGCTTTGTAGTCTATGATTGTTCAAATTGTATGATTGTGGAAGATTGTTCAAAAGAGACAACAATTTTAGCTATAACTAGAGCAAAAGCTAAGCACGAGATAGATTGGCAGGAGTAGGATAAAGCTAGGGAAGCATCCTCGAAAGAAATTAAAAATTTGCAGAAGAAAGAGTCCAAACAACTGAGCTTCACAAAATTGTTGTATGAAGTACAAGAGTGTTACTCCCAATAGGCTAAAAAATAGTAGCAATTGCCACTTAGAGGATTGCAAGATAGTGACCAGCAACAAAGTTTAAATCATCATGATTACTCTCAAGGTTCACATGAGTTGTTGTTAGCTTTAGCTAAATCATGTTTATAGTTCACCTTGGAATAGATCGTTGATCTAATTCCAAGATTTAAGGAGAAACTCTTTCAGAATATTATGTTGAATCAAGAAAAGGTATTGTAGTAGCATGTGGAGGAACATAATAATATTTTAGATCGTCAACTTGTGATCCCTACACAAGTAGAGGTGGTAGATTATAAAGTTCCTATCATTCAAGTTGAGTACTTGGGTATGAAATTTGATGATGTATTATGAGATGGTGGCTCGAGATTCGACATTATACCTAAAGAGTTGCATCTTACAGACAAATTAAATGGACTTATCCCAGCACCATTTCAAGTTAAGATGACTGATCAGAAGAGACTTCAACCTTTGGGGATCTTGAAGAATCAACTCATTCGAGTTATAGGGTTAAAGTTTAAGGTAAGATTTGTTGTTTTGCACATGGAAGGATTAGGGGATTCATATAACATGTTGTTGGGAAGGCCTTGGTTTAGATTATCGAAATCAAAGTAGGACTAGCTTAGGTATTTCACTATATGTATACCCTCTATATTACGTGTGTTCAAGGTCTATTTATAAATATCCTTATTTGTGAAATTTTCCTTAATAAAACATAACCCTTTTCTATTCAAATTGTAAGTAACCCCTTTATATGGGACCTTTCTATATGTAAAAATGTGAAAATGGTATTTTAGAAAATCCCTTAAGTTGAACCCATGTGATACATACACATATTTATGACTAACCTCCTCGGGAGGACTAGGGTGCAGATACATTCATTATTCCTCATGGTGGTAAAGAGGTCAAACTATCTACATCTAATCAAGTAGTATTGCAATCTCAATATTATCCAGTGGTTGCTCAAACAATAAATGTGGCACCCAAGGTTGAAGATGATGAAGAAAAACTCTTTTTAAGAGCTAATCGTACCATTATACCAGTGTTTGAGGTGGATGTGGAGAATATCCTATCTGAATACAATGTATTTACAATAATACCATTGTAGGAAGCATCTATGCTGCTCTAGGTAGAAGGTTTACCATTGCAGGTAGAAGGCTTACCGTTATAGGTAGCAGGCTCATTGATGTAGAAAAATAGGGACTTGATACATGAAAATGGTAACATGATGCAACAAACTACTAAAATGGATGGAGAAAATAGAAATTGTTCTAAGGGAAGTCAAGGACTTAATGCAGAGACTTGCAAAGAGCAGAAAAATGCTTCATTAGAGACAAAGGAGGCTCTTGATAGAGCTAGTCAACAAGCTATTATTGATGCTGAATCGAAGTATGAGCACACTATGAGTAAGTTAGGAAGAGTGTTGGAAGATGTTAATGAAGTGTATTTGGATGTTGGTTTAAATTCTAAACCAATTAATATGACTATTCTTATTGAGGAAGACTTTAAGAAGCAATTGCTTCTATTATGCAAAGAATTCCATGATATTTTTGCATGGGACTACATTGATATGAAGGGATTTGATCCAAGGGTGTGTTAGCACATGATCAATTTGAAGGATGCTAAACATATAATGCAAAAAAGATATCGTATGAATCCAATACAGTGAGTGAGAGAGAAGCTCCTGGAATGATATTTGCATTATAGAAGTTTAGCCATTATTTACTAGGAAATCAAGTTATTTTCCATGTGGATCATCAAGCTTTACTGTATCTTGTTAATAGACCATAGTTGATGGGAGGTAGCAAGGTGGATGCTTTTGTTGTAAGAATTTGATTATAAAATAGTGCATACACCGAAAAAGGATCCTGTTGTGGATGATTTTTTTAGTAGAATTGAATTAGCAGATTGTGAGCAAGGGGCAAATTATCAATTACCTGATGGAGAACTGTTTAATGTTCATGTATGCACCTTTAATTCATTTTGTGATCAAATGCTCAACTTTTTGCTTGATGGAGTAATGCTTGCAAACTTGTCTAAAGATCAGTGGTGTTAGCAGTGCAAAGTAAACATTTTAAAGTCATCATGGGAGCACTTTATAGGTGGGGAATTGATAATGTCTCGAGAAGGTGTGTTGCTATTGAAGAATAGCTTGTGGTACTCTATGAAGCACATGCGGGACTATCAAGAGGACACTTCTCGAGTGAAATCACAGGAAAGAAGATCCTTAAGGTAGGCTTATGGTGGACAACTGTACTCAAAGATGCTTATCGGTATGAAGGGAATGCGTAACATGTATGTAAAAAGGTCAACCTAAACTAAGAGGATGCAGGATCATCTAGTGTTGCCTCTAGAGCCATTTTAGAAGTGGGGCATTGATTCCATAGGCCCTATTAAGCCAGTAGCTAGTAAGAGAAAAAATCAATATATTTTGGTATGTACAAATTACTGTACTAAGTGGGTTGAGACCAAAGCCTTGCGGGATAACACAACAACAAGTGTTGCTTAATTTCTTTATTCTAACATAATGACCAGGTTTGGTTGCCCTATAGAGTTAGTAAGTGACTGTGGTAAGCATTTTTTGAATGAAACTATTTAGGAGCTAACTTCTAGGCATATGATTCTTCATAAGAAGTCAACATCCTATCATCCTTAGGGGATAATGGACAAGTAAAGAGTTCTAATAAGACTTTACTTTGAATTCTAAAGAAGATAGTAAGTGATAACCACAAAGATTGGGATACTAAATTAGATTCAGCATTGTGATATTTTAGAACTGCTTACAAAGTAATCACGGGACTTAATCCATTTAATTTGGTTTATAGCAGGGAAGTAGTTGTATCAATGGAGTTTTTAGTGCCCAACTTAAGAGTGGCAATAACTTATTGGTTACCTCATGATGAGGATTCAATGCACTATAGATGGGAAAAGTTAATGCAACTTGATGAGGACATGATAATTGCTCACTACTTATCAACAATAGTGAATTCAAGATGACGAGCTTGAATTAATAGGCATATCAAAAGGAAGATATTTAAGGAATAAGATCTTATTATGACCTATAATTCCAAACTTGGCAAACATCTTGGAAAACTTAAGTTGCGGTATACAGGTCCATATCAAATTGTTAAAGATGTTGGCCAAGTGACTTTTATTTTAGCAACACTACAGGGTGACATTATGAAACCAGCTATTAATGGTTTTAGGTTGCGGAGATTGATTCAACTTGATTATGAGGATCCAAAGAAAGAATTACAAGATGGGATACCGATTGCAGTCAATTAACTTCAAGTTTCCACAATGATTCTAAAGCAGCAACCTATGATTTTTTTATCCTTTTGATCATTTGTCAGTTTGCAAGAATTCATTCTCTTAAGGATATACCAAAATATTATTGGGATACAGTTGCAAATGTTTTCATTCTTCAAATTATTTTTGAAGATCAGCAACAAGTTGTGGTCTTGTTGTGGGAGGTGTAGGATATTATTCTTCTTGTTGCAGTTATGTTTCAAGAAATGTGGGAGTTTGTGTTCTTCGTGTATTTTCATCGAAGAAGCATTATTCATGGAAACAACCTTTATGATCAATATGTTGTTAAAGCTTTGCTACAACCCATGATGCCTTGGGTCAAGTGGTATTTTAAAGGTCTTGTAATGTTTAACCAAAAATGTATGGTTGATGGGACATGCAATGGACTTCAAGTAACTGAAAGGAGTTTTTTACTTAAAATGTATGAAGTGTTGCATTGGTAGTTGTATCAACTACAACAAAGGGGCAAAAAATTGTGTGTTATCCAAACTGGGAGTACCACTAGTAATTTTTGTAGAGAGAGCTCTCACTTTTTGAGGAGTGTTACTCATTGCTTTAATGGAAAGGGGAAAAGAAAATGGGTGATGGATAAAAAACACCCTCCTTCTCTATCACAAGTGTTCGTAGCCAGAAGTGCTCACAACATCTTCTTTCTCATCAAAGTTCTCACCTATCTATGCATGCTTGTCTTACTTCTTCATTACCAATCCAACCACGTGATGTAACTGAGACCATGGTGAATATGAGGAAACAAAAGGCTCAAAAACTCCCTGGCAAGAGAAGGCATTAGCATCACCATGATGTGCAAGCCTAAGAGGAGGAGTGGAGTGATAGTCTGGTTGAGTTGAATCCATCAAGAGCAAAGAATGCTACTCCAAAGCCTGCATCGACTGTTTCTAATGAAGAGGATGGTGAGGCATCTACACCCTTAGTTGATTTGGTTCTTTACATGGATACTTTGGGCCCTAATACTAGGGACTATGGCTCATGCAAATCGGTCTCTTGAAAATTGCTAAATTGCATTGGTCATCATCGACCAATAATTCTCATTCCAAACAGTAGTTGTCTATTCTCAAGGAGAACGATAAGATTGGGGTAAATTAGATATTACACCATCTTTTTTGGTTGAAGTTTTTGCTCTTGAACTTAATGATCATGTAAAACATTGGGAATGTATATGGAGGGAGTGATGCAAGAAGAATTTGGTAATGCTACGGGTGTTAGAAATCAATATGTACTTTGGCATATTGATCCTAAGCGAAGATACTTCATTAAGTGGTTTATGGAAAGATTTCTTCTTTTCATAAAGATTGATGCAATTACCAGAGATATATTTGGAATTTTATGGTATGCTTAAAACATGCCCATGCCCAATTGGCTTGGGACATTATATGACAAGTTTATGTAGGAAGCACATGTTCCTACTATTAGAAAACCATAGCAGAAGAGTCGCATTGGATCAATGCTTGGAGCATTGTATAAGCATTTGTAGGTGGTATGCCTTGACATAAAGCCTTTTCTAAATGATGGGCATCAAGGGGAGAAGGTTGCTACATGCAAGAAGAAGAAGATGGTCATCGACGATATTCTTATTGATGTTTATGATAAGGATATGGGTTCTCTTGATGAATTGGGTGATCATGACACTAATTGTTTGCTCCACTAAATATGGGACTTGGATTGAGTGAGTCATAGCAGGATGATGCTTTTGGTTCTTCTACATCTTTGTATTTTTCATAGTAGCTCAATGATGATGTTAAGATGATGATGTAGTCATCACATGTATGCAAAAGAAAGTTAGGTTTTCTAAAGCCAAGGTGGTGACTATGCATAATACACATGATTTGATGCAACAATAGAATGTTAGGCATGTAGAAGGGAAAACATCATTAGTAGCTTATGTGCCTAGTAATCTTAGAGAAGCATGTTCTATCATGGCAAGAATTCATAAGTTCATGATGGATATGTATTTAGATGGATTGGTTAAAGTTGAATGGTTCAATCATTTCAGGAATAGTTGGCTTGTGAAAAGTCTAAAAGAGACACTATGCATGTTGACATGGATAAAATGAAACACTTACATGAGAATGAAGTAGATGCTTTGAGAAGGAAAATTTATGAATATGAACATATGCTTCATAATTGTAAGATATATTCATTGGCTTTAAAGGAATGGATAGCCAATATGTAGAATTGGTTTTAAAATGAGATAGATATGGTGGCAGAAGAAATTGCCAAACTCAAGACAGAGAGAATTCTCTTGGATACTAGAATGCAACCTTTGCAACCTTTGTTGAAGGTTGAGAAGTAGCTTTTGCAGGATATGGAAGTGGACCTAGATGGTTTGGTTTTTATGGAGAAAGATCTCACTACCATGAAGAATTCCTTGAATAAGTTTATGTGTGATCAATGGATCTTATTGCAGGGAGGATGGCCCAAGTAATTCTCTCTTGGTTCAATAGGGTTTTATTTCTAAAAATTTGTAAGCATTAGTGCATGAGAAGGATTCTCTCAAAGAAAATTTGGAAAATTTGTAGGCTGAGTATGATAAGTTACTTATTATGCTTTCGGGTTTGTAGGGTTTGAAGCCTCAAAACAAAGCTAAAAATCAATTGTTTGAAGTTGATGCCATAAGATCTAATATTAGTGAAGTTTTGCAGGATATCATCAACAAGTTAAGATAAGAGAACTTTAGAAAAAATTCAGCAAATGGAAGTTGTACCTTTCACATCACATAATCATAATGTGTAGGAACAATCTCATGTGATGTCTACTAGTGAGTTTCATGATACTCATGAGCAACCTAGCTCATGATATGTTTTGGTAGCCCGCTCAGATTTTGTACCTCCATCATAGTATGACATGTATACCTTTATTTTGTGTTGACTATCTCTTGAGTGGATTATGCAACTATAATAGAGGGTTATAAGTATCCTACTAGAGAGGCTCTACTTATCATTTCTCTTTTTGGCTTACTTCATGGTGCAAGGCTATGAGTAAGGCATACTTTTTCTCATTTGATATGTCAATTTTGGATCATGCATTTGACACTATGATATGACATGTAAGGGTTCAGGTCATGGCTATACCAGTCATCCACCGATCTATGCCAAGTGTTAGCCGTTGGCCTGACACACTATGTTTGCCCTTAGCATGGTTTGGAACTTTAGTCATAGTAGTTCTATGTGTAAATTAGTCTTAAAATGCCTCATGAAGTTGTATGGCTCATGAAATGCAGTTTGTAGGTAGTTGAAAAACATGATCTAAAGAGGTATTGTGTGTCTTTCTCATGTATGGATCATCTTTCTAGATCACGACTAGTTGTATGCTAGAGTTTCTTACTTAGCAATACAATATGACAGTGGGCGCCATGATTCATATCTCTATTTTTATCTTATTTCTAGTATATACTCTGATTTCTATCTCTGATATGCCATTCTAAGTGTTGTAGAGTGTAGTTCTATGTTCCTATGTCATTATTTTTGAGTTTCTTACTAGTTGCTTGATGAGGCATTAAGTATTTTCTACACTGCATGATGCAGTTTACTCTATTCCTGTATGAGGTAGTTCAGTCATTTGGCATAGGTTTGGGGCTAAAACACATTCTATGTGCCTCCTAAATAATAGAGTGAAGTGATTTCTATAATTTTGTGCCCTTTGCTTACTCACGTGTGGAAAGACTACTTTCAAGGACTACCCTTCAACAAGAACAATTTTCTTTTCTTCTCCTTATATTGTAAATTTCAAGGAAGATTGGATTTGTGCACATTCTCAAAATATAGATGTACTTTTACTTTTTAAAAATTTTAATCCCGAATTCTATATGTATTTGTCTTTAAGGTAACGTCATTGTGAAAAATTAAACTATACATTTCTTGGAATTAATTATATAATTTAAAGTAGTTTATTAAATTTCCAATTATTATATGTGCTTCAATTTGTTGAAGCGAAAATGGTTCTAAACATATATCCCCATAATAATCTTTGTAGAACATTTTTTGGCCTTATATGATGCATACACACACCCTACTTGATTTGATGCTATATATTCACATATAAACACATACAAGCTAGTTGACCTTGCTTTTTAGCTATACACTTTATATGCATATGTGAATACTAGACACACATGTGTGTGTCTGTGCATAGACACATACACATTCATATGATAGTTTTCATATTGTCCTTTTGAGTTTTGCATGGCGCACATGCACTACAACAAAATCAAAGTAGAGACACAGAGGCATGACATGCATTAGTGGGCATGCTTATCTTTCCTTGTAAACTCACATATAACGATGCATGATACTTATTTTTACAAATGCCATTATAAATGCTACTTTAAATGCATTTTTAAAAACATACTTTTTCGAGTCAATAGATGCTTGCTTATACACGCTCTCAATTTTAAAATTGCACACATGCTATTTTTAGCATTTCCTCTGAGCAAAAAGATAGAAATTAAATAAAATACTCACACAAACACAAACAGACACATAGAGAAAGAGAAAGAGGGAGAGGGAGAGAAAGAGAGAAAGAGAGGAGCTTAGGGTAAAGGGGCCAATAGAGTGTTTTTTTTTTCTTACAATTCATGGGGTATTTGACATTTGGTGAGTGTTTGATTAAACATGTTATAGGATTGTTTAACTCACAGTTTGATGGACTTTTAATGCTCTAAGTATAGCTAGTATTTTTTAGTTTTCTTGACATGTTTTTAATCAAGATTATTAATTGTCTTCTTTTAACTTTTTGTTTGATTTTTTATGTGTATAGGGTGTAGCATTTTTCTTATTTATTTCTTAAAGAAAAGCCCAAATGGTGTCATCATCAAATAATCAAAGGTACATCTATCTATATTTAGTTTGATGTTTGGTATAGTTTTTTCTATCTCATGGTTTATTAAAATAACAATCAAGTGGATGAGGGTATCCAAGCGATTGATTGGCATTGTACGATAGTTTGGGGACAAATGTGAGGATATGTGGAGTTAAATGTGTGTGGTGTTAAATGTGTGTAGACCAGGATGGCCACGCATCTAATCCCTAAGCTATATATTATGCTCATTTTAGAGGTCATGGTGGTTAAGCTACCAAGAGTCTATTGTTGTGATGTAAATGATATAGTCACCAATGTATTTGGGAAAATCCAAGACATTGAAATTGGGATTGGTAGTGATTAGGTTGTGCTATGTGTATATGTATGCCTATGGTTATGCATACATATATCCATGCATATAGGTTACACATACGCACATGTGTGCTTGTGCATATCCTCTGTGTGTGTGTGTGTGTGTGTGTGTGTGTGTGTGTGTGTGTGTGTGTGTGTGTGTGTGTGTGTGTGTGTGTGTGTGTGTGTGTGTGTGTGTGTGTGTGTGTGTGTGTGTGTGTGTGTGTGTGTGTGTGTGTGTGTGTGTGTGTGTGTGTGTGTGTGTGTGTGTGTGTGTGTGTGTGTGTGCGCGCGCGCGCGTGCGCGCGTGCATGTGCATGTGTGCGTGCATGCGTGTGTGCATGCTATGTGTGTGTGCATGCATGCATGAATGCATGCATGTGTGTGTGTGTGTGTGTGTGTGTGTGTGCGCGCGCGCGCGCGAGTGCACGTGCATGCGTGCATGCGTGCGTGCGTGTGTGTATGTGTGCGCTCACTTGTTCAACTCCATAACTCAAATTTAGCCTAGTACTAGACATTTAGATTTAATTTCTGGTATCATTCCATTCTTATATTAGAGTCCTCAAAAAGCATTAGTTAGCCCTTAGCTTCACATTTTTCTTTAATGGGGCTTTAATGGAACTAAAGTTGGCTAATAAGATGCCATTTCATACTTTGCCAACATATCCAAGCCATATTCCATCAATTAGACTCAGCACTTCAATGCTAAGAATAGGATACAACTCACCCAACTCCTTTATATCAAAGCTTTGTCCCAAATAGATTTGTATGCCATATATGTCATGTTCACTATGACTTGTGATGATCAAGTCAATAACATAGATGATAATAACAAGTACCCACTTTGAACTTTCTTCACATGCAAGAGATAATTTGCATGTGAAAGTATGAAATCACAATCTAATAGAATAATCATCAATCTTGTTATACCATGCTCTTGATGCCTTTCTAAGCAATATAATGACATGCAAACTTAACTAGAATGAATAATAACCATGTGATATTCATCATAAACTTCCTTCTCTAAGGCACCATATAAAAAGACATTCTTTATACCCTTTTGATGTAAAGACCATGCTTTCTTGCAGCTATGGCAATCACACATTTAATTATTGCCATCTTAGTAACACAATTGGATGTCTCTTCTTGTTATGAACCACACACATTTATGCATAGCACCGAACCTTGCTTTATATTAATTAATAGACCCATCTAAGTTGTGTTTTACCTTGTAACTTTACTTTCATCCAAACATTTCTTGCCCTCTAGCAAAGATACCAAACCATAGCCATTTCTTCACCCATAGCTACCTCCCAAGTTTGATTCTAACTACCTCCACAAAAAGAAAGGGTTTCATATTTTTCATCACTTTTACAATAAATACATAATGATGAGGTGCATAACCATCAAAAGCAAATTGATAAACTAGATATCTAGCTCAAGTAGACATGCACACTTGAGTATCTTAGCATGTCCTTGTGCTTTTTACACTCTATGGGCTTTTATAGTGAGAATTCCAAACTCTCCATCAAAGCTTTTTGGCCCACCAAAATTGTCATATAACTTGAATGTCCTAACAAAACATCATGTTGAAGGAGTTTTACATCTGCATTATCTTTTCCTTTCCCTATATCATTTGAACTCATGGAACTTTTAGTCCTTATAGGACTATCTTTAGTACAATATATATGGCCAATAAAAATGCCTATAGTGATGCAATGGTTGGGATAAAAGATTCCCTTGTCACTATTACCATCACTATATAGTGATGCTAATAGCAACACTTTTACCAATGCTAAGAGCTATGATTCTAGGAAAATATACTAATGCCATTATCAATAGTTGTAGGAGAAATTTGGAGCTTTGCCACCCTGCTAGCCACATTGAGTTGGCAATTAAACCTTCCCAATATTTAAATATTTAGAGATTACAGCATTTAAAATGTTGCAAATAGCTAAATAAATTCAAATATAGATTAATGGAAATTTGTAGATGTGTACATATCCACTATCAGTCTTGCAAAAAAATCATGTACAATGATGGTGTGGATAATGGGTAAGAACTACCATGAGCTTCATTTTCATGCCATTTTAGGGGACCGAAATGGGACTATGCCCTATGGGCAGAGAGGTTGAGCAACGCATCCCTCTCGTTTCCCATTCTCTTTGAACCAAGTGCGGCATGGATCTGCTTGGGATTGGGTATCTCTGCGTAAAGTAGGATATCCAAAACCCGACACTAGAATGCTAACAGGAGACCTTAACAACTAGGAACTCAAATTTCAGGTCGATCCTAGTGGGTTTGGTCGTGAACGTTTCGTTGCGAGGCGGATTTGGGAAACCCTAGGTAACAAAACTCGTAACATTCCCTGGGAGTGCCGGGCAGTGATGCTTAGATTTATTTCTCAATAGACCGCTAAAAGAGTGCCTGGAAAACCGAGGACGTGTAGCACAGTTGGTATCAGAGTGAAATTTTGTAATGATACGTGAATTGATTAATGTATGGTTTGTAGACATATCCTAAACAAAATAATCTAAGCAGTATGGCTTGATTGTTAGGCACCTTCTGCACCCATGAATGTTGGCATGCAAGAGAAGAAATTCCTTCTCAAGCAAATTAAGGCACCCGAGTTTGAAGGAGAAGGGATAGACATCTCAGCAAAGGCAGAGATATGGATTGAGTCGATAGATGACTATTTCTTTGCTTCGAGAACTGCCTCTACCAACCAAGCAATGATAGCCAAACTTAAGCTAGTTGGCCAGGCTCTATTATGGTGGAAGCAATGGTGCAAAGATGAAGGTGTTTTTGAAGCCGCTGTTACTTGGGTTCAGCTGAAAGATGTTGTACGCGGACGATACCTTCCCCTAACCTAGCAGACTTTGAAGACGAATGAATTCTTCAAGCTAAAGCAACTAGAATTAACTTTGGAAGCTTACTACTCAAAGTTTGTAACCCTATTAAAATACGCACCACCTATGGATATTGCGTAGCAAGTATCCAAGTTTTGCCATGGCCTAAACACTCCTCTGAACCACCGTCTTTAAGCAATGCATCCAACAGACTTGCAAGATGCATTACTTCGAGCGAATCCAATCGTCCAAGAATTTAAATCAGAAAATTGTAGTAAAGATGACTCTCGAGATCTAGGTAAGAGATGCCACACATGTGGAGAGATAGGGCACATCTGTAGGAGATGTCCCTACCGCCAATGTTTCCATTGCAATGAGCCAGGACATGTCCAAGAAAACTGCCCTAACTTAAGTCTAGAAGATATGGAGCGTCCAAGAAAACGAAGCTACACAAGTGCAGTCTTCGGATATATAGAGGAATCAAATGAAGAAGAAGACTTAGAACCTACTACACCACTTCAGGATTATTAGAAATCCTAGAAATTTTGTTGACATGAAATACAACTTGTATTGGAATAAACTTTACTCTTGTAACTACAGTTAACTTGAGTATTATGAGTTGCATCTATTTTGAGCCTAGAACTTGCAAATGATTAGAGATACTCTGGCAAGGAATGATAGTTATAATGTGCAATGAATTTCTCTTAAGTCATTTCTTCTCAACTAATATAGATTGGGTCTTACCAGAATGTCGAAGCTTGGAAGTATTCTCTAGTATTACAAGCAAAGCCAAATTTCCATGGATCTCAGTTCCGAACTAAGGACAGGACGATTTGGAAATGTAGTTTCCCAGATAAAGGACCACTCCAATCTGCTAAAAGAATCCTAGGATACTTTGGTCTAAAGAAGAAAATCCTGCCAAGGATAACCAAGAACCTTGTGACCGCAAGTGATAAATCTCTGCATTGTTTCTATTGCAGGGAGTTAGGTCATTTCAAAAGGGAATGTCCAAAGCACCCTAAACACCGATGCTCTGAGTGCCACAACATTGGACATAACTATATCAATTGTCCTAATGGAACTCGAAGAGAACTTGAGCTTACAAGAAATAAGCTATACAAGCTCTAGTGATCTAGAATATACCAAGTGCTTAGGAAAAACCTAGAAGGTATCCATGAGATGTAACTACAATAAATTTTCTATTATAACCAAAAGACTCGGATATATCAAATACCATAGGTTGTTGTTTCAAAAGACCGTATGTCTGTGAGAGATCAGAGTAGCGCAGCGAAAGCATGGTGGACCCATAACCCACAGGTTCCAAAATGATACCCCTCGTTCTCTCAAGATGAGGACATCTCGATTTCTCTAAGGGGAGGAGGATGTAATATCTCCGCACAATAAAAGTTAGTTGGTTGGTTCGAAAGTTAGCTAGTCAATTAATAAGTTAGTAAGATTACTAACTAAAGACTAACTAAGGTAAGAACTAACTAACATTAATTATTAATACTTTTTATTTAATTTAAAATATTTTATTTAGAAAAAATCAAGAGTCGTAAATTTGATATTTTTCTCGGATTGGCAAGGACCGTAGCCACCCTTCACGTAAATTGCAACATGAACGAGACTTATGAGTTATATTAATCACTAGGTTAATGTGTATAGTTTGGATGGTCCAAAAATATTAGATTTTGGGCAAAACTAGTATATTTTAGATACTTTAGATATTATCCTTAAAAAAAATATGGAGATTTTTAGAACTGGATGTCATTTAAAAGAAAAGACAAGTGATATTTTAGTTAGTTTGGAGATTTTATAAAAAGAAAAAAATAAAGAGAGGATTTGTGAAATCGTGCGCGCCGTGATTGCAGTCTACAGGCAGTGGACATCATTTTGAACAGGGAAAAGAAGAAGGAGTGAATTAAGAGCTTTCTAAGCAAGTGTCTTGGAGTTTTACCCCCCTTTCAGAGCCAATGGAACCATCAGATTTATGATCCGAGCATCAGATCATTGATCTTTCCAAGATCCCCCTCCACAAAGAACTCCACTTCTCAACCACAAGCCCTCTTCTCTAATTCACTATAAATATGAGGCATGCGAGAGGCATATAGAAGCATAAGGAGACCTCGAGAGGCTGCGAGAGAGAGGTAGAGAGAAGGATATCCCTCCAAGAGATTGTGAGGAAGAGCTTGAAAGAGATCTTGAGGGAGAGAGAGAGAGAAGGGTCACCCTGAGAGGCTGCAAGAAAGAGAATTCCCTCTATCTCGATCCTCGACTTAACCATCTTCTCTTACGCTCTCCCATCTTGAATCTATTATACCTTCTTAATCTCTTGATTCTATTTGCGGACGATGGCCTCCAAGAGAAGAATATCGCATGCGGATGACAATCCCGCAACCAACAACAAGGCTTTAGGCAAAGGCATCACTGTCAATCTAACTGTGGTTCCGGTCGTAAGTAATGTATTTTCAAATTGATAGATGCTTGCTTTGATTCTTGTATGAGATACGTTAGGCCCCATATCACGATGCACGAGTATAGGTCATGGGAAAGGATAAATTTCATCTCACCTACTCGAAAGAGGGAGTTTGTGAAGTGCATATATCAAGGGAAGTTAATTGCACCTAGTTACATATGACTTATTTGCTAGTAGAGCAATTACAAGGAAGAATTAGTCAAGCGTTATGAATGGCATAGTCATCAAAAGAACGACATTAAGAGATTGTGCATACAAGTGCTAGATTAATGTATAGTCAAGGGTTACAAATAGCATAATTACTAAAAGAATACGACATTGAGAATCATGAATAGAAAGTACTAGTTTTAAAGTTTAGATACTTCAAAAGTACTTAGCCTAAGAGCCTAGGAGTCTAATTACTTGAGATCATCTCGCACTTATCTTATTAAGTATTCACACGTTATGCCTATAACATGTTTGATATATGAGGATAAATTTCTAGTTGCCTCATGACTTGACTAAGAGCTAGTACAAGAAATTAATCATAAGGGTTAAAACTAAGATGTCTTGAGATCCGTCGGATAACGATGACTTTGCCAATCCAAATCCAGGGTTGGGTTATCAAGCAAGGTAAGTGACTTGTAGAACTTACATCATTAGTGTTTGAACCCTTAACATATGCCCTAGCCAAAGGAAGGAAGTGTTAAGATCATGTTTGCATAGTATTGCTCTTAGAACCCAAGGGGAAGAGCAAATATACAATGGAAATGTTATATCATCTATTCTTGCATTGGTAGGAAATAATGCAATTGGTTTTTTTGATTGATCGAACAACATCCTAAATGCTTTTATATTCAACTGGTTGTTAGTTGTTGTTTGGATGATTATTCCAAGTGCTTGTGATTTATGGTAAATGCATGGCAAGGGTCTGTGATGACAAGTCGCCATGGGAATAAATGAATGTTTTCTTGGAAAATGATATTAGGCTGAATGCCTTATTTGTTCTTGATTCTTAAAGGATTTAATTAAGGAAGGATATATTGTACGGGTGGATCACCTCCATGATCGCATCGCGTATTAACCCGAGAGGGCACTGCTCGATTCATGGGCCGAAGGTCGAGTGGTGAAAAGGCCAACCACGGGAATGATGTTTTGCTCCTAGACAGCTTGCGGGTCAGTTGGAGCTCTGGACACCCCTTGCTAGGTCTAGAATGGAGTTGAAGTCCTCCATGGCCCCCAACATCTGGGCATGTTGGGAGATCTTATTCTAGATAAAGGATTGAGTTTGTGGTGCCATGTGAATTGGACCAGTTACTTCTGCAGGGCAGAAGGGATACTTCTGTTGGACAGAAGCGATACATAATTTCTCATGTATGGGTGGGAGACAAAGATTAACTTGAAGATAAGTTAAGGAACTTGTTTAAACTTGTTTGTCAATAGACTGCTTTGCTCTGTTTTTGTGTCTGTGCTATAAGTTATGCGAACGAACCCTGTTCCCTATAAGGCTTAATTAATGAAGCTGATTTTAAGTGTCACACATAAATGTGGTAGGACCTAATTAGAAAACTAAAGCTATTAAGGGAAGCAGGTGGGCGAAACCCCCGACAGGTCCGTCCTACGGCAGGGTAGTCCCAGAGAACTGGGAGGCTTCTCACAAGGTTTATTGTCTTCGACCTTAGAAATTGTTAGGATAGAACCTCGATTCATGCTGTTTTAGGGGATCAGAATGGGACTATGCCCTATGGGCAGAGAGGTTGAGCAACGCATCCCTCTCGTTTCCCATTCTCTTTGAACCAAGTGCGGCAAGGATCTGCTTGGGATTGGGTATCTCTGCGTAAAGTAGGATATCCAAAACCCGACGCTAGAATGCTAATAGGAGACCTTGACAACTAGGAACCCGAATTTCAGGTCAATCCTAGTGAGTTCGGTCGTGAACGTTCCGTTGTGAGGTGGATTTGGGAAACCCTAGGTGACAAAACTCGGAGCATTCCCTGGGAGTACCAGGCAACGATGCTTAGATTTGTTTCTCGATAGACCGCTAAAAGAGTGCCTGGAAAACCGAGGATGTGTAGCACAGTTTGACTAACTTATTAATTGACTAGCTAACTTTCGAACCAACCAACTAACTTTTATTGTGCGGAGATATTACACAGCATGAATCCGCTTTGACTCTGTTGTTCCTACGCAAAGTGGTTCATCTGGAGCTCGACGCTAGCTACTTTTTAGAGACCTTGCTGAAAGGAAAGGAACCTTGACTTCAGGTCGATCCTAAGTGGAAAGGTCAAACACTTCTGCTCGGGTCAGACTCGGGAAGTCCTAGATCGCAAGCCATGTGACATTCCTTGCAAGTGCGAGGCGGAGGTTTTTAGACCCTCTTCCCGATGGGCTGTTAAGACATGTCCCACAAGCGGACGAGCGGACACGTTACAGTTGGTATTAGAGCGAACCAACGAGATCCAAAGATTACAAGGGAACTTAATAGAGGAAAATAAAGGGATTAGTCAAGGGAAGGTGAGTAGAATAGAGTAGTGTTTTCTATTGAAAAAAATTCTTTACTCACTTATGGATGCTAGGTTGCAGAGTCACGAAGCATGGAGCAAGTTCTTGATGTTCCTGGTAATGTTCATGACTGCAATGTGTGCTTCGAATTATCGTCAAAGGCTAGGCATGATGAATATTCTGGACCGCATCTATAATCCTTTGCCATTGTATGCGGAATGGAGATGGACGGGAGACTCAGGAATATACTACATAGCATCCCATCGACTTGTGTACCTTCAAACCAACTTGAAGAGAATCAAGTGGATGGAGGATTTAAAGATCGTGAAGTTGTTCATCTTTGTCGAAGCTCATGTAAATGCAACTTTGCACATTAACGGTCGACAAGTCAAGCAGAACAAGTATGTCTATGAAGAAGTGACCCGGGTGACCTTTGCTAACCGAATCAAAGTGTTAGGGCACTATGAGAAGAACAGGTATCAAAGGAAGGGATACCCCAGGCTTCCTATGACTTACCGTTTCCTGAAAATCCATGACCCCACTCCATATTACTATTCCGTCCCTGTAGCCAATTGTAACACCTTCCTATTTTCCCCAAACTGATGTATCAATCAGCTTGTCCTACTTATCCAAAATAAATGTACTCAAAGGGTTATGCCCTCATGAATAAACAAGAATTTTTACAATATTCTATCATGATCGTAAATGTTAGCTAAGGTGTTAAGTGATTAAACCACTTGGCTAAAAGCTGTGCTAGTCGTATTAACTAATATGGGGAACGTTTGATAAGATGTTAACATAAAGAATCTTATTGTCTAGACGCAACCCCAAGCGTAGGTTCCAAGTTCGACTCCTGCACTAAGTCCAGCTATGGTTCTATGTCTAAGGCTCAAACCAAGAGAGCACAGGGTCAGAATTAGGGCCAGAGAAAGAAAGCTAGGGCCAACGCTGTCAACAACTTTGTCCCAATGCAAAGCAATGATCGCAACCCACGTTGCTTCCATTGCAACAAGCCCGGACACTTCAAGAGGGAGTGCCCCAATCTTAGCAGAGCACATCGCCAAGGGCAATTCCAAGGTCAAAATAGAGCTGCTCATGGCCAAGGAACCGCCATCATGGCCAGAGGGAGAACCTCCAGTGTTTCCAACAAGGAGCTAGACGATGAAGAAGATCCATCCATGGATGCTGACATTGAGAGGGCAACGGTTCATGCCGCTCTTCACAAGAAGGGTCCGAATCGCCAATTCTCGGTGATTCAAACTCCATCAGATTATCGAGGAAAAAGCTTCAAGACCCTAATTGACTGTGGCAATACACATTCCTTCATTTCACCAATCTATACAAAAAGATTAGGGATAGCCACAATAGATGCACCTACTTTACTTGTGGAATTAGCAAATGGTCATGAAGTCACTTGTACTAGGCAAACTGCTAAAGTAAAATTCCTACTGGGTGGGAAGCCAACTTTTGTGAGATTCAGGGTAATGAATCTAGGTATCCACGAATGTTTACTCAGAATGGATTGGCTAATACCCAATGATGCCCACATCCACTGTGGGAAGGGCCAAGTCTCCTTCCGATATTCTGAAGGGAAACTAGTCACGACTCAAGGTGAGGCTGGTAAGCCAAAAATACAGTTGGCAAAAGCAACATAGATAATAAAAGGTGTTCAAAAGGGTCTACCTGTCTACCTGATTAAACTGAATAAGCTAGTTGAGAATCAAGAATCTGGGGAAGAACCTTCATGGTTAAAGGAATACGCAGACATATTTCCTGAAGATCTAATAGAAGTTCTTCCTCAAAGGGAAGTCGACCACGAAATCAAACTTGTGCTAGGAGCTGCACCAGCACAAAGAGGCCGTATAAGATGTCAATTTCAGAAGCTATTGAACTGAAAGAGAAACTCAAGCAACTGCTAGACCAAGGCTACATCCGTCCTAGCAGTTCACCATGGGGAGCTCCAGTGCTGTTCCAAAAGAAGAAAGATGGAACGCTCCGTCTATGCATTGACTACAAAGGGTTGAATCGATCAAGAATCAAAAATAAATACCCCATTCCAAGAATAGATGAATTACTTGACCGTCTTCAAGGAATGAAGATCTTCTCTAAGATAGATCTCAGATCCGGATATTATCAGATAAGGATCAAAGAAGAAGATATCCTGAAGACTGCATTTAGTTCAAGGTATGGACACTTCGAATTCCTAGTGATGTCATTCGGGCTAACGAATGCTCCTGCTACCTTCAACAGGTTAATGCAGGATATCTTTAGGCCCTATCTTGATGACTTTGTACGCGTCTTCTTTGACAATACCCTAGTCTACTCACAACAGAAAAAGGATCATGAACCCCAGCTTCACATTGTTCTTGAAACAATGAGAGAACACAAGCTTTATGCCAAGAAGAAGAAGTGCGCATTTTTCAAGCGATAGATTGAATATATGGGATTCATTGTATCAGTGGAAGGAATTTCAGTAGATCCAACTAAGGTCAAAGATGTTTTGGAATGGCCAACACCAACTTTTGTCAAAGAAATACGTAGTTTTCTTGGGTTGACAGGATGGTATAGGATTTTCATCAAAGATTATGCTTTGATTGCAGCACCTCTGTGACTGATCTACTAAAGAAGCAAGTAGCAATTATATGGTCACCTGCCAAACAGACCAGCTTTGACAAACTAAAGCAAAGCTTAGTATCAACACCCATCCTGAAACTTCTTGATCTTAGTAAGCAGTTTGAAGTGGTAACTGATGCTAGTGCACTTACTTTAGGATGTGTACTTATGCAAGAAGGTCATCCAATAGAATATTCTTCAAGAAAATTGAAGAGCCATGAAAGGAATTATGCTACCCATGACTTGGAGCTGTTGGCTGTCATCCATGCTCTCAAACTTTGGAGACATTACTTGCTAGGTAACAAAATTTCCTTAGTAACGGACCATAAGAGTCTTAAATGGATTTTCACTCAGAATGAGCTCAATATGAGGCAACGTCGATGGATCGAAGTGCTAGAAGAATATGATTTTGAAATCAAATATAGGCTAGGAAAAGAGAATGTAGTTGTCGATGCACTCAATCTCGCAAGGCATTTCTAAATTCTCTTATTTTGCAAGATCCATCAACAGCAAGGTCTCTAGCCACAAAGGTATCAATGCCAAACAACATGATTCTTGAGCTAGCAAAAGAAGGGGCATATCATAACCCAATCTATCAGAAAATGCTAAGGAAGATCCCCATCAAGGATCAAGTCCCAAAGCTAAAAACGAAGTATCAAGAATTCTCTATCTGTAATGGGCTTGTCTACTTTAGGACAAGATTATGTATCACTGCAAGCCAAACTCTCAAGCAGAAGATACTTTGGGAAGCCCATGACTCCCCTTTCTCAAGACATCTTGGCTATGCCAAGACCCTTAATGGAGTCAGAAGGAGCTATTATTGGGAAAGGCTCAAGGGTGACGTACTCAAATATGTCATGGAATGTTTGTCTTGTCAACACATTAAGACAGAACATGTTAAAATGCCTGGGAATTTGCAACCACTTGACATCCCACAAATGAAATGGGAGTTCATTAGTATGGACTTCATTGTTGGCCTACCCCAAGTTTAGGGAGGATACAACTCTATTATGGTTATAGTAGATATGCTCACCAAGGTCGTACATCTCATCCCTGTCAAGATGAACTATAAAGCTTCAGACATTGTAAGATTATTCATCAAGGAAATATTCAAACTTCATGGGTTACCCAAAAGGATCATCAGTGATCGTGAGTCTCTTTTCACATCACACTTCTAGAGGGCTATCTTTGAGGCTATTGGAACTCAACTTTGTTTCAGTACAGCTTACCATCCCCAAACTGATGGTAAAATAGAACGAGTCAATCAAGTCATTGAAGATATACTTAGGGCATATTGCTGTCGCGAACCCAAAAAGTGGATTCAATATTTGCCACTGGTTGAGTTTGCCTACAATGCCTCTTACCAACAGAGTATTCAAATGACCCCTTTTCAAGCATTGTATGGGCATGATTTTTGTACCCCTTTGAACTTCTCATATCCAACTTTGAGGGTAGAAGCCTCAAGGCAGATGCTGGAAGACATGGATGATCAAATCAAATCAATAAGACAATACATTCAAGCTGCCAAGGATAGACAGAAGGCTTACGCTGACTTGAAACGGCAAGACAGATCCTTCGTCGAAGGTGATATAGTCTTCATCCGCATATGCCCTAAAAAGAGTTCACTGTCCTTGGGGGAGTACAAGAAGCTAAGTCCAAGGTATTGTGGACCTTATAAGATCACCAAGTGCCTAGGGCCTAATGCTTATAGACTACAGCTGCTCGCAACCCTAAAGATTCATAATGTATTCCATGTTAGCCTATTGAAAAAGTATCTGCCTAATCCGAATCATGTACTTGATGACCAGCAAATTGTAATACCTAGCAAGGGAGTCATTGAGCTATGGCATGATAGAGTCCTAGATGTCAAGGAGAGACATTTGAGGTCAAGGACCTTGAGAGAATACCTCATCCACTGGAAAGATTATCCTGAAGAGGATGCCACCTGGATGGTTGAAAATACTCTCAATCAACAATACCCCCAGGTCTTCTCGAGATGATGACATCTCGATTCCTCTAAGGGGGAGAGGATGTAATATACCCCCCTTAAAAAATTTAATTTTAATACAAAATTTTTTATTCCTCTCTCTCTCCCCGTCGACAGCACATCAAGGAGAGAGAGAGAGGGAGTGAAGTGTGTGTTAGGGGGGGCATGCGGCCCCCAAGGTGGGAGGGGTGACGGCCGTCTTCCCCCCTCTCCGTTGCGGCAGCAACAACACCCCCCTGGGCCTTCCGTCAGAAACCTCCCCTCCCCCCCTCCAGCTCATCAGGTGGAAACCACCCCCCCTCCAGCTTGCTGCAGGCAGCAGCACCCTCCCTTGCCCCGCGAACAGTGCCCGTGGCCGTGAGAGAAGAGAAGAAGAAGAAGAGGAAGAAGGAAGGACAGAGGAAAGGAAAAGAAAAGAAGAAGAAGAAGAAGAGTAAGAGAAGGAGATGGAGATGGAGAGAGGGAAGGACAAGAAGAGAAAAAGAAGAATAAGAGGAAGAACAGAGGGAGAGAAGAAGAGAAGGAGAGGGAGAGAGGGAAGGAGAAGAAGAGGAAAAAAAGAAGAATATGAAGAAGAGAGAGAGAGAAGAAGAGATGGAGAGGGAGAGAGGGAAGGGGAAGAAGAGAAAAAGAAGAAGAAGAGGAAGAAGAGAGGGAGAGAAGAAGAGAAGGAGAGGGGGAGAGAGAAGGAGAAGAAGAAGAGAAGAAGAAGAAGAAGAAGAGGGAGAGAGAGTGGGAGAAGGAGAGAAGAAAAGAAGAAGAAGAGGGAGAGAGAGAGAAGGAGAAGAGGAGAAGAAGAAGGAGAGAGAGAGAGAGAGAGAGAGAGAGAGTTGGTGAGTAGAGAAGGTGTCGAGGGCCGTGTTTGAGGAGCCGTGGTTGAGAAGCCACTTTTCAATCCCCCTTCATTGGCGCAGATCACCTTACTCACGACCTTTCCTTTCCCAAGACTGTCATCTTGAAGGCCCGTTAAGGTCAAGACTATCCAAATTCCGCGTGGTAAATGGCTCCCAAAAAGAGAGTTGTGGGAAGTGTAAGTGCCAGAGCTACCAATGGTACCGGTAATGCAGGAGAGGTGAGCGGAGCGACCAATGCAACAAATGCCCCTACGATCACGAATCAAACCCAGGTTCTTTTGATATCCTAGGCTTTATAATTAATTTTGGTTAAGCATATTCTGTATTATTTCAAGAAGAAGAAATAAAGGGGTAGTTACATGTATGGAACAAGAACGAGCCTTAGGATTTTTTACTCCAAGTAATAGGTTGCATGCATGAAATAGTAGAGCATGGAGTTCGCATAGGTTTATATGCATAGAATGATAGCTTTTACATACATAGAATGATAAGGTTTTCACATTATTTCACATAAAATAATAGTTTTTAATCTAGTTCAGTGCATGAATAGTCATCTAGAATTCATGCTTTGCAATCATGATTAAAATAAACGCATGAAATGTTAGTTTCCGTTCATAGGATGCAATTGTACCGATGGATAGAAACCTAGACTTTCATATACACAAGTCACATGAGATCCAGTGCATTAGGATTAAGTATTCATTGCCAGATACGAAGAGAGTTAAAGGTCATTTAGGATGTACTAATATATTAAACGCACCATGTGCCTGATGGGTAAGTTTGATTGGAAAATTATGCATAGTACCGCACTAAGAGGGATGGAAGGGACACATGCATCTAGACTGTATCTTGAAGGCCTAGATGAAGAGTCTTGCGTTGCCAAGTGTGTTAACTAAACTTGATTGGAGGGAGATGAGTAAAGAACTGGAAGAATAAAAGACCCTTGGTTGGGTTGTGAATAAGGCATGTCCGTTGCCTTGGTTGACCAGTTAATGCTTTGAGTTAGGGTTAAGATACCATAAGGTAAAACCCAAGGGGAAGAGCAAGTCAAAATAAGTAACTTACCAAGAACATTTGCTCGTATGATCTTGTTTGAGAATATTGGGATCTTGCCAAGTCGTGAATGATCTAGGATCGGATGCTGGGAGTATTCGGGAAAAAGGAGTTACACCTTAGCAGTTGGTCGTACAAACGGCCTCCAAAATGATTGTGATTGTACACTTAGGTACATTGTTTGAACTCCTTTGCTCAAGGAACTAATTCAAGGAAAAACACTTAATTCTTTAGGTTAGAAGCCTGGAGGGAGAGGCAGGAACAATTACCTTTGAGTGTTTGCCTAGCCCTATCCAAGGGGGTTGTTAGCCACACCGAGTATATGGACTTAGCCCGCCACAAGAGGTCTCTCCGTCAGTGCTGCTTGGAGCGGGAGGACACTTGGGTGCTAGGGGAGGCTCTGACTGTAAATCCCTTGCCTCCGGATCCCGCACAAGAGGCTGACGTGACTTGAGATGGGATCTCGAGGCTTGTGTACTAGTCTACGGACGGAACTTGGAGCAGCAATCCTGTAGATTGTTGGGATAGCCTTTGGGCATGATACTTGATGTACTCCGGGATTATGATAAATAAAGAACAGATATTTGAAAAAAAGGAACTTGCTTGATATTGTTTTTGTGTTAGTGCCTAAGTTACGTGAAGGAACCAGTGATTAAATTGATTAATTAAGAAAGTTGTTTTTGCATGTCAAACATAATGTGGTAGGTAATTAGATAACTAAGCAAACTAAGGAAAGTGCAGTGGACGTGACTTGGGTCCGTCCTATGGAAGGGTGGTCCTGGTTAGTTGGGAACTTTTCTCAAAAGACAAGATAGCGAGACTATGAAGGCCTAGCATCAGTAGAGTTAGAATCCCGAGTTATGTTGTTTTAGGGGAAAGGAATGGGACTATGCCTTATGGCAAAGAGGTTGAACTTCGCATCCCTCTCCTTTCCCATTCTCCATGAACCAAGTGCAGCATGAATCTGCTTCGACTTTGTTGTTCCTACGTAAAGTGGTTCATCTGGGGCTCAACGCTAGCTACTTCCTAGAGACCTTGCTGAAAGGAAAGGAACCCTAACTTCAGGTCAATCCTAAGTGGGAACGGTCAGACACTTCCGCTCAGGGCAGACTCGGGAAGTCCTAGATCGCAAACCCTGTGACATTGCTTGCGATTGCCACGCGGAGCTTTCTAGACCCTCTTCTCTATGGATTGCTAAGATGTGTCCCACAAGCGGACGAGCGGACACGTTATATGACAATAGCAAGCTAAGAATGAGTGGAGCAGATAAATCTAGCTGAGCAAGCAAACCGAATGGGGCAGCTACATATAGTTGGAAAATGCCAAACTGGCCGACCTCCTATAAGTGGAAGACAAAATGCTACAAAGTGGCTGACCATCAAATGATGAGGTAAAAATGTTGTTCGACCAGCCCATAATGCTACACCTGCCTGTCACATGGCATAAATTGTAAAATGCAACCACTGCACAGTGTGAACAAAGCTTGAGACTAATGATGATATTGGAAAGTGAAATTCAAATGCATAAACAAGTATCGAAGCCCCTTTATCTCTATCAAACTCTAACAAAGTGCATAACCAAGTGATGACCATCATGGAAAACACAGAATGTCAATAGTAGTACCAATTACATTCAAAAGAGGTTATGTGACTACGATAGACCGTATCTAGCAAGGACAACCTATCATAAAACCATGGCATGTTTATAATGGCATCAATGTGGGCAAGGCGTACTAGACAAAAATGTGAGACTTCATGGTACAATTGAATTGCAAGACCCAATTGCAACACCAATGATCACCATCAAGCTCCCCAAGTAACAAATCTCATATGCACAGTCAAAGAGAGCTATGTGGGGCTTGAGACTTTGTACCACAAGAAGAAATATAAAATTATCGATAGATCTGTATAAGAGGAATGAAGCAAATGACCTTTAAAAGGTCACACGAGACAAACATGGACTTTTTGATGTGACAATCCAAGCAATCAAAAGTATTAACAAAACATCTCTCCCTAGAAATCAATAGTTCAGTATGATTTACCGAAGTTTTGATAACAAATCCAATGAAGGTTTAGAGGAGCAAGCAACTCTTCCAAGCCATGAGGGTCATGCTAATAGCATCTTGATAGCTTGATAGGTAGCATGTGGGGTGATTGAAAAGAGCATAGAGCAGCTTGTGAAGTGAAATGCTAGCAATTAAAAGGATGGCTCATTTTGATCCATACGAATTCTATAGCATCAACCAAATTCAAATTAAGTTATTGAATTGAGACCTTAAACCAAAGCATTTAATTAGTGGTAGAGAAAAACCATAATGCTAAATCACCAATTATTGTCAAACTTTCCTAAGATATCTGCATGCTATAAATTGTTGCCGCTTCTGTAGCAAGCTTGAATGACAATACCTAAAATAGCTACCAAAAAATGGTTTCCAACAAGACAACATGCTATTTGTCACTTCAACTAACATGTAAAGATCAACTTACCAAAAATTATCACTGTTAAATTGCATGCAGTTACTCGCGTGAATCCAACTTCAAATTTGGGCAATCAATTTCATGATGCCCACGTTCTCCACATTCAAGGCATTTGCTAGAAAAAACACTGCAAGTGACCACATAAACTATCAATCAAGCACATGTTGATTCTAACTTTCAAAGGAAAACAGATTCACAGCTTCTTCAAATCAATCCAGTCCCTTCTGATTATAGCTCTCAAAGAAAGACAAGGTAACTTTTTATCTTCTCCATAAAGACTACTGCCATACAGCAAGCCCTTGTGCCTGCTTTGCAACCAGTCTTCTCTGTGTGTTGCCTAGATGACAAAGTTATGAACCATTATCAAGTTGAAACTTGTTATAAGTAGTTGATACTATTCTTGTTTTCTAAGAAGGGCAATTTACCATGAAAGCTAGTGAGTAGTATTGTGCCAAGTCACACCATATGATTTTAACTAGAAAACAATCTAAATTATTGCTCACACATAGGATGAGGGAAGGCCACAGTGATACCATGATGTGGAAGTGAATGAGCTTCAAAAAACATGCATAGCAGTTGCCATACAAGCAAATATATTGATGTAGAAAGCAATGAGGCAATAAGGTCATATTCTTGGAGTTCTCTTGTAGGAAAAACCTCATATATATGCTTGCAAAGAATTTATCACTTCTAGTGTCAAAGAAAGATAGCATCCTAAAGTGTAGTTAGGGGCAAGGGGTGAAGCATACATAACAACATTACATAATCAGATATAGTCAAAACTCTTTTTTCCATGAACCATTGTCCAATTAAATTGATGTATATGTATAAGACATTTAGACTATTAGCTTTCAATTGACTACGTCTCCTTCACGACACTTGTATGCTTTCAAGTTCCTCTAACTATGATCATCAGTACCACATTACTTGTGCAGAAACTAGAATTTGCTATAGTGTGTAGTACTCATATATCTACACCCTTGTACTCATGGTTGTGCTTCTTTGGGTTCATTTTGTATTTCTTTATAATCCACACTTCCTAACAACTAAAATGTCATTGAGCTACACACAATTAAATCTATGTGCTCCAAACATAGTTGAAAACGGATAATCTGTCAAAATTTAAGTGACTTGACTAGAAATACCAAATAATACACTTTTCTTTAGGAAGTGATTTGTAAATAATGAAAGCATTTTGCATCATGAATTACTATCTTGCAAACATATAGTACAAATATCCAATAACCTTCACTCATCAATACGCATAAAAAAGTTGCATGTAGCTCAAGAACCTATTCACCAAAATAAAATTTTTGAAATTCTATGTTCCAACCTACTCAAGTCCACATCATGAAAACGTAGTTCATCAAGTATGTTCCTGATCTTGATCTTTATGACTTGAAATTTAGATAGAGCTGAGAGCTCCAACATTTATTGAAAATACACACAATTTGAGGCTTTCAAGCATTATATTTGAGATTCCATCTAAGCTCAATTTTGGAATACCTTAGAAACTCTAAGATTCCAAAAGCAAGACAAATAGGTGATAGTCCACACCTAGTCTTGAATCTCAATCCTATCAACCAATCTTTACATTGCAATAACTCTTCAAGCCTCAACCTTTTGTAGATGCATACCATCTAGGATTCTTACAATTTAGGAATGCCTGACATCTAGGTGACAAAGCAATTAAGCCTCTAGCATTTGGTCCAATTTGGACTGTATTGTATTGTAATTCGGGTGATGCACATCAAAATGTACAACAAACAATGTGCTTAGCAAAGTGATCTTGCACATATCTAGCATGATTAGTACATCTGAGATTAGAAAAATACATTTGCAAACTTGAAAGAGGGACAAAGTGAGGGCCCTACATGGATCTCAAGACCCCTTTTCTTTCAAGAAGGGCTTTCTTTTTGCTAAAAGTTCCAAGGAAGGCTAGGACAGAGTGAGGGGCCTTTTAAAGGTCCTTATTTTGCTTGAAGTTCCACTTAGATATACCAATTACTTGAGTTTCATCTTATAGTGTCAATTTAGTTAACAAGGTTAAGCACCTAATGCAAAATCCTTCTATATGCATATGAAAGCAACTGGACAAGTGATGGGTGAGCAATTTTTTGCAAACCTTAAGCAGACACACATATACAGGGTACAAAACCTTGAAGTGGTTATAGATCATACAAAAAATGGAGAAAGGAATGGTAATTTAAACCTTGAAAAAGATATAGCACTAGTAATATGTATAAACTAACCCAATGTAACTCAGTGAGCTCCTCTGTTACCCATCTAGCTCATAAAATTCCTCCATTGTTCCCGTTGTTTAAACTGACCTCATGCTTATGTAAAATAGAAGAGTCTAAACCTTTACGCAAACACTAAAGCTTTCCCTAGGGCCCACACCCACATGCTCAAACATCTCAAAAACTATAATTACCTCATAAACCTTGGGAAAAAAGGAACAAGGGAGTACCTACTTGCACTCCCAGAAAAGTGCAATGCATGATGTGCTGGGACTGCTAATTAGCCTACTTAACCAATCACTACTTGAAGAATTGTTACTGCCAAAACCAACTAAACCTGTGCTCCCAGAATTGGTTGGAACACTACCAAAACTAGTTGAAGCTGTGGTTTCAAAATTGCTTGACCAATTATTGCTCCCAAAGCTAGCTGTACTAGGTGCAGTACTGCCAAATGGTACATTAGAATTGCTATTGTAACTAGTTGAACACTTGCTTGACAAATTATTGCTTCCATAACCACTTGAGCTACCAAAAGCAGGTGAAGTTGTGCCCCCAAAACTAGAGGGCTTGCCTGATCCAAAGCCAGTGGAGTTGTTGCTACCAAAAGCAACTGAAGGTGAGATCCCATAATTTGAAGGCTACCTCCTTGTAAAATCATTGTTATTACCATAGGTAGGAGGTCTGCTAAACCTAGTGCTAGCACCGTTACTAATTCGGGACCTGCTGGACCAACTAGACCACAAGCACCATCTCAAGAGAAACCACTAGAATTCTACTATCTTAGTAGTTGCATTGAAAAAAAGAGTCATGTTAAGAACATGAACCACAAAGGTGAAAATACACCCAAAAAAAATATGTTGTGATACAGAGAAAAAGTTGAATCAAAGTGTCAAGAATGGTCTTCACAGTTATGAGACAAGATGGGTCTTATAGACACATGCAAAGAGTACAAAGTGTGAGACTTTGACCTTTTAGCAAAATACCAATGACCCTTTGCATATATTCTAAGAGTGAGGTTAGCAGGACAACGAACAAGAATTTATAGGTACTCACAAATGAGTACAATACAAAAATGTACAAGTTAGTCAATCTTGCAAATTCAGGTGAGCCATCTTGTTCTCAAACAACATGTTATTTCAGATACCCATATTAAATGCCATGATATATCCATCCAAAAAAGCAGCAAATTTTCAACTGCGATATGTGCAAACTTTACAATAGGGTAAGACAATTACTAAGCACACATGAGATTCATAGATGACAAGAAGGCATTCGTGTATTAGCATGCATGTGCTATCTACAGCAGGAAAGAATGCTATTTGAAAATCATGGCACATTAAACCCAAAAAAGGAAAAGTAAATAACCTTCTTTATAGCTTCTATTGAATCTAAACTTCTTGATAGAAGTTCATTAGCAACCCTCTTTGGAAGGTCAAAAATTACACCTTGCACTTGTCCATCAGGAGATCATATCAAATGAATAACATGAGAGAGTAAGGGCATTGGACAAGCAATCATCTAGCTAGTAAAGTACCCTCAAGCCAATGTGGTCCTTACCTCACTGTCAGTCAGCAAAGGAGGCTGGGCATTGTAAAGCTTATGCTTATAGATAAAGCTTATGCTTTACAGATACAAGATCACCCAAGAAAGACCGCTTTGCTGTTGTTGTTGTGGTGATAGATAGCATCGTTATACCTTTAGCCAATCTGTTAGCCTTGCTGCTGCCCTAAGAAAAGGTGACAGTGACTTCACAAAAACAATCAGCAAGCATGCAGAGAGAATGCACCACAGTAATCCTTTTCGCAATCTCCCATTGAGATGAAATAAGAACCTTCTGTCCTGCGCCAGTGTATCATAGAGCTGGAGCCCAAGAGAAAATCTCGTTGTTCTAAGATGGAGGTTCTTGGTGGCCGCCCAAGCTCTTCTACAGGCCACTCAAAGTTGCTACAAGCATGGTAACAGTAGTGCCAATGGCCACATGACCTACTCTATTTGTGATTGTTCCAATTCTAAAATGTGCAGTGATCAATTTGTAGATCTCTTCATGCATGCTATTTGTGCTTGCATCCACCTTATAAACAAGATGGATTCCTAGTGTAAACAATATTGTTATCTACATAGTGTATATATGTAAAATCATCTAAGCAAAACCACATCATCTCAGCCTTGGGGCCACCATTTCTTCAATGCTATCTCTCTAAGAAGAATCTCAAAGCCCCTAACACCATGTGAGCAATTCCACAATGCCTTGCCGCATTTTTTCCTACCTCCAAGCAATCCCATCCATTTCACTCTACAACCTAGCGGGGTCTTGCATATTGCCTACAAGGCCAAATTTATGATATGTTCAACTAATGTGAACTACTGTTCAATTTATGGTATGTTCAACTAATGTTCAATTTATGGTATGTTCAACTAATGTGAACTACTCCACCAATGGATTTGAGACATTCTTGTTACATTATTGCAGTGTGTGATGTTTCTACCTTCTTAGAGCCTCCATATGCATAGTTGCACACTAGACCTATGCTATTTTTTGTCACCCCATCAAACGAGATCTTTCAAGGGTGGCCTTTTTACACAGCTCCTTGGTTTTCATGATAAACTTGAGCTTTTGCAAACAAGTTACTATTGCATTTGCAGGTTTCTTCGAGATCCCAACATGATGAAACTAGTACATTTCTCCAACCTCAGAAGTGTATCTCAAGTTGTGAGCTTGATAAAGTGATTTTGAAAAATTAAGCTACTAAGACATTAAGACTCTAGGTTCCTAGACACACCATTGTTAAACAATAACTTTCTAGGACAACGACTAATTGTGTTCATAAAGAAAAACAACCTGGGTAGGAAGCCAAGACCAAAGTATCAACCCTTGAAGCCTACTATGGTGTATAAGCAAAATGACTTATTTATATGACTAATTAGCACTTGTTACCATGATCATTGAAACATAATGACCTATCTATCACACCAAATGCACAACAACAATAGTCCTTGGCTACTCTATCTCTTTCACCAATACTTTTTAATTCTTTTATTTAATCTTGATCTCATGAGTACTTTTTAATCTTTTAATTTAACTAGCTCATTTTCTTCTTAGGAATCAATAAAGTTCCACGTTATTTTAAGTATAAACATGAACTTAAAAAAGATTTGAATTGAAAACTTCTAAATTAAGGCCCGCTACACACCAAATAGTGGATGGCCATTTTGCAAAAAAAGAGGTGTTTGTGTTGGGTACGAGTCACACTTTCATTGGTCACAATATTCACTCACTGACGCCAAACACTCCCAGGCAAGGGATCTCCCTTGTCTTGGAATCCGGCCATGGCCACTTGGCTAAATGACAACACCTTCATTTAAAAATGTTTTTGCAACTAACAAGTATTGAGCCTTTGCTAATCAATGTGCCCTCAAGCATTCATACCATTGAGCCATCCTTTGTCTTGTTGTGATTCTTGGGGGCCAACCAAAGTGTAATGTAGTTGACGAAAGGATTGCACACTGCCCCAACTGTCTGGCATAGTGTGTAACCAACCTAATTTTATACTAATCTTCCACGACCCACGTTGCTGGGTCCAAAGTGGAATAGTGTGACCCCGCATTGCTAGTCCTAGAGGAGAATGTATATTTTGGAGTGCAAATGTATGCATGTTTTTTCACGCTCTTCCTCTTTCATTCTCTTTCTCATTCAATCACACTCATGCAAATCTATGGGATTAAGATCTTTCTCACACTTTTGCCTCAAGCTCTTTCTCACTCAGCCACAATACAACATTGGATCCCATCATTCAAAACATTATTTAATGAAAATACTCAACAACCATAATACATCATTTTTACTAGAGGCCAAGTAACCTATGCAATGTTAGCTATCTCTATACATCTATACACACATTTGCACATTTGTGTAATAATGGGAGAGAGAGGCTAAAAGACATGTATGCTTCACATGCTCCATATCAATTATCCTAACTATTTGGTTCGAACCTACAAAAAAGATTAATCACATGGTTTGGTGTTTAGAGTTTATGGTTCTAGAGCCATAAGCTAGAAGTGTTTACGAGTATAGCTTATGGCTCTAGAACCATAAACTCTAAACATCAAACCATGTGATTAATCTAAAGCCATGGTTTGGTGTTTAAAGTGTATTATTCTAAATCCATGAGCAACTGCCAAGTATATAAGGTTCTAAAGCCATAGTGATGTTTAGAGATTATGGTTCTAAATCCATAAGCAATTGCCAAGTGTAGCTTCTCAATGTCCTTCCTATCAACCAACACGCACCCAAATGGTTTTGACAAAGAGCACAACACTGGTGTCATGACATGGCTTGCCAGAGATGGCGTTGCATAGCAAGATGGCCTCAACCTATACACCATCAACTATATATTAGCATGCATATTGTTGCTACATCCATGAACCATGCTGTTGATGTGGCCCATTTCTCGCCCTGCTTCAACACTCAAGTGTTCTGCCACATATATGCAAACTAACTAATGTAGCACATGTGGTGTTATTAATTGGTAGCACATGCACAACACCCATTGGGGAGAGAGAATGTATCTATAAGTTAGACTTATTTGTATTGTTTAAAAAAAAAAATCCACTTGCCACGTAGGTTCCATTGTCATTTAGTGCTTTGGGGATCAGCTTTGGTGTACTTCTCTTAAAAGATAAGAAATATGCTTACCTCAAGCTAGATTATAGCCATGCCACACCTGGGTCAATTGACCTAGGTGTGGTCAGCATGGTTCAAGTTATGCAGGTGTGGCTCCATGACTTCAACTCCAGCCTGAAATCAGTGGAACTTCTCTTAGTCCATGAAGTTGGACTAAAAGCAGAGAAACTTGGCTTGGGCAACTTCATTGCCATGTAGCCAGAAAGCGATAGTACAAGCTTGCATGTCAGAATCGAGGAGCGAGAGAGAGGAAGAGACCTTGTTTCCCATAGGTCTTGCATAAGATTAGATTTATTGCATTGGGTTTTTTTCCAAAACCCTTGCCTTGAGCCAACATTCTTGTTACCTTGGGGTATTTCCCACTTAAATCTTGATTGCTTCTAGTAACCCAAGTCACACGCCTCTATCTTGTGCAAATTTTTAGGGACTTAGACCCTAATGTTGAATATAGTTGCCTTACTTTAGTGTTGCTATACCTCAATAATAATCAAGGACCATACATAATGGCTGACCCAAGATACACAGTGACTCGCATGATACACATTTTTGAACCCCCTCCCTTATTTGTATAGATGGGGAGGAAAATTAATGGGGGGGCCAACCCCTAATATGGGTGGGTATGGGCCTAATATATAGACTTATGTACTATTTGAGGAAACCCCACACCCTTGCACTAATGTGATTTCGTAAGTATACCGTAATGAATCCCCTAAGGACTCTGTAAGATTATGACTTGGAAAAGTGAACTTAGTACCTTGAAAAACAAAAGTACTATGTTTACTTATTGAGGCTCATCATAGCCTTTTGTAAAATGATCTAGATCAGTTTTGTAAATTAACAATACCCTTCTGTAAAAATCATGTATATGAAATATAAAAACCCCTTTTGTGAATAAATTTATACGTCTTAAATATTTCCTTCTATGAATGTATATATGTAAGCTTATCTTTTTTTATATTCCCCTTTTTTGAACTCATGTGATACACATTTTTGTACATAGTGACAGCCTCGAGGATCAATCTTGGAAAAAACCTTGCCTCCGTGTAGGTGATCTAAAAGTTCATCAATCCTAGGTATGGGGTAATTGTTTTTTATCGTAACCCAGTTTAGCCCTCCGAAGTCAATGCAGAGTCTAAGTGTTCCATCCTTCTTTTTCTGGAAGAGGATAGACACTCCCCAATGTGAAATACTTGGGCAGATAAATCCTTGATCTATTAGTTGCCTCAGTTGTTCCTTAAGATCAATAGCTTCAGGAATAGACATTTTGTGTAGTCGTTTTGACACTGGCTTGGCTCTAGGAATCAATTTTATTTCATGATCAACCTCACGATTTGGAGGTAGTTGAGTTAGTTCTTCTAGAAAGACATTGTCGAAGTCGTGGATCCACAAAGGTAGAGTGCCTTCATTAGTCTTTTTGACCTTATTCAACCGGATCATTCAAATTGGTTAACCTTTCTTCCCTTCCGGAGTTGACTTGCCTTGGCTAGTTGGACTCTAGTTCAGACTCTAGTTCTTCCAGCTTTTCCATATGCCTTTACAGTTTCTCTTTCCAAGTCTTGAAAGATTATTTCCTCTTGAGCACATAGAATCTGGGCTTTGTTCTTCTTGAGCCAATCCGTTCCCAGAATGCAATCGTAGCATCCTAGTGGTAGGATTCAAAATTCTGCTTCAGTTATATGGTTGTCTAACTAAATTGAAGTTTCCCTACAGTTTTGATTGAGGCAATTTCCTTTCCACTAGCCAATTCTACTATCATTTTCCTTGTCCCCGCGGATTCTAGATGCAATATTTTAACTGTCTTGGGTGCAAGAAAGGAATGTGTGCTACTGCAATCAATTAAGATTATAAACGACGTACCCTTGTAAGTAGCTAGAGATTGAATTACTGAACATTGGTTGTCCGCGCCTTTCTTTTCCATGATAGCATGAATGGACCCTCTTTTAATTTCTTCACTTAACGTGCATTCCTCAGGTTGTCCAATCATGGTATTTACCTGGGCATTAGCTATTCTTCCATGTCTACAGCCTGGGTTGTTGTTACCATTTCACCAACCTAGTTTGGGCTAGGATTTTGAGGACAATTATGAAATTTTGCCCTTCGATGTCCAGTCCTTTCGCACTAGTAGCATTGCTTGATTCCTATCCCATTTGGTCCTTGGGTGATTGCATATGCTCTGCCAATCCCTTTGGCATTGGCCATGTTGACACCATGGTTTGGGGAGTTCTCTGAGTGTGACCTCACTCAACATCTTGACCTCTCTTGGGAGCCATGGAAGAAGCTTGATGGATTCAAGCAGTGCTTCCACATAGGGGTGGAGAGAGAGAGAAAGAAAGAGAGAGAGACTGATTGCAGGATAGCTTTGTCTCATCAACAGCAAAGAGACTTTTGCATGGGTTGTTGTGTGTGTCAATTTGTGTGTGTTTCTGACGTAATGCTCTACTCCTATTTATATAGTAACCAGAGGGGAGGGGGGTAAAAAGAGGACATTTTCTTTTTAGCATTTTTTATGAAATCATTGATGATAAAGAGGGAACACTTTCTTTCAATTATTTTTATGACATCATTGATGGCATCAGGAAGGGGCTCCATTTTTGTAGTGCGAGGATACCAATTTAATGAATATATGGGCAAGCACCACACGTCTCGTTGTTGGGTAATATCACTCTAAGCTCACAACTAAGGCAATGACTAAGGTGGCAATCAAGGTATAGACCTTGGCATCTTGGCCTTGGCATACTTGGCAATGGGCCACAAAGGCTTCGTTGGCGCCATTGGCTGCGCATAAGAAGCTCCCACTAGCTTTTAGTAAAATCTTCCTAGGAGGTCACCTATAAGTCTTCCTTCTATGAACTGGCATATAGTACCTCATTAATAATAACAATTATCTTCATAATGAGAGTTAATTTTATAATTAGAGTTACTTTTTAAAAATGTGCAACATAAATCAATTTTCTTTGGAATGTATATGCACATTAAAATAAACTAGGTAATGGGGACATTACAGAGTGGCATCTACAAACATTCAAAGCATCGTAGAAGAGGCAGTCTATATGGGCATGGCCAATGTGGGTGACCTTGGCATATTCAATCAATGAGAAGGGATCATACCATGTATGTCCATGTAACATCCACATTTCTAGAGCACCCCCGAAACCATCTATACTAGATGAAGAGTGCCAATAGGACAAGTTGTGCTAATAGCACAGAAGTCATAGCATCTATATCTACATAGCACCAATGGAGTCACTAGCCCAACCACTAGTTGTGCTAATAGCACAAGAAGTCACAACATCTATATCTCGGTAGCACCCACCAGAGCCACTTGCCCCACCACTGCTGTGAGGCATACCCAAGCCACCAGCTCCACCACCAAAGTGAGGATTCATGCATCCTTTGTGGCCAAACTAGAGCATCAACTCTAGTATTGAAGACCAATGCACATATATCTCCCTGAACACCTCGTCTATATACTATCATCTCATGATGCCCTTGCAATCGTGATTACTTGCACAAACAAAAGAAATGCCATTTCGTTCAATGTGTTGGGAAAAGAGAACTAAAATAAAAAGTATGTATATAGATTAGTGCAAAAGATAAAGACATCTAATGAAGAACTGATGTAAGTAATAAACAATGATTTTAGGAACAAGCTCTCATGAACACAATCTCATGTAGGGCTCCATAGCTTTATCTTAGTATATCTTGGTATATAACAAAATATCTATGTAAGTCTCCACATAAAGAGAAGCCCATCATTCTCAAAAGAAGCCTATCTCCTCTACTTGCTACACCAAATTTCCCAAGCTTGTCTTCTCGACTTGTTGCAAGCTCTCCTCAACCCCTTATATCAAAGGCTTTGCAAAATTCCATAAAGTGAGAGTTGGATTTTAGGAGCCGATTTTAAGCCACGCTTGAAGCATTTGAGGCCATTTTTGGAGCAAGAAGTGCCCGGGAAGCGCTAAAGACCAAATTTTTATGAAAAATCAAATGGTAGCAGATGACCAAGCCGAGTTTTCCTAGATGCATTTCGACACCATGAATCCAACGCAAGTCTCGATTCATTGATCAGAGGTCGTTTGATCTGCCATTTAATCCCTACAAGGTTTGGCATTATAAAGCAGCTACTGGATCTGGGAGTCGAAAAGTGCACAACGGGACCCAAGTTTATAGATTTCGATGTCACAGAGCCAGCTGTCTAGTTAGATTGCGATTCCGAGTCCTTTTGGGCCCAAACGAGTCAAAACCACTTGGTTTGCAATGTGAACATGGACGTTTTGAGCTAGATAATTTATAAATGAAATGAAACTTTGAAAAAAACATGCAAATTTCATGTTGAGTAGGTGGGGGGCGTTTTTTTATTTGCACCCCAAAATTTGGGGATTTTTGTGCCTTTTCATGCCTTCACAATCAAGAGAGATGATGATGGATCTTTGATCTATGAAAGAAGAGCAAGATTTAGGTTGTAATCTTATGGAATATGATGGAGGGAATCAAAATCTTATTTTCCAGTCTTTCTCTCTCCTTTCTCCTATCTCCTCTTAGCGGCTGTTCATATGCATCAATTCAAGAGATTCAAGAGAGAAGGGGGAGTAGTTGTGATGACGAATCCAGAGCAAATGATGATGTTGGAGTGATGGAGGACATAGGCCAGGCTGAGAGAGTGCATGAGTAGCAAAGAAGAAGCGTCAACGGTCTCATGTCTACAAGATACAAGCCTCGGAATCACGATTTCTATGCATAAGTGAGCGATTCTTTTGTTTTATGGAAAATGATTGGAGAAAGCGTTTGATTTTTTTTGTTCTTGATTTCCCATGTTGTATTCTCTCTGAAATATGAAAGAAAACTAGAAAATTTAATGATATAATGATTTCCCGCAAAACACGCAAAACACACAAAACTCGGAAGTTGCGATTTTTATGAAAATGATGAAAATTGGGGGTTTTGTTGGGTTCTTTGGGGTCATATGAGATGAAATTTGATAGAGAAATAATGCTGAGCATACTTCATTAGGAAAGACCAATAACACTGAAATATCATAATTTTTAGGCAAATAAATAAGGAGAAATAGAGAAAATGGAAGAAAAATAAGTTTTTTCACTCAATAATTAGGAAAAAATATGATTCATATTTTTGAATGTGTAACAAGACTGAGGCATGAGTACTAAGCCTCAGTTCAACCTTGTTTTTATTTTAGAGTGCATTTTATTGCTTTCTACATGAAAAATGACATAAACATGAACCCTACACCTATGCAACATTGCAAAACCTGAACGATTAGGGGAGAGAGGGATTGTAAAAGTGAGAGGTTGCTGGAAATAAATCAAATTTTGATTCATTTGGTTTATGAATAGCATATAGGCCGATAATAATTTAAGTTTAAGGAGACTAGTAGCACGAGGAAACTCGGTGCTAGTCTCTAGCAATGCCACAATAACGCGCATGCTGAAAATCATTAAAAGATTGTTTTGCACACCATGTGGCTGATTTCTAATCATAAAATGCATTCGCACAATGGTCATACACTTCTACATTTTGAATGCCACATGGTATAAAACCTGGATGCATAGCACTTGATTGCCTAATAAATGACCAACGTGGAGTGTGTAAGGATATCCTTACTCTAGGCTAGACGATTATTTCTTGGGAAAAGTGCTTGGTGAGGAAATATTGAAGTCTCCTAGATCATTCAAAATGAAAGAGTGGAGACTGTTCGTAGGTCCTTTATGTTAGATCAGTGCATTGAGGGGTCAATCCTCTCGATGTAGGAGAGCTGCATGGGGGCCACGGCATTCAGTCGGAGGGAGTGCCTCCTTTATGTTTGTGTTATGTGGTATATTATACCAAGACGTATGGGATCTACCTTTGAGGAGTAAGGAAGGGCAATCATTAGACTATATTCCATTACAAACACAATATCTCTAGTAGCAATTAGGGTAGTATATCCTCGGATGTTCCTGGCTGCGAGGCCATGTGGGGTTGTCTTGTGAGTGTTATAGAGGCACGACTGGTGCCTATAGCCAGTGTTGGACTGGTTTTAGGTCCCAATAGGTGGTGGGTTTGCTAGGAGCTACCTACAAGTGGTAGTTTATGTGCCTTTGTGGATTGGGACCTATTCTCTAGTGTATACCAGAAATTAGTGAGCTAGACTCACAAGACTGTCAAGCAGAGCTCCAAAATCAAGAAAGGACTGAAGGAGCTAGATGGAGGGCTGAGATAAATAGAAGATACTCTCCACAAAGGAGTGGCCCAATAGATTTGCAAGGGCGGGGTTTTAATAACCCTAGCTCGGCACATAGTCCATTAGGAGGAGAAAGCTCTAGTCCATCCCCCCCTCCAATCAATCCCTCCACTTTGAGTGGAGCTCTAGTTCCAGTTGTTCGAACCCTTGTAGTAGTAGCGAATTTGGTTGTTACCATGGCAACACAACTTATTGCTATACCTACTGGAACAACTGATTTTCCATCTTTAGCTTTCCTCTTGCCCATCTTTAATGGGTTAGTGGAGGAGGATGCCGAACTACAAATTAATGAATTTCAAAAGTTGATGTTCAACTATCGCATCGAGGATGAATGACATTTAATGATGTTCTTTAACATGACTCTCAAAGGATGAGTTGCCATATGGTATCATGGCCTAGAGGCGAGAATCATAACCACTATTGATTTATTTTTTGACGCCTTTCGAAGGGAGTTTTCCCTTGAAAGGGGTGGTCAATATTGGCTGTGTGTACTAAATGTGACACGTTAAGAACCACATGAGGATATCTGAGCATATGCCAAGAAGTTGAAAGAGGTATTTCACAAATTGCAAGCCTCTATCCCTATCCCAGCAACTGCAATATTTTTTGCATGGTCTGGACGTCAACATTCAGGTGCAATTGAGGAGTGTCACTTTGTTGGATGTAGACATTGCCATTAGACGAGCACAAGAAGTAGAATCCCGACTACAAGTGACCTATGCCTCTCGAACCAATCTTGATATGGGTCTAGTTTAAGGAAATAATTTGGCATTGACAAATGGCAATGGAAGTCAAGGGATAGCTATGACTAACCTGAATGTGAGAGGAAGCATAGTCCAAAATGTACCTTTATTGCCAACTCCTCCTAGTGTGACTATGCCTATGGCTAGTCAGATGGCTTCGCTAAATGTTGGAGGCCAAGCATCTAACCCTAACGTTGTTCCTGTGAGTCAATGCCCAATCAAATTGTTAGGCCACTACATTGACATGATTTTCGAACAATATAGACAAATAGCCATTGATGTTAATTTCCTTAAAAAACAACAGAATCTGATAGGGAGTCGACGCCTTGAAGAGGGTGCATCTTCGAGATTTAGTTGTAAATGGTATGGTGGAAAGAAATACCCTAGAAATTGTCCAAACATCAAATAAGATATTTGTGGGAATTCCAGCCATTTGGCTGCCACCTCTTGGAGTAAGATTAGCTCTCTCCAATAAGGTAATAGACAGCCATGTCCTCTTAACCACTGCACACAAGGGAACAATTTTCAACAAGATGATGGGCGGAAGAAAATCCTTCAAAGAGGTAAGGCTACTATAGAGGAGCCGCATAGTGGCACTGGAGTTAGCCTCATTGAGGTTATACGGGTTAATGGCACTAAAGCTTCTAATCTACGGGCCATTACAAGAGGTCAAAAGGGTAGAGAAGGCGACAAAGATAATGTAAAACCTGTGGATGGAAACCCTAAATAAGACGAGAAAGGGATGCAAGTCCTTAACCATGGCATGGAAGGGGGACCTTTAAAACCCATAGGTAGTAAAGCCGACACCAAGAAGGATAAAGAATTACCAAGGAGGAAGGCAAAATCTAAGAATCAAATACCAAAACCAGTTCAACCATCAAAAGAGAGAATGGTCTGGCAAGAGAAGAGAGCTCTAACAAATTATCACGAATTTGATTTGGCAAGCTCTCTTTGTGAAGTTAAACCAGATTTGAATCTCTTGCAACTAATTAAATTGTCTCCAAGAGTGTGCAAGGAATTTAAAAAGATCATGTGTACTGGGTATATCATAGAACTTCTGGGCATAGCACGAGTAGGAGATGATTGGTGGGAGCATGCTGAAAAACATTGCCCAAGGGTTGCAACCTACATTGATTGAATACTAATGGATCATGCTATCGTAGATATAAGATCAGCTATTAACATCATGAGTTTAGAATTGATGGAGAGGCTGGGTCTAGCAATCCAAAAAGACGCCTCCACAATTCAGCGAATGGCTGATGATAGTCTAGGGAAACCTGAATGTTGTATTACTAAAGTCCTTGTGACCATTGCTAGTGTGGATTGCACTGTGGACTTTAGGGTTAGTAGGTTCGTAGGGCTGCTAAGCTATCAAGTGTTGTTAGGAAGACCATGGATCTTGCGATCCGACTGTCAAGTGGATATACTTGCTGGTTGCGAGAGATCCTCTATGGGATTAGAGATATTAGAAGATGTATCTGCCAGTGAGACTTTGTCAAGTGATGAATCCAAAGAAGAGTCCACTATAGAGGACATCTATCAAATAACTCTGAATGAGGCAATAGAGCCTCAAGATCGAATAAGAGATGCAGATGTGATTGAGTTGGATCTTGGTACGCCAAATGATCCGCAACCAATTAAATTAGGATCCATGCTTAGTGTGGAAGAAAGGGAGAACTATGTATCCCTTATCCAAGAGTTCTGCGACATCTTTGTTTGGAGTTATGATGAGCTGAGAGGTATTCCTCCCAGCCTATGGTTGTTCATACCATTCCTCTAAAGGAAGGTAGTCATCCTGTGTATCAGAAAGTAAGGCATTTGCCTTTCGAATTGAGGGACAAGTTGTTCAAAGAGTTACAAAAATTACGACAAGTTGATTTGATCTTCCCAAATCAACACACTGAATGGTGTTCACTTGTTGTTATCAGGAAGAAGAAAAATAATCAAATTCGGCTTTGCATAGACTTTAGAGAGCTGAATAAGTAGACAATTAAGGACTACTACCCATTGCCCTTTATTGATCAGATTTTGGACCAATTAGCAGGTAGGGAAATATATTCGTTCATGGATGGTAATTGCAGAAGAAGACAAGCTTAAAACGACATTTATTATTGTCTTTGATACATTTGCGTACCATGTGATGGCATTTGGTTTATGCAATGCACTTGGTTTTCCATGGCAATGAACACTAGACAAGACCTTTGGTGACATTTCCCTATAGGAGTTCAAAGTATTTATTGATGACCTAGGGGCAGCCCACCGAAAGAGAAAGGTAGTTGACTATTTTGCAAAAGTTTTTTGAGTGTTGTAGATAATTTTGCATAGCTCTTAATCCATGGAAGTGCGTCTTTGGGCTAAAAGGGGCCAAGTATTCTATATATTTTCAGCAGCCACCATGCATAGTATCATCTGCTGCTTATCCCAAATCTGGGAGGAAAAATAGTACCATCCGATCGCTTTTGCTAGTCGAAAGTTAGATATATCAAAAATCAACTACACCTACATGGAGAAGTTATGCCTTGAAATGGTATTTGCGACTAAAAAATTCAGGCACTACATTCTCTATGAGAAGGTTGTATTTTATACAAACGAAGAAGGGCTTAGATTGTTGAAGAGCAAGTTACAACTGCCTGATTGTTTAGCAAAGTGGTTAATCACTTTGCAAGAGTTTAATTATGAGATTAGGAGTAAGCCACTGAGGTTGAAGGGCATTGTGGAATGCCTTGTGGATTTTAGGGAGTCAAAAAGAGACTTTGGCAGAAGGAAGTGATATGGAGTTGTTGTTTAAGATTGATAGAGCCTCCATTCCATCTTGGTATGCTGCTATTATACATTACCTATCAACAGGAGAGGATGGCCCCCCGATTTATCAAAATCAGAAAATAGAAAAATTAGACAGCAAGCTTTGAAATTTTCCTTGATCACAAGAACACTATATTGGCAAGGGGTTGATGATATTTATTGCCGATGTGTGATGTTTAACGAGGTTCCATTCATTTTGGAAGAGTGCCTTGACTTTGCTTGTGAAGGGCATTTTGTTGCTGCCCAAAAAGCTTTAAGAGCTAGATATAGGTAGTCGTCCATTTTCCAAGATGCATTCGAGTATGTTAAGAGATAAGATACTTGTCAACAACATGACAATAGGCAGAATAGAAAGCAACCACTTATTCCAATTATGGCTATACTTCCATTCGAGAAGTGGGGCATTGACTTTGTGGGTCCTATTACCCCATTGTCTTCTACACATAAGAGATATATCATAGTGGCGCGACTGACTATTTTATAAAGTGGTCGAAAGCACGAGTGATGAGGAAGGATGACACAAAGGAGACTATTATTTTCCTACTGGAGTAGATTATATGCCAATTTAGTCCACCAAAAGAATTAGTATTGGACCATGAAACTTATTTCCTAAACAAAGTGATTAAAAACTTGACTGAAGCATGGTAAATTAAGCACAATAAGATGACTCCTTATAACCCACAAGTGAATGGGCAAGTTGAAAGTATTAACAAGTAGCTTGTGGGTATTTAATCAAAAATAGTGTCAAAAAAGAAGTGAGACTGGGATAAGAAACTATATGTGGCGGTGTAGGAATATAACACGATGTTTAAATGAGCCACTGGCCACACCCCATCTATGGGGAGGAGTGTGTTTTTCCCTTAGAGATTGAGTTGCCAACTATAAGATTCGCAATCAATCATTCTTTGGGTGATGAGGATACCCTTTTCTAGCGCTTTATGACTCTGACCCACTTGGATGAGCTCAAATTGCAGAGCCTGTTGCACCAGGAAGTGGCTGTGTTGGATAAAGTAGCTACATGATATAAAAGCAAAGAAATATACCTTTAAGAAGGGACAATTAGTTCTATATTATGATGCATGTAGAGAACTGTTTCCAAGTAAACTTGAGCCCAAATGGGACGACGGTCCCCACAAGGTCGTATGAATAGGGAAAAATAAGTCCACGACACTAGTAGATCTTTAGGGAGTGGAATTTGACAATAAGGTTAATTTTAATAAGATTAAACCTTATCATCTCTAAATGCACTAACAAAATAAATCCCTTGCAGCTCAATGCAGGGTTGATTAGAAATCTACAAGAGAAAACATTGGTTGATGGGGCGGCTTATTCTTTACTTAGAACACCCGTACTTGGAGCAAGGATATCATGAGGGGAAGCTTATCTGGTGGAGTAAAGGATATAAGGTGGTTGAGGAAGAGGACAGATCCTTTGTCTAGGATATCAAAGTCTTCTCTCATCACTACTTATGAATCTTGATAAGCATCCCTCTTATATTCAATGAAGAAGGTGGGATGGAGCCTTCAATACATCCTCTAAATATCAAAATTTTGACTATCATAATTATGAGTAGAGGTGATGATGGCTGGCTATGTGAACTCATTATGGACGTACACATTGTACTTTGATGGAACGTCCACGAGTCCCAACAAGAAAGGGAGTATAGGGGTAGTTACTAGAGATTCCCAATGTAGAGTCACGATGAAATTAGCTATTTATCTCAGGGTTGGATTTACTAATAAAATAGTGGAATACAAAGCTTTAATCATGGGCTTGAATATTGGTAAGAAGGGCGGTATCCGTTAGTTGTTGGTATAGGGGGATTCCCAATTGGTATTGAACCAACTAAATGGGATTTACACAGTATGAAATCCCATTCTTTCTATGTATTATCACATTGCTATGACTATGCTCGACGGGTTTGAGAGAGTGTCTTTTTAGCTAGTTCCATGATATTGGAATCAGTTTGCAAACTCATTAGCAAACTTTGCTTATGAAGAAGACATTTTCTTCAATTGTGGTTCTAGTTTGGATATCTTTATTAATGATGAGATAGGGCCCGATCGATTATGGGGGCTTTTATCAGAACATGCCCTATATGGCAGGCGATGGTTAGTATGGGTGATGCAACAAGTAGACGAGACCCATTTACCTTTGTTATCATGAACCCATTGGTTGGTTAGAGGACATGTTATGCGTACACCTCTTGCTATTTATGCAGGAGGTATGGCTCATAATCTGATGCATTTAGTTTAGGGCAAGAGTCATATTTCCTCCTTGGGATGGAGCATCTTGTTGTATATTAATACAATTTTACAAGGGGGGATGTATACGAGCTCTTTTGTTTTATTCTATTAGGCCAAGAGGGCTAGTTTTTGTCAAGTTAAAATGATTTATTGGTTTAGGCTATGAGGGCTACTTTGTTAGGGGTGAACTGCTTTATTTCCTTAGGCCAAGAGGGCCATATGTCTATTTGGTACATGTACATCTAATGGTTTTCTATTTAGTGATTACGTCACATAGGTTGACAAAGTCACTAGAGGGAGCCTTTGCTACGGAGGAGCTTCTTGTGGCCAATCCAGGTGGTTTTGTCCCTTTTCCAAGTCTTTTTCCCTTAAGAAGATAATGCTATATGTGTATGAAGGGGTTAATTTCTTTTCGTTGTTGGGGACCAGCAATTAAGACATGAAATCCTAGGGTTTTGGTTAAGTATATCTGGGTGAGATTTGAGTAGTTGTCTACCTCCTATTAGGACATTGTTAGGCAATAAAGACCTATGCTAGAGGGTAGTCCTTGTGACCTTGTCCTTTCTGCTTGCTAGGCAACTATTCTAGGAGTCCCTGCTAGTGTGAGGCAATTAGAGAAGCCTACACTTAAATGTCAAGAGAAGAGCAAGTTCTGAATCTATCTAAAAATAAGAATTATAGAGGTGTGTAAAAAGGGGTTCTAATGACTCAATAAGAAAAGAAAAAGCACAAATAAGAAAGTTATTATAAGCGGTTGATTATCGCAGGCTTGCGGAGGCTTGGTAGGTTTTTGGGGCCGAGTCAGTCGATACCTTATCTTCTTAGGGGTAGCAGCTAGCTGAAAAGAAAAGAAAGGAAGGTTGGAGTGAAAATAAAAGTGAGCACTAAAAAATGATTAAGTGTCGCCTCATGAGTGCTTGGTAGGTTCTTAGGTACCGAGTTCGGTCGATGCCTTGTTCTTCTTGGGTCATCTCTGCTCAGCTCCCTCCTTTTTACACGCTCGAGTATGGAAACCTTGGGAAGAAAATGTGTTAGAAGAAGAAAAATATGATGTCATGCTATAGGAGTCCTCGCTTATTAGTTGGGGGTCTAGGTTCAGTTTTCCTAAGTTAAGGAGATAGTTCAAACCACCACTAGGATGACCTCCTTAATGGGCTTTTTAGCCAGTCCTTGTCTGAGCTATTGGTTAGAGACTCGCTCTAGATATCTGTCAAATTATGTTGGGTCTATCCCTTGGGAATTTTCATGCCTTGATTTTGTCAAGGGGTAGGGTGAGAGAGCTGTTCTTGTGCTTTGTTGATTATAATTTTTGTAGCAGCTTGATGCTTGCTGATTTTAAGCTGTGCTTGAAGCATTTGAGGCCGCTTTTGGAGCAAAAAGTGCTCGAGAAGTGCTAAAGATCAAATTTTCATGAAAAATCAAATGGTGGTAGATGACCAAGCTGGAGTTTTCCTAGATGCATCTCGACGCCACCAGGAATCCAATGCAAGTCTCGGTTCGTCGATAGGAGGTCATTTGATCCCCCATTTAATCCCCGCAAAAGGTTTGGCATTATAAAGTACCTACTGGATCTAGGAGCCAAAAAGTACATGATGGGGCCCAGGTCTATAGATTTCAACGTCATGGAGCCAGCCGTCTAGTCAGATCTCGATTCCGAGTCCTTTTGGCCCTCCAAATGAGCCGAGACCACTTGGTTTGTAGTGTGAACATGGAGGTTTTGAGCTAGATAATTTGTAAATGAAATGAAACTCAAATGAAACTTTGAAAAAATATGCAAATTTCATGTCGAGTAGGTGGGGGGCGTTTTTTGATTTGCGTCCCAAAATTTGGGGATTTTTTTGCTTTTTCATGCCTTCATAATCAAGAGAGATGATGCTGGATCTCTTATCTATGGAAGAAGAGCAAGAATTTGGCTGTAATCTTATGGAATATGATGGAGGGAATCAAAAACTTATTTTCTAGTCTTTCTCTCTCCTCTCTCATATCTCCTCTTAGTGGTTGTTCATACTCAATTCAAGAGAGAAGGGGGAGGGTTGTGATGATGAATTTGAACCAAATGATGATGTTGGAGCGATGGAGGACGTAGATCACTGGACTGAGAGAATGTGCCAGCAGCAAAGAAGAAGCATCAACGGCCTCCCGTCTATGAGATACAAGCCTCGAAATCGTGGTTTCTATGCGTAAGTGAGTGGTTCTTTTGTTTCATGAAAAATAATTGGCGAAAGCATTTTATTTTGTTTGTTCTTGATTTCCCATGCTGCATTCTCATTGAAATATGAAAAAAATACAAAAATTTAACAATATAATGATTTCTCGCAAAATACGCAAAACCCGCAAGTTGCGATTTTGTTGGGTTCTTTGGGGTCATATGAGATGAAATTGATAGGGAAATAATGTTGAGCATACTTCATCAGGAAAAACCAATAACTTTGAAATATCATAATTTTTGGGCAAATAAATAAGGAAAAATAGAGAAAATAGGAGGAAAATAGATTGTTTGGCTCAATGATTAGGAAAAAAATATGATTCTTGTTTGTGAATGTGTAACAAGACTGATGCATGAGGATTAAGCCTCAATTCAGCCTTGTTTTTATGTTAGAGTGCATTTTATTACTTTTTACATGAAAAATGACATAAAAATGAACCCTACACCTATGCAGCGTTGCAAAACCTAAATGATTAGGGGGAAGAGGGATTGTAAAAGTGAGAGGTTGCTGGAAATACATCAAGTTCTGATTCATTTGGTTTATGCATAGCATATAGGCCAATAATAATTTAAGTTTAAGGAGACTAGTAGCACGAGGAAACTCGGTGCTAGTCTCTAGCAACACCACAATAAGGCGTAGACTGAAAATCATTAAAGGATTGTTTTGCACACCACGTGGCTGATTTCTAATCATAAAATGTTTTTTCACAATGGTCATACACTTCTTCATTTTGTATGCCACATGGTATAAAACCTGGATGCATAGCACTTGACTGACTAATAAATGACCAACGTGGAGTGTGTAAGGATACCCTTGCGCTGTAGGCTAGACAATCGTTTCTTGGGGAAAGTGCTTGGTGAGGAAATACTGAAGTCTCCTGGATCATTCAAAATCAAAGAGTGGAGATTGTTCATAGGTCCTTTATGTTAGAGCAGTGCATTGAGGGGTCAATCCTCTCGGTGTAGGAGAGTTGCAGTAGGGCCACGGCATTTAGCTGAAGGGGGTGCCTCCTTTATGTTTGTGTTACATGGTATATTATACCAAGATATATGGGATCTCCCTTTGATGAGTAAGGAAGGGAAATCATTGGACTACATTCCATTACAAACAAAATATCTCTAGTAGCGATTCGGGTAGTGTACCCTCGGATGCTCCTAGCCACGAGGCCATGTGGGGTTGTCTTTTGAGTGTTATAGAGGCCCGGGGCCACCCGACTAGTGCCTATAGCCAGTGTTGGGCCCATTTTAGGTCCTAACACAAAGCAACAATAGATCTGTCAACCATGAGCTCTACCCTCCTCAATAATTTCTCTAAGTGTGAGGATGTGATCCAATGTGGAGAAATCTTTCCTAAAACCTACCTATCCCTATCATCTAAGTCCCCATCTCTCTATTCAATTACTTTTCTCATGCTCAAGAATGGAGGAATATAGATTGTCCAATGTGTGGCCAACCATAATAGTCTAACAATTATTGGGTAGGGTGGTAGGATCACCTAGCTTGAGGATAGGCATAATATTGTTAGTGCTCAAGATTGTTGGAAAGCCCTCACACATGGCTTTGTTAAAAATGTAATATAGTAGTCTCACTAGCTAAGTCCTTAGCATGGATCAAGTGCTCAGTTATAATCCATCATGATCATGTACCTTGCCTCTATGGATTTTATCAATAGCATCTCAAACCCTACTCTCTATAAAGAAAGTAGAGGCCTCTGGGCAAGGTTCCGATGGATCAAGGCGAGGAGACTAACCTACTACTACTATGTAGAGATTGGTTTGTATATTTCTCCCACATAGTAAAGGATGTAATGGGTGTGGTTGGGCAATGCTCTTGTAACGTGTGTGTTGAATGTCCCCTTGATAGCATGATTTGGGTAGCCGATTAAGAGGAAATTCTAGGCAATGTTTTCCAAAACTCCCTTAGAATATTGCATACATTTTTGCCTAGGCTCTCTTGAGTCTACCTTGCAAGGGAAGCTTTGATCCATACCCATGAGGATCAACCTAAATTTAAGGCTCCTAAATGGTACTATGGTCACCTAACGATGTATCCAACATCAGTTGTTAGGTAGTTTCTTGTGCAAATTATCTCAAACTAAAGTAGACCCATGTCACACTTGGTTCAAAGAGGATGAGAAACAAGGGGGAGCTCAAAGTGCATCAACCCCTTTGCCCATAAGGCAAAGTCTCACTCCCATCCCCTAAAACAACACGAGGTTGCGCTCTATAAAATTCCCTAGAAAGGTCATTGTTTAGCTCTTCCTAAAACATCCTAAGTTTAGCACTTTGAAGGAAAACTCTCAGCTTACCAATACTATCTATTCATAGTAGGATGAATGTGTTGGGGACTCCACATTCCCCCTTTCCCTTGTTGGTGTGTTTTAGTTACTTAATTAATGTAACAAATTTATGTTTAACATGTAAAGACAAGTTTCTTAATTAGGCTATTAGTACAAGGTTCATTTACACAAGCAAAAACACAAAGGCTAGATCAAATATCCTTTAGAATATAGTAATAATAATGCATTTATCTACACCTCCAAGGTGCAATGCTAATGTAGTTCTCTGTCTTTCACACCAAACATCATATCCAAACACCTGGATACCCATATCATCCAAATCCCATGGACGCAATCCATAATCCACATTTATCTAGAATAGGGTCTTCTAACATATGTAAGTGCTAGGCCGTTGAGGTTTTCCATGTCCATCCTATGCCCAATGTGGAGTGCCTAGAGCCTCCCTAACTCGCAAGCTACCATAGGAGAAAAACCATGTTTCGTGGTGGCCTTCTCACCACTCAACCTTCAACTAATGTATCAAGTAGTGCCTTCCAAGTTCTTTGTCTTTATTGGCATCTTTTTTTCCATGGTGCAATCATGGAGGTGATCCACCTATATATCAAACCCTCATCTAACAAACCCTCTAAGCAAGTACAACTCTCCACCTTTAGGGGTTTTCAAGGTTCAATAAAAGAAATAACAAGGCAAAACAACTTATCTTTAACTGGGAAAATCAATCTTTATCATGATAAGTGTAACATCTCTTCAAGATAAAATAGATTTCACACAATCCGTTCAAGTATTCAACAAGGGTTAGTAAATATGTAAACATAGTGCTCCAAAGCCTTACAACTAGATAGGAATCCATTTATGACAATCCAACTATGCATTCCATAAAGAACTATTATACAACATAAGGATACAATAGTTTTAGGAACTTAATGCTTAGGTAGGTCTAGACATGGATCCATTGAGTTTTCTTCTTAGAGAATTTCCTTTTTATGCTTAGGCATATGGGTAAGTAGAATTGTGACCATCTTTCTATCCTTAGGAGTCAACGGGTTTCCCTAGATTCTTACAAACTACTTCTAATGTATCCAGTTACATTGAAAATTAGTTGAAATTTCATAATAACAACCTTATTGTATTGAGTATCATAACATCATAATCCATTCACACTTTTGGAAGTCTCTAGTATAGCATTATTTTGGTCCACAATGAAGCGTATGCTTTTGGTCTTACCTATCTCTTTGTGATGGCTTAAGAACACTTACACACACTCTAAGTGTATTCTTTGATATACTAATTATTTTCTTATGTCTAACTACCAAAATAGTCTTTCAATATAAGATCTTATACATGGACTAGAAGAAATGGAAGAGCTTGTGATGTCGATGGTGTAATTAAGTAGATACATGTGTATATCTTGAGCCTAAATCACTCCTCTTGGGTGCCATCTTATGTTCATTTCCTTAGTGCCTTTTTCCTTCAAATGCTTCCCATGCTAGGATTTCGTATAGTCTTGTTTGCTCCAATAATCTTCTTAGGTCTTGCTTTAATGTGTTAATGAAGATATTCTTGCCTTGCCTTTGAACTTTCTCACATCAAGGGGAAAGTAGTATACAGCAATGTAGAGATTATGCTCCACCTCACAATCTCACTTACATATGCTTGGCATGCTACCCATCCCTACAAAATATCTAGATCATCTATTATAGCTCTTCTCTGATCAACATCACTACTACACCTCAACTATAGCAAGTGTGATTTGTGCATGTCTCCCTCCTCTATGTTGACTCCCATCTATAGATTGTCGCTCATGGCAATATAGTATGCGGCCCTTGATCTATCTTCAAGTAGAATAATATGTCTCTCCCTTTGAATCTCTCCTCAAATTCTTCCACATCCAATTGCAAGGCTTCTTTATAATTCTAAGCATCTATTGTGGCATTCCTCTCCTGGGTCTCACACCATCATTTGGTGTATTTATCCATGGTCAAAACTCTCCCTCCTCTAATAAAAGGCCAAGCTTCCCTCTTCTCTAATAGCCTCACCTAAAAACAACCTTGTACCTTTCAATGGTTGATGTGAGGTCATCATCCGAAAACACCCCTATACCTTTCAATGTTAGATGTTGAGCTAAGAAATATCTCCTAGCCTCTACAATGGGGAAGTGGAGGATGAGAGCACACTCTTTTGAGCTCTCCCCCATATTATCATGGATAGCCTTCTTACCCACTCTCCCAGCATATGTGTGTAAATCTTTCTTGATGGTCATCAAGGTGTATAGTTCCTTGGTGTCTTCTTCCACATTCTCATGCATTTTCAGCACAACCATCCAAAAATTAAGTGCACTCACTTTCCATTTTTGTTCTTTTTCCAATGTGTTATTGATGATGACCCTATTATGGATGTATGGATGGGTTGTTTCCCTTTCTTGGCCACTTGAATCCATTGCTCTACTTCTTCCACCTCCTTTTGAGTTTCCTTGAGAATCTCTTTCCAAAAAGTGTCTTCCCTTATTGTCTTTTCCTCTTTCTTTTGGAGTTGATTTATTTTCTCTTTGATTTGGTTGATCTCCTTCACCACATTAAGTTGGATTTCTTCCTCCTCCAACTTAGAGCTAAGTTGCATCTCTTGCAACTTCTTCTTAATGGATGCAATTTCTTCATCTTGGGCTTTATGTTTAGTTTCACTGTCTTGAATGATTTTTTGAAAAAAGGGAATTCTTGGAATGGTGGTGTGATGCTCACTCCAACCCTTTTGCTCAGCTACACATTTATTGTATTTTGCCTATTATTGAATTCTTTTTTGGCTTTGTTGATGGCATTCATGACCTATTGCTCAATCTCAGCATGATTGTTTTACAAGTTGAGATTTAATTGGAGATTATGTCAGAGCATTTCAGACTAGATTAGGGCTATGGTAGGACTAGTAGGAACATGTACCCATGGTGTAATTGGGGGTAGGGGTACAGTAAACACAATTTAATTGGTGGTGAGGGACATCAATGCTAGTGGAGGTAGAGAGAGAGAGAGAGAGAGAGAGAGAGAGAGAGAGAGAGAGAGAGAGAGAGAGAGAGAGAGAGAGAGAGAGAGAGAGAGAGAGAGAGTCTAATGCACCACACAGAAGGAACATAATGGGTAATCATTTGATTTTACGATTTGGTAAAAAAAAGAGAGAAGGCTTAGGATACCATCATAGGCTTGCCATTTGGTATGGTAGATATCTCAATTATGATATAGGATAGATTTTGATAAATTCTTTGTTTTCTTGTCACGTTGCTTATTGTTAGTTTGTAGACTTTAATATATTGAAGCCAACAAATATATCCAATAATTGGTGTTGAGCCTTGAGAATTCTTAAAGATCTAGGTATCTTTGATTAGATTGGCTTGACAATTTTACCATTTGGAGGATTTTTTATTTGTCTTTCTTGGATCCAACATCTCTAGAATCTGTTTTCCTACAAACAGTATCTCATCTCTATAACAAGTTGCAAGTTTTTAATAATGTGGGGATAAAATGTCTAATTTCTAGTTGTAGTATAAGTGGTATGTGCAGAGTAGACTACAATGTTGTGCCATCATTATTGTAAGCTATTTTTCAAATGAATATCATGAGTACGATAAGTGGTAAATCTAGTAAGCTTTTGCCTTATCTTCTATCATGTAGAATTAGACCTTGAGTTTATATTATTGTTAAGAATAGATATATATTTTCATTTGGCCACTTATTTTGGGTTAGTAGCTTAGTGAAGATTAAACTTTGTTATATATTTTCTAGATATTTCTTGTTACGTCCTTGTTGAAGGGAATCCATATTATGATAAATGGTGTTTTGAGTTTCTTTTTATTTAAGCCAGTCAACTTGTACATGCTTGCACATTTATCTAAACATACCTATGACAATGTTTCAAGTCATAAGAAATACTTTTGGATTGTGTCTAGGAAGGGTATAATAGTATTATTTAGGGCGAGGAGTTGCAATTATCATTTTCTTATTATAATTTTGGTATTTTTCTCTAATGAATTAGTGCTAGATGTATACAAATTGCCTTGTGGCACTTATTAAGAGCATTGAAAGGGCCAAGTATGTTGTTGTTGCTAATGAAAATAGACTGCATGTCCAAAATGAATACAAATTTGATGAGTTGTTTATAAGAACAAAAAAATAAATAAGACCTTAAAAATCTTACTATGGCCATGATCTTTTGTTGCTATTGGACCATCTACAATAGTTGACTGTTCAAGAACCCCTCCTCCTACTTTTTGAATGTTATCTATGAAGATGGCACAATTTTTTTGTGTGGTCCTTTTCTTTCAAGTTGAAAATCAAAAGCTTGTATTCTTTAAAGGAATGACAGATCTTGCATTGTAGATAGAAATCTACTTTCCCAAGAATAGAGCTAACTTAACAATTGATGTTGTAGCATCAAAATGTAGGCCATTTTGTGAAGTGCCACCCTCAAACAACTTGGGATTTTAATAGCACACCTTCAATTCATATGCAATCATAAACTTATATCAAATATTTGAAGGGATCAATACGGTGCACTCCCCAAGTTTGAAAAGTTATAATATCTATATTATATTATGGCTTTGGTAATCTTAGAATCACCATGGTTTCTCCCAAACCTCCAAGCCTCTTTGAAACCTCCCAACCCACTTTGGCCATCTAAATTTGAATTTGAATTGAGGCTAGTGCATTTAGTGATTCTTTTAGCTTTTTGAACTATTTCTCTTCTTCTTCTTCTTCCCCCCTCTCATAGCCATCCATCTCTCTCTCTCTCTCTCTCTCTCTCTCTCTCTCTCTCTCTCTCTCTCTCTCTCTCTCTCTCTCTCTCTCTCTCTCTCTCTCTCTCTCTCTCTCTCTCTCTCTCTCTCTCTCTCTCTCTCTCTCTCTCTCTCTCTCTCTCTCACATTGCCTTTTCCTATGGGACAAAGAGCTAGCTAGCTATAACCGTTGTGGCATATAGCTAGATGTGTGTGTGTGTGTGTGTGTGTGTGTGTGTGTGTGTGTGTGTGTGTGTGTGTGTGTGTGTGTGTGTGTGTGTGTGTGTGTGTGTGTGTGTGTGTGTGTGTGTGTGTGTGTGTGTGTGTGTGTGTGTGTGTGTGTGTGTGTGTGTGTGTGTGTGTGTGTGTGTGTGTGTGTGTGTGTGTGTGTGTGTGTGTGTGTGTGTGTGTGTGTGTGTGTGTGCGTGCACGCGAACGTGCCATGTGTGCACATGCATGTGCACCACAAAGTGGTGGGGCAATGAGTGAGGTGCATCGATAGAGTTGGATTGGGAATCAAAATAGCAAGTAGGGGAAGTAGACAAGCAAGCCAATGGTGGGTAGCACATGGCAGAGAGGACAACAGGTGCACAAGTAGGGGAAGTAGACAAGCAAGCCAATGGTGGGTAGCACAAGGCAAAGAGGACAACAGGTGCACAAGGAGGACAAGGTGGGCTAGTGGCAAACACATGGTGTCAATGCATAGAGGTGTGCAGGTGTGGCAGGTGCACAAAGATGGTGAATGTAGGGCATTGTGGCACATAGAACACACATAGAGAGAGAGAGAGAGAGAGAGGGAGAGAGAGAAAGTGAAAAGAAAAAAATGAGAGGGAGAAATAAAGAAATGAGCAAGAGAAAAAGGAAGAGAGACAAACTTGAGAGAGAGAAACATAGAGGATAAGTGAAAGGAAACAAATGTGAGTGAGACAGTGAGAAAAAAAGAATGGAGAGAAAAATAAGGGAAAGTAGAGAGAGAAAGAAAGAAAGAAAGAAAGTTATATTAACGTCTTCTAAAGACCAAAACTGGCCTATGAGACAAACTGTGATACAACTGATGAGGTCCAGCTATCCAAAATAAAAGTGCTGAATGAAAAGCTAAAAACTGGAAACTGAAAATACGGTACTGTGAGTGTGATAAGTGTCGTGTATGTGTATGTGTGTATGTAGCTCTGGTACTCCAGATAATGGCTACAAAAGGGGAACAAATGTCGGCTGTGATAGGGAAACAACTGTCGGCTCTGTGATAAAGTGGTGCGATGTGTATCTGTAACAGATGCAGGGAGATATACTATCCTGGGATGTAGTAGCAGTCATCGAAGTCGCTAGAGAGAGAGAGAGAGAGAGAGAGAGAGAGAGAGAGAGAGAGAGAGAGAGAGAGAGAGAGAGAGAGAGAGAGAGAGAGAGAGAGAGAGAGAGAGAGAGAGAGAGAGAGAGAGTGTGTGTGTGTGTGTGTGTGTGTGTGTGTGTGTGTGTGTGTGAGGGAGGGAGGGTGGGAGGGAGAGGATAAACAAAAAGAGAGAAAAAATATGAGAATGAGAGATGAAGAGAGAAAAATAATGAGTGAGAGAAGAAGAGAGAGAGGAGAGAGAAAGAAAGAGATAGAGACACACATAGATAGGATGTGTGTGTGTGTGTGTGTGTGTGTGTGTGTGTGTGTGTGTGTGTGTGAGAGAGAGAGAGAGAGAGAGAAGTAGGATAATAATGACCTATTATAAGTATTGAGGCAAGATCCACATAATATTCTCTAGGAGTGAGGATCTATATAATTGATAAGGCTTATCTTGAACCACCTCTTGACCACACATTGGCGCATTGGCCTTAAAGATTATTCCTTTGCTACCTAATTTGTATAGTTTGGCTTCATTCATGCAAGAAACATAAGTGATGCATTGTGAAATATGATCTTCTCTATTGACCATGCATTAATCTTAAAGATAGACTTTGTCTTGGTCAACATGGACCTTAATAAAGCCTATGATCGCATCAAGTTGCAGAATTATACTCTTAAAGCATATGGAGTTGACCCAAATTTTAATAAGTTGGCAAGCTATTTGTTTACAAATGCCTCATCTTCAATCACGGGGTTAATGGATTGATCTCTAACCCATTTTACATAAGAGGTCTATATGGCAAGGGTGCCCTTTGGCCCCCCTAATCTTTGCCCTTATAATTGATCCCTTGTTAAGAAGGTTCGATTGACAATTTGGTATTGGAGCTATTATAGGGTTTCCACTACCTAATGGAGCTCAGTTTATTGCCCAAATTTTTTTAATGATAATGCAATCATTGTCCAAGCTAAGAAGCAATTGATGGATAATTTGATAAAACTTGATGAAGAATTTGCTAATCTATCTACATCCAAAATCAACAAAACTAAGAATGAGTAGATTCCTTTGACATATGATCGTGAGCTATGATCGAATAGAACCATGGCTCCTTGAGTATGACTTTAGAGTGATCAAAGTTGGAGAGGTCATCAAGTACTTAGGGTACCCTGCTAAGGTAGGAGTTTCCAACAAGTAATACCTTGTTTGGTTCAAGGTAAAAATTGAAGGCAAGATTGCTAAACAATACTACACCAATATTTCCTTTGGTGGGCGAGGCTAGTAGTATCTAAGTCAATTTTGACTTTAGCAATAGTTTGAAAGGTGACAAGGATTGAAGCTTGCTTGGAAGAGCTATGGTGGGCGAGTAAGAGCAAGAAAGAGAGAGAGACCAAATGGGAACTCCAACAGTCACAATGTGTGACCGGGCCTTCCTTTATTCAAACTGTCACTAAAAGAATAAACAATAAAGTGATGGTGATGGGTGCTCGCCACCTACAATGTGCAATGGCGGGTACTGTCAATGTAGTAGGCCCCCAAATATCTATATACACAACATCAAGGATATTTCTGCTTACATCTCTGTCATGTGAAAAGGGTTCTCTTGCATGCTTACCAAACTGACATGCTTCACATACCTTCTGAAATTCTGCAACTTTAAATGTAGGCAAACCTGTAACTAACCCTTTGGACTGCATTAATTTCAGCCTTTGTACATTTGCATGTCCAATGCATTTGTGCCAAATTTCAATGTCTGCAACAACACCTTTTCCTTTGGCATACATAGCAGCATTCATAGTAGGAATTCCAACATCTAGAGTGAACATACGTCCAACTCTACTTCCCTTTGCTACCAATCTGCACTTGTCATTGAAGTCTTCTACAAAGCAGCCCTTTGCATTAAATTTGACTTGCAGCCCTTGCTCTACCATTTGACCGACTGACACCAAGTTCTTTGTAATAGATGGCACATGTAATACATCTGAAAGACTCTTTGTCTTACCATCATGCAAGGACAAGGGAACTTTTCCAATGTGTGAAATTGGGTGGTATGAGTCATCACCCGTCTGCACATAACCTGCATTCTGCAAATCCTGCATCTCTCCAAACCATTCTGCATGGCTGGTCATATGATTGGATGCACCTAAATCAACATACCAAACATCTTCATGTGTTCCCTTTCCTGTAACAGCATTCAGCATATGCTGCATAATAAACAAACGTTCATTTTTGTCTTCATTCTGTCGTGAAGACGATGCATAGTTTCCTTGCTGCAACTTACCACTGCGGATATCATCTTTCTTAGCATAACATTGGGCTGCAATATGACCTGTTTTGCCACAGTACTGGCACACAATACCAGAGTTGTTAGAACCTCTGTTCTGCCATCCACCTCTTCCTCTAAAGCTCCCCCTGACTCTAAAGTTACCACGACCTCCTGAAACCTGCATATCGCCAAATTGCTGATTCAATCTATTTTGCTGGTTGTCACTACCACATCCTGTACCACGGCCTCTTGAAGAGAACCTGCCACGTCCCATTCCAGAACTGGAGTAGAAAGCTTGGACCTGTTCACCACTTCTTTCAGATGTCTCACTCTGCATGTTGATCTCTTCAGTGATCATAAGGGAGACCAATTCATCGAAATCTGGAAATGGCTTTCTGACATATACGGAAATTACAAAAGACTTCCAAGCCTTTTCATTGTTAAGTCCACCCAAGGTAGATGACACCAAATCATCATCATCGGGCATTGTATCAATCGCTGCCAATGCATCTGCAATGCTTCTTACCTTCAGTGCATACTCATTGATAGACATCTTCCCTTTCTTTAATGTATTCAACTCTTGCTTGAGTTGAATCTTTCGTGCCTTTGTATTTACAGAAAACATACTTTCAAGTATGGTCCAAGCTGCATATGAATTCTCTGCATTTCTAATGTGTCCCAGCATATTATTGTCAATTACTGCAGACAACCAATACATGACCTTTTTATCCTTTGCATTCCATTCTTTCCGTGCCTTTGTCTCTTCTGCAGTTGGAGGATCACTCATCTCCAGCTCCTTTTCTTCACCTGAAACGAACTCGTAGAGGCCTTTTCCAATAAGGAAGTTCGTGACACGGAACTTCCATGAAGGGTAGTTATTCTTGTCGAGCTTCTCAATGATGGGGCTTCCACTGTTCTCTGCCATTATCACAAAATTGATACCAACAACAAGCAAATCTTCTGCAACCCTGGACCTGTAGTGCACAGCAATACACCAGACAGCCTTTTTCACTGTCTGCTCAACAATACATGAAATCTGCAACCTGTTTGCAGATAAACCATGTGTTTACTCACTGGTAAACACCTTTGAACTTACAGATCTAAAATCTATAACCTGGGCACCCACTTTCGATCAATACAGTCGAAGTCACAGCGTACCCTGAAACTGCTATCCGCAACCTTGCGGCTCTAAAACGGGCCCTGAAACGGCCTCAGATGCCCAAAATAACTGCGGAAAAAAACCTAAAGGGCTTATCTGCACAATACACAGCACTCTTCACGCACACCAAATCTCACTGCAATCTGAGATTTTTGCTCTGCCCTGCTTCCGGTGCCTCCATAGGCACTATCCAAGAGAAAGAGTTGAAGGATGGGAGAGCTTCTTACCTGTGGCTTGCTTGCTCAAACCTTGCTTCTTCTCCTTTGCTTCAATCTTCGAAATCAGCCTCTCTCAATGGCGCGGCTCTGATACCATGTCAAGAATTGCGTGGTGGAGGGGGTTGCTCAAGATGCTGCGCCGAACACACACAGAATGCACAAGGAGAAGCTCAATCAAGAGACAAGAAGAGAGATGGAGGCCAAAACGTTTTCTTGCTGATTTCTTCTTCTTCTTCCACACACTTTTCAATATACACAAAGTATAGATAAGATACAACATAAAAGAAAAGTGACCTACTAAGTCAAACAATGCATAACCGACTACACTAGTCGACTGGCGCTATAACTATGCCAGCTGTAAATAGGTGTAACGACCTGAATATAATAAGTAATGAGTCAGTGGCCATGTGAGATGCATAATGGCCACCGACGTGCTAAGTGTAGACGTGTGGGCCCATCTAACCAGGCGGTCCATCATCAATGTCCGCATGTGTTGAGCTTGTCATCTCAACAATGAAGACGAAGATCTAGAGCCCACTAAACCTTATTAGGAGGACTAAAATTCCTAGAAGCTTAATCGACATGTAACACAATTGAGAATAAATCCTACTCTTGTACCTATGGTTAATTCGAATAATATGAGTGCGCTACTTGAAACATTAAGAGTAGCGCAGCGGATGCATGGTGGGTCTTAACCCACAGATCATAAGCCCCATTAGTGCTTGTCTTCCTCAGTTTCTTCTCGAGATGAGGACATCTCGATTCCTCTAAGGGGGAGAGGATGTAATGTCCCCTTGTGATCCCCATGCTCCCCCTTGTCTTTCCCATAAGAACCCCCCGTAAAGAAATTTTTAATTTTTTTTTTTAAATTTACCCTCCCTCTCTCTCCGCCTGCCGTGTGCACGGCGGGGAGAGAGAGAGTGAGTGAGTAGTGAGAGAAGGGGGGCATGCAACCCCCAGATAGCGGGGAGTGCTGTCTCCCCCCTACCTCCCTCGCCCCCCATTATAAGGGGACAGGCATCGAGTTCCCCTCCTCTCCGTCGGCAGCAGCAGCAGAGTGTCCCCCCTCCCTCCGTCGAACGGAAGACTTCTCCCCCCCCCCCCCCCCGGTGCTTCGTCACCCTCCTCGCGGATTGCAGTGGCCCTCTGGGGGCTTCCCTCACTAGACTTCCCCCCCCCCCCCCCCCCCCCCCCCCCGTTCATTCGACAGATGTGCCTGTCCCCCCCTCCTCATGATCAAAGAAGTAGAAGAAGGAGAGGAGAGAGAGAGAGAGAGAAGAAGCGAAGAAAAGGGAGAGAGGGAAGGAGAAGAAGAAGAGAAGAAGAGAAAAACAAGAGAAGAGGAGGAGAGATAGAGAGAAGAAGAGAAGAAGAGGGAGAGAGAGGAGGAGAAGAAGGAGAGAAGAGAGAAGGAGAAGAAGAAGAGAAGAAGAAGAAGAGAGAGAAGAGGGAGAGGAGAGAGGGAAGGAGAAGAAGAGAGAGAGAGAAGGGAAGAGGAAGAGAGAGGAGAAGAAGAAGAGAGAGAAGAGGGAGAGGAGAGAGGGAAGGAGAAGAAGAAGAGAAGAAGAAGAATAAGGGGAAGAAGAAGGGAGAGAGGGAAGGAGAAGAAGAGAGAGAGAGAAGAAGGGAAGAGGGAGAGAGAGGAGAAGAAGAAGGAGAAGAAGAAGAAGAAGAAGAAGAAGAAGAAGAAGAAGAGGGAGAGAGAGGAGAAGAAGAAGAGAGAGAAGAGGGAGAGGAGATGAGGGAAGGAGAAGAAGAAGAGAAGAAAAAGAAGAAGAAGGGGAAGAAGAAGGGAGAGAGGGAAGGATAAGAAGATAGAGAGAGAAGAAGAAGGGAAGAGGGAGAGAGAGGAGAAGAAGAAGGAGAAGAAGAGAAGGAGAAGAAGAGAGAGAGAGGAGAAGAAGAAGAAGAAGAGGGAGAGAGAGAAGGAGAAGAAGAAGAGGGAGAGAGAGAAGGAGACGAAGAAGAAGAAGAGGAGAAGAAGAGGAAGGGAGAGAAATAAGGAGAAGAAGAGGGAGAGAGAGGAGGAGAAAGGAGGAAAAGAAGAGGAAGAGAGAGGACAAGAAGAAGAAGAAGAAGAGGGATAGGGAGAAGTGGAAGATAATTAGGGGAGGATATAGGGAGAGCGGGAGAGAAAGAGAGAGGGAGAAAAGACAAAGAGATGGAGAAGGTGAGATAGATGGAAAACAAATTGGGGAGGGGGTAAAAGAAGAAGAAAAGTTATGTATGTTGAAGTCACATTGTTTGGCCTTAGATTCCTTGTTAACCCGTATACCACTTCCTTCTGCCAGGGCAAGAGCAGTCGATTTACCTCAAGGGTTGCAAGACCGGGAACGCACAAGGATGGAACCCAAGAGATGAGTTACAAGGAGCACAAGTACTGAAGTTGCAAACAGAGATAGGAACATATCCAATGCAAGCAGAGACATGAATACCACCAACCCTCCAGCAACTATAACTCATATCCAGGTTGTACAAAGAATTAGATTCTTCTCACACATCTTGAATTCTTAAATACAGGTAGAATTGCATGTATTCGCCATTAAAGGGCTTAGGATGGGTTCATCTTCTACGCTAAATGGCATGATTAATAAAGATCAAGGTGAAATCACTTAGCTCATTTAAAGGATCTAGAAAGGAATTTGTTAAATCGACCTTGCGAAGGGGAGAGCGAACTTTAAGGTAGTTGATTTATGCTAAGCATGTTGCTTGGAACTGTTAAAATGGTTTTAACGAAGGTTGATCTTGTTAAAGATGGATTGTTGACCCAAGTTATGCTTGGTTGTTTGAAAAGGGTAACTCCAAGTGAATGTCGACTGGTTGTGTTGGTAAGAGGAGAGAATCTTACTAAGGATAGGTGGATCATAAGCAAGGTGATTGCTTGATGTGGTTTTGGATGCTAATCCAAGTTGTTTGTGATTGATGATTGCATGTCCCAGTCTGAGATGACTAATTGCCATGGAAACAAAATGGATGTTTTCCCTAGTAAATGTTACTAAGTTGGTTGCTTCAGTTGTGGTTGATTTCCTAAAGGGATAATTAAGGAAGGATGGCACTAGCTACCCCCCGCGAACGGCCAAACCCTAACCAAGGGGGTTATGATTCCATGCCAGGAATGTGGACTGAACCTGCCGCGAGAGGTCTCTCCGTGGAAATTACTTGGTGTAGGAGGACACTTGGGTGCAAGGGGGCTCTCGCTATAAATCCCAATGCCTCCGGACCCTACACGAGTGTTCTACATGACTTGAGATGGGATCTTGAGACCTTGATACTAGTTACAAGGCAGAATCTTGGTAGTAGAAACCTTTGGGTTTTTATTTCTCGGATACAGAAGGATTTTTCTGTGGAGGTAGAAAGGAACACTTAATTTTCCTGTATGGGCGGGAGACAAACATTAATCTGAAGATAAGTTAAGGAAGTGTTTGATCTTGTTTTATCTTCTTTTCATGTCAGTGCTCTAAATTACGTAAAGGAATCTGTGATTAATGGGTTAATTAAGGAAGTTGCTTTTATGTGTCAAACATAATGTGGTTAGGTAATTAGATAACTAAAACAACCCCTGAGGGAAGCGTGGTGGATGTGACCAATGGGTCTATCCTACGGAAGGGTGGTCTCGGTTAGCCGAGAGCTACCCTCAAAGGAATTGTTAACGTGAATGTCAACTGGTTGTGTTGGTAAGAGGAGAGAATCTTACTAAGGATAGGTGGATCATAAGCAAGGTGATTGCTTGATGTGGTTTTGGATGCTAATCCAAGTTGTTTGTGATTAATGATTCCATGGACGGGTCTGAGATGGCTGATTGCCATGGAAACAAAAGCGATGTTTACCCTAGTAAATATTATTAAGTTGGTTGCTTCAGCTATGGTTGATTTCCTAAATGGATAATTAAGGAAGGACGGCACTGTCACTGCCCTAAATTATGTAAAGGAACCTGTGATTAACGAGTTAAATAAGGAAGCTGATTTTATGTGTCAAACATAATGTGGTTAGGTAATTAGATAACTAAAACAACCCCTGAGGGAAGCGTGGTGGATGAGAACAATGGGTCTATCCTATGGAAGGGTGGTCTCGGTTAGCCGAGAGCTTTCCTCAAAGGAAATGTTAATGAGAAATGTTAGGAAAAGTTGGACGATGACCTTAGACAATGTTGGTTAGACCCTGATGCATACAATTTTAGGGGACCAGAATGGGACGATACCCTACAGGCAGAGAGGTCGAGCGATGCATCCCTCTCATTTCCCATTCTCTTTGAACCAAGTGTGGTATGAGTCAGCTTTGGTCCAAGTGTGGTATCTGCGCAAAGTGGAGCAGTTGTAGACCGATGCTAGAAGGCTGTCAGGAAGACCCGACTACTAGGAGCTTCAGGTCGATCCTAGTGGGAACGGTCAGATAAGTTCCGTTGCGAGGCAGACTCAGGACACCCTAGTTGGCAAACCCCGTGTCATTCCTTGGGAGTGCCAAGCGGCATCTTCTGGATTGATCTCTTGATAGACTGCTAAGACATGTCCCACAATTTGAGGGGCGGGCACATTACACACTATAACTATGCCAGTTGTAGGTAGGTGCAACAAAGTAAATATAATAAGTGAGTGCAAAAAAGTAAATATAATATGTGATAAGTTAGTGCCCATGTGAGGATTATAATGACCATGGACGTGCTAATTTAGACATGCAAACCCATCTAGCTAGGTGATCCATCTCATCAATGTTCTGCACGTGTTGACCTTGCCATCTCAACACTTCCCCTGAATCTTAGTTGTACCTTTGCAACTTAAAGTAAGCTTTGAAACTTTCAAAGATTATCTACCCCCAATGCCTTTGTGAAAATGTCAGCCATCTAATCTTGTGTGTTGACATATCCAAGTCAATCTCTCCTACAAGTACCTTCTCTCCCACAAAGTGGTAGTGCACATCAATGTATTTTGTCCTAGAATGGAACACTAGCTTCCTAGATGTAAAGAGGTCCTATTATACTATGGAAATCAACAAGAAAACTAATTATTTATACTAAGAAAATAACAAGAGATAACATGAAAAGCTTCAATCATGCCATGCCATAGACATCTTCCATTATACCATAGCACAATGTAGCAATGGAAACTAAAATCAAGATACAAGAAATAAAGCTTGGTACTCATCCCAAGATAGTGATGGACAATAGATCTCCCAAAATTAGTGTAGGTGTCAAAAAGATACCTACATTAGCACTTCTTGCCTTTTTATAATAAACCCTAGTACCATCATGACTAAGGTATTTACTAATGGTTTATTTTGGTAAAGCTAAGTGAACTAATGTGGCTAATTTGCTTCATTATAAGCCATCCCTTCCCAAAGATGGTTTTGTCCTCAAAACTAAAGATAATGGGGTAATAGACAAGCCATTAATGAAGAAAATCATGTCAATGAATATCCATAATCATGTGGAAGCACTTTCCATGAAGAAATCTCATAATGAATCTGAAACAATGAAATGATTGCTTGCTGTCTAAACATGGTTGAATTCGTAAAACTGCCATAACTTTTGACTAGAGTGTCCAAATTGAGTGTTTGAGGTATAAAAATTAAGTAAACAACCCAAGGCATCAACCCATACAATGAAAAATACTTTTTGACATCATTAAGGTAATTAAATTTGTGACAAAAAATTCACACAACAAGTTATCCACTATCTTGTAACTACAATAATCCCACTATTTTGAAGGGATCATGGGACCTTTGAGAAGATGATTGAATATGCTAAGGAATCAGTATTGCAAGCATTATTTATAACCCACCAACAATGAAAGTCATTGAAGTCCAATATGCCTCTAGGGTCAAATGGATAACCATCAAAATATTCATCACAACCATAAGTTCCCTCTGCGGAAAAATATATCCCATCATTGCCTCCTATGTCAAATGGAAACAAGGAAGCATCCTCATGATCCTATGGATCAAATGGAAAGATAAGGTGATCAATTGAGAACATGCCATTTGAGTCCATAGATTGGTGTATGGCTTCATTAAGCTCTTTACATGTCCCTCTTCAATTATTGCATTCACTTGGTCATTAGCATGATGTAGGTTAGAAAGCTGATAGGCATCATGATCAACTTCAAAGGATTTGTAAGTCTCTCCATCTTGGACTTTACAATCCACTTCATTATTTAGAAACTCTATAAGCAGCATCACTTTAGCATTCATTTTCCTGCATATATCTTTATGATTAGAAGATATTGGTTCACCACATCTGTAACATAAGCCTTGTGCATGTAGTCCTCTAATATCATCATTGGTTAAGAGTTTTCCTCGAATAACATCATGCTGGCCACTATGACTATCATACTTCCCATGATAGAACGGTTTTCCATAGTCATGACCATGTTCATTTCTACTAGCATAATGCTAATGTTTAGGAAATGGTTGATCATCATCATAATATTGACTATGGGATGGCTGATCATCATAGAAGTACTGATCAACATATTGTCCATGCTCACTAGCACAATGCTGCTCATATACATGATCATGATCATATACATGTTGCTACCCATTCATGTATGACTGTCCATTTGTATGCATATCGAAAGAGTTGAAACCATTCTCAAATCTTGTGGCCTTCCCACATGATTCTCATTCATGGGGAGTGTCCAAAATGACTGCAAGGGTGTCCTCGCTTTTGGGGCTAACCATAAACATAATGATTGATATGTTATTGCTATCCAAAAATATTATGATCATTATTTGCATGTTGCAACTTAATAGAGTTCTCATCACTATCATATGCATATTGTTGGTTAGACCAATGCTCATTGTTGTAACGTGCCCGCCACCTAACGACTGTCCAAGCACGTTTTTAAGGCCCATGGAGAAATGAGTCTCAGCATCACTATGTCGGCACTCCCTTGGAATGTTCCAGGTTTTTTTGCCTAGGGTTTCTCACGTCCACCTCGCAATGAAACGTTCACGACTGAACCCACTAGGATCGACCTGAAATCCGAGTTCCTCATGGTCAAGATCTCTTGACAACATTCTAGCGTCTGATCCTGGAAATCGCACTTTACGCAGAGATACCCAAACCAAAGTAGATCCACGCCGCACTTGGTTCAAAGAGAATGGAAAATGAGAGGGATGCTCCGCCCAACCTCTCTGTTGTGGGCATAGTCACATTCCAATCCCCTAAAACGATATGAATCCGATTCTAACTTATCACTACCTAAAGGTCGAACTTTGGTAAAGCATTGCAAGAAGCCTCCTAGTTCTCTGGGACCACCCTTCCATAGGATAGTCCCATCGGGGGTTTTGCCCACCCGCTTCCCTCAATAGGCATTCTTTAATTACCTAATTAGATCCTACCACATTTAGGTGTGACATTTAAAATTAGCTTCTTTAATTAAGCCCTTTTAGGAAACACGGTTCGTTCATGTAATATTATAGCACTGACACAAAAACAATTTAGACAGGTTCCTTAGAAGTAAACTTAATATTAGCATCTTAATTGAGATACAAGCCTTGTTCAAAAGGGACGATTTTCGCAATCCGTGAGAGGATGCACCTTATTTCCTCCAAGATTCCGCCCTTGCACTAGTAACAGTGGCCTCGAGAATCTATCTCGAGTCACGCAGATTGTTTGAGTAGGACCCAGAGGCAGGGAATTTACAACCAGCTGTCATCCAAGCGTCCTCCCACATTCAAACTATCCCACAGAGAGACCTCTCATGGCGGGTTTGGTCCACGTTCCCGACACGGTTATTTAGAACCCCCTTGGTTAGGGTTGGTGGCCAACTAGGGGTGTCTTGGCGCACCCTCCATGAGTTCAACCTGATTCATTATTCCAATTTCTTTTTAGCTTTGGGTCATACAATCCTTTCACAGACAATGTTCCTAAATTTACAAGCACAAACAATAGTGAAGGCGAGTGCTTGGGACATCTGCTAAGGTGGAGTCCCTGTCTTTGAGGCTTAGCATTTGTCGTTCTTGGGTCTTTCTTGCCTTGGTGTTAACTTCCATTATCCTCTTAGGGATAGAGAATACCCCCTTTTTGACCCCACTCCTATGTGATAGGAGCGAGCAATCATGCAATTGGATCCATATCCGATGGTTCTCGGATGTGGTAGCTGCCCTAGCTTGCTAGCCTTTAGTCTAGGGTTCTTGTCTTGGGAATATGACACTCGATTTTTCTTGTATTAACATTGAGATGTATCATGGTTAAAGGTGATATCTCCAAGGTTGTTTTGGATTTATCGTGGCTAGATGCAAGATAGAAACCAATGAGGGTTTTATTTGTCTCTAGGTCAGCCTATGTTTATAACAATAGCTTGGCTTGCTTACAACTAAACCCTAATTACGTCGAATTGAACCCTAGCCTTACGTAACATATAGGGTTTCATTTACCAATTTACCTCAGACAATCAAGTTTGGCAATTCATGTGCGTGTCTTATATCTATCTTTAAGATGAATCCCTAGCATGTAGTGTAACTGAAACTATCCATGGATGCCACGCAAAACGAGATGCGAGTCTTTCCTAAGACAATGATGCAATGCACAGCTTCTACTCCTAGGAATTCATTCAATGCACTTATGCAAATCATAAATAGAGACTTTTATTTTTCTTTTGGTGCGAGGAACATGAAATCATAAGGCCTAATGCAAATGCGAGCTACTTTCCTTTAAAGGTTTATAGGATCCTAATACTCGGCTTAATATTGCAACAACCTAAACATACTTAACCATTTTCGTGGCAGATCATGATTATCATGGACTTGATTCAAGCCTTTACACCTACCTTTCTATTTTTGCAAATTTCACGATGCAAAGAGTATGATTTCCGCCTAATGATGACTATGCTTTATCGTCCCGATAACCCATTTTACAGTTTTTTACCTTTCAAGCATGCCAATGCTAGTGCATAAACCTAATGCACTACGAGCACATTTAATAAAGTCCTTGATTTCATTGTGCACCAATGCGTAATCTTTTTGCAAGTTGTTCATTCTAAAATATGCAAGAGTGCAATAAAACACAATGCCAAACATGATTTTTATAATACAACCTAGTTGGTGGTTAATGATCGTAGATTTTTGCATGGATACTCCTCCTAATGTAGTCAATCTACATTTTTCCAAATATTCCTACCACATTTAAGATTTATGGAATGCACATGGTTAGCAAGTGTCATGGTTCCTTGACCCGCAACTCCATTGGTTGGTGCGGGATTCATGCTTGATTGGGCATTACTTCACTTGGGAGGCATCGTATAGTTCAGGCTTTCTCTTTGCAGCTATGCACCCATGCTACAAGGGAGTTGACTCCTTGTGGAAGAAATCGGTCGTGAGAACCCTCTCAAAGGGGGGGCAAAAAGAGGGGAAGCTTGAAAGCTTCCAAGGGAAATTTTCATTTCTCTCTCTCTCCTCTCACTCTCTATCTTTCTCTCTCTCTCTCTCTCTCCCCACATCGACAACAAGGGAGGGTAGTGGTAGTAATCTCCCTCCTTCTCTCGCCGAAGGGGGACTTTATAGTGGTATTGGGGGGGGATATTATGGTATGGAGCCCCCCCCTTGTCCCCATCAGGGCGGCCAAGTGGATGGCTGCCATGCAGAGTATGGTCGAGGGGGAGAGAAGGGTTAGTTGATGAATTACTACTCCGGGTTGACCCCTCCTTCCACAGCAGCCATCGGCCACCATTGTAGCTCCCACTTCCTCCGCCATTCTATCCTGACATCCCACAATAGTCCCCCCCTTCGTCCACCAGCTGGCGGTGTGAGTAAGGGTTTTTTTTTAATTGTTAATTTAAAAAAGGGGGGGTCATTAAACAAGGGAAATATTACATCCTTCCCCCCTTAAGGAATCGAGATGTCCTCATCTTGAAAGGAATTGGGGATATTGTTGGTTGAGAGTATTCTCATCAATCCATGTGGCATCTTCTTTTGGAAAGTCCTTCCATTGGATGAGGTACTCCTTGAGGATTCTACTCCTCAATCTCTTTTCTCGAATGTCTAAGACTCTATTTGGCCAGAGCTCAAGGACTCCTTGGCTTGGCATTACAACTTGTTGATCATTAAGTACACGGCTAGGATTGGATACATATTTCTTTAGTAGGCTAACATGAAATACATTGTGAACCTTTATGTTCTTAGGAAGTTAGAGTTTGTAGGCATTGGGCCCTAGGCAATTGAGGATCTTGTAGGGTCTACAATATCTTTTGGACTCAATTTTTTAAATTCTCCCAATGATAAGGAACTCTTCTTGGGTCATAAATGAATAAAAACCATATCTTCCTCATTGAAGAGTCACTCTTGTCTATTTAGATCTACATAGGCTTTTTATCTATCCTTGGCAGCTCTAATGTCGAAGATAATTAAGAACAACGATGAAAATTTCAAGATGAATCAATGTGAAATCCGGGCTAAAGGCAAGCCAATTGGGTTGTTACTAGGCTCTCTTGATGGAAGGATTCAAAATATGGAAGCCTTTCAGGTGATAGAAGCCATGGATTTGCCATTAGCCCTCTTTCAAAGAACATTTTCTTGCATATTTGCTCCTCGATTAATCTCTTGATTTCTCTACAGAGTTTAACCTACAAGCTACGCTCCTGAGCCTTATCCTTTGTTCAAGGCATCTATGGTATCAGAAATGGCTACGTCATATTCTAGCCAGTCAAGGGACAAAAGCTCAATCCTAATGCTCCTTCCTTTGGACTTTCACCTAATAAACTTGACGTAGATGAAGGGGACCACAACTTATCAAACATGCATCTAGAGGAATTCCCCACATAGATTCATGAGCCCACAGATTATGATGATTTTTTTAATCAAGAAGATGCAAGCATATGTTCCAGAGAGTTCTCCACAATCAAATCCAGGACATAATCAAGCTTGTTTTGAGTTTCCTCCAAGAGTCCATATCTGAACATATGACAAAGAAAGGCCTCTCCTTCAAAGATGTGCTGCTCCTTCTCATAAGGTTTGCAAGGATTTTTGAAGGTCTTTCCATGGTGCATGTCTATCGAAAGTGCACAACAATGGTAGCAAATTTTTTGCAAAGAAAGGCCAGAAGCTTATTCAGCTTGAGAGAAAGTTGGTTGATGTTTCGTACAATCCAGTTGTGCACTCGAATGCTATTGTGACATTACAATTAGCTTTCTTGTATGTTGATAAGCGAAAGATCACTCCAAAGGAGGAATCTTACTTGAGCTCATCCATTTGTTGCAATGCTTTTGCATTTTAGGACCACAATACCGAAACCACAAAGCATGTTGCATTGCCAGACCTCTTTTTGATGGTAACTGAAGGGAAACGAGTGTGAAATTAAGATATGATTTGCCTTCCAATCTGTGGATTATTCAACACTTGACCTGATGAATGGATTTAATGAACGTTACTTTGCTTCTGGTAGAAGAATTTAGGTTAAAAGTCACCATTACTTTGTGGTCATCTAGATTGGATACTTGATAGACACATCAAGGTTCATGCATCTCACTACTTTTCGATCACTGGTATGGAGTGGAGAGGAAAACTTAGTTCTCACAAACTCTCTGAATAGGCATCAGATTGTGAGAATCAGTAGCTACATCATCTCATACTGATGGTGAGGAATGATGGCTGCAAAGAAGATGGGACTGTTGCCTCCAGTCATAATCAAAGAAGAAGAAGAAGAACGATGCTCTTTGGGCACATCTTCAGTCATGGCTCCATAGGCGAGCTTCTCATGTATCTGTGGATCAACTAGAAAACCCTAGCAATGATGATCTAGACCTTCCACAAGGTAGCAAGCATGATGTGCATGATAGGAAAAGGGCAGATAGTCCCTCTGGTTCTTCTCACAACACATCCATGGTGCATTTTGATCTAATCTTGTTGACCAAGTTTTGAATCAAATCCTCCAAGAATGATTATGACCATACTCCATGTGTCAAGTAGAATGAGCCTTTGATAAGCCTTCAAGTCATTGATGCAAAAGAAAGAAGATATGTAAGGAAATCCACCATTGAAGTGCATAGAAAAGATTAAGAGAGATGAGGAAGAAGAAGATGAACCCTACTTTCAAAAAAGTAGATGTAACTTTAGTCCCCTCTAGTCTCCCATAGCTCTCCTTTTAACAAATATCCTTCAAAATAAGCCAAAAGCTGACAGCTGCTAAAATAGCTAGAGCCCGTGCCATTATCCACTAGGTCAAGCCAATAATCTCAATCTTTGTCACACTTAGTGAAAATTTTCTATGTCTAACCACGATTATGGAAGAACTAACTCCTGTGTAATTCAATTTTAACTGCGGTTCCCACTCCCTAGTCACTGCAACTAGATCTAATACAAGAAAATGACTTCTAATAAGATCTAGACTGCTACTTTGATATCAATGTAAAGAAGGCCTATTCTACCATGTGAATCAACAAGAAAACTAATGAGTTGAACTAAGAAAATAACATGAAATGCTTCAATCATGGCCATGCCATAGACATCTTACATTATGCCATAGCACAACGTAGCCATGGAAGCTGAAATCAAGATACGAGAAACAAAGCTTGGTACTCACCTCAAGATGGTGATAGACAATAGATCTCCTAGGATTAGTATAGGCGTCAAAAAGATACCTACATTAGCACTTGTACCATCATGGCTAAGGTATTTACATGGTTTATTTTGGTAAATGTAAGTGAACTAATGTGGCTAATTTGCTTCATTACACTAGCTACTCGTATGCTACTCATGTTGTGATACTGAAGGACAGTTGGACCATCTCCCTGCATATCCAAATCACCTAATAACTTTTGCAACCATACCACCTCACATGCTACCATACCAGCACCTCTATACTTAGTCGATGTACTCGATAAAGCAATTGTAGGTTGCTTTTTGATACTCCATGTAACTATTGCACTACCAAAGGGAAAACATGAATCTACTGGTAGATCTTCTATCTGACATGCTACCAACTCAATTTGCACCTATGTATTAAACACATATAAATCCTTACCTAGCTCATAAAAATTCCATAATGTAAAGTGGACTACACATATCTCAATATGTGTTTACATGTATCCAAATGAGGCTTTCTAGGCATCTGCATAAACTGATTGACAAGACCAATAGCATAGCTCAAGTATGGCCTTGTGATAGTCATGTAAATCATACTTCCTACTATCCTCTTGAGTATAGTAGGGTCTTCTATCCCATCCCCAACATCAGCACTCAATTTCACATTTTTCTCCAATGGTAGTGAAAGAGGCTTACACGTTGTCATACCATACTTGGATAACGTACCCAAGCAATACTGCCTTTGGGATTGCCATATACCATCATCACATGTAATCACCTAAATACCAAGAAATTACTTCAGCTAATCCAAATCCTTCATCTCAAACTTCTTCTTCAAAAATTCCTTAACTTCAGCAATGCCACTAGCATTGTCACCTCTAATAATCAAGTGATCCACTTACATGTCTCTGATGACCAAGCCTGCATCTCCCTTTCTCACATAAAGTGAGTGGTCAGCATTAGAAATATAAAAGACAATGTTGACAAGATACTCTCCAAACTTATCAAACCATGCTCTAGGTGCTTGCTTCAACCCATAGAGCTCTTTCTTTAACATGCACACATATGTGGGATGCTCTAAATCCTCATAACCTATTGGCTACTCCATATATACCTCTTCTTGCAATTCACCATGCAAGAAGGCATTCTTGACATCCATTTACTGCAAGTTTCAACCTTTGGCTACTACCAAAGCAATCACACATCTAACAATTGCCATCCTAGCAACTAGGCTAAATGTCCCTTCATAATCTATGCCATAGTTTTTAACATAGCCTTTTTGCAACTAGCCTATCCTTATACATGCTAATCAAACCATCTGCATTATTTTTAATCTTATAAACCCACTTATAGAGAATAGCTTTCTTGCCCTTAGGCAAGGGTACCAAATCCCAATTCTTATTGGCTTCTAATGCAACCATCTCCTCATCCATTACTGCATAATGGCTTCCGTACTACATATACAAAAGTGACAAATGATTTTCAAGCCTTCTCATTATTAAGGCCACCCAAAGTAGATGAAACCAAATTATCATCATCAGGCATTGCATCAATCGCTGCCAAAGCATCTGCAATGCTCCTCACCTTCAAAACATACTCACTAATAGACATTTTTCCTTTCTTAAAAGTATTCAACTCTTGCTTAAGTTGAATCTTTCATGTCTTTGTATTTACTAAAAATGTATTCTAAAAATTTATCCAAGCTACATGTAAATTTTATGTGTTCTTAATATGCCCCAACATACTATTATCAATGATTGCTCTACAAATAGCCAATACATCATATTTCATTTCGTGTCTTTGTATTTACTAAAAATATGTTCTAAAAATTTATCCGAGCTGCATGTAAAGTTTCTATGTTCTTGATATGCCCCAACATAGAATTATCAATTATTGTTGCAAATAGCCAATACATCATATTTTTTTCCTTTGCATTCCACTCTTTCCACACCTTTAATTCATCCACAGTCTTCGCAGGATTACTCGGGTCTCTGACTCCTTTTCTTCACCTGAAATGAACTCATAAAGGCCTTTTCAGAAGGTTCGTCACATGGAACTTTCATGATGGGTAGTTGTTCTTGTCTAGCTTCTCAATGATAGGATTTTCACTATTCTTTACCATTATCACAAAAATGATACAAAACAACAAGCAAGTCTTCTGCAACCTTTTACAACCAGTGTATAGCAATACACCAAGCAATCTTTTTCACTAATTTATTAATGGTACATGTAATTTGCAACCTATCTGCAAATAAAGCTTATGTTTTCTTATTGGCAAATACCTCAAAAATTACGTATTTAAAATCTATAACTTGTGCACCCACTTTTGGCCGACATGGCCAAAATTGTAGCATGGCTCGAAACTATTATCCGCAACCTTGTATGTCCAAAACTGGGCTCGAAACGACCTTAGATGCCCAAAAAAGCAACGGTAAAATCCCTAAAGGCTTAATATGCAAAATATACAGTGTTGTTCTCACACACCAAATCTCAGAGCAATCTGAGGTTTTCACTCTACCTTGCTTCCGGTGCCTCCACATGCATTATCCAAGAGAAAGAGTGGAAGAATGGGAGATCCTCTTATCCATTTCTTGCTTGATTTCTTGAATCTTTGCTTCTTCTCCTTCACTTCAGCCTTTAGAACCAACCTCTCTCAGTGATGCCACTCTGATACCATGTCAAGAATAATGTGGTAGGGGGACTTGCTTGAGCTACTGCGCTAAACACACACCATATGCAGAAGGGAATGCTCACTCAAGAACACAAGAAGAGAGATGGAGGCCAAAACATTTTCTTATTGATTTCTTCTTCTTCTTCCACACACAATACAATGTACACAAAGTATAGAAAAGATCCAACATAAAGAATAGTAGCCTGCTATTTAAAACAATGCATAACTGGCTATACTAATCAACTGGCGCTATAAGTATGCCAGTTGTAGGTAGGTGCAACAAAATAAATATAATAAGTGATAAGTCAATGGCCATGTGAGGATTATAATGACCATTGACATACTAAGTGTAGACATGCAGACCCATCTAGCCAAGCGGTCCATCACATCAATATCTGCACGCGTTGAGCTTGCCATCTCAACACTCCCTTGCAAGAGATGTCTTCTTCTTCATGAGTGATCATTTGATTATTCTAAGGCTCTCCTTGATAATCCAATTGTTAGGTAGGTGAGATAGTTTTGAGACAATGATGGTGAGACAGCAAGCTTGAGAAGTTGGCGGTGAGGATTAGACCTAGCGGTGGTAATAATCTTTGTTATTTTCATTATTTTCATTTTTTTCTAAGGTTTAGTCTATCTTCCCCCCTTAATACCAATTCACACGAAGGGGGGGGGGGGGGGGGGGGGGGGGGGGGGAAAGTACCATTACACTAGTATAACATCAAGGGTTTTTTGGTGATCTATCTCTTGAAAATATTTTGTATTTTTTTGTGTTCAACTATCATAATATTGAAGTCTTTTATGAATCGATATTATGTAGCACACGTTAATATTTTTAGAGTACCAAAGATGATATAAGCATAATTAAAAATCCATATAAAAAAAGAATTGTTGTCTGATAGGCCATATTTCTTAGTTTAGTCCTAAAATGTCAAAAAATGATTTTAAAAAATATTGGATGAGTTACCTAGGAGACCCTGGATGATGTCCTCTTGCCCTTTCATTGAAGGGAGTATCTAGGGCCTCATGGATAGGTCATCTATCACTTATTTGTTATTTTTTGGCACTTTTGAACAAAATTAAGCTATCCAATCTGTCAAACAACAATTTTTTTCACTATAAATTTTTATAACTTTTGCCCGTACTTTGTCGCTTGGATAATGCATGCTAATTAATCATTCCATTGACAAAGGAGAAAGGCCAAGTGGCCAACCCTCTCAATAATTGAGTGCTCATTCTACTTAATCATTGAGTTTTCAATTGATATTTCAAAGTAAAATTTACAACATCATACACAAATATAGTATGAGACATTCGAGGTGGTTCAATATATATATATCAAAGTTTAAAAAGTGCATTGCACTACAATGTGTATTAAAAAAAGTATAGAAACTTGGCATCGCTAATATCTCCCCTTTTATGCTTCTAGTGAATTACATATCCCCATGCATGATGGTCATCTACTAAGCATGAATCGCACTGAGTTATGCATCCTCAAAAAGGGTAAAAAAATAAGATTACGTGTCTTCCTAGATAGCCTTTAGTGCATGTTTGGGACCCTTGCTACCTACTATTGAGTGCCCTCAATTGTGTTTGCACTAGGCTTGGGCCCATCAATCCTCTTCTAAGGCCGATGTCATCATCAATGCTTCCCTCAATGTCATTTGTGCTACCTTCTGCATCTGTAGAACTATCACCCTCATTGTTCTCCAATTGGTTGTCGCGTTTCATATCTAATACTTGCTTCTTCGTCTTCAAAATGGTCTTCTTGCTCAGAAGCTATTTTCAAGGTCTTAAAGGCTAATGTAGGGAGGGTCTCCAAGCCTTTAGATGGATAGGGAGTAGGGAAGAACTACAAGATGATGAGGTTGCATTGTTTTTGGAGTCATCCCTCCTGGTGAAGTCATGGATCTCTTGGTGGAAAGGTGAGTACTTGGCCTTGGCTTTGCCTAGTAGTGGACATCCTTGCACAAGTTGTTTGGTGGTCACAAGGTGGATTAGAAGAGGACAAGAAAAGACAATAATGGAAGTATGAAATAAGAAATGAACTACAAGAGCTCTAGTTATATGAAACCTAGTATTAAGGTTTAAAGGGGATTCACATGTAGTTTTACATTCATGACCATTTTGACCCTTCCCTTCGCCTTGTCATGCACCATGTTGCATGTATATTCTCATTATAGATGTGTTTTACCACCTTTCCTTGTCACCTTCCTGCTTGAATTTCTTACCTGAGAGATTTGACCAATACATCAGTCTTAGCATTGTCCAATGTGATGGAATGGTCAAAGATACATCTATAAAACCAATAAAACATTTCTACAATGTAGCTTTTTTTTAATGCGATCACCTCCATGGCCAGTGTTCTTGAAATATTATCTACGAGTCTAATAATGAGACTTCTCCATACCTTTGGTGCTCCACATTTCCAAAAACCCATACTTCTCCAAAAAAATATGATCTATGAGCATATAATATGTGCTACAAACACATGGAGAATTGAAATTAGATTTGAAGCATCATGTTATACAAATATGAAAGAACATGTAAGTAGTAGAGTTAAAGACATACCACGTAGTGGGTGATGTTTGTTTCTCACAATGCATTAACAACTAGCTTTGTAAAATCATTGACTACTTTAAGAAATTCAACTTGAATGAAACGATCTATTGACGGTTTTTGCATTATATACACTAGCTTATCATCGAAAACTTTGGCTCAGCATTCTTAAGACTAGGGTCTCTCTCCAAATTTGTACTCCATTTGCACAAATCTTTCCATGGCTCGCATCAAATTATTTGGTCCCACTTGCTACCAATGGGATCAAGGATATTTCTAGTGAGAAATAGATAGACTAATTCACGCCAATCTGCACAACAAAACAAACATAATTTCTTTAAAGGCCATTGCAAATAACAAAAAGCACCCAAAAAGGCTAAGAAAAGAAACTAGAGTATATCATAAAAGACATTGACTTTTAACTTCGATGGCTTGCGAGTCATATTGCTCAAGAATCTATTCACCTTCATCCCACTCATTGATATTTTCTATGCTATGTTATAAGTTAGTCTTGACATACTTTTTAATCTTAACCTTGCCTCTATGTGTACACCTAATGAATTTGATAGCTCCTCAACTTTCTCAATAGAATCTTCATGTTTGGGCAGGAGGCTTAATTGTGTATACATAATTGACATGCAACTTCAACAGCTTGTCAAATATATGTATGAGGCAATGCAAAGTGCAAAAATCAAGATTCTCAATGTTAATTGAAAATAGGGCTTTCTCTCAAGATATAACATATTAGGTGGCACCTTTCTATTGTAGGCCAATGCTCCCTTCCATACAACATTATTCACTGTTAGATATGATCAATGCCCCACCCTCATAAGGTTCCACCAATGATCCATGGTGCTCCCCCATTATGAGGAGAAGCCATATGTGAGCCCGGATATTGGTTGAGTCTTGACTTGTATGTCAAATGAGTTCTATGTGACCGGATGGTAAAGAGGTGATCGTTGTGGGTCTAATCTTTGGGTTAGATGGAGTAGTTAAGCTAGTAGCAACTCAAGGCACATTGCATCAAGTTGTAAGGTAAAGGAGTTATCAGGGGCCCTAACCAACTAGTGGAGATGCACATGGAAGGTCAATAGACACATGTGCATATGGAAGGTCAACAGACACATGTGTGTATGGAAGGTCAACAAACACATGTGCACATGGAAGGTCAACAGACACAGGTACATATGGAAGGTCATCCATCATGACCCCCTTCATAGTCTATAAAAGCTAAACCCCTTCACAGCCATCCATCATCTATCTTTCAAGTAATCAGATTTTTTCCAGCTAGCCTTAAGCTCTTCACATATCTTCTATCTAGATCGCCATCTAAGCTTCACAGTGGAAGCGCACGGGTGGACTGAGCCATCTTTGTATGAATTTTTTGGAGCTAAATAATTTTTTTTAATTCTCCTCTTATTTGTTGTGTACTCTATATCTCTTTTTTAGATTCTATTCGCACTGCAGTGTGTAATTTCTACATGGTATAAGAGCCCATGGGGCTCTACAGATCGAAGAGTGTGCAAGAGGCAAAGGCTTCAACAACAAAGAGGAACTATGTCATCTTCCAGAAGTGGTTCTGGTGAGTCAGAAAGCGCTCCATGAGGTTCCTCCACCAAAAATGATGGTGACAAAAAGAAGAAGGGCGGTAAGAAGAAGTTTCAAGGAGAGTGCTTCTATTGCAAGAAGAAAGGACATGCAATTACAAATTATCATGTCAAAAAGGCAGATGAAAAGAATGGTACCCTTAAAAGTTGAAGGGAAAGAGACGGTCAATACGACTGAAGTAGAGTTGGAGTTATTCATGGTGACCATTGAGGAAGTGTGCTCCTTGGTGCAAGAAGAATCTACCACTAACTCATGGGTTTGGATAGTGGGGCCTCCAACAAGAAAGATCTATGCAGCCTCTACAAGAATCCATCACTGTGACTATTGGAAATGATGTAAAATGCCTTGCTATAAGCACATGTACTTTTTTTTTTTTGCTACAAATGGTGAAGTCAAGAAGCTTTGAAATGTATTGTATGTTCTCGAAATTATGAGAAATCTATTATCAGCTATACTGCCATATTTAATATTGGTCACATGAAGTGAGGTTCAATAAGACAGGTGCAAAAATTCTCGACTGTGTTGGCAAAGTTGTTTGCAAAGGAGAAAGAAGGAACAACCTGTATGAGCTAACTGCTCTTACAACCATCACTAGAGTGGGCACAAGTAAGCTTTGGCATGAAAGGTTTGGACACATCGGATTTGTAGTGTTGAAGGAGATGCACAAGCAAGGTATGGTTGCTTACCTACCTCCAGTGTGACTGAATTCAAGGAACCATGTGAAGCTTGTATGATGGGCAAGCAATAGAGAAATACATTTTCACATGAAAGCAAGAATAGAGCACATGCTACTCTAGAGTTGGTTCATGTTGACTTGTCCAAGATGCCTACACAAGCCTTGGGGGATTCTTCTTATTTTATGTTGATTGTTGATGACTAAAGTAGGAAGATGTGGGTGTACTTCCTTCATGATAAGGCTCAAGCTTTTGGTAAGTTTAAAGAATGGCTAAAACTTGTTGAGAATGAAATAGGAAAAAGTGTGAAGAAATTTAGAACAGATGGTGGTGGTGAGTTCAACTCAAAGGATTTTGAAGACTTTTGCAAGAGCAAAGGGATCAATCATCAATGACAACACCTTACACACCTCAGCATAACAATGTTGTGGAACGCAGGAATCACACCATTGTGGAGATGGCAAGATGCATGCTAAAGGGCAAGGGATTGCCTAAGGCTATGAAGCTATTAATATTGTATTCTACATTCTAAATCAGAGCTACACAAAGGCTCTAAAAGGGAAAAAAACCTCATGAGGCTTATATTGGTAAGAAACCATCTATCTCACATTTCGAAATTTTTGGATGTGAATGTCATGCACATGTTCTAGATGAGAAGAGAAACAAGTTAAAACCAAAAAGAAAAAAATGTATCTTCTTGGGTTATAGTGATGAATAGAAGGCTTAGAAATTATATGACCAAGCGGCAAAGAAGATCATCGTGAGCCATGATGTGATGTTCAAGGAGCAGTAGCATATAGTGGAGGAGGAGAAGGCAAGTTCTTCCACTTTATCATCAAGCAAAGAAGTAGTCCACTATGAACCTGTCCCAAGAGATGTCCCTATCCTTAAGGAGGAGGAAGCATCATCTTTAGATGATGAGGACAATGTTCACCAACTTGACATCACCCCACCAAAAAAGCCATTGCCACATTGGGTGAAGCATCTCTATGACCACAATAATCCTATGCTTACATCTATTGAGGAGAAGGAAGACCAAGGAGGTATTAGAGAATAGAGGAGCAAAGGAGGGCTTTTGCTCACATAGTCAATATGGCCTTGATGGCTGAGATTATGAGAGAAGTAAAGGAGCAAATTAACTTAGAATAAGCTTGTAGATCCAACATGGAAGATAGCTATGCAAGCTAAGTATGACAACATAATGAAGAATGATACTTAGGAGCTAGTGGATTGGCCAACAAAGTGGAAGATTATTGGCACCAAGTGAATCTGGAAGGTAACGTACAAGGTTGATGGTACCTTAGAAAAGTACAAAGCCACACTGACGGCATAGGGATTTTCATAGATTAAAGGGTTTGATTTTCAAGAGTCATTGCTCCAATTTCTAGAATGACCACTATTTGCACAATACTTTCATTGGCTGCCCACAAGTAGTGGCCAATTTACCAAATGGATGTTAACTCAGCATTCTTAAATAGCGACCTCAAGGAGGAGATGTACGTGGCTCAACCACTAGGGTTTGAGGCTCCCCATTCTAAGAACAAAGTGTGTAAGTTGAAAAAGGCATTGTATGGGCTAAAACAAGCCCCAAAGCATGGTACCAGTGGATAGATAAGTTCTTTTTAAACTTAAACTTCAAAAGATGTGCCTCAGATGCTAACTTGTATATTTACAGGGATGGTAAAAAGTCTATAGTGATTGTCCTATATATGGATGACCTTCTTATTATAGGTGACTTTGAAGATATGATCAACCAACTCAAAAGGCTTTGAGTTCTAAGTTTGAAATGACAGACTTGGGCTTGCTGCACTACTGTTTGGAGATTAAAGTCTGGTGGAAAGAGCCAGCAAAGATCTTCATCTCTTAGAAGAAGTATGCATGGGAGATCTTGAAGGCATTTGTCATGATCGAGTGCAAGGAGATAGCCACACCTATGGAGGTGAATGCAAAGTTATTCGTTGAGGATACATCAACACTAGCAGACATTGGGAGGTACAAGAGGTTGATCTACATGTGTAACACCAGACTACATATCAATTTTGTTGTTGGTGTTTTGAGTAGTATAACGTGTCCACTTGTATTATCAGGACACGTCTTAGCAGTCCATCGGAAAGGATGTCTAGAAAGCTCTGCTCCGCACTCCCATGGAATGTTACGGGGTTTGCGATCTAGGGATTTCCGCGTCTGCCATGTAGCGGAAGTATTCCGGCTGTTCCCACTTAGGATCGACCTGAATTAGGGTTTTCCTTATTGGTCATTTCCTAACAGCAACTAGCGTCGGACCCAAGCAAACTACTTTATGCAGAAACGCCAGGTTCGAAGCAGATTCACACTGCACTTCGTTCAAGGAGAATGGGAAACGAGAGAGATGCAAAGCTCAACCTCTCTGCCATAAGGCATAGTCCCATTCCGTTCCCCTAAAACATCGTAAATCGAGTTCAATCATAATTTTAGGTCAACGCTTTTGTTTTTCGTGTTCTTTGACGATCTTCCTACTGTCCATCGTGATTTGAGAAAAGTTCCCGACCAAATGGGACCACCCATCCGTAGGACGGACCTATGGCCCATCCTCCGCACTTGCCTCGGGTTGTTTTAGTTATTTAATTACCTAACACATTAGTTGGGCATGTAGCAATCAGCTTCTTTAATTAGTCGGCACTGGTTCTTTCATGTAATCATATCACTTGACATAGAAAAACAATATCAGACAAATTCCTTATTAACAGGTTATCATATTTATCTTTGAAATACAAAGAGTCCAGCCGGTAGGCTTACCTACAATCCGCCCGAAGGCTATCCAGCAATCCACAGGGATCACTAATCCAAGTTTCTACCCGTAGACTAGTATGCGGGCCTTGAGATCCAATCTCGAGTCATGTTAGCCTCTTGTGCAGGGCCCGGAAGGTGAGGGATATACGGCCAGAGCCCCCTCTGGCACACAAGCGTCCTCCTGCTCTAAGTAGCGCTCAACAGAGAGACCTCTCGCGGCGGGATCGGTCCACATGCCTAGCATGGTTAACAACCCCCTTGGTTAGGGTCAGGCAGGCAGTCGGGGGTAACTGAAGCTGCCTCTCCCTTCAGGCCTTCAACCTGAAGTATAGATATCCATTTATCTTTTAATTCATTGATCAAACAAAGCCAAACAGTGCTCTAAAATCTGTAGCAAGCACAAACATTTCCATTGATTGTTTTACTTGGCAAACTGCTAAGGAATGAATCCTTCCTTTCGAATGCATCCAGCACTCAATTTGGGATGACTTGCAACTTGGCAAGATCCCCTATATCCTGGGTTAGGGTGTACCCTATTAACCCAACTTGGTCAAACCTTAAGTTCATTGGTTACTTTAGTTTATCGGGTGGTCTTTAGTTTCCAATCAATCTTCTTTACTCAAGAAGGACTACTAAATTAGGATGATTATTCATTCTCTTGCAAGATAACTTGCGTAAGAACATGCCAACTTCATTGTAAGAACTTGGCCATTCCCTTGTGATCCAATCACAAGATCATATGACTCCGCACTTGTCGCGCAAGTGTCGCATCGAACTATGAGACAATGGAGTCACGAAAAAATCTATTTCAAATTACTAGGCTGACATCGTTAGACCTAGGGTTTCTAAGTTTCATCTTGTAATATTCTTAGGGATAAACCCTAGCTCACTTTCCAAATTCATTTCACTGTCCCCTACATTTAGTGAATGTGGGCAAGTATTTAAGGTATAGGAGTTTCAGTTTTAGTGATACATAACGATTAGGTCAAGTGTTAATTTCCTAGTGAATTTCTTAGAACTCAACTCTTTCTAAATGAGTACTCCACGGTTTAGGTGTTTTAAGTTCATACCAATTTGGTTAACTCTAGAAAATAATTACGTGATCATTTCCACATGACTCGTTGTCTATGCGTAAATTAATTTTTCAACCTTAACTTATCGATTAAGGCCATGCATATGTTAGGTTAATTCCAACTAATCTTCCTATAACTTTGCGAACAAAATTCATGCTTAAACAAGCAACCTTTTCCTTGATAATTTATGCATTTGAATGATAATTTCCTAGATGTATGCATTGTAAGAATCATTTCATGCTTTGCACTTTCCATGATGATTCATTGCGAAGAGGATATGGGTTAATGTGCGATATGTAGTTTATACATCTAGGTTTAAACGGAGTATACTATTTTAATGGACAATAATCCAATTTTTAATTCATTTCAATGCATAAAGCTATTTGCTAGAAATGCATTTATGCTTTCTTTATTTTGCATGTTTCATTAAAAGTATTAATGACTAAGTTCCTTCGTTGTGAGCATTTAGGACAAAAATATATCCTATTTCTAACAATTAACATTGCATGATTGAATTACAACAATATCAAATAAAAATTAGGAAGGAAAACCTGGGCTTGGGGTGAGATATCCACGTGGATGCTAGGAGACGACCCTCCCACGGCTGCGCCTTGGACTTTCTTAGGAGGCATCATAATTGTAGTCTTTTGGACGTGGAAGTAGCTTTACACTTCCTCTTTGGAATTCCACCGTCGCTCCCTTGCACTGTCCGTTGAAAGTAGTTTTAGAAGGCTACCTCCTTGAAGTAGGGAGTTCGAAAAAATGGGTGTTTCAAAATCTTTTGCGGATAAGACCCATTAAAGCCATGGGAGGGCTTAATGGCCTTATAATGACTCACACAAACAGGGAATAAATAAAGTGTGGAATCCCTTACGAGGGTTTTTGAGTGGAAAAGGGAGGTGTTAAAAGCCCTCAACACTCTCTTCTCTTTTACAAGTGGGGAAAGAAAACAAAGCTCCAAGGGTATTTTGCATGGGGTTTCAAGAGCACAAAGGAAGGGCTTAAGGGGGTTTTTACGATAGGGGTTTCAAGCCCAAAGGAAGGGACTTAAGGAGGATTTAAAAACAAACCGGGGAGATAAGACCTTAAAGGTCAAAACCCTTTTATGGGGGGGAAAACCCTAAGGGGGAAACTCCAAGGGAATTAGTAACCTTAAAGGTTATAAGTTATTGGGGTAAAGGCGCCTCCGTCGTGCCGCCCCATGTATTACTACACTGACAGTACCCGCCACTGCACACTGTAGGTGGTGGGCACCCATCACGTCACTTTATTCTTTACATTCATTTTTTAGTGACTAGTAAATAAAGGAAGGCCCGATCACACATTGTGACTGTTGGAGTTCCCATTTCTTGTCTCTCTCTTTCTTGCTCTTGCTCTCCCGCCATAGCTCGTGTGCAAGCTTCGATCCTTCTCACCTTTCAACTGGTATCAGAGCTTGGCTTCCTCTTGCTCGAGCTCGACTCGGTGCTTCTCTACCTTCGCATCGACTCCCTTCACGCATTGGATCTCCATCCCGGCAGCCATATCCGATCTCCCCGAGCTCCCGTCACTCCCTGGCTTCCCGAGCACCTTCCCGGCCTATTGAGGCACCTTCAAGGCATTGATACTGAGGTATTTGATCACTCTTTCAGGGTTTTATTTCAGTCTACAGGTTGCAAACAGCAAGGGCAGCCATGGCTTCAAACCCTTGAAGCTTATTCCCCTCATTTTGTGCCTTACACCTATCAAGGCTCAAAGAGGCTTGTCATAGGCCTTTGATAGGCCCTTCTTGAGCCCCCCATTACCCCCTTTTCAGCCCATGTGGAGCAGCAACAAGTTCAGCACCAACAGGGCAGATTGCACCATTTTTTTCCAGGCTGTTAGCACTCGTTTACTTCAGCTCCACACTTGGTCATTGCTTCTTGCTCTCTACCTTGATCAAGAGGGCTATAGACTTCATGTTTGATGTCATTCAAGCTTTGGGCATTGGTCTTGATCATTCGGGGCTGATTTCTTTAGATTTGGGACTGTCATAAACTGTCATAACAGGCTGTAAACAGGGCAGCACCATTGGCATTAGCATTTGTTGCTTATACTCCATTCCGGTTGTGCTATTTGATGCCCGTATGCGGTCTACATGATGCCTAGTGCCTTGGGAATGTATGCACATGATTATGTCATGATTTTGGCCTGAAATATTGGCTGATTTAGGACTGTTATTTACTGTTATACAGTGCTGGAAATAGGGCAGCCACACTTGGCATTGGCATTTGATGCTTATACTCTACTCCCGTTACCTTGTTTGATGCCCGTATGCGGTCTACATGATGCCTAATGTCTTGGGAATGTATGCATTCAATTTGCCCATGATTTGGCATTGTTTTTGGGCTGGAAATTGACAGTTTTGGAATGTTTAGAGCTGTTGTACATCAGCGGGCTGAAGCTCATTTGTCACATGTATTGCTTCTCTATTGATACCGGATGTATGCTATGGGTTATGTCATGATGTATTACACTTTGGGGATCGACTTCGAACTCATGATCATGATTCCGGAATGCTTTTGAGCATCGCATTTGCTCCGATGTTATTGGTTTGTCATTGGCAGTTTGGTCGACTTGATTGGCATTTGGGCCGCTTATGCCTATTGTCTGTACTTGACGGATAAGCTCTATGCATTACATGCTTTGGTCCGTGGTTGATGCCTCTTAGTTCGTCCATGCTTGACAGATACTTTGGAGCTCCAATTTGGATGTTTTGAGCACTTCCGACTCACAGGGATATTGACTTTGGCTTGCTACTGGATGTATTGACTTGACAGAGATCTTGCCATTGGGATTATGTCTTGCTTAGTGGTTGCTACATCAGTTGCTTCATGTATGTCATGCTCTTGGGAAGCGTATGATGCATTGACTTGGTCACTTGTCACTGGTACTTTGTCTTGGGTTGCTTGAGCCCTTAACTCGATTGTACACCTTTTGTGCCAGTGGGAGCATCTTGCATGCTTACTTGACCTTGAGCAGGGATTACATGCTATTGGAGCAGTCTATGTCATTGAGCGGTTATGGATGTATTGAGACTTTGGGATTATACTCCGACAATTGGATGTTGCATTGAGTATATGTCTTGGTTCACACGATGCTTATGAGCTGAGTCTCAATTTTGGATCCGCTTTCTTTTGAGCAGACACCTATTTTTGTCAGGTTTTGGCAGTTGGTTCTATATTTTGCCTAGATTGTCTGGGGTGTGCCTCTTACTGGCAGATGCTATTTGACATCTCTCGGTGTTATGCTCATGTATTTTCATTGTCATTTGGCTTTGCTTTGTCCTCTTTATGCCGGCTTTGGACCTAGCATTGTTTAGTTGACATTAGATCCAGTTTTGGGATAGTTTGCTCTTATTATTGCAATTCTGAAATTTATTACAGCAAGCATTTATTGGTGGACTGAGCAGTATTTTTTATGCTGAAATATCTTGATTTGGTGTACCGCACCTAGTACTAAGTGGGCAGCATCTTTTGGCACACTTTTCTCGCCATTTGGAGCTCATTTCAGTGGATTTTGGGCATTTTCTGCAGTAAAACAGCCAACAGTTTTACATTGTCTGTGCATTTCCAGCCTGCATTATGGCATCCTCTTTGACTGATAATGCCATATTTAACATCACAAAGTTGGATGGTACCAACTACTCTTATTGGAAGAGTCAAATTTGGCACGTCTTGGTGCAGAAACCTCAGATTAAGCCACTTCGGTTGAGTGGGGAGCAGCCTGAAACTATGGACAATAACGACTGGCTTGAACTTGATGAGCTATGCAAGTCCACGATTGTATTGTCTCTCACTGAACAGGTACATTATAATGTATTTGAGGAAGCACAGAGTGCATGGGATCTATGGAATAAGATCAAGAATCCTTATGATAAGAAAAGTCCGGCGAGTCAGATGTACTGGTTGAAGCAGCTTATGGATCTGCGCATGAAGGATAATGCGACTATGTCTGCTCACTTGAGCCAGTTCCATGCTATACTGAAGAACCTGACTTCGCAGGATATCACCTTTGGAGAGGAAGTAACTCCTCTTTTCTTGCTTGGGACTCTGAATGAGTCATGGGATGTATTCCGCACTGCCCTATGTGCCTCTAGTGCTACTCTAAAACTGAATGATGTTGAGAGTGCTCTACTGCAGGAAGAGGTTAATCGCAAAAACTTGGATGCATCTCGTGTTTCACATGCTTTGACCGTTAGAGGCAGGAATGACAGGATTGATCGTGGTAATAACCGTGGCCGTGACTCGCAGAAGGGTCGGTCTAAATCTCGTGGAAAGTCGCGTAGTAAGTCGCATGGGCGCAACGCTAATGTCACTTGTCATCATTGTGGGAAAAAGGGCCATATCAGACCACAGTGTCATGAGTTGCGCAGTGAGAAGCGCAAGGATAAGGGCAAAGAGAAAGTGCAGGAGAAGTCCTCTGATCGCAGCATAGTACCTGCGAAGTCCAGCATCAAGATTGAAGAAATTAATGTCATGCAGACCGAGGATTCCGATGGTAGTGATGAGTTCATACTTGCAGCTAGTTCTTCTGATGCTTCACACTTGACTGAGACACCTAGTATGTATGCACAGTGCTGGTTATTGGATTCAGGTGCGTCCTTCCATGTGACGCCTTACCGTGAGTGGTTTCACTCTTACCGTACTGTATCTGGATCAGTCAGACTTGGAGATGACAGGTCTCTTGATATTGTGGGCTGTGGAGATATTCAGTTGTAGTTTTCCACTGGCAGTTCCTTTTTGCTCAGGGATATACATCATGTACCTGCGCTTACGCGCAGTCTTATGTCTGCATGACAGTTGGATGATGCAAGGTTTCATGTCTATTTTGGGGATTCTACCTGGAAGATTACCAAAGGCAAACTTGTGCTTGCTAGAGGCGCCAAGGCTGGCAGCCTCTATCCTCTTGTTGTATCTGGGTCTTCTGTAGACCATGTTTTGGCAGTGGGCTCTATCCCACATGTATCACTTTGGCATGCCCGTTTGGGGCATATGTCTTTGAAGGGAATGAAAATGTTATCTGGTTTGCAGTATCTTCCGCCTTTGGACTATGCACGTTTTGACTCGTGTGATCATTGTCTTTATGGTAAGCAGAATAGGTCTACGCATAAGAAATCGGGTAGGCCATGCGTGAGTGAGCCCTTCGCTTTGGTGCATTCAGATGTTTATGGGCCCATGCCGTGTATGTCTATGGGTGGCACGAAGTGCTTTGTTACCTTCATTGATGATTTTTCTAGGAAAGTGTGGGCTTATCCCATAAAGCAAAAGTCCGATGTCTTGGCAGTCTTTCAGCGTTGGCTTGCTCTTGTTGAGAACCAGACTGGGTATAGGCTGAAATGCCTTAGGACTGACAATGGGGGAGAATATGTCTCACGTGCTTTTGAGCAGTTTTATGATGACAGGGGTATTAAGTGTCAGTTGACCGCCCCTTACACCCCCGCCCAGAATGGTTTGGCTGAGCGCATGAACATGACTATTCAGGAGCGTGTCCGCTCTATGCTTAGCCATGCAGGCCTACCACAGAGCTTTTGGACTGAGGCAATTAGTACGGCAATGCATGTCATAAACCGATCGCCTTCTAGTGGATTGGATTTCCAGGTTGCAGAGGAAGTTTGGGCTGGTAAGCCACCCTCTTATGCGCATCTCCATGTCTTTGGATGTGAGGCATTCTGCCATGTGCCCAAGGACAAGAGGAGTAAGTTGGATCCAAAGAGCATTAAATGCATCTTTCTTGGTTATGGTGATTCAGGAGAGATGGGCTATCGCCTATGCGATCCACAGGCGTGGAAAATAGTACGTAGCCATGATGTAGTCTTCCATGAAGACAAGATGCACAGGCAGCCTGAGACAGTGGTTGAGATCCACAGAGTGATCTTTCAGGAGGAGCCTAGAGCTCCTCCATAGCTAGTTGGACAGCCTACAACTGCAGCAGATGCTCATGGTCAGGGTGTTGGACAGGCAGCTGAGCAGGCAGTAGAGCCTGTAGTGAGACGGTCTGCTAGAGACAGACGTCCACCTAATAGAATTCAGCCCTCTATGCATTATATTTTGGTTACAGATGAGGAGAGCCTTTTACTTATGATGAGGCTATGCGCAGGGGTGACAGTCACTCCTGGGAGAGGGCTATGCAGTCTGAGATCGACTCCTTGCATAAGAATGAGACTTGGGATTTGGTTGCCTTGCCTAAGGGCAAGAAGGCTTTGCCATGCAAATGGGTGTACAAGCTGAAAAGTACCCCTGGACACCCCAAGCCGGCATACAAGGCTAGATTGGTAGCAAAGGGTTTTAAGCAGGAGCATGGTGTAGACTTTGATGAGGTCTTTTCTCCTGTGGTTAAGATGACCACCCTGCGCTTGGTCTTGGCTTTGGTTGCTCAGCTTGGCTTAGATCTATATCAGATGGATGTCAAGACGGCTTTCTTACATGGAGACTTGCATGATGAGATATATATGGAGCAGCCTAAGGGCTTTGCAGAACCTGGCAGGGAGCACCTAGTGTGCAAGTTGAAGAAAAGTCTTTATGGCTTGAAGCAGGCACCTAGGGAATGGTATCATAAGTTTGATGCCTTTATGCAGTCACAAGGCTACAACAGGAGTGCTATGGATCCGTGTCTTTACACGAAGAAAGCCCGTGATGGTTCATTGCTTATTTTGGTACTCTATGTGGATGATATGCTGATAGCAGGGAAAGCTCATGATGAGCTAGATGCTCTTAAATGTCAGCTGAAGAAGAGCTTTGAGATGAAGGATTTGGGATAGACCTCTCACATACTTGGTATGCGCATTAGACGCGACAGGCATCAGGGACTCCTCTACTTGTCACAGAGGGAGTATATTCATAAAGTCCTTGAGCGCTTCCGCATGCAGGACGTAAAGCCTATTGGCTGTCCATTGCCTTCTTATGTGAAGGTATCACAGGCCGATTGTCCGCAGACAGATGAGCAGAGGGCCGAAATGGCCCAAATCCCTTATGCTTCAGCCGTGGGCAGTTTGATGTATGCCATGATAGCCACTCGTCCAGATATTGCCTTTGTAGTTGGTGTTGTGGCACGCTATATGGCTACACCTGGTAGAAAACATTGGGATGCCGTGAAGGGTATCATGAGGTACCTGAAGGGCACAACAGATATGTGTATTTGCTATGGCAGCCAGGATACAGGGATCGTGGGGTACACTGACTCTGATTATGCAAGACATGCAGATAGTAGGAAGTCCACTTCTGGCTATGTATTCACCTATGCTGGAGGTGCTCTCTCTTGGATGTCCAGGGTTCAGAAGTGTACGGCTTTGTCTACCCACTGAGGCCGAGTATGTTGTAGCCACTGAGGCTTGCAAGGAGGCCATATGGCTAGGCCGTCTAGTTGCTGACCTTGGGATTGATGCTATACCTACACTACATTCGGATTCTATGAGTGCCATTCAGTTGGCTAAGAATCCGATCTTCCATGCGAAGACAAAACACATTGAGGTGAGGTATCACTTCATATGTGGTGTCATGGAGGACAATTCTATTGACCTTGTCAAGATCTCCACTGACGAGAATCCTCCAGATCTGCTCACGAAAAGCCTCACTACTGAGCGTTTTGCCTTTCTCAGGAGATTGATGGGCGTTGGATGAGATGATGCCTTTCCTCATCCCTTGTACCTATGTACAGTTGTACTATCTTTTTCTTTTCTTTTCTCTCTCACTGGGGCAAACTCACCTTTAAGTGGGAGGTTGTTGGGGTAAAGGCGCCTCCGCCGTGCCGCCCCGTGTATTACTACACTGACAGTACCCGCCACTGCACACTGTAGGTGACGGGCACCCATCACGTCACTTTATTCTTTACATTCATTTTTTAGTGACTAGTAAATAAAGAAAGGCCCGATCACGCATTGTGACTGTTGGAGTTCCCATTTCTTGTCTCTCTCTTTCTTGTTCTTGCTCTCCTGCCATAGCTCGTGTGCAAGCTTCGATCCTTCTCACCTTTCATAAGTAAGGGTCTAAGGACCCTTAGGCAAATTTGGAGGAAAGGGTTTCAAGAGGCCACGGGAAGGGGTTTCAAGATGCCTCAAGGGAAGGGGCTAAAAGAAATTATTAAACATGAGGGGGGGGGGGGGGGGGTGGGGGGGGGGGGGGGGGTTTCCAACCTCCATGGGAAAGGGGCTAAGGGGAGAAAAAAGGGGGCTTATGAGGGTTTAAACACGAGGGGTGAAAGGGGGCTTATCAAGCCCTTTAGAAGCTTCCCCACCAGGAAGCTTCTAAAGCTTCCGCCACGTGGGAGGGGGAAGCTCAACGGCGATTGGCGGCGACCAGCTTGACCTCCCTCCCTCTCTGCAGCAATAGTGGCAACGCCTGTAATGGCAGCCCCTCCTCCTTTGTGATAGGCGGCAGCACTCCTTCACGATCTCTACCCCTCTGTCTAGCGTCACGGCAGCCCTCTCTCTATTCCTCCTTTGTCCCTTCACGGCAACAGTCCCCCTTGCTTAAATAGGGGGGGGGAGGGGGATCCTCCCTCTCCTAACGTGTCAAGAGGCATGGCACTAAGGGTGAGCAAGCTCCAGCAAGGAGCTTGCTGGACATTCTATTCCCCTCTCCCCCTCCAGCACGACCCTCGGCTGGGGGGGGAAAGGTAAGCAAAAAAATTTCCAATAACCTTAGTAAATTTTCAAAATACAATATAATCATCCCACTACCCAAGAAAACAAAAAGGGGGTTCATGCCTGTAGTATTCGGTATTTTACATTCTCTCCCCCTTAAAGGAATCAAGATGTCCTCATCTCGAGATAAACTGGGGATATTGATGGTTGAGAGTGCCTTTATCTATCCAAGTGGCATACTCTTCGGGATAATCTTTCCACTGGACAAGGTATTCTCTCAAGGTTTTGGATCTCAATTGTCTCTCCCTAACATCTAAGATCCAGTCAGGCCTTAGTTCAAGGACTCCTTGACTAGGCATTACAACTTGTTGGTCGTCAAGTACATGGTTAGGATTAGGTACATATTTCTTCAATAGGCTGATATGGAATACATTGTGAACCTTTAGGTTCTCAGGGAGTTGCAATCTATAAGCATTAGGTCCCAGGCACTTGAGGATCTTGTACGGTCCACAATACCTTGTACTTAGTTTCTTGCAATCTCCTAAAGATAAGGAACTCTTTTTAGGGTGTACGCGAATGAAGACCATGTCTCCTTCTTTGAAGACTCTATCTTGATGTTTCAAATCCGCGTATGCCTTCTGTCTATCCTTGGCAGCTTGGATATCCTATCTTATTGACTTTATTTGGTCATCCATCTCTTCCAACATCTGCCTTGAAGCTTCAACCCTTAAGGTTGGATCTAAGAAGTTTAGGGGACTTTGAAAGTCATGACCATACAATTCTTGGAAAGGGGTCATCTGAATGCTTTGTTGGTAAGAAGCATTGTAGGCAAATTCGACCAAAGGCAAGTATTGAATCCACCTCTTCGGCTCATGACAGCAGTATGCCCTAAGCATATCCTCGATGACTTGATTTACTCGCTTTGTTTGGCCATCTATTTGGGGATGGTAAGTGGTGCTAAAGCAGAGTTGAGTCCCAATAGCTTCAAAGATAGCTCTCCAGAAGTGTGATGTGAAGAGAGAATCACGATCACTAATGATTCTTCTGGGTAACCCATGTAGCTTGAATATCTCCTTGATAAACAATCTTGCAATGTCTGAGGCTTTATAGTTTGTCTTTACTGGAATAAGGTGTGCAACCTTGGTAAGCATGTCAACACAACCATAATGGAGTTGTATCCTCCCTGGACTTGGGGTAGGCCTACAACAAAATCCATACTAATGAATTCCCATTTCATTTGGGGAGTGTCAAACGGTTGCAGTTTCCCTGGCATCTTGACATGTTCAGCTTTGATACGTTGACAAGACAAACACTCGGTGACATATTTGAGAATGTCACCTTTAAGCTTCTCCCAATGGTAGCTCTTCCTAACTGTATTAAGAGTCTTGGCATAGCCAGGATGTCCTGCGAAAGGGGAATCATGAGGTTCCCACAATATCTTCTGCTTAAGTGACTGGCTTGCTGGTATACACAGCCTTATTCTATAGTAGACAAGCCCATTATTAATAGAGAAATCATGATACTTGGCCTGTAGCTTTTGGTTCTGATCTTTGATAGAGATCTCCCTTATCATCTTTTGATAGGCTGGATCATGGCATGCTTCCTCTCTAGCTAACTCAAGTATTGGATTGCTTGGCATAGATACTTCAGTAGCTAGAGATCTGGCTGTTGATGGATTCTGCAAGATTAGGAAATTAAGGAATGCCTTGTGACTAAGTGCATCGGCAACTACATTCTCTTTTCATGGTTGGTACTTGATTTCAAAGTCATATTCCTCCAACACTTCAATCCACCGACGTTGCCTCATGTTGAGCTCATTCTAGGTAAAGATCCATTTGAGACTCTTATGGTCAGTTACTAGAGTAAACTTGTTACCCAACAGGTAGTATCTCCAAAGCTTTAGAGCATGGATGACAGCTAGCAATTCCAGATCATGCGTAGCATAATTCTTTTCATGACTCTTCAATTTCCTTGAAGAGTATGCTACAGGATGACCTTCCTGCATGAGCACACATCCCAAGGCAAGTGTGCTAGCATCAATTACTACTACGAACTCCTTATTGAGGTCGGGAAGTTTTAGAATAGGTGTTGATAACAAACTTTGCTTCAATCTGTCGAAGCTATATTGTTTGGGAGTTGACCATGCAATGGAAGTTTGCTTCTTCAGTAAGTCCGTCAGAGGTGCTGCAATCAAAGCATTGTTTTTTATGAAAACCCTATACCATCCTGTCAATCCAAGGAAGCTGCGTATTTCTTAAACAGATGTCGGTATTGGCCATTCTAGCACATCTCTGACCTTGACTGGGTCCATTGAGATTCCTTCCGTTGATACTATGAATCCCAAATATTCAATCTGATGCTTGAAAAATGCACACTTCTTCATTTTAGCATACAGCTTATGTGCCCTCATTGTCTCAAGGACAATCCGGAGTTGGGGTTCATGATCTTCTTCCTGTTTGGAATAGACTAGAGTGTCATCGAAGAGGATGAGCACGAAGTCATCAAGATATGGCCTAAAGATATCCTACATTAACTTGTTGAAAGTGGCAAGTGCATTCATAAGTCCGAATGACATAACTAGGAACTCAAAGTGCCCATATCTTATATTGAAGGCTGTCTTTGGGATATCTTCTTCCTTGATCCTTATTTGATAGTAACCTGACTTGAGATCAATCTTGGAGAAGATCTTTGCACCCTGAAGACGATCAAGAAGCTCATCTATTCTAGGGATAGGGTACTTGTTCTTGACTGTTGATTGATTCAATCCTCAGTAATCAATACATAGTCGAAGTGTCCCATCTTTCTTTTTCTGGAATAGTACTGGAGCTCCCCATGGTGAACTGCTAGGCCGGATGTAGCCTTGATCTAGCAGTTGCTTGAGTTATTCTTTCAGCTCAATTGCTTTTGGTATGGACATTTTATAAGGTCTCTTTGCGATTGGCGCAGCTCCTAGTACTAACTTAATCTCATGATCCACTTCTCTTTGAGGCGGGAGTTCTGTCAACTCTTCAGGGAATATGTCCGTGTATTCCTTTAGCCAAGAAGGTCCTTCATTGGACTCTTGCTTCTGATCTAACTTGTTGAGCTTAATTAAGTAGACATGTAATCCTTTTCTGACTCCTTTTATGATCCGAGATACTTTGGCCAATTGGATCCTTGGCACTCTAGCCTCACCTTGGGTTGTGACTAATTTCCTTTTAGAGTTTCGAAAGGAAACTTGACCCTTTCCACAATGAATGTGGGCGTCATTAGGCTTAAGCCAATCCATTTCGAGTAGACACTCATGGATACCTAAATTCATGACTTTGAATTTGACTGAAGTCTTCTTTCCTCCCAGAAAGAATTCCACCTTAGCAATTTGCCTGGTACACATAACCTCATGACCATTTGCCAATTCCACAAGCAAGGTAGGTGCTTCTACTCTGGCTATTCCTAATCTTTTTGCACATGGTGGTGAGATAAAGAAATGTGTACTGCCACAATCAATCAAGGTCTTGAAACTCTTACCTTGATAGTCCGACGGTGCCGGAATCACCGAAAACTGGCGATTTGCCCCTTTCTTGTGTAGAGCGGCATGGACTGTCACCCTTTCAAATTCTGTTCCCATGTTCGGATCTTCTTCTTCTTCTTCTTCTTCGCACATTTGCCTATTGGCAATGCAGGCGGTTCTTCCTCTGCCTCGGGTAGCAGCTCCTTGACCAGGGCCCGTTCCTTGGAAAGGTGCTTGGCAATGTCCTCCACCAAGCTTGGGACATTCCTCTTGAAGTGACCGGGCTCATTGCAGTGGAAACAACGGAGGTTTTGGCCATTGCTTTCAGTAGAAACAAAGTTGTTGACATTATTAGTCCTTGCTTTCTTTCTTTGTCCCTGATTATGACCTTGAACTCTCTTCATTTGAGGTCTGAATGATCCTCTGTTCGGGTCATTATAAGACCAAGCTTTGTTACCCCTTGGTCTAGACTGCACCTCCTGAATTATAGGCGCTGCTCGAATGAGTGCGTCCTGAAGATCTGATGGATGCATAGATTCAAGACGGGTATTTACATGCAGATTTAAACCCGCACAAAATTTAGACACCTGCTGTGCCCTGTCCATTTGTGGCGCGTACTTAAGAAGTGAGACGAATTTAGAGTAGTATGCGTCAAGAGTGAGCCCCAGTTGTTTTAGCTTGTAGAACTCATTCATTTTCTGCGTGCGGTATGCAAGTGGTAAGTATCTTCCCTGCACGGCTTTCTTCAGCTTCTCCTAGGCAACGGATCCCTCCGCGACCCCTTGATCCCTGCACCATTGCTTCCACCAAAGCCTGGCTTCGCTAGTGAGCTTTAGCTTGGCGAGCATAGCCTGATTGGCGGGTGCAGTACCAGCTGCTTTGAAGTAATCCTCCATGGATTCAATCCAAATTTCAGCATCAGCTTGAACGGACTTGCCTCTCTCGTCAAACTTGGGCGGCTTAATCTGTTTGAGAAGAAACTCCTTCTCCTGGATTACAGCAGTACTTGATGTAGGAGGCAAACTAGGAACCTGTACCTGAAGTTGTGCCTGGATAAAGGTTTCTTAACATCATTATACGATAATAGTTATTGATTTATATTACATCTTCAATTCTGCTATCACGAAAGCAATGTAGCTACTTAACTTTTTATCAATTCTCATGCACAATCAGACATTGATAAAAAGAAGTCTTATTTGTATTTATATGGGCATAGCCCTTTCAGAATACAACATTTCTTGCGATGATAAGCCAACTGTTACATTTAGTTTGAGGAGAACAACATTGTATTACATTTATTTACAGGAACTATATAATAGTATGGTTTTGGGTCATGGATCTTCAGGAATCGATAAGTCATTGGAAGTTCAGGATATCCTTTCCTTTGGGATCCATTCTTTTCATGGTGCCCCAACACTTTAATCCTGTCGGCGGGGATTACACGGGTTACTTCCTCATATACATATGAGTTCATCTCCACCCTCTGACCTCGAATATGTAAAGTTGAGTTTACGTGAGCTTCCACAAAAATGAACAGCTTCACGACTTTCAGGTCTTCCAACCACTTGATCCTCTTTAGGTTGGTTTGTAGATAAGCAAACCGGTGGGCGGCTATATCGTAGATTCCTGAAGCACATGTCCATCTTCGTTCCATGTACAAAGCTGATGGATTATAGATTTGCTCTAGGATCTTCATCATCTCAACCCTTTGTCGATAATGTGGAGAATGCATTGCAGTCATAAACATGATTTGAAATACTAGGAACTTGTTCCACGCTTCGTAATTTTGCAAGACAGCATTGAAGGTAAGGAAATGTTTGGAACAACAACATTTACTTTACTTCAACTTATTAAGATTTCATAAAAACAATTCCATTGTTGGTCAGCTCTGATACCAACAGTAACGTGTCCACTTGTATTTTCAGGACACGTCTTAGTAGTCCATCGAAAAGGATGTCAAGAAAGCTCCGCCCGGCACTCCCATGGAATATTACGGGGTTTGCGATCAAGGGCTTTCCGCGTTTGCCACGTAGCAGCAATATTCCGACTGTTCCCACTTAGGATCGACCTGAATTAGGGTTTTCCTTATTGGTCATTTCCTAACAGCAACTAGCGTCGGACCCAAGCGAACTACTTTACACAGAAATGCCAGGTCTGAACCGGATTCACGCTATACTTCCTTCAAGGAGAATGGGAAACGAGAGGGATGCAAAGCGCAACCTCTCTGCCATAAGGCATAGTCCCATTCCATTCCCCTAAAACAACGTAAATCGGGTTCAATCATAACTTTAGGTCAACACTTTTGTTGTTCGTGTTCTTTGACGATCTTCCTGCTATCCATCCTGATTTGAGAAAAGTTCCCGGCCAAAACGGAACCACCCATCCGTAGGACGGACCTATGGCCCGTCCTCCGCACTTTCCTCGGTTGTTTTAGTTATTTAATTACCTAACACATTAGTTGGACATGTAGCAATCAGGTTCTTTAATTAGTCGGCACTGGTTCTTTCACGTAATCATATCACTTGACATAGAGAAACAATATCAGACGAGTTCCTTATTAACACGTTATCATATTTATCTTTGAAATACAAAGAGTCCAGCTCGTAGGCTTATCTACAATCTGCCCGAAGGCTATCCAGCAATCCACAGGGATCACTAATCCAAGTTTCTGCCCGTAGACTAGTATGCGGGCCTCGAGATCCAATCCCGAGTCATGTTAGCCTCTTGTGCAGGGCCCGGAAGGCAAGGGATTTACGGCCAGAGCCCCCTCTGACACCCAAGCATCCTCTTGCTCCAAGTACCGCTCAATGGAGAGGCCTCTCACGGCGGGTTCGGTCCACATGGCCGGCGCGGTTAACAACCCCCTTGGTTAGGGTCAGCAGGCAGTCGGGGGTAACTGAAGCTGCCTCTACCTTCAGGCCTTCAACCTGAAATATAGATATCCATTTATCTTTTAATTCATTGATCAAACAAAGCCAAACAGTGCTCCAAAATCTGTAGTAAGCACAAACATTTCCATTGATCGTTTTAGTTGGCAAATTGCTAAGGAATGAATCCTTCCTTTCGAATGCATCCAGCACTCGATCTGGGATGACTTGCAACTTGGCAAGATCCCCTATATCCTGGGTTAGGGCATACATTATTAACCCAACTTGCTCAAACCTTAAGTTCATTGGTTACTTTAGTTTATCGGTTGGTCTTTAGTTTCCAATCAATCTTCTTTACTCAAGAAGGACTACTAAATTAGGATGATTATTCATTCTCTTGCAAGTTAACTTGTGCAAGGACATGCCAACTTCATTGCGAGAACTTGGCCATTCCCTTGTGATCCAATCACAAGATCTTATGACTCCGCACTTGTCGCGCAAGTATCGCATCGAACTATGAGACAATGGAGTTACAAAACAATCTGTTTTAGGTTACTAGGCTGACATCGTTAGACCTAGGGTTTCCAAGTTTCATCTTGTAAGATTCTTAGGGACAAACCCTAGCTCACTTTCCAATTTCATTTCACTATCCCCTACATTTAGTGAATGTGGGCAAGTATTTAAGGTATAGGAGTTTCAGTTTAAGCGATACGTAACGATTAGGTCACGTGTTAATTTCCTAGTGAATTTCTTAGAACTCAACTCTTTCTAAAGGAGTACTCCACGGTTTAGGTGTTTTAAGTTCATACCAATTTGGTTAACTCTAGAAAAAAATTATGTGATCATTTCCACATGACTCGTTGTCTATGCGTAAATTAATTTTTCAACCTTAACTTATCAATTAAGCCATGCATAGGTTAGGTTAATTCCAACTAATCTTCCTATAACTTTGCGAACAAAATTCATGCTTAAACAAGCAACCTTTTCCTTGATAATTTATGCAATTGACAAATGATAATTTCCTAGATGTATGCATTGTAAGAATCATTTTATGCTTTGCACTTTCCATGATGATTCATTGCGAAGAGGATATGGGTTAATGTGCGATATGCAGTTTATACATCTAGGTTTAAACGGAGTATACTATTTTAATGGACAATAATCCAATTTTTAATTCATTTCAATGCATAAAGCTATTTGCTAGAAATGCATTTATGCTTTCTTTATTTTTCATGTTTCATTAAAAGTATTAATGACTAAGTTCCTTTGTCGTGAGCATTTAGGACAAAAATATATCCTATTTCTAACAATTAACATTGCATGATTGAATTACAACAATATCAAATAAAAATTAGGAAGGAAAACCTGGGCTTGGGGTGAGATATCCACGTGGATACTGGGAGACGACCCTTCCGCTGCGCCTTGGACTTTCTTAGGAGGCATCGTAATTGTAGTCTTTTGGACATGGAAGTAGCTTTAGAATTCCTCTTTGGAATTCCACTGTCGCTCCCTTGCACCGTTCGTCGAAAGTAGTTTTAGAAGGCTCCCTCCTTAAAGTAGGGATTTCGAAAGAAGGGGTGTTTCAAAATCTTTTGCGGATAAGACCCATTAAAGCCATGGGAGGGCTTAATGGCCTTATAATGACTCGCACAAACAGGGAATAAATAAAGTGTGGAATCCCTTACGAGGGTTTTTTAGTGGAAAAGGGAGGTGTTAAAAGCCCTCAACACTCTCTTCTCTTTTACGAGTGGGGAAAGAAAACAAAGCTCCAAGGGTATTTTGCATGGGGTTTCAAGAGCACAAAGGAAGGGCTTAAGGGGGTTTTTACGATAGGGGTTTCAAGCCCAAAGGAAGGGACTTAAGGAGGATTTAAAAACAAACCGGGGAGATAAGACCTTAAAGGTCAAAACCCTTTTATGGGGGGGAAAACCCTAAGGGGGAAACTCCAAGGGAATTAGTAACCTTAAAGGTTATAACTAAGGGTCTAAGGACCCTTAGGCAAATTTGGAGGAAAGGGTTTCAAGAGGACACAGGAAGGGGTTTCAAGATGCCTCAAGGGAAGGGGCTAAAAGAAATTATTAAACACGAGGGGGGGGTTTCCAACCTCCATGGGAAAGGGGCTAAGGGGAGAAAAAAGGGGGCTTATGAGGGTTTAAACACAGGGGGTGAAAGAGGGCTTATCAAGCCCTTTAGAAGCTTCCCCCCCAGGAAGCTTCTAAAGCTTCCGCCACGTGGGAGGGTGAAGCTCAATGGCGACTGGCGGTGACCAGCTTGACCTCCCTCCCTCTCTGCAGTAGCAACGGCAACGCCGATTATGGCAGCCCCTCCTCCTTTGTGATAAGCGGCAGCACTTCTTCACGATCTCTGCCCTTCCGTCTAGCGTCATGGCAGCCCTCTCTCTCTTCCTCCTTTGTCCCTTCACGGCAGCAGCCCCCCTTGCTTAAATAGGGGAGGGGAGGGGGATCCTCCCTCTCCTAATGTGTCAAGAGGCATGGCACTAAGGGTGAGCAAGCTCCAGCAAGGAGCTTGCTGGACATTCTATTCCCCTCTCCCCCTCCAGCATGACTATCGGCTTGGGGGGGGGGGGAGGTAAGCAAAAAAATTTCCAATAACCTTAGTAAATTTTCAAAATGCAATATTATCATCCCACTACCACAAAAAACAAAAAGGGGGTTCATGCATGTAGTATTAGGTATTTTAGTAGGTTCTCAAACAAACCTCATGAGAGTCATTAGAAGGTTGGGATGCGGGTGCTCATATACTTGAAGGAAACTCTTGACTATGGTATCACATATAGTTCCAGAACTTCTCTTGTGGGAAGCTGCGACTTAGATTGGGTAGGAGACAACGATTCCAAGAAGTCAATTTCTGGTTATTGTTTTTCTTTGGGTTCAAGAATTTTCTCTTAGATTAGTAAGAAGAAACCAACAATGGCATTGTCTTCTATCGAAGTAGAGTACAAGGTTGTTTGTTTTGTTGTATGTGAAGTAGTATGGCTAAGAAGGATCTTATGGCATATGGGAGTGCAGGATGAAGAACCAATTGTGCTGAGATATGACAATCACAGTTCCAGTGTTTCATGCATGCATCAAACATATAGAGATCATGTATCACTATTTGTGTGATTATCAAGGATGGGATAGTGGAACTGGTCTACTATCCAACACAGAGGAGAATGGAATGGATATCTTCAACAAAGCACTTATGAAGGATCTGCTTCAAGTTCATGTTCAAAGACTCAAGGAGATAGTTCACTTGTCGATGGATATTGAGGGGGGATGCTAGATATGCTCAATGCCCCACCCTCATAAGGTGCTACCAATGATCCATAGTGCTGAAAGTTGTAAGGCCCTCATAATGAGGAGAAGCCATATGTGAGCCTGGATATTGGTTGAGTCCTGACTTTTATGTCAGATGAGGTCTATGTGACCGGATGGCAAGAAGCTGACTATTGTGGGTTTAATCTGTATTGAATGAAAATCATGCAAGCTCTTTTGCATCATTGATTTATGTAAGCTATTGTTTGGTACCCATACGAAGTTTATTCTAGCCCCAAAGCATAGGTCAATTTTGGTAGACAAAGCATATGACAAGATAGATCCCTTTGAAAGTTTATGTAAATAAGCTCATGAATGGGATGGAGATCATAAAGGTGAAAAAGCCAAGACTTGCTGAACTAAGCTACATTGAATGATTTAAAAGAGCAATTGCAAATCTCAAAGAGAAGTATGAAGATATTTTAGATTTAGATTTGTATATCCAAGTATTGGTGCCTTTCATTTATGGTATTGTCAAAGACTGAGGTGAAGGGAGTGAGAGAGAATAAGAAGTAAAGAAGTCAAGGATCTTGTAATGTGCCTATCTAACAAATCCCAATTGTATATATTTTTCATAGTCTATTAAGAGGTAATCAAGGTAATTGCCATTTGGAACTCCCTTGGAATAAACAAACATCTATATTCTCAAACTACTTTAAGCCTAACTGATGGGGAAAGCTTCATCTCAATCCCACAAGTATTAACCTAAAATGGGGCCTAAATTAATAATATGATATCCTATCAATGCTATCTAGCATTGTTTTTTGAGGTGATTGCTTTACTATCAACCCTAAAATTGAAGTCAACCATTGTCATACTTGGTTCACACATCAATCCTCTACCCATAATATGATGTTGATTGGGATCTAGGATGACACACTAGGACAATCAGTATTCTGCCCTTCCTAAATTTTCCTAATCTAGTATTTCAATTTTTAATGGAAGTTCTCAATTAAGCGAGATCACTCTTCTATATAAAAGATCTATCAAGGATCTAGCCACCAGATTTCCTTGATGAGTACTTTTAGTTGTCTAATTATATTAACATATTTTAATTTGATATATAAAATCACCTGCTATAAAATTTTTTTATCCCTGTTACTGTCGCTATTAGCGTTGCAAATTTTACTTCTCGCGTCGCTATTGCCGTCACTATGCACGTTGCAAAATGTTGCTATCAGCGTCGCTATCAGCGTCGCTATCAGCGTCGCTATCAGCGTCGCTATCAGCGTCGCAAATAGCGATGCTAATAGCGACGCTTCTATGGCGTCGTTAATAACGACGCTTTTTGCGACGACGGGGGCAAAATTTGTTGTTTGTATTTTCGTCGCTTTAAATGTCGGTATAAGGCCTATATCTTGTAGTGGCAATTGAGTGCTGATGGTCACGTGCAGCTACCTCGCGCTCCTTGGGTTTTGTCCACTAAAGAAGAGCGCATTGTGAAGCAAGTAGTCAAGTCTATCCGCACTCCGACGAGTATGATGCGTTCTCTCAGGTCTGCATTTTCTAAAGACGACCAATTATCTGGGCTAAAATCCCATGACTCGCATAAGATATGTCAAATTTGTACTATGAATGGATTGTAATTGGCGTGCGCATTTTGCTATTTGGAGTGTAGCCATTATTCATAATGCTTTCTCATTTATGGTAGTTTGTACTACCGATCGCAATCGCAGAATGTCTTACTCCAGAAATACGCGAGGCCATTTATAGGTTGTCGACTTTGGTACAATGGATCTCACAGAGGCGATCAAGACGTCCTCTATTGAATCCGCGAGGCGGGGAGCAGTGGAGACGGTCTGTCTCTTTGAGAAATACCTACCCACCAGCATGCTCACGATACAAATCCACCTTCTTGTGCATCTTGTAGATGAAGTGGAGATTGCTAGACCTGTCCATACGCGATGGATGTTCTTCTTGGAGCACTTCATGAAAACCCTGAAAGGCTTTGTGCGACAACGAGCTAGGCCAAAAGGTAGCATGGCTAAAGGTTCGTTGGTGTCTAAGACGCTAGTGCACATTTCACAATGGCTACCATTAGTGGATCCAGACAACAAAATGCTATGGTCGCTGAAGGACGATGATAGACTGACTGGAGATGTGGTGGTTGGAAATGGGGTAGAAAAAAAAATGGATGCTACAATGGAGGAGAAGGTGAATAGCTTTTGTATATTGCACCATGCCTCTATGGAGACGTGGCTCGCCAAGTACCAGATCGCTAGACAAGATCGAGAGGAACTGTGATCTGAATTCTGACGTAGTACGCATCATCGACCGATTTGATATCCCAGGGCATGGAGGAGATGCGACGGTTCATGCGGGAGATGCGAAGGGGCAGAGGTCTCAATGGAGGAGTGGGAATTCTTGAGGGGATATAGTCCAAAGGTGATGAGGTGTTTAGGATTTGTCGTATCTATATTTTATATGTGACATCTAATTTGAGTGTTTCAATGTACAGTACAAAATATATAGTGCAGTGTGGTCGCGCGGACGGCATTTTTGCGTGGAGCGTATTGACAAAATGCACTCCACAATGGACTGTGGTATCATGGCAAGATTCGAGCAAGAGATCCGACGACGAGCAATGGATCCAAAGTATTTTGGGAACTTGCAAAGTATTGTTACGATGGATTAATGTAACTTCTCCATGATACTATTCGATGTGCAGTGGTTCAAAGTGGTACTTGGAGGAGCTGGAGCAACAGTTCGAAGAGGTCCATCTGGATTTCTTGAAATAGATTCTGAAAAAAAAATAGACGGATTTGCACGACACCTTTGTGTTGTCGGCCCATTGTGAACAGGTGCATGGACTCATTTGTTTGTTAATTGTATTATGACATGGTACATGTCACAATAGTTTAAACTCTCTTGTACGTATTTTTGAACATGTAATTTTCTATCCGAACCCCCGACAACCTCGATGGTGGTATGTTATACCTTCAACTCCCCGAAGTGCGAGAGTATATGATCAAAGCGATGTTTCGAGCATAGATGAAGACAATATGCAAATAGAGGGGTCGATATTGCAAGGGGTGGAGGCCACCGAAGCACTTGACAAATATTTATTATTTGGTATACTCATGGGTGCACGGTTTAAATATTTCATTATTGGACATTGTATTTGGGCACAGCCCCCGACTCTTGGGCTGCCCAACTGCTTTATCCTTTATTTGGACAAAAGCAAACACAAAATCTAAAGCATACTTATTGTAAAATTAGGTTATATTTGAGCTTTGATATGTCGTGCAAGTCTATTCTCTTGATTTTTTAGCTTAAAATAGAGTTCTTTATTCATGGGGACCTTCCGGCGCTCGCTACATACGCATCCAACATTTGATTTGCACACCATTTTCTTGTGCCCTTTTACATTTACAATTTGTAAATGGGGGAGCCTAGCACTATTTTACAAAATGAATTACATTGCGCCCTATGCTGGAGCCAGCATCGACTAACAATGATGGAAATATAGGAGTCCAAGAATTCTTTGAGAACGAGGTGGACTCATCCTTTTTTGGTGACATGTCTATTGACCTTCTAATGTATGTGGAGTTGTGTTAGGAGATTGACATGGGACCATAGGATACTTCATACTTGGAGCATCCACTTACTCAATTCATTAACCAATCGCTTATAAGGGTACATAAGATATGCATTTTAAGTGAGATATTTTTTTAGGATTTATATTATTGTGTTTTGTATGATTTAAATTGATTATTCTAACATCATTTTTTATCTATGCAGGTGACATTTTCAGGATGAGTCGAGGGATGAGCGATGAGTTGTAGGATATCTTCGCGTGCATGTCTCTAGACTAGATCATGAGATTCAGAGAGATGACAAACCAGGAGCTGTCTCAGACATTGTTAGGCCGCTCTGCTAGATCTACTTCAACGCGATCGGATGCTTCAGCTTCGAGTAGACGAGGTCGACGATCCAGACTTGGGCCAGAGGGAGGGAGTGCTTCAAGATCAGGGGGATGCTACAGAGATACGGAGGCAGTGAGCTCGCGGTCGGCATGGGATACAGGTGTGACTCCTCGCTCTCGTGGTGGTTCGAGGGAGCGTGGCTCAAGCTCAGGTGGATACTGTGGAGGCACGGACGTGGTGTCTCCGTCTCGTCGTTCAACTGGAGTTGCGTCACCTCCAAGATTTGTCACACCTGTGGGGACGTCTACTCCAGTTACTCCAGCTTTTGCTTAGCCGCCTGCAGGTGGCACCCCTATGGATGCCACTCCGATAGATATTATCCCGGTCGGTACACGAGATGCACAAGGGTCTCCTGGATATGCCCTGGAGCATGGATGCAGATGGGAGAGGACCCATCTTATGCATACCCTAGGGGGATATGCATATCTAGTCGATGATAGGTCAGGAGCGATCATCATGAATGATGAGGGGAGGAGGGTGATGGCTCGCATGAGAGAGTTGTGCCAATAAGTTTTTCGGCACAATATCTTAGATCATTGGAAAAACATACCGGAGGGGAGCAAGGACTACATAGTAGCATCCTTGCATGAGGAGTTTCCAGTTCCATCCTCAGTAGATAGATTTTCTACGAGCTAGATGATGGATTGCATGCGTGCATATGTGTCACACAGACGATCGGACGCATGCAAGGCACTCAAGAGTGGGGCTACAAAGCCCGAGTGGTTAGATGTGGATGACTGGCGCCGACTGAGGGAGGAGGCTACAGATTCTCCAAGATATTGGAGTCAGCATGGCAAGGCGATGAGGGCACGACTCGAGGCCGGAGTGGTCCATCATCTTGGGAGTGGCGGCCACAGGACATATTTGGAGGACTTTGTAAGTTTTCCTTTTGTTTTGCTTATTTATTTTTTTGCAATATCCTTTGTACTGAAAATCATGTTTCTAATAGTTAGTATTTTTTTTTCTTTGCAGCACTCCATTACAAATCGCGATCCGACCGGCCTTGAGACTCGATATGCAGAGAGGCACGGTCTCACTTCATTGATTAACCGATTGTATAGATGTGGCGGCTCTGTAAGTCACTCATCTTTCTTGTCCGTAGTTACCATGTTTAATTAGAATGCATTATTGTATGGTGGACTGATGTGTTGTTGTTGTTTTTTTTGTAGAGTCCGTTTGATGCTCCTTTGTGGGGGCGGGATGAGCTTTCGGATGGTGAGGATATGTAGCTCACTTTTGGATCCCTGGAGCTCACACATCTTTCTTTTTTTGTCACCTGATTTGTGTAGACATTTTCTATGTACTAGTGATATCTTGTCATGATTGTATCAATCACTTTCATTATGCGATCATGTATTTATTTCATGTATCAGTGTTATGATTTTGGGAGGTGCAATGAATCTTTTTTGGGGTGTGCAATATATTGTTGGCTCTCTTATCCTAAGGTACATGCATAGACATATACTAGTGATGTAGTAAAAGAGGCTATAAGAGATAAGAGATTTGACCATGTGGACAAATCTAACCAAAACTAACATGACAAGATCATAACACAACACATATAAGAGTTTAATTGAAATAAGATCTAAAATAGACTTTGGCATAACTAGCTCAAACTTTTCATTATGATAAGTATTCTTACACACTAGATTACAATTAAACAATTATCCTTACAAAGGATGATAAATTTTAATGAGCTCTTTAATATTGATTTGGAAAAATATTTAATTAAATAGATTTTTTAAACCAAACATGCTTGGTACCTTTTTTAAAAAAATAAAAAACTAAATACAGTTTCTTTACTTAATATCATCAAAGAAAGAAAATATTGCAAATGCTAATGGAAGTAACTTCTCAAGAAAAAAATCAAAATTACATCAATGTGTCTTCCTTGATGAAAGGAGAAGGAACGGAGTTTAAACACCTGAAGTAGCATTTAGTTTCTATTTCATAATTAGACTTGCTATATCTTGGCTTGATTCTTCTATGCCCTCAGGTGGTACTTCAATAACTTGAACTTCAGTAGGAAGAACCTCTTGGGAGTTTGAATTTTGTTTGGCACTCTCATGGACCCTCCACAATTGTGCTTCAATCTCTCTTTGCACTTGAGTGTTGCAAACCACTGCAATAGTCCTCATATGATTTACCAATGCCACCTTAGATGCAAGTCCACTTGCATATACATCAAATACAACCTCAAGAGCATCATTGAATGCTTTGATTGTAGTTTCCATAACTTTCATTTTCTTTCTCAAAACGGCCTCTGCAATCCTTTGTTCTTCTTCACGATCTTCATCATTGCACTATGCGTCTATCTGAACAATAGACGCACATATACACGCGAAAATAGACGCACACGTCAAAATTCAAACCATACTTAAATCATTTCTTTTCAAACTGCACCTTTCTTTTCCTGCGTTTTTTTGCAATTCTAAAGCTTGAGTTTAGCCGACATGCAGTCTCTTCATGCCTCACCTAGTCTCTTCATGCCTCACCTCCTCATGACTCACCTTTTCTTTCATTTCAAACACACAAGAAGGAAAAAAGGAAAGCCAAGGAGAGGAAGAAAGAGAGAACAAGAAAGAGGATAACAAGTTGAAGCAGCAAGCAAGCATCAAGGGAGGGTAACTTACCAAGGAGAGGAAGAAGGAGAAGGAAGAAGCGCCACGGTCACTAATGTCAAAACCACAAAAGAATCTATAGATCCAAAAGAAAATGTTCTATCCATTGGTAGGAAGTCAACACTACCAACTAGCATGCGATACTTGCAAGAAATGCTTTCAAGGGCATTTTCCAAAGCTGCCATTTGCTTTCGATCAAGAAATGATAACAACATGAATTGTTTAGGTTCACATGTCATTTGTAGGAGAGTGGATACAACCTTTCCAAACTTTATAGAGTCCCATTTCATTCCCTCAACCCCATGTGCTGCATCTAGAACAACAACCCCAATGGTAATTGGATCTTTGTAAACATTATGTATAAGGTCAAAGGTTTCTAGATTGCATCCAACAACATATACACACCAAGGGGAAGTAGTGGAGAATTGAAAAGTATTTTGCTTTTTTCCAATTAGGAATTTCACAATATCTTTTGCTCCATTTGGTAGGGACCCTACATCAGCTCCACGTGTGAGCTTCTTTGATACCCAATCATTGCAAATGCCTAAAATCTTTGTGTAGACTTCATCATTGATATCATAATCATCAACAAGCTCTTCCCAAGTCTTCATCACAACGCTACTTTCTGGAACTAAAGCATTGAAAAGAGTGACTAATTCCTCCTTTAGGACCCTATCTTGCTTGATTTGCTTAGCCCTTGTTTCCATGTCAATCATATCTTCCTTATCCCATTTGTTTCTAAGAAAAAGGATATGACCTTCATTGATCTCCTCTTGTAGTGTAAGGATGTCTCCATCCTTTAAACCCATAAGGCAATGAAATACAACAAGAGAAGGTTGCCTTCCCTTTTTTCTCGAACTCTCCTCTTGGGATATAAGTTCATCTCTAGAGTATCTCTTCATGATTTTGATCCAACTATCAAATATTTCTTAGGAGCCACAATCATATGGCAATCTCTAGATCCACAATTTTCTCCAATGTATGCCACAAATCTCTGCAAAAAAAAGATCAAAATAGTGAGCATAGAACAAAAGAAAGAGCATCACACTAATCTTCACAAAAAGAGAAGGTAAGCTTATATGTGATTACCTACCATGGTACTCTTTGAGAACTTGTCTTAGAAAGCCCTTGTTGGGGTTTTGGTGGAGAACCAAATGCTAGCCACTGATCTCTTAAAAGTTGCTCAACATAAGGGGCATTCTTCATAACATTATGTGATTCCATATTTGTCATTCGTGAAAGCTCAATGCACATTTCCACAGGACAATCAACTAATATTCTAGCATTTCTTGTGATGTATAAATGCTTGGTTGCTAAACAACGTGTAGTATTACTCTAAATATATATCTTTGCTGGATGAATTGAGTAAAGCCCCGATATAATTCAATAACTATAAGTGTCCAACTTATCAGCATCCACCTCATCACGATACATGGGTCTCTTCTCATTGTTGTCTTGTACAAAAGGCATAAGATATGCTGCTGTTGCTAGGTTCATGGGATTCTTTATGAAAGACATGGTTAGCTTCTCTACATAATTCCAATATAGTGACCTATAAGCATACAAAGGAGGTGCCTCATAACACCTATCAACGAGAATAGAAAATTGTGTTGTTGGACCAAATGGAAAGAATTTTTCAAACATGTGAAATCCTGATTCTTCCTTCTTTCCCTTCTTCTTAACTATTTCAGGAAAATCGAATGCTCTTTCTACTCCCTTGACCTCAAGAGAAATTATTGGCTTTGCAGGTGTAACTTCTAGCATGGAAGGTAAAGTGGCATCATTCTTAGTAGTGTTAGCAGCCATACTAACAACAAGAGCTTGTGACAAGGAACTTTGTTGAGGTGATTTTGACTTTGAGCTTGTGGGATTCCATGAATTATTTTCTTCTTGAGGAGAAGGTGAAGATCTCAAGTCTATTTGTTTATCTTGGAGCTTTATTCTTTTGTTGGGGCGATCACCTTTTCTTGATAGGGAAAGTAGCTCACTATTTTGAACAGCTTGGAATGCTAATATAATGTCTTCTATGCCCTTTACCTCCTCAAATAAGGTCCATCCCATTGTTTTCAAAGAGTATTCTTCATCCTCTTTAATATAAGCAAAGTGAAATGACAAAGGATCAAGTTTGTATACGACATTTTTCCCCTTGATCTTAACAAGATCACATGGTATTTCCTCTTTCCCAGCACATCCATCTGTTATCTTCTCTATGACACCATCTTGTTGAAAAATTGTCAGCCCTTTTTTCTTGACTATCATAAACATCCACATACCATGGATACACAAAATCACCACTAACTCCATCAATGGTTTGGGTCTCCTTTTTGGATATGCTATCTTTCTTTGCCTTTGAATTATTCTACAAAGAGAAAAAGTTGTCAGACAAAAGTGGATTTAAAAATATTCAAAATTGACAAAACCCAAATAAATGTATAAGATTTCTAAGTTGAAAATTGAAAACACAACAACACAAGATTTTACAAAATACAAGACAAATGTACTCCCAAGGGACTCTTCCATAAAATGAAATATTGAAATCTGAGATTAAGTGTGGTATGAGATCCAACCATAAATGTGTGTGCTTATGTATCAAATCTCATGGATTACCCTAGCCCTAAGTTAGTTTTAATTATGTTTCTCTTGCAAGAATCATACAGTAAAAACTTTGCCATGGACTTCGGTGAGAAGATCCAATTCTATTAATAGTGAGACTTGACCATGGGCTTAACCAAATGGTCAAGTGATAATGAAATGTTGAGTGTGAGTGTGGTATGAGATATAGTGAAAAATCATTGTGGTTATGTAGAAAATGTCATGGATGATTTTGTCCCTAAGTTAACATTGGATTTCTTCTCCATAAAAGTTTTCTATGCAAGGATCATACTCTAGGAACTTTAATGCTAAGATTTTTTGCCATGTGGTCAAATCCTATTTAATCAAAGAATGAGATTTAGTCCAATATGAGATCCACCTATATATCAATGTGGTTATGTAGCAATCTCACAATTCCATTTGGCCCAAAGTTAACATTTTAATTAGTGCACATGTAAGTTTCCCTTGAAAGGAGCTATATTGTAGAAACATTGTCATTGGTTTTAGCCATATGGTCAAATCCTATTTGGTCATAAGACTTATCTATAAGATTAGAAACTTTGCCATGGTTTTTTACCATAGGGTTTTTAAGGGCTAGTTAAAGAGAGGATGCGGTTTATTGTGATATGAGATTCACATATAAACAAATATGGCTATGTAGCAAATCCCATAGATATCAATATAAGATAAAGTGAAAAACACTTGAAAAGTGGAGATTTGACCTCATGGCAAAACCTACAAGATAAGACGATTTCTATAAATTGGTTTTAACCATATGGCCAAATCTAGTTTCATAACCATATGAAGAAAGTGATTCATTTGTTGCAACATGCTGTGAAATTGGATATATATAGCCAAATATTATTTTATAGTGGAATGAAAAAGTGGTCTCATGGTTTGTAAGATTTATGAGATTATATTTAATCATATGGCCGAACGAAACAAGAATGGGGGATTCTTGGATGCTAGCATTGATAACAAAATGAAAGATTTGACCATATGGCCAATTTTTATTTTGTAGTGGAATGGCAAAAGTGGCTAATTTGTGGCATAATGATATGATATTTATATATGAACATATAGATAGGAAGTTATAAAAAATTAAAATGAAAGAAATGGTTTATGGAAATAAAGCGGTTTGTTTGTTGCACGACAAGTTTTGACCACATGGCAAAACTTCCTATAAATATAGTAGGTAATCAAGGAGTTCCAAGTAGAACATGGTCTTCCTTTTTGGAGATAATATAGAAGATGTTTTTCTTAGAACATTTTGCCATACAACCAAATCTAGCATACCCAAAATTTGTGTGATTGAACCCACCATAGATTTAGTCTTAATTTTTTAGGATCAAATTTCAAAAAAGTAGTTTGTTTGTTGCAAGACAAGATTTGACCACATGGCCAAATTATAGAATGTAAGGAATTCTAAGTAGAAACTAGCCTTTCCTTTTGGAAGTAAGCAAGGGTTGATAATATAAGAAAGCATTTGACCAAATGGCAAAATGTCATTCTTGTAGTAAAATGAACAAAGTGCTTGATTGGTTGCAAGATATTGTGATACTATAAGAGTCCTTATTTTGGCCAAGAGATAGCTTAAGGAGAAGATTCAGTTGCATGGCAAAATCTCATAGTATATTGAAAAAAAAAACATAAATTACATCTTATATTATAAGAAAAGATTTGACCTCATGGCCAAATCTCCAAATTGTATTGAATAAAATAACAAAAAGTACTTATTATATTGCAAGAAATTTTTTGACCATATGGTCTAATCTATAAATTGATGAAAGATCATGATATGTGTTGTTAGAAGATCAAATTACATCCTATGACAAAGTCATTGAATATTTGTAAGTATTGTATAGCCATATGCTTATTGCAAAATTATAAAGAGTGTAACCATAAAATCTGATGATAATACTTTTACTATGAAAATACAGCATAATGGAAAGTTCTATATAGGAAAGTATAATACGATGTATAAGAACTTGATAAAATGCTCTAATATTACGGAAAGATACAAGAAATATAAGGCTAGGTTTAGCCTTGAGGCAAAATCTTAAGGTATACAACATCACAGAATAGAAAGAAATGCTAGTATTTTGAAAGCACTCATTGATAAAAGCATTGCACAAACCATTTATTCCATATTCATATCTAAGAGACTTTTTTCAACATTACACAAATCATATATTTCATATTCATAGCAAAACGAGTATTTTCAACAGTGCAAGAAATCATGTTTTCAATATTCACGTAGAGTGAAGCTATTATTTGTAAGGTAGTGGTTGAACAACAAAAAAGATAAGCACTCCATGAGATCAATCAAGCAATCGAGAAGAAGAAAAAGACATTGAATTCTCAAGAGTGAGTGCCTAATCTCATTGCTACAGAAATACATATTGCATTTAGTTTTCATACATGATTCTTATTTAGAAAATGCTTTTGGTGTTTGATCTTAATATTATTCAATACTAATTATACAAAAGAGTAGTAGTGTGATTTGTAGTAATTGTATGGATTGAAATGGCCATAATCAATGTAGTTTAACTCAAAATCAGAAATGAAGTAGGGAAAAGTTGAAAACCTGTTGTAATTAGTAGGTTAGTAATGTGTGCCAACGTAACAAAAATCACCCGTGAAGTACATCAGACACGGTGTAGACTAGCGATCATTCACTGCCAAGTTGAATTGCTGAAACCTTGGAGAAAGATTTATGATTTGAAGACGTAGGTAGTTTTGGTCATAATACCCTGATTCGAACCAGAATTTTCACTACATAATCTATTTCAGTTTGAGAAAATGAAACAATGGAGAGTAGTCAAAGAAGAGGAGGGGAATAGAACTGCCAAAGATTAAGGCTGCAACACCTGCAGTAAGAGAGGGGCGACAAGAGCAGAGATAAAAAACACAGAGGATCAGAGATGCAAAACTTGCAACTATAAAAACGCACCAGAGAAAACACTCAGGTTAGAGAGTTGCGTGGAAGAGAGAGGGAGGGGAAGAGAAACTCATTTTGAAAAACGTCATGATTGGTTGTAAAAACTGACTCATGAAACAGATCATTTAATGTATCACGCTATTCGAATAACCATAACTTGTTACGGAATACGAGTAGATTTAGATCTTATTTTTGTGTCTATTTTTTAATTTTATCAAAGATTTCAAGTCACGATTTTTTCAAAAATCATGTAATGGCTATACCGTCACCCACCGGGGTCTATGGGGGTAGCGCTCGGACCCCGCCGGTGGGGGTATTATTCCTAAACCCCCATCGGGGCACTGCCCCCAAACCCCCGCTGGGGGCATTGTCCCCAGACCCCCACAAGGGAGCGCTGCCTCCCGGACCCCCCGTTGGGAGTGTTGCCCCCAAACCCCCACCGGGGACGTTGCCCCCGAACCCTATTGTTGGGGGGGCTGCCCCCAAATCCCCACCAGGGGCACTGCCCCTAGACCCCCGCTAGGGACGTTTCCCCCAAACCCCCATTAGGGACACTACCCCTAACCCCATACTAGGGATATTGCCCACATACCCCCACCAAGGGGCCCTACCGCTTAAACCCCCCATTGGAAGCTTTTCCCCCAAATCCCTACAATGGGCGCTATCCCGAAACCCTGATTGGGGGCATTGCTCCCAAACCTCCATCGAGGAAGACATTGCCCTCAAACTCTCACCAAGGGCATTTCTCCTAGACCAGCTCCTTTCCCCTCACCCCTCCTTAAGAACCCACCATTGGGATATTGCCCCTATTTCCACAGCTAGAGATTTTCTCTACATACTCTCTATCCTACCCTGCTAGAGATTCTACTCTCGAACTATCACTAAGGTGGCTTCAAAATCCTCAATGATATTACACATTACATATTAGATACATTAAATATACATAATCTTACAAAATATAATTTAATATATTTAAATTATATTTATTACTTATTAATAAATTATATATATATGTATATATAGATAATATATTCCATAATATGCACATAGTATGATATACTAATATAACATGATTTAGACTAAAATAGTATAACTTAAAAATAAAATATAATATGATACATTTTACTATTATCAACAAGTAGGTAGTATAAGATTTATAAATATTTAACCATGATAAAAATTATCTTTCCTTCTCAAATAGCTTCTAATTGATGCTAAAATTTACTCAATCTTTATAACTTTGTGTCATAGGGAATGAAATCTCCTATTCTTTAGAGGTCATTGTGGTTTCAAAATTTAAGCACAAGGTCAAAGTTTCTCATAAAATATATTTATCCTTGTTGTCATGTGGAATACATGAAATAAAGGTTTTGACCATTTGATCAAATATTTTCTAATGGAGATCACAGAGATTATTTATCCTTGTTGACATACAATAAAGGCTTTGAACATTTTGCTAAATCTTGTTCTATGGACATCACAAACAATTATTATTCTTGATATCATCTAGGTTAAATACATGTTTTGACCATATGGCTAAATCTTTTCTTATGGATATCACAAATAATTTTAATCCTAAGTCTTGTGTAAAATAGTTGCAATAGAGGTTTTGACCATCTGGATAAATCTTTTTCCATAAAGATCACAATGAACTTTTATCTTTGTTGTATGTATTTGTCTTGAGTTTTGACCATTTGGCTAAATATTTTTCTATGGAGACCACAATGAACTTTTATCCTTTTTGTCATGTGAAATACATACAACAAAGGTTTCAAATAATTTTTATATTTGCTATCGTATGGAATACATACAATAGATTTTTGACTAGGTAGCTAAATCTTTTCCTATACACATTATAAATAATTTTAATCATTGTTCTCGTGTTGAATAGATATAGTACAAGTTTTGAACATCTGCTATATCTTTTTCCAATGATAACACACGAGGAAGTTTTTGCTTACTCAAAGAGTAGCTAATAAAATAAAGTAAAATAAAGGGAAACTAAAAATAATAGAAGAAACTTTTCTTATTTACTTTAGGGTGGCATAGTTCATGAGAAAGTTTGTTTTTGGCCATATGGTCAAATCTATCCCCTTTCTATACGATGTTTCCATTAATACTTTCTATTATGGAAGTTGGACTCATTCTATCTAATGTTTAAGTACTTTTTTCGTTTGAATGAAATTTGATACTTCATTGTATTTAGCAATTTCATTACTATTTTCTTCTTTCTGAGAGGTGACAACATACAAATGATAAAATCTCCATTTTCTCACTTGTACATGTATCATGAATAACGAATTTTATTTTGGAGAAACTGCCAATTTGCTAGTTGATCATGAGATTGTTGCACTTGGGAGAGTGCATGCAATACATCCAAGTGAGACATGCCATGGAGAAACACTTGAAGATGGATATATTTTAGTGGCTATTGATAAATGTTTAAATGTAGCAGCATTTTTGCCATTCCCAACTATTGATGCAATGAAGGTTCATGAAGCTGTAGGTGGTTTTGCAAAATGGGGAAAGAAATATGTGGTGGTTGTTTCAAACTCAATAACAATTCATGACGGAGGAGATGATTACGAATCAAACCATGTCCTACCTTTTGAGGATATTGATGTGCTTAGCATTCTTGAAAGTTGGAGAGAACATAGAGTGATGCTATGGACAGAAGGCAACACTATGTGTGTTGGGACAGGGGTTATATTATTGGCTTTTCCATATGATGTGATAAACTTTGAATTGCTAGGAGAAGAGGATGTTGGTGTGGTGGTAGATAAAGCCCTTGATCAAACCATAGGAACATACATAGATGACAACCTCCACTGTGTCACTTTGGAAAGATGGCCTATTAAACAAGTCACCTTTGATGATGGAACATCACTGCTACAACAACAATCATACATGCAATTTGTCTCTACAAATGCTTGTGCCAAAAACATGGAAGATACCAATGAAGATTATGTTTTTGCAAAAAAATCAATTTTTTTCAAAAGAGATCATATTGTATGGTCAATAGAAAGCCTCAAATTATTTCCCCTAAAGGTGCAAACTTGAGGACTTCTATGGACTCCATTTCACAGGTTTCCATGATTGATTGTTGCCAAGAAAAATGTTGTCACTTTGCTGATAGAGAAGCAATGCAACAATTGCATAAATACTTTTGGGGATTGCAATTTGAAGACCGCACAAACTATGTTTATGACAAGTTTGAATCATCATGCAGGATTGATTACTTGGGAATAAGGAAGTACAGCTTTATCTTCAATGGACAAGTGGCATGTGGAAGGGCATGGCATGAGATTCATGGAATCCCAAAGACATCTTTTTACAGCAGGTACAAAACACAATTTGAGCATGGCGTGAGGAGGGCAATGCATGGAAATAAGGGTGTAATAAGAGCGGTTTGGGATCACATAGAGATGGGAAGAGCCATCCTTAGAGACTTTGTTAAGAAGAATGCAAAGAAAATGTCACACAAGAGTAGAACAATGCAAGATGGATCAAGGGAGACACAATTGGTCATCCCAAATGTTTACAAGCAGGTAGATATATGGGAAGAAGTAAATACAACATTGAGTGGTATTGGATGTAAGCAAATGTCCTTGTCCACCTTCAATCGTATTTGGAACACAAAGTTCAAGCATGTAACCTTAGCAAAGATAAGTGAGTTCTCAAAATTTAGTATTTGCTCAGAGATCAAAGAGCAACTTGCAACAACAAAGTGTCTTCAAGAGCAAAATGTGCTTCTAAAGAAGCGTCAACATCACATGCTACAGCAACAAAGTTGTCAGAACATATACTACAGTTGGCGCTTGGCCTCAGTATTAGATTTAGATAAAAACTTGTGCATCATACATGATAAAATGGACCAGCAAAAGACATCTATCCCTAGGTTAAGGCTTCGATCAAAAGAGACTGAAAGATCTACTCAACTACCAGTTTCTTTAATAGGCATGATTACACATGGACATGGAGAAGGTAGATATGGACATTTCTCACTCGATCTATGGCCTCATGATCCTAACTTCACAATTGCCTCATTATCATTGTGCTTTAGGAACTTGGAGTTACTACACAGGCATGCAAATGGTGATCTACAAGTAGATGGAATGCCAAGATCAACCTCTGTGCTACTAAATGCCCTCAACTCGAAAAAAGCACTAGACCACCATCAAGGTGTTGCACAAAATAAATCATGCATGGAAGATAATACACCACAGGATGACCATCATCATTTCAAACGATTGCCAGAGAACTTACTACTTCAACTTGATAATTGTGGATCAGAAAAAAAAATCGCTATCTCTTTGCATATCTATCATTGCTTGTTGCAAGAGGAACATTCAAGATGATCCAGCTTGGGTTTCTCATGGTGGGTCATACACATGAAGACATCAATGCAATGTTCAGTAAATTTTCAGAGAAGCTGAGGATGAGCATGACCTTCACTTTTCCTCATCTTATGCAACATTTTCAATCATACCAGATGACAAGTCCTACACCTTTCTTATTGACACATGTGCTTGACTTTAAGAGACACATTGAGGGATACTTGTGTGATTCAAAAGATACACTTGTTGGTCACTCAAAACCTCTTCAATTTCGGTTTTATATGCAAGGAGATACATCTGTCATGCAATACAAGATGCATCCAAAGTCCCCAGGCTGGTTACCAAGAGAAGGTGGCATTGAATTATGGAAGAGAGACCTTGTAGGAAAGCCTACTCTTCCAAAGAGTGTTCCAATGTTGCTGCCCATGTTTGAATACGTTAAGGATCATCAAGAAGTAGTAAGTGGAGTTAAAGATTATTTGAAGTATTGGGAAAGATGGTCAAATGTACAAGGACCTGAAGTAGAGTTCACAAAGTTTATAACACTAGTGGTTGATTATTGGAAACATATGATCTACTCTCTTCAAACTCCAAATGTCCAAGAAGATTTATTTTTCATAGATTTTTGGCCAAGAACACAAAGTGATGTAACCAATATAGATGTAGATAATGAAGATGACTTCATTGGATTGGAAGAGTTGAATGATCACTGTTGTGGTCCTCTGAGCAAATGACCCAAACATGCATTTGAACCAATGCTTGATGTTAAGAAAGATGACCTTGTGCTTGTTAGACCTTCAGATCCAGTATATCCAATATGGCTTGGTGTTGCGCAAAGTGAGGTCAATACAAATAGAAATTCCAAAAACTTCAACAAGGCACATATACAATATTGGGCACCAGTTTGTAGTCGTCAAAATGCTACAAATGCAGAGGTGTATTTTAATTGTTGGGATAAATATTGGATGTGCAACAAAAAAGATCCTCAATGATGGGAAACAAAAGATAGCATTGTCTTCTCTTGGATGAAGAAATGTACAAAATCTCCCAAAAAAATTAAAATTCCCCCAAAGGTTGTATTGAAGGCTAAAGAAAGTCTACAAGAATCCATCGAATTGAAGATTTTCCTTGAATATTTCAAGGATATTAAAACTAAGGTGTTTATTAACACCACCTTTTTGAGTTTTTTTCAATCTCTTGGAAACAACCATAAGCAGTAATATGTTTAATTGCACCAAGTTCCAAATTAATGAAATTTCCAAAATTCATAAAATCCATTTTGATTTTCCCATATTGATGGGAAATTCCCAAAATCCCGAATATGGAGTTAAAATTGAAACTGACAAGGGATACCCGTCTTTGCTGGAAACACTCGTGTAAGAAGCAAGAGTGTCCGAAACTGCTATCACTTGGGATATGCTTAAGGATGCTGTGCGTGGGAGATACCTTGCACCCATGTATCATGCCTAGAAGATGAATGGATTTTTCAACTTGAAGCAGTCAAGCCTAAGCCTAGAAGCTTACTACCCCAAATTAGTAATGCTTCTAAAATATGCACCATTGATACATATTTCACAACAAGTATCCAAATTTTGCAATGGTCTAAGTATGCCCTTGAATATGGGACTTGCGTCAATGCAACCATTAGATTTATAGGATGCATTGATTCCAGTAGCCCCAATAGCTCAAGAGATGGAATAAAGGCCAATAAATGCTAAACTTTGGAACAAAAACCATCAGAATAAGGGAAACTCCCAAGCCTATGAAAAAAGAGCCCAAGGGCTATATTAGCCAAATAGGGCAAAGAGAGCCAAGCCTAAATGCGATGGGAAACTTCATACTCACAGAAAAAGACAAGGAGACTCCAAGGTGCTTTTATTGCAAGGAACCAGGGCACTTCAAGAGATAGTGCCTGAAGATTGGCCCAAACAACTACCAAGGGTAGTTTTGAGGGCAGAACCAAGCTACTAGGGGCAAAGTTGTTGGAGTAACCGTAAAGGAGAACAGTGATGATAAAGATCCTATGATGGAAACTAATATGGAAAGAGTAAGAGTACATGCCACTCTCAACAAGAAGGGTCCAAATCACCAATTCTCAGTGATCCAAACACCAACAAATTCTCGAGGTAAACCCTTCCAAAATTGAATTGACTGTGGGAGTACCCATTCTTTCATATCACCAAGATGTGTAAAAAATCTAGCCATAAACACTATTCATGTGCCTAGATTGCTTATGGAGATAGCAAATGGTAAAGAAGTTCTTTTAACACAACGGTTTAATAGGGTAGAATTTAGTATGGGTGGAAATTCTTCCAAAATGAGTTTCTAGATGATAAACCTTGATGCTTATGAATATCTTATGGGTATGGATTGGCTAATTCCAAACAATGCCCATATCCATTGTGAAAAGGATCAAGTTACATTTCAAAACCTAAAAGGAGAACAAGTAATCATTTAGGGAGAGAAGTGAAAAACCTAGAGTTTAGTTAGCTAAAACTTTACAAATAGTGAATGGTATGAAGAAGAGATTACTCGTCTATCTAATTAAACTCAATAAGGCCGAGCACGATAGTGAAGACAAGGATCAACCATCTTAGCTAAAAGATTTTGCGGATGTTTTTCTAGAAGACTTGATAGAGCTTCCATCAACAAGAGAGGTAGATCATGAGATCCAACTCATTCTAGGCATTGGTCCTGTAGCCAAGCGACCCTACCGGATGTTAATTCCTAAAGCCATTGAGCTAAATGAACAACTCAAGTAGTTACTAAACCAATGATATATCCAGATGAGTAATTCACCATGGGGAGCCTTGATACTATTTCAAAAAAAGAAGGACAGAACACTCCGCTACCATGGATTGAACTAGGTGACAGTGAAAATAAATATCTAATCCCCAAGATAGATGAGTTGCTTGATCGACTCTAGGGAGCAACAATCTTTTCAAAGATCGACCTCAGATTGGGCTACTATCAAATAAGAATCAAGGAGGAAGACATCCCTTAAACTACCTTTAACACAAGGTATGACCATTATGAATTTATTGTGATGTCATTTGGATTAATAAATGCTCATGCTACCTTCAACAGATTGATTCAAGACATTTTCAAACCTTATCTTGATGATTTTGTCCTTATCTTCTTAGATGATATCTCAACATAGTCCAAGAATGAAGAAGACCATGAACCACAACTACGAATAGTTCTTGAAACAATGAGAACTCACAACCTGTATGCTAAAAAGAAGAAATGTGCTTTCTTCAAAAAGCAGGTTGAATATCTAGGGTTCATAGTGTTAGTAGATGGCATTTCAATGGATCCAAACATATACAAGATTGGCCACCACCAACAATAGTCAAAGAAGTGCGAAGCTTTCTAGGGATAATGGGTTGGTATAGAGTCTTCATTAAAGACTATGCCTTGATTGATGTACCTCTCACTGACCTACTCAAGAAGCAAGTCATCATTATATGGACATCTATCAAAAAAATTATATTTGAAAAGCTTAATCATAGTTTGGTAAACCAACCCTATTTTAAGGCTACCTAACCTAAGCAAGGAGTTCAAAGTCATAATTGATGAAAGCTTCCTTGCATTGGGATGTGCACTTATGCAAGAAGGACATCTAGTAGCCTATTGGGAAAACAAAAAAAAACATGAAGTCTCCCTTCCTAGACTCAACGAAAGACTCCAAGAATCTCCCTTTTCTTAGTTCGATGAGGGGCCCAGATTGAAGAAAGATCACCCAAAAGCCAAGTAAATTAGTCATGGCATCTCTGGCAACCTCTCTAGACCTCAAAGAACAAATCACAAGCATTAGATTGCATCTCAAAAGCTTCCAAATAGTTGGATTGGCAAGATAACCTCCATAAAGAACTCCTCTTCTTGGTCACAACCCATGTGAACCGCTTCTCAATTAAATGATAAATATGGGGCATGAGAATCCATAGAGGATGTTATCCTGAATCAAGGGGAGAGACTCTTCTCAAATCAAGAGAGAAGAGCAAGAGAGAGACGTGAGAGGAGAGCAAGAGAGAGAATTCTTATTGCGAAGACAAGGGGGATATTCTATTGCCTTTCAAAGTCAGAATCCCATCTCTTCTACCTTCATTTCCTTGTGGAATCGAGACTCTACTCGATTTCTTCTCAATTCCTATTGTCGCCATCTCTATTGATTCAATCAAGATGGCCCATAGCTCTATTATTGAAGTATTCTCTACAATTTATTGATAGAAGACCATGGACCGAGGAGGAAAATTACGAAGGCTGTGGAAGCAAGAGCTGCAGGTACAACCACTCTAAATGGAATGGCAAGTACCAAAATTACAAATGAAGTTGTGAATACCAACAACAACCAAGTGCTCGTCGTAAATCCCCAAGTGCCATATTTAAATATTATTTTAAATATTAAATAATATGACAAATAGATCATCATCTCATGGACTACCAAAGAAAATTTGCATTTGTAAGAGTAGAAAATTTCCATATAATCTTATGCATAGAGAAACTTCTAAAGAAAAATTCTTAATCACAAATTCAAAGGATTAATTTGGATTACACAAGATGTACTAGGAATAGGATGTACGGAAGTTACTGCACTACTCGGAAGAATTTATGATTTTATTGCATCAAATAGAATTTACCAAGAACTAGATTGTGGGACTAAGATTTTTGCAATAAGAAATATTTTAGTTAAAATTTTTGAATCCAATTTGTACTAAACTGATGGGACCTCCAATCAATAAATATAAATGCTAATTCCTTGAAAAATCTTGAGATGGAATTATTAGAATAATTATCGTAATAAAATGTCCAAGGGTTTTGGATCTAGTGAATTATTACTAGACAAGGACCTACATAATTCTACTAAGAAAAAAAGATAAAGATCATCACTAAAGTTTGCGTATAAAAGTCCTTCAGCAATCTTGAAAGGACTGATGGGTTGTCCAAACTTTTAAAGATGGAAGTTTTGCAAAATAAACTCTTGTTAAAATTTATCATGGGCTAGATCCCAAGGGAAAGAGTAATATGAGAGAATTATTGGAAGCTATTGCCACTTACACTAAAGTATAACCCTGATATTGTTATTATAGGGAAAGGATTGTTTTGGAAGGAAATTCATTAAAATTTCTTTGTATAAAACTAAGCTATTTGTGGTTGTAAACTAGATTTAGATTTTCTTAAATTATTAGGATAAAAGATGGATAATAGAATACAGATCAGTGACTAAGGTAGTATTTCGATAGGTACAGAACACCGACTGAGGCAATGTTTTTTATGATGCTAGAGCTCTCCAAGGTCAGTGTGAATAAAACCTACTCCATGGGGTTTTTGTTCTCACGTCAGTGAGTATGGATCGATCATGATGTGAAAGGCCTTTTGTAGGGAATTCTAGTTGGTAGGAGGATATGAGGATACCAGGGGGCTTTGGTCACAAATTCCTGAGACTCTTATGAACTATCAATTACCCTTTGGACCCAGATTGTATTTTGAAAGTCCCAATAGTAGTCTAGGACATGAACTTGGTGGGAATAATACCTTCCGGTTGATATTATATCCAGTCAGGACATGAAACATTGTAAAAAGATATTTTTTCTATAGGAACTATTTGAGAAAGAATTAATACTTTACATTGTTTTTATATCGTGAAATAAAGACGTTGGTGTAATGAACATGTGCCAAAAGATAATAAAAGAAGCTATTTTTATATGTCAAACCTAAAATGGTAGCTAATTATGTAATTAAAAATATTCTATTGAGGCACAAACGGATGGATGATGGGTCCAGACCTACAATTAGGTGGTCTTACCACTTGGTGTTTTTGCTCAATGGTAGTGTCTAATCCTAGTTATAAGGATGAGATTTCAAGGATTTTATAATGAATATTGATTAATAAAGAGTTTTTTTAAAGGCAATAATTTTGATTTTTTTTAACGTATATTTTCATTCTTAAGGCACAGGAATAGCCTCTTTTATAGTTGCATAAAGTGGTTTTGGATAGCTCCATGTGAACATGGATTCGGAAAACTCGAAAAGACTCGGTAAACTTATTTGAAACTAGTTAGAAAGACTTTCAATGTGAGCAGGACTTAGTAGTAAACCAATTTCGCAAGTGAAGATATGTGTTTGAAAATTTATGTATTTACAATTAAGCATGTTTTTTAGTGAGATGTTTAATATCTATTCAAATGCTAGTTTTAATGGTTTGTTTCACTCATTCTTAAACACTTTGGTTTTCTTGTAATTAGGTGTTTTATTTAATACTATTTTTGACACAGGTTTAAATGTGATGAGAAGCCTCTACAGACTTTGGTTAGGGTTTAGGGATACTTGGATAAATGTTGGTTTTAATGTGTATATTTACAAGCTATTTGACGCGATGTCTAACATATAAAGATAGTATATACCTTAATGTTGTTGTTGGTAACTAAAGTTAACATAGATAATAAGGTAAAGGTAGAAAATTAGAGAAATGGATGTGGATATCATAATTGAGGGTTGAGTGTTGAGAGTTAAGAATTACCGCTTGTTATTACTAGCATCTACTTCAATGAACGACATGTATCCCTTTTCAAGTAAGTAGTGAGCCTCCTAATAAGCCTTCGTATTAGTCTCAAAGTGAGATCAATCTAATCTTGTGCCTAATTGAAAGGACCTAGACTAATTAATGAGGTGACACTTAACTTCTTTTTGCAATACCTACTAGAAGAGCTTAGATGCATAAGGGAGTGATAAGTTGCCAACTACTTGAGAAGGAGGGTCTAAAAAACAAGCATAACTTTAGTTGGGATTATAAAGGACCATTAAATGTTCATGGAGTTATTAATTCCTAGTAGCCTACTCACCAACTTGAGCTATAATAAATGAAGGAGCTAAGAACAGAGCCATGCTTGTCAAAGGTGTTGGATTTTAAGATTTTCAATAAAAGATAAATCATAATTATAGTCATATGATGTCTAATTGGACTTGGAGGTGTTAAATGCTTAGGTTTTCAACAAAAGATAGAGTGTAATAAGAGTCATCCATCTAAATGTGAGTATAATACCTCATAAATATACTCATAAGGAAAATTATTGCCTCAAATAAATTCATGTTGAAGTTGTTATATTCAAAGGGTTGACATACTTTGATGCAAGTATTCATCATATTTAAATATTTTAACAACACTTTTTATTATGCCTATTTTAGCTTGTTAGGTACACGAAAGAATGACCCATATGCTATGAATGCATACTAACACCCCTGCTCCCCCCCCCCCAAAAAAAAAAAGTTTGTTTACAAATGATCTCTCAATCACATAGTACAATGTTTGTGTAGAATTTGGACATACACAATAGAAAGAGGACATTAAAGTTACAAGCTATGAAAAATAATAGTATAGATCTAAACGATGAGGGCTATTTGGTTGAATGATGAGAAGAGCCATGCCACGAATCAAGCGAAAGTCACCAGTGCCACCAACAATTGGGAACTCAAAGAAGTCTTGATTGTCTAAGGGTTGGATTCCACCCAAGAAGGAAAGGCTACCAATGAAGGAGACAAGAGATGAATCTGGAGCAAATATTCAAAAAAATCAAGATGGTTAGTGTGAAGGTAAATATCAAGTCTAAAAAGACTTAAAATTTAATGGTTCTTAGATGTAAGTTTTAGGATCACACCATTCATATGATGTGAAAGCCTAAATTTATGATAAACATTGCATGTTTATCATATTGAGAATTTTGATGGACATTTTCCAAATTTTGTTCAAAATGGAGGGGTATATTGAGAATAAATAAGGGTTGTAATTTGTGACATTTGCATAGAAAGTAGGGTATTTTGCTACTTTTTCTTGAATATTGTTGTTCTTGAGGAAAATTACCATTTTGTGGTATTTTCACATGGACATATAGCATAATCTTAAACAGGAGAATTAGTTCTCCATATAAAGGCTTGGCGAAGGTGTCTTGGTAAAGTGTAACCTAAAATGTTTGTTTAAAAATAGCCAAAAATAAAACTAAAAGTCAAGTATAACCTAAAATGTTGATTGAAACTTAGCGAACAAGAAAATTGAAAAAACCCATATATAAGTTAAGTAATAACATTTTGATAAATACTCAAATTTTTCTAAAAGGAGATGATGTAGGTTACTACTAGGTCCTAAAGGTTTTTTATTATACTTAGTATTGGAGAAAAGATTGATTGTTTTCATCTTGGAGCTTGTTTAAGGTCCCCAAAAAGCTTTCTCCAACCGCACGAGAAGGAAAGGTGAATTTTCAAAAGATTTACTTAGCATGAAGGAAGTACAATATCTAGATGTGAGAACCCTCCTCTTCTTTAATGAAGGTTTGATATCCGATTCAAATAAAAAATTATGTAATAATATAATTCTAGGGCCTAGGGTACACTGGGGAATACAAGGGTTACAATATAGACCTAAGGTGTCTAGGGTGGTCTACAAGGGTTGCAAGGTTTAAATGGGAATACTAGAGGAATGATTAGTGGACACAACGAAAGATTGGGACTAGTTGGGTTAGATAGAACTCGGAAGAGCTATATACATTGGGAATACTACAACAATATAGAGGAAGGAAGGGTAAGATAGATCTAGGGATATATTAGGACTAGGAAACATATGCCTATATGTTGAGTGGGGTTATAATAAACGAGATTTTATATTGGATTTGATAATAGTAGAGGTGGAAGAAGCGTATATTTACCGAAGCACAGGCCTAAGGTTATAATAATTGAGATTTTATGGATTAGATAATAATCAAGGGCGAAGGTTATACTTACAATACATAGGCGTAGGGTTATAATGATGGATTTATAAGGTTGAAGATTTTATAAGGAGGAAGAAATACTGACCGGGTGGGGGAGGGAAGAAGACTAGGGTGATGGCGTAGATGGCGGTCGCAGCGCAGTTGGCAGGCGAGTCGATGGCGGAAGGCAGCTGCGATATGCGAAGGCCGCCCACCACCGGCTCCCCCGGTGACCTCCCCATCGTCACGTTCAGCTCCGCTGGCCGCTGCGCCCCAGTCTCCTCGTACTCGTGCACGTAACACGTCATCCTCCTCTGCCCGCCAGCGGGCAGCTGTCTCGCCACCATCGCCGCCAGATGCGGGTAATCGCAGGTCACCAAAACCAGCATCATCATCATCATTGTCCTCTTCATCATCCTCGTACACTTCGTCATCAGCAGCTGCACCGTCATATTCATATGTTAGCTACTCCTTCAAACCTGAGAGACTCTCTCTCTCTCTCTCTCTCTCTCTCTCTCTCTCTTCTTCTTCTTCTTCTTCTTCTTCTTCTTCTTCTTTCCTTCAGCCCTGCATTGCTATATATCCATGGATTCCTTCCTTTGCTTGCCCTTGACGTCGCCCATGTCCTCTAAGCCCTCGTTTGTCATAGGCCGCCCCAGCATCACGTCACTGCCTCCATGCCGTGCTCCTTACGCCCCTTATTTTCATTAAGTGGCTCTTATTTTCAACTCTCCCTCTTCGATGCCTTTTTGTGTATACAAATGAAACAAATTACATTATACTAGCAATAATAAAACTATAATAGAATATTGAAAGTGTAAAATCTCAAATATTTTAACATTATAATTAACTCTCCTCCTTCTCATTAGAATCACAACCAATTCTTCTCTCTCTCTCTCTCTCTCTCTCTCTCTCTCTCTCTCTCATATGTTGGGGACCAACCATCGATATCTCACTTCTCTTAATAACATTACCACCACTAGCACTGCCACCACCACCACCACCACCATATCTTCTCCCTCTCCTCATCAGAACCACAACCATCTCTCTCCCTCTCTCTCTCTCTCTCATACATATCTTGGAGACCCATAACATGCATCTCCCTCTTCTTCCCCCTCAATAGTACCCTTTCTCTCTCTCTCTCTCTCTCTAATAATACATTAGTAGTTCTCTCTCCTTAGCTTCTTGACATCACTACATTATGCTTATGTGATATTTTTTATAATACTACTATAATGTCAGTGCTTGAATTACACATACACAAGTGATTTCATACTCATATATGTATTCATATCTCTCCTCTCCTAATTATTTGCACACATGAGAAAAACTAGATATATTTGCACACACACGCACACACACACACACGTTGGGGACCAACCATCGATATGTCAACCCCCCCCCCCCCCCCAACACACACACACACATTGGGGAACAACTATCACCATGTCACTCCCCTCAAACACACACACACACACACACTGTGTGTGTGTGTGTGTGTGTGTGTGTGTGTGTGTGTGTGTGTGTGTTGGGGATCCATTGCATGCATCTCCCTCTCCTCCTCCCCTTTTGAATAATAACTTGTCTGTTTGTCTCTGCCTTTGTCTTTTTCAACCCCAACTCTCTTATTTATCATCTCTCTCTCTCTCTCTCTCTCTCTCTCTCTCTCTCCCCCCTAACGATGCATTAGTAGTTCTCTCTCCTTAACTTATTTACATCACTAGATTAAGCTTATGTGCTTATCTTTGATAATATTATCACAATGTTAGTAGTTCAATTCACATACATAAGTGATATTACACTACAGATATATTCACACGCTCCCTCTTTCTCTTCTTTGCATGTATTTTATAACTATTCACACATGAGAAAACCACAGACACATCCACTTATACTTACACATTTCTCTCTCTTTTTCTCTTGTTCTGCCTCTTTCTCATTTAACTAGGCTTACATATGGATTGAAGTTATACATTCGTTTACGATAGATCCTTACAAGCAATTGCTTCACAATCTTCGTAAAATATAGCTTAGTGTTGCTTCAATACTTATAACTGTTATTCCTTTTTACTACCAAAAAAAAAAGAATCCACAAATGCACTTGCAAGTTAGCGAATTATTGTGTACAAAGAAAATGTACATATTTATTGCAAACGTTAAATATCAATCTAGCTCCATTGCTGGAGGGTGAAATGGGTATTCTCCAACAAACTCCTAGACTCCCCTGTGAAAACTTGCTAGCTTAGTCAAACAAGGAAGCATGTATTTCAAGAGAATGGTATCCATGGGATTTTCCTTAGTTAAATAGGGAAGCATTTGTTTGAGGATGGTATTCATGGGATTTTTTTCAAATGTTGATGGACATATAAAGGAGTTAGTTAGATTACATTGCATCTTCTTCATGCTATTATCCAACAAATAGTATCATTATAGGGCAAAAGTGTGGCCAATCAATATCATTAAAATATTTTAGAAATTGTGGCTTCACCATAACTCTTTTCAATGAAAGAGTTACGAGAACAAATGCACCAGTGGTATCACTTTCCTACGATTAGCCATAGTCTCTTTAGAAGAAAACATAAAAGTGTGATATATTCTAAAGAATACATGTAGAATTATTTACCAGGAATCTAGATCCTTATGCCTCTAGTACATTTTTTTATTTGAGTATTTTCAGTTTAATACATTCTAATTGGAGGGGATTTCACCTTTAGGTAGTCGAGGAAGATATGTCATCTTTGATATACCTTCTCATTCCACTACTTCTCAATTTGGTGACCCTTTTATGTGAGCTACTCCTCCTTCAAGTCCACCTAATCCTTACATTCCCTCCCTTGGCAAAGTTTGCAATACCTCCTTCTCCAATTTCCCATACATGAACTTGCCATTCATAGTTCTATTACAAATAGAGAACACATTGGTAAGATATCATTGCAAATATACTTATGTAGAAGGATACCAAGTTTTGCCTATAGAGAAGTCTCTATGTTATTAACTTGCACAACTTTTGAGACACAATATTATCATATGGTTTGAAATTCTCTTTATCTCCTATGTGAATTAGAATAACAAATCTTTGCCCACTTGAATGCTCTAATAGTTTCCTCAAGAGAGAGAGAGAGAGAGAGAGAGAGAGAGAGAGAGAGAGAGAGAGAGAGAGAGATTATGTGACTTGCTTTGAATTATTTTCACTAGAAAGAAGGTTTTCGGTAACCCCTTCTCGAAAAATTAAAAAAAATATTTTTGACATCATCTCTCTAAGGGGATGTGAATTTTATTTCATCGGATAGGGGTTATAGGAAACCTCTCCTCAGTGAAAAATTTTACAAGTTGCCTCCATCTCTTCAAGGGGACTTATGATTTTTTTTTTGGCTGGTAAGGGTTTGTTGGAAGCCCTTTAAAAATAATCAATAATCAAGATCGTAACTTAGAAATAAATTAAATAGTATATTTGTATATTCACCTCTCTCTCTATGTGTATATATGTTTGTGCATGGTCCTTATCTTCATTTGTCACTATTTGACAACTCTGTGTGTGTGTGTGTGTGTCTCTCTCTCTCTCTCTCTCTCTCTCTCTCTCTCTCTCTCTCTCTCTCTCTCTCTCTCTCTCTCTCTCTCTCTCTCTCTCTCTCTCTCTCTCTCTCTCTCTCTCTCTCTCTCTCTCTCTCTCTCTCTCTCTCTCGTCATTAGGACTCAATAAAGTCAAGAGAGAAAGAGATATATAAAAAATAAATTTTTGACGAGAGAGAAGAGAGGAGAGAAAAGTTTTAAAATAATTTTGGATGAGAGAGAAGAGAGAAAATAATCACTAGCTAAATATCATATTATGTGTATTATGTTTTGATAAGAGAGAAGAGATAAAAAATAATTACTAGCTAAGATTATCATATTATATGTTTATTTATAATATATTCTTTTGGGAAATTTTTTCTTCTAACATAGAAAACTAAAAATTAATATAATGTATAATGGCTATTGTCTTTGCATCACGTCTTTGGAAAAATAAAGATCTTATCAAGATTTAAAAAAGTTTATAGTATTGAAATATAATCAAAATGCGACTTTTTAGTCTAATTTTAACTTGGACCAAAAACTTTTAAATAGAGAAATTTGATCACGAGAGAGAGAGAGAGAGAGAGAGAGAGAGAGAGAGAGAGAGAGAGAGAGAGAGAGAGAGAGAGAGAGAGAGAGAGAGAGAGAGAGAGAGAGAGAGAGAGAATGTATGTGTATGTGTGTGTATGAAGATCCAATGCTATTAATATAGGAGAGGGTCTAGGAGAGAGTGCTATAAATTTTTTAAGCCAAAGAAGGGGGAGATGGTGCCCCCTTCTTTGGCTTAAAAAATTTCTAACACTCTCTACTATAATATTACAATACTACTTTTGGGCCTCTCCTACAATAATAATTTTCACATTTCTTTCTCTGCTCTCTTATCGATGATTTTTAAGAAGATACACCTCTCTTGTCTCTCATCAATAATTGTTTTTATCTCTCCTCCCTCTCTCTCTCATCCAAAAGTTATTTCCCTCTCTCTCCTCCTCTTCTCCATTGAGTCATTATACCCTTCCAATTGAAATTCGTTGCACTCAAAATATCTAAGTTATATTTTTGATTTTAAAGACTAGGCAAACCATTGATGAATTACTTAGTTAAGGTGGATTAGAGTTTTTACACGTACAACTAATATGCACTTCTTATTTTTATTTTTTTGGTTAATCTAAAGAAAATAAAATTTAAAATCGTAAGAAATTCGAATTAAATCCAATCAATAAAAAAGAAAATGCCAAACATATTTGGAGAGAGAGAGAGAGAGAGAGAGAGAGAGAGAGGTGACAAGAACAATGCTCGATGAGCAAGAGAGAGATGAGGGGTATGAGTACCAAATGGCATGATATAAGAGAATCCATCAAGCCATCATGTTTAGGTAAATCATGGGTGCATTATAAGAAGTTGATTTGTTATCAACTAGATTATTGTGTTAGTTGTAGTTGTAGTAGTAGAAACCATGCTTGCCTTTACACTCCTCTTGCATCTTAATGCTACACTTGGTCAGTCAAGCAACGTGATAGCGATGTTGGTCTTGAGAGCTCCACCTCTTCCTCATTCGATCTGTAGAGGCAACTGACAAAGCTCGTGCTCTCGCCCACTCTTGTCATCACTCTCCTCTTGATTCTTCTTTTTCTCATAGGGCTGAGCTCCACCTCTTCTTCGACTTGTATAGGCAGTTGATGAAGCTCATTCTCTCAGCTCGTGCTATGACCGTCTCTCTTCATCACTCTCCTCCCCTTCCTTCTTTTCTTCTTTGAGAGAACATTGCTCAGAAGTAGAATTATTGAGTAGTGAAGGATGCTGTTTGGGGTCGATGGGAGAGGAAGATAGGGAGACGTGGGATGGTTTTAAGGGCAATAATGATGGGAGGGGAAGTTAGGAGAGGTGTAAGAAATAATTAATTACATTAGTTAGACATCATTGGTGCTTGAGCATAAAGCCTCATAGCATAAAGGAGGCATAAAGCCTCATAGATCCTTACATTTACAAATTAGATTAGTTAATTATCATTAGTTTATTACTTGGTGTAGTTAGAATAGTTAAAATTATATTAATTTAGTTAAGGTACTTAAATTACTTAGTATATTAGATTAGTTCACTTAGTGTAGTATATTATTTTAGTTAACATACTTAAAATAATGAATCACATTAGTTTGACATCATTAGTTAAAATGGCAGTTTGGAGCATAAAGTTTCATAGATCTTTACATCTTAGGATCAAAAGAAAAAGAGTTTGACGATTCCATGCCTATTATACTTGCCATTTTATGAAAGAATAAACCTTTCATGACTCCATGTCTCCTACGCTTACCATTTTATGATTTAGAGATTTGTGCATCGTTAGCGTTAGTTTTAGTAGTTAATATCTACTAGTAGTTTTAGAAGTTATACTTTTAGTTCTAGTAGTCAATATTTATTACACATTCAACTCCATACCATTTTTAAAATCTTTTTTCTCCTTGAAAATGCAAAAATCACTCGAATGCTATCATTACTTTGCTTTTCATCACTAAAATTGCTTGAATGCTATGTTCTTTGCTTTTTGTCGAATGTTGAACGTTGTAGAGCACTCATGTTATAAGCCTCACACTTGTTTGGCATGTTCATGTTATAAGGCTTGCACTTGTTTGGCACCATCTCGTTTAGAAGCATCGTAGATCGTCAGTGCGACAAAAATAGAGAGTTGAGTCAAAGCAGCATCGGACAAGCTCACTTATCATGGTAGTTAGGTGGCATCAAAGAGTCACGTAGGGCAGAGAGTCACGTGGGATAGTAGAGTACTTAGTGTGTGACAATAGTCATCCGATAAGTAGGTCATACTAACACACATATTAATGTAGTTAATTAATGTATCTTACATTAGGAGAAATATTGACTCTCTTTTTTGTCCCTTAAGGGGTTTCTCTCACCTCTCTCTCTCTAAAAAGAGATTCTAAAATAATATTATAATAAGAGATCTTCTACAATTAAGAAAATCTTGTATTTGTATTTTCAATAGATTTCACCTATTATTTTATTCCCAAATTGTAGGATAAGGTTACTTTTTCTCAAAATCCTCATAACTAAAAAAATACAATTTTATTTTCTCTAAAAATGAAGCCAATCATTAATATATGACTCTTTAATGCCCTCATGACTTTTCAACATGAAAATATATTAGAATCATTCTCATTCTTGCTTCTTAAAAGGGTGGAAGTTAAAAAATGATACAAAATGACGTACACATTATATTTTAAGATGTTTTTTTACCCAAAGACATCTTTTTGACTCAAGAGTTTCCTTTTTTTTTTTTTTTTTTGACAAGTATATGCTTGTTTCTAGGCATTTTTTCATCCCCTCTCAAAGCTCTAGTTTTTTCTGAAATTTTGTATACTCTTCTCCTTCCCTCTAGAATATGGTTTCTTGCATATGAATTCTTCTAAAGCAAGACTCAGTACCATCTACAACACTCTCTACCCTACTATAAGTAATCTCATGAGTGGTTTTGATAGAATTTTCTGAAATCAAATAATCTCTATCTACAACACTCTCTACCCTGCTACAAGCAATCTCCCTCTTTAGTACTATGCTATAAGATAACTTCATCTTCAACACTCTATATTACAAGAAATCAAGTGATAATGGAGGTATCTTTATTTTTTAAAACTCTGTGATCTTATTATTCTTCATAGTTGTTTAATCCTTAAGTGTCAATTCACACACACACACACACACACACACACACACACACACACATAGAAAGGGGGGAAAAGAGAGAGGACTGTGTGAGATGAACTAAGAAAATAAGTGATAGAGTGATCGAGAGTAAATTAGGATAGAAGATAAGATGATGTTATTGTTCTCCACTAGGCAAGCTTTTGTGTAAACAAGTGTATATAGTTGAATGATAAAAATATATTGTTTTTATCAACGTTAATGGACACTGCAAAAATAAATTCATAGGGCATCCTTCAAGACTTCTAGAAAAGGAAAACTATGGCTTGTAGAAAAACATCATTAAAACCCTTTGCTGCAACTTGGTACAACTTAGAGAAATTCGAATCATCTTGGGCAACAGAATGTAAAAGCATCATTGGAACACTAACAATGTGCGCATCCTGTGGTATAGTCATGATGAAACATCATGCTATTATCTTGCAACTACAAAGAAATACAAGTAACAAAGGCTTTGTCAAGCAATATTCTCATCCTTGTATGTCAACAGTACGCACCCAACATCATGATAACAAAATGCCAATCATGTCTTGCGAACAAAGATAGAAACAAATATGCGGTCTTATTGTTACTAGACTACACAAAACAAATTCTCAATGCAAAGACGTTACAACTTCAACTCTTAAGCATAATTGATATATCCATCTTAGTCTCTAAAGCAACAATAGTGATTGCGAACGAAACCTTGGATTGTCAATTGATTCTCTACAACACTCTAGCCTCTTGGAATGATGCATCACTTTCATAGCCATCTACTAGAATTGACTTGACTATATGTGATATTGTGGATATGTGCGCTTTCAACGTGCTATATAATCCACTGATCCAAAAGTACAAGGCTATAGTAGAACATCCACACCAAGGATGTGCAAAATGAGAGTGGAAGCTAGAGAGTGTGCATAAGAGGGAGAGAAGAGCACACAAGTACAAGAACAAGTCTTGTTTATTCAATTGCTTATGAAAGTACAACTTGAGTCACTCTCACTCAAAAGTTGATGTAGACCCCTGGGATGTTTATATAGCCCTGACTGGCTAGGGTTAGGGTTTCCCCTTCCCTCAGGACCATTCACACTTGCCTGCCCTTATCCACTCCTGCATAAGGAGGGTTCATATGCCTATACTCTCAACACCCCCCCTCAATGCCAAGTGGCATTGGAATACAAAGCATAAGAGAATGCCCCCCCTTAACCCAAATTGGATGGCTTTATAGAACATGCTTACAAGGATGGTTATAGATAGAAAGGATACATGACTCCAAAGAGTCGATCATCTGTGGATTAGGAGGAAAAATTGGCCTCCAATTCCTTAGGTATTTCTAGAACACTGGGACACTTACTGGTGATATGCCCAATCTTTTTGCATTTATTACACTTCATTTTTTCGGGATAATTCTTCCAGCAATTACTTACAATATGCCATTTTTTATGACAGAAGGAGCACTTTGTAGAAGATGTATGGACTAACACTTACTCATGGGAAGTAAATGCTGAAGAGCCTTCATTATGGTTCCTCTTTTCTATCTAGGCAGCATGACTAAATGGTACTTGCCAAAGTCGAGTTTGGGATATTAGTCAGGATAGTAACAAGGGTTGGAAAGACCTTCTTTACAGATTTTAGAAGGATGGAAATGGTGGAAATAAGGGTAAATGAGAGGACAAGATTTCTTCTTGTGCACTTAGGAGTGTAGAGAGGCTGAGGGAAGCTGAAGGATCAGAGATGGCTCTGATACCATGTGCAAAATCAGAGTGGAAGCTAGAGAGTGTGCAGAAGAGGGAGAGAAGAGCACACAAGTACAAGAACAAGTCTTATTTATTCAATTACTTATGAAAGTACAACTTGGGTCACTCTTACTCAAAAGTTGATATAGACCCCTGGCCTGTTTATATAGCCCCAACTAGCTAGGGTTAGGGTTTTGCCTTCCCTCAAGACCATTCACACCTGCGTGCCCTTATCCACTCATGCATAAGGAGGGTTCATATGCATATACTCTCAAAAAAAGATAGGGCTTTGTATCCTCAATAGGCATCCCATTGAAAGGATTCGAGAGCTCCATTGCGAAAGCTCTCCATTGGATCCAATGCTCCAAGTAGAACATGAGAAAATGAAAGAGGTTTTAGTTTGCTCAACAACAAGTCAACGATAGACATTCCAAAGAGACAATAAACACGAGTTCACATGCATTATATTATGGAACAATAATCGTTTCGTAGAAAGAACAACAACATTTAGGACGAATGGCTTGCCCTGCAAAAAGCTCACCTTGCCTAGATATCACCTTGGAAAATGTAGTGTTTTCGTTCTTATTCCCACTTGGCCATGGCACCTACGATGGCAATGCCTATCTTAGTGGATACATCAAGATGCAAGCATCAACCTTGTAACACCATATTAGGAAATTTGGGAATTTCCCAAGTCTCACTTTCAAACAAATAAGAGGTAAAGATTTGACCATGTGGCTAAATCTAAATCCACATTTGAAAGTGGGACTTGGAAAGGCAGCCTATATAGTACTTGGGATAGACTCCATCTGCAAGGGAACAAGATTTGACCATGTGGTTAAATATTACCTATATTGAAAATTCTCAAAGTGTATGAATTTCCCCAATTCCCTAATAGAGTGTTCTATTCTCTATGTACACCTTACACAAGCCTTACATCCTAATTCTATATTGGCTAAAATATGTTGTCTTGATTGCGAACAACATAATCACAACTTGCCTACAAAGGGACATGAACAATTATAGGTGTGCAAATAAGAAAAGTTCTAATGACGAGGTCGCTAGGCACATACCTCGCTATAGTGTTCCCACTTCAATACCGATTCCCATCTTGACATCAGTGTAACTTGAAGGACCTTATCACAATGATCAATGTATGGGGCATGCCTCATTTCTTCCTTACATTCATTGCAGATGAGTTCAACAGTATAAGGTGGGTTGAGATTAAGACGTTGGAATGAATTGCAAAGGAGTTCAATCCTAAATTCTCATGGAAAGACTATCCTGTCAAGTGTGCCATCCTCTTCCATGCCATGTTCCACCTTTTTTTCAACTAGTACATTGTTGGAAGAGTTGCTTGCATTGGACGTGCCCAACACCATGTCATTAGGTATGAGATCCAACATAGGGGTTCCTTATATACACATGTGATCCTATGGTTACATGAGGTAGGCATTACAAATATGATAAACGAGATATATGTGTACATTCCATCCAATGATAAATGGTACAGTTTGACAAGAAAACTAAGAGCTCTTGTCATGACAAAGCAAATTCATAGGTGTCATCATGCCTGCTACATAGTAAAAGTAAACGGCCATGGTAAATGCAAGTATGGATTTTTTATATGCCTTAGTGATGATCTGGAACCACCAATAGATTTTACGATCTAGAACCAACAATAGACATTGAAACTTAATGATACATCTACTACCATCTTGGAGATGAGCACCAAAATTGTAATAACCCCCCCTAAAATGAAACCAAAAAATCCCCCCCCCTTTCCGTCTCGCCAACGACAGGTGGCGAGGGGGGGGAAGGGAAAGGGGATGATGATGATGCCAAGGACGACATGGAAGAAGAAGAGTGGCCAAAGACGAGGGAGGGGGAGTGAAGTTAACGAGGGAGGGAGGAAGCCATTGATAATGATGTCGACTGCAACACCGCCATGCAAAATAGATGAGAGGTGGAGGCTCTGCCACCACTCCACCTTCTCTCCATGTTCCTCCCCCCCCCCCCCCCCCCAAATAATGCACCCCCACCAACTATAAAATCCCCCCCGTCAAGAGAAGAGAGACTTTGGAGGGGCTCGACATACTGAGCAATACGCTGAAGGGAGATACCACCTCTTGCCCCTCTTTGTTGCTTTCGTGAGAGAGAGAGAGAGGGAGAGGGTGAGAGAGAGAGAGAGAGAGAGAGGAAGAAGAAGGAGAGAGAGAGAGAGAGAGAGAGAGAGAGAGAGTCCTAACTTTCCCCTCCTAAGAGGGTGGCCACACACATTTACCTATTCCCGCGAGATTGTCACCCACCTTGCATTTTAATTCCTTTCCCCATTTGGCCCCGCTAATCAAGTACAAGGCGTGAAAGAATAGTGTGTTTCGTGACCAAGGGAGACTAAGATCGGAATGGCCCCCAAACGGAGGATGATGCACACAAACGGTAACCCCACAATGAGCAACAAAGCCTTGGGCGAGGGCATCACTACTGATCCAACTATAATACTAGTCATACGTAGTGAATTTCAAATTAATAAGAAGCTTGTTTTGATTTCTGCATAAGGTACGTTAGGTGCCACATGAGAATAGGTCATGAAAAGGGATAAGTTTCATCCCACATATTCGAAAAGATAAAGTTGCAAAGCGCAGGTACCAAGAGAAGTAATTTAGATGTCATGGGACAAACTCGCACATAGCATAATAGCATTCCAGTGTATTGTCGACTCTCCTTTCTGTGAAAATAAAAGATGGGTCTTTTCCCACACTAAAAGTATGTTGTAGCTTGCACGCTTGACGGATTGCATGATAAAGTAATCTAGCCTAGGGGAAATTCAATCTCAAATCTATTAGTTCATTGGGATCCTGATGATGTGCATAGTTAACACAAACAACGACCATAAGGACTAGGACTAAGAATGCCTTGAAATCCGTCCAATAGTGACTACATTTATCAATCCAATTCAGAGATTGGCTAGATCCGAACACAACTCCGGCCCCCAAAAGCAAGTAGAGAGCTCAAGGGATTGAGAAGACCGAGTCAAAGTAAAGACCACTACTCTTTGGAAAGAAGGTTGAGTTATTGAACAATGTAAGTGACCTATAGAACTTATATCTTGTACAATGTTTGAAACTTTAACATATGCCTTAGTCGAAGGAAGGGTGTGTTAAGTAATTTTTACATAGAATTGCTCTTTGATCCCAAGGGGGAGAGGGAATATACGATGGAAGGTTATCACGACTATTCCTGCAATGTTGGAAAATGATATCATTGTTTTGTTGATTGATCTAACATCGTCTTAAATGCTTTTGGCATGAAATTGATGGTTGGGATAAGATTTGGATGATTATTCCAAGTACTCGTGCTTGATGACAAATGCATAGTAGGGGTCTGTGATGACAAGTTGCCATGGGAATAAAGTAATGTTTTCTTGGAATATGAAATTAGGCTGATTGCCTTGATTGTGCTTGATTCTTAGTTGGATTAATTAAGGAAGGATATTTTGCGTGGGTGGATCATCTCCAAGGTCACACCGCATTTCAACCTGTCGAGAGGGCATTGCTCGATTCATGGGCCCAAGGTTGAGTGGTGAAAAGGCCAAGCATAGAAAATTGTGTCTTGCTCCTAGATTGCTTGGGGTTAGTGGAGCTTTGGACGCCCCTTGCCGATTCCAGGACTGAGTTGTATACTGCCATGAGCCCAACTCCTAGGGCGTTGGAAGATCCTATTCTAGATAATGGATGGAAATTATGATGCCATGTTATTTGGACCAAGTACTTCTGTTGGACAGAAGGGATACATAATTTCTCCTGTATAGGTAGGAGACAAAGATTAACGTGAAGATAAGTTAAGGAATTTGTTTGAACTTGTTGTTAAAGGATTGCTTGCCCTATATTTGTGTTTGTGCCGTAAATTATGCGAACGAATCCTGTTCTGAAAAAGGCTTAAGTAATGAAGTTGATTTTAAATGTCACACATAAATATGGTAGGACCTAATTATATAACTAAAGAACGTGTATTGAGGGAAGCGGGTGGGTAGAACCCCCGATGGCTTCTCACAAGGTTTTATATCGTCATTGGACCTTTAATTATTGATAGGTTAGAACCCGATTCATGGGATTTTAGGGGACCAGAATGGGACTATGCCCTACGGGTAGAGAGGTTGAGCGACACATCCCTCTCATTTCCCATTCTCCTTGAACCAAGTGTGGCATGGGTCTGCTTCGGATTGGGTATCTCTATGTAAAGTAAGATGTCTAGAATCGGATGCTAGAATATTGTCAGGAGACCTTGATCCCTAGGAGCCCAGATTTCAGATCGATCCTAGTGGGTTCGGTTGCAAACGTTACATTACGAGGTGGACTTGGGAAATCGTAGGCGACAAACCCCCGGAACATTCCATGGGAGTGCCGGGCAGTGACACTTAGACTCATTTCTTGATGGACCGCTAAAACGTGCTTGGACATGTTACAAAAATGTTGTGCCATATCACTCAACGCTATTGCTCCTCTAGGGAGTGCACATGAATATTCAACAGGTAATAAACTCTTCCATCTCTTACTACCTGCTCAAGTACGTAATGAAGGCAAAGCCAATCAAAAAGTTAAACATCTAGACGGAAGATACCAAGAGACTAGGATTGCAAGACTTGGAGTCAAACAAGAAAAAAGTAATTACTACGGAAATATTGTGTAAGACAGTGTTACCTACCAAAGGGGCATTAAATTGCATGTTGATCCCATTATTCACATCATGAAGCAAGTTTACCGAGTGCATTGACAGTTCCCCTGTACAAACATGACAATGGAAGCTCACAAGGACATGGAATATAATCATGGAGCTTGTAGACCCTTACTATGCCCATGGCCATCAAGCTTAGAGCATGTAACATTCTACCATTATCACAAAAAGTATAGCATCACGAAAACTATCACATAATCTGATCTCAAACCCACTTTTTGTGATGCTTATGGCAATACCATAGAGTAGCATACTAGATTGGTAGGATTAATCGATTTTCACCTAGGCCACCAAATTGAAAGTTTCTTCTTTAACACATTACTGCAACAATGAATAAGCTTTAGGTCAAAGAGCAAACTAATAAGCATTGAGAACTTAGCACAATCATACTACATTGAGTGCCAACTCTATGGTCTCATGGCCAATGAGAAAAACCTCGAAATGTTCATCATAGACTGTATGCAAAGAAACTTGTTCGCCTCAAATTGAACCCAACATAACAATTCAAAAAATCTCTTTTATCAAAGACAACCCAATGACATTCACAATACCTCCAACAACTTCTGATTGTGAAAGTAGCATTGCGTCAATACAGCTAAAGATGTTACAGCCCATGAAAGAGTTCCGAATAATTCTTGACAGTACTCTAACAACAAAACAACAAGTTGTCTACAACCACCTCATCGATGTGACATACGGCCTACACATTGTCAATGTCAACAAGTATAGGAGTAGCTTATTTCAATGTAGCATTTGTCCATCTCTTGAAACTATACTAGATATTGCTGTGCATGTACTAGTATCTTGAACTGGTAGTGGACTATGGTGGATTGGGTACATAGTCTAGTTGCACTCAAGCAAAAATGCTTTGATAAAAATGCAAGTTAAAACATGTTGTTCATGTTTAGGCACTCGATGGATGCAAAAGGAAAATAAATTCATTCCAATTAATTATGCCTAGGAAAGTCTATTGTGTCATTTATACTCTCTGGAGTCTCAACTCTCTTTGATGGAATAGATTGCACTCATCCCGCCACTCTCATTCTCACTCTTGATGGATATGTAGAATACAAGAAACCCCTCTCTCAATTTAAGGAGACATTCAGTGACCTTGTCTCTTCCAATCACCTTGCTCTCTCTCCCCTAATTCATATTGAGTGGTTGATTATCCTAAGTGTCATGCTGCTTAAAAATGGTGCAGATTGTCATGCAAATGTAACTAGAATTTGTTAAGTATATTCTCAGCTTCATGTTGTATGGTGCACAAATAAAGCCTACCAATAAGCCTTTATATCACTCTCAAAGTGAGAGAAATCTAATCTTCTACCTAACTAAAAGGACATAGACTATAGTGCTTACAAGGACTAGATTGGATAACCTATTTACCCTTTAAATTAGCCTAGAATGGCATGTAGACTGATTCCCCACAACTATAGCCCTTCACATAAGAATTTCTAACTAGTCTAAAACTTCAATTTTCAACATGCTTATACTTGTTTGAGACTATGCCTTCTCATGAAGTAGATCATCACAACTTTTTGCTATTAAAGATCATGAGAAATTCTCTTAGGTGCTTTTTTATTTTCTCTCACCTTTTCAAATTGAGGATTTCCCTCCTAACTTCACTTAGGGGAAGAATCAAGTTTAGAAGGAAGGCTTCAATGTCACAATATCAGGTTATCAATGACGAAAAATAGCCAACATGTCACATTTTTGTCTTTTGCATTCTATTCTTTCCACACCTTTTATTCTTCTAGTCATAGGATTACTATTACCAATCATGTGTGTCTTGTGTGGTGTGGAGTATTTTGACAACTTGCAAAGTGTTATCTCACTGGATTACTGTAGCTTCTCCATGATCATATTCGATGTACAATGGTTTAGAGTGGTATTGGAAGGAGCTGGGGAAATCGTGAGGGATAGATAGAGAGGTAGAGAAAGGGATGAAGAGGGAGAGAGAGGATATATATATATATATATAAGGGATTGTGCCTCTATCTTCTTGGGAAAGATTTGCCAATCTTCCTTTTGCAGCTTCATTGGAAGAGTCGGATGAGACATCAATGGAAATAGATCCAAGTCCTTTTTTTGAACCATACAGTTTCTTCAAGTGATCAAGCATCATTGTCGAACAAAGCAAGAGATACATGAATGTTTACATCAGTGTATGATCGATGAGAAGGACATCTTATATTTCATTAATAAAAAAATAACAATCATATTCACACATAAGGAAGATGTTCACAACTACAACAAGTAGATTCTACACAAATACTACACAATCAAATAGATCCACATCATCAAAGCTCAGAGGAATGCAAACAATGAGTCAGCATTGTAGACCTGGCTACATGACAAGAACTTCCATGAGATAGAGAAGATAGGATTTGGGACAACTATAATGATAATTGAGAACATTGACCTCACCATAGGCGCAACATATGGTACTATGTGTAAGATCAACCTTATCAACACATCAAACAACAAAATGATATCAGGAATCTAGGTCATGATCTAGTCAACAAACCAATAGCTCACCATGCGATGTAGCAAGTACCAACTCAAGGTACTAAATAGCAAGTGATACCATAAATCTACATTCTTAGTAACACTTGCATTTGCAATCACTGGTCACAAATCGCAAGGAGCCATAGACAACCAAAAAGCACTTCTACACATAAGAAGTGTTCGTGCATGGACTAGTCTACATAATGCATAATACTCTCCCATGTAACCAAAAGAAGAGATTTGCATATTGTCAGCCTTCCAGATACATTTTCCTTTACTCTAACACCTTTCCTGACACCATGACTCAAGTAGAGAAACAAAACAACTCAACAAAAAACAAACAAAGATTAAATACAACACATTCCATCACACAACAATCTCATAGGCTTCTTGTAGCAAGTAATGAAGCAATCTTCTAAACCTTCTTTCAAACATTGTTTGTTAATATACTAATGTGTTTTTCTAATTTTCTTCTCCTACTAATAGATTTATTAACATACTAATGTGCATTCCTCATTTTCTTCTTTATAGATACACATCAGCTGATCAGGGCAAAGATGACTCTGGATGAGGTATGTACAATACAAACAATACCTAGTATGTATACAAATAAAAATATATTACTTCACCTAATCACATTGACCTATGCATGCACATGTTCTAGCTATATATTCAAAACCATAGGAACATCCAGTGCCAGATCGAGAATTGTCCTGCAAATACACAAAATTGATGGTACATAACGACAAACCAGATGATAATGGCAAATGTCATCAGGCAAAAGCCATCAACATATATCAATGTCTTTGCAATGTACAACAACCTACAAAAATTGACAACCACATCCACTCAAATTCTCAACAATGAATGGCATCTTGCATCAGATCACAAGATCAAAACTGGTATACAACCTCCTACAAACTTCGCAACCTTCATTTTTACATGAAACAATAGTGCTAACTCATATGCATTTAACATGCATGACTCCTTAAAGACATGCTCAACAAACTCAAACTTGAGTACAAAGACTCGATTGACAACCCACTACAAACAAGCACAACCCAATTTTGAACACAAGAACAAATGACATCAGAACATACCCAATTGAGCTATTGCACTACGGATTTAACATCTCGCTCAACTAGTTTTGGTAGAATTCACAAAAAAAGAAGGCAAGGACATACTAGAAGATTACATGAAAAAGAACAACTACAATCACGGTCATGGCAATCTTACAATAATGATCGAGCAGGTCACATACCTATTCAGCAGAGAGGTCTACACCTAGAAACACAGTTCCAACTCTGATCCATTCAACAACATAATCTACATAACATGCAAGCTCTCAAACATGAATTTTTCTCAAACATTTAAAAAAAACTAAGAATATCAACTTTTCTCACAACAAAGCACATAGAAGCAAACCAAGAAGAAACCAAACTTTTGCCAGAGTACCAAACTTGCAGCCTCAACCACTGCAAGTCTTGCCACCAGCTCAAGTACTACCATATCATTTGGCACCATCTGCAACTAAAACCCACAATCTAGTCCAAAGGTGCCAATGTAGAGATAAAAAAGTAAGTACTTTAACTACATCATAAGATGTAAGAAAAACGACAAGGAGTACATAGGACAAGGTGCCAATGTAGAGATAAAAAAGTAAGTACTTTAACTACATCATAAGATGTAAGAAAAACGACAAGGAGTACATAGGACATATGATCAACATCGAAAAAAGAATTTGACATTTCCAAAGAAATTCCATTAAGAAAATGAATAAAGACATAGAAACATTCTGGCCGTTCAAGGATAACTTCAAGGTTAACATAGAAACAATAGTTTATAGCATAGACAAGGCTAGGAATTTTGAGCAAGCCACCATCCATAATAAAAATTTAACCATGACAGGGTAAAACAACCTATATATGGACACCCATCAAGATGTAAAAATGATTTTTTTTTAAAGAGAAGAAACCTCATTTAATAACATAGCAAAAAAAAGTGAATGTTCAAACTCACAATTATTAACTCGAACTATATAAGTATACATATTCTCCTTTCAAGATTATCCATACATTTAAAAAATGCTAAATTTTATCTACAAACATGCTTTACTTTAAAACACGTCACATGTCTAAACATCATAAGTAGAACTGCTACATAACTAACATGCAAGAATTGCATATGAAACTTCATACTCTTTACTTAGTTAAACATTTCAATCTAGTTATGAGTAATAATATTTAAATCTATGTCTTTAGTTTTTTAATATACACTAGACAAACCTACCTTAATTGTTATTTTTGTGTATATGTATGTGTGTGTATGTCTCATTAAAAATTTATTTATATCTCTCTCTCTCTTATTCAAAAACTATAATCACTAAAAATCTCTCTCTTTCTCATTAATATATATGCATATGTATGTGTGCATGTACCTGTGTGTATATATTGAAAGTCCTAACACCCATACACACACATGCATACATATATGATTAGTTCAAAGAAGTATAACTATACTTTATAGCCTATGAATATTATTATTACAACAACATGCTGTCAAGTTAGCAAAGACATGTACAATGAGAGATAAAGATGATGGTATCTCTGTCTCTCTCTCTATCTCTCTCTTTCTCTCATTAAGCATATTGATTGAGCATTGAATTTATACTTGTTTTCACCAATCAATATCCCTTCTTACCACCACAATAAATAATCCACCAATATGTAAGTTTCAATAATGAGTTTTTATTTTTAAAGCAATGTTTAATGAGGTTGCTAGAGCCATGCATAAAGAAAAATGTTCAGTGAGTGTTTGGAATGGATGCAACTGTAAACATGTTTATACACCAACCCATGCTTATCGAAGAGAACTTGCATCTCATTTTTTGAAAGTAGAAGAACTTTCCCAATGTCGCCCATAATGTGACCAAAAAAGCAAATACTATGCTAATTCTTAGAGAAAATGCATTTTATTTTGTTGAGAAAATATACACATACCTTGCTTGGTTAGCTATGATCAAATTTAGGATAATTTTTTACTATCACTGTCTCTCAGTTTGTGAAATAATAGTACACTTGCCAAAGGTCAATGCAATACAAATCTCAATCCGTATTGATTGCAAAAACTATTTTATGTAGAGAGAGAGAGAGAGAGAGAGAGAGAGAGAGAGAGAGAGAGAGAGAGAGAGAGAGAGAGAGAGAGAGAGAGAGAGAGAGAGTTGAAGATGGTGGTGAAGAGTACATAGCCCAAAGTGAGACTCTCAACTCTCAAGTATGATATCCACACCCATTTCTCTAGTTTTCACATTTATCTTATTCCCTATGCTAACTTTAGATAAGTACTAAGGTATCTCTTGCATCATAGATTATGTCAAGTAGGTTGTAAACAGACATATTAAAACTAGCATATATCCATGCATCCCCAAACCCTAACTGGAGTCTACATAGGCTTCTCATGACATTTTAGCTAGTGTTATAAATAGTGTTAAATAGACAATCTAATTACAAACAAAACAAAGTGTTTAAGAATGATTGAAAAATATCATTAAAGCTAACATTTAAGTAGATGTTAAACATTCCACCATTAAACAACATATTTAACAATAAATGCAAAAATGTTCAAATAGACTTCTTCATTGTCAAACTAGTTTAATATTGAGTTCTACCCACATTGAAAGTCTTCCTAAACTGATTTCAAACAAGCATGTATTCATACTAAGTCTTTTGGAAACTTTTTGTCAGTAGTCTCATGAGCACATTGCCAAGACCCACGGACCACTTATTGCTTCAAGGGTTTCAAGCCAAGAGCTATGGCTACCTCTCATATAGCCCTGCGCACTCTTACATACACAAGTATAGTGAGCTTATCTTTGAATTTGATCGAGTTGCCTCCTCCCATGAATCTATCGGTAGCTCCAAATCCAAGTGTGCTTTCAAGCAAGCTCCATCACTAAGCTTCAAACTTCAAGCTCCATAGCTACATGCGTGAGAAAAGAGAAGAGAAGAAGGAGAAGATGAAGACAGGAGAAGAAGAGCTTCTCCATGGTCCCTCACACACTCTCTCTCATGCACTCTCCCTCTCTCATACACAATAATGAAGCAAGAAGCAAGAAGCTCTTCATTCACTTTTTGACTTTTATACATGCCCTACCTCCTCCTTGGGCAGTCATCTGCTTTTTGTTTGGCCTTTGTCCATTCCTCCACTCTTTTTTCTCCTCCTTTCCTATTAGCACGGCCTTAACCCGTGCCTCTTATTCTTTACAATTTGCATGAGAGAGAGCCCGATGCTCTTTTACAAAATAAAATATAATGTGTCCACAACTCTTTTTGCAAAAGTATTAAGGTGCACCTATTCTTATATGCCTTCCTCTTGTATTTAGAATTTTTTCATGCGCTTTGTATCTTTAAATTTTCCTTAGTGTGTCTTTGTCCTCCGTCTTTCTTTCACCTTAGGACTATTTTCCCCTTTTGATCTTTCAAATTTTCCATCTTGGTCTTCCAAGAGTTAACATTACCTCCCTCCTAATTGAGTGCCTGTCCCATTGCACTTGATGGTATATGCTGAAGATGTTAAGGGTTGGTGTCGAATGGTTCTTGGAGCGTTTGGGAAGGTTGGTCATGTTGGACATACTCTGTGAAGCAGGTTTTAAAGTTGGTGATATCAAAGATAGATTGGTGGTTGAAGAAGATTGCCACAGTTGTTAGCTTGCTGTGATGTTGCACAATATACTTGAAAAGAAGGAGTGCACTTCCTAGGGGGTGTGTCTACCTTAGTATGTAGTGCATTGTGCAAGTGATGGTGGAACTCGGAGATGGGTCCAGCCTAAGGTGTTGTCTGACACATGAGGATCCAGTGTGTGTAAAGGGAGGTGCTATGTGTGACTTAGGGAGATAGATCTATCAAAATATCTTGCCCTTGAAATATCCTAAGTTGCGAAGTGGGGGAAAGGCTAGGGTGGCTCCTAGGTGCAATGGTTGTAATGCTCATAGAGTGCAAATGGAGGGATTTTAGTTATTTTTTATTTTTAAAAAATTTCCTTTTTTTTTATTTTTAGGTTACAAGGGAGCACATTAAGTGGCATCCCATTCATGGGTAAGGGCCAAAAGCTGCGGGAAAACTTGAGGGATTTTCTTAGGAAAGATTGGCTTTGCATATAGCTCTTCAAGTTGATTCTTACATTGAGGGGTGTGGTGGAAAAAAATAGGTGGTTGCACCCAGTAAACCTACTATCACTCATATATTCTAATAAGCTCATATAGAATGCTGAGAAGAGGGTGGCTCTCATCATGAGACGATTCATTACGTAGCTATCTATCGCTACATTAATATCAAAGAAGAGAGGCGGTAACCGCTCTTCCTCTCCAATAGGCTTTTGTTTTAGTAAGATCCTTAAGAGGCAGAGATAATTACAAGTGGTGATGAAGGCATGATTTGGGCAAGAATAGAATTCCTTGAGAAACCATGCTATGGCTGGGTAGAGGTCCCTTTCTGTGAAGGTCATGCACTCCTTTGGATATGTAGCGCTTATATTGTAGACCTTAGGGAAATTGTACCTACCATGCACCTCCTAGTTGAAATCAACTCCAATTCTCTACAGATAGGGCATGTAGGTAGGATTATTTCTCTTGTATGGTAGTGTGTCACAAAATGCCATTCAAGAATCTAAGTTAGAGTCCCAAATGTCACTTTGCCACTTTGGTTGTGCTTCATATCCCTCCACTTTCCTTGGCACATCTATCACCTTATTCTCCCAATAGTATGCAAGCTCCCATTGCCACCTTGTGGGATGTCTAATTCTCTCCTTCTCCGAACAGCCTTGTTGAGAGCTTTATCACTTTCTCCACTACCCTTGGAGATAACACTCTATCCAATGTTTGAGGGAAGGTGAAGACGAATTCAAAGGGTTAGCTATGATTCTTCCATTGCTCCCATACTGCAAGTTCATGATTCGAGATCATAGGATAACACTCCTTTCCTTGAGGAATGACCACATTAGAAACTTGTTGCGGCTTGGATTTTGGAGTTTTCTTTGTGTTAGATCTACATATTCTCTCCATTCATGCCTCATTTCCACCATTCTCATGGGGGATATGGTTTCCTTACCTTACTCTTTTGTTTGCGCTTATGTTTGCAATGGGGGGCTTGGTTCATGTGGCTACTCTTCCTCATCATGATCTTGCTCAAAGTCCTGTCCCTCTTCTTGTATTGGCTCTCTTGACTCCTCAAGGGGAGGCTATGCTTACTAATCTTGCACCCCAAACCCTAGCAATTCAAGTTCTTGCATGGATAATCCATCCATGATCAATTGAGCTCTTTGTTCCCCCATACCTAAGCTGGTACTAGGTTTAGACACTTTAGCATGGAGTTTATGTTTAAGTGCTCTTCTTGCCAGCTCTAACTTCCTTTTAGGTTCATCAATCATCTCTTCCTCTCTTGTCTGGGTGACATTTAGCATTGTGTTTAAGAAGGCTTTTTGCTACACAAGCATCCCTGTCTCCACAACTTTAGCTTCGTTTTTTGCCGTAATGTGTTCGCTCTCTGAATGTGCTAGGTGGTAAGCTAAATCTTTAATCTTGTCGTCATTTTTAGTTCCCCACTCTTTCACCTTTCCTTTCATTTTCTCCAATCCTCAGTTTTTGTATTGTGCAAGGGTAGTGATTACTTGCTCTTTCTCTCACCATTATGTACTCAGTTATTCCTTCTCTCAGTTTTGGCACTCTACTTGTTTCCTTAGGATGGCTTGCTCATGAAGTGCTACTACATAAAGTTGATTATGAAGCTTAGCCATCTTTTTCGTGGTCTCTCCATATTTTTGCATCTTTTGTAGCAAACAACTCTTGTTTTTACTCCTCTCTCTGCCTCTTCAACTCCTTGTTTTCTAACCCTATACATTTATTTTCCTTGGAGTTCAAGGCACACAATTACTCTTAAGCCATGAGACTTTCCCTTTCTTCTCCGTATAGGTCTTTTAGATTTTTTTTTTTCACCCTCCCTTGCCTTTAAGGCCTCTGTTAATGCAATCACTTCCTTGATGATTACCTAGCTGGTAAGTTGCAAATGTGTTCCTCTCTTTGTCTAGCTCGACAAGTGCGGCCTTTCTTTCTTCATTCATCTTGTCATGTTGAGTCTAAAGTTCTTTCACTAGCTTATCATACTCTTCTTTGTTGTGCATTGCTGAGGGCACCAAAGTAGTATATACTTCAAGGTGGGGTAGCTTGGCCTTTGGTATGATTTTACATTAACTTACTGCTATTGGTGGCCTTTCAGTTTCTGCGAGTGGAGCTCCTCCACTTGGTGCAAGTGCAAGCTCTTGCACTTTGCTTATGAGATATTGTACCCAAGCAATGACATTGCTTTTATCAACCACCATGTTTGTGGCTTCTTGTATTGGGGTGATTTTCGGGCCATGACTGGTGGGATCGCATGCATGGGAGCCTCACATGTAGGGCAGCTCATCATGGCTAGCCCTTGAGATTGAGAGGGTTGCTCTACTAAGATTCTAATGGCAAGAGCCATCTGCTCATCCTCCTCTCTTCTTAGTCTCTCTTCCTCTTTCTCCTATTTCTTTTTATGTTCTTCTTCAAATCTTTTTGAATCCTCTTTCACTTTCCACAAGTGCTCATCTTCTTTCTCCTATTTCTTTTTGTGTTCTTCTTCTAGTCTCCTTTATTCTGCTGGGGCGGCTTCTAGGTCTCTACCCGCTTTTGCATGGCTCCAGTTTTTCTACTTGGGATTCTCAACATGATTCTTCTTCTTTATCCTTGGCTTGATGGCATAAAGTCCTTATTCACTAACCATCTTATTGCTTGAATTTTCTTGATATTGAGGTTGGTTTCTGGCTTTTCTCTTCTTAGGAGATTTTTCCACCTCTTCCTACTAAACTCTATTGAATTCTCCTTCCCCCAAATTCCCTGTTGAGAATGAAGCACGAGGCCTCACTAGAGTGGGAGAACGATACTCTTCTTGGGTCCATGATCATTAAGGGGTCTCCTCCACTACTTCTTCTCTTTTCATCTCCCCCATAGCTTCTTGTATTATGGTTGTTAGCACCTCTATGAACCCTATGATCAATGCCTTGGATGTAGGTTTTTCCTCTTTTATTATGCTATTGTAGTTGGAGACACTCCTTGTGTTTCCCTTGGAGTTATTGCTAGCACCTTTGTCGATGCTTGGATTGTTTTTTAGACATAAGCATTCCTATTCACCTCATCCAGTGCATTTGTTGCAAGGCTTTCAAGTAAGGGCACTCCTATTCTGTTCATGTGGGCGCCATATCTTTGAATCAAGAAGAGAGCGTGGACCATCTTTGCTTGGAGTTTGATGGTGGGACTTGAGAATATTAGTCAAGCTAATCTTGTCATTCGTGTAACTTTCTTCTTATCCATTCCTAACATCCCATAGACATCACTCTTCAATTTCTTTTTTAGCTTGTCCACTAATCCTAGGGCCTTCTCCATGACCTTTGGGCTAAGTTCAACTTCAACCCTCCTAGTGACATTTTTTCTGTCTAATTGTGACCATGCCACTGTCCTTTTGGATATCAAAAGTTTTCAAAAGTTTGGTGCATTTGCTATGATCTATGTCATGGCCTACCTTCTCTAGGTACTTAGTAAGATCACACTGTTCTATTATTTGTATAATTGGCTCTTTTGATGTCACAAACTCCTCCATGTTATGGATGTTGCAATATTTTAGTTGATTGAAGGCATGTGTCTCAGTGGCTAAGCAATATTTTTTGTGTTCTTTCTCTGAGAATGGAATCTTTTACAATTTTATCTTGTTGCCTTGCCATTTGGCTTCTTGTCACGGCACAATAGTCCATAATGAGTTCACTTTGAAGGACATTTCTTGCATAAAAGGTAAAGTGATTAGGGAGAAACACTATTAGATGGTGGTGAAATGCATAAACCACAAAACGAAAATTTTCACATCAATCAATCCATACATTCCACGCAAGAACTTCATGGAGAAATTTTACTAAAAGAAGAAGAAAATTCAATTCATTCTTTTCTTTTCAAGTTCATCTCCTGTTTCGATTTTTCATTCACCTTGTACTTTACCCCTCGTCCTTGCAAATGATGAAAATTCTTCCTAGGATTGTGGAAGTAAAGGCGTAAGGCCTTTAATGCATCCTTGGTGTGCCTCAGTGTTTCAAGAGCTAGTCATAAAAGGTTGGTTTATACTCTAATGTTGCATGACAATCTATATCTTGTTTGGATAAATGCCCACATGTGTGATATAAGTAAATAAGTTGGTCAAGGAGTCACTTGAGTTGATTTGGCTTGCAATGTGGAGTTCCTCCATTGTTAGGATCCTATCCAAGTATGGATGTAGGAGGGTAGTGTCTTCTAATGGTCAACTTCTTATCATTGCTAATATCCTAAATGAAGTTGGGGCCACATATTTTTTGTCATACACTCGGAAGTCTTAATGACACGTTGTTACTTTGCATTGGTCATGATTTGATAACCCTCTTTTTCCCATTGAATGCACAGAGTATACCGCTTGCGTAAGAAATTGAACTCAGATTTAACTAATCATTGGAGCTCAACAAGTTCCTATGGTGGTATGGGAATTTTGTTCTTCTTGAAGGATGTGATTACGCGTTGGCTTAAGGCCTTTTCTCTCAAAATTTCATTAGCAATCAACTCTTCTGCAATGGTGGAGGCCCTTTTGAAGATGAATTTGTATTCTTCCCAAGAACATGGCAAGGAACCTACCTCATTTGCTATGTGTTCACCAAGTATGGCTAGGTCCAAGCATTTGTAACTTCTAGCAAACAATGTGAAAGTTGAGTCCAATCGTTAGATGCAAATTATTAAGTCATCTCCTATGTTGATGGCCATGTTGAAAGAGAATTCAAGTAATGGATCATTGTTGCTATGATGGCTTAAGGCCTACTAGTTGCTTTGCTTTATTTGGATTGGACAGGTTGGTACATGGTGTTTCTACTTTGGGATTCTCATCAAGTTTGGTGAGCATGGTTTGAGAAATTGATTCAGTTTGAATTTTGGTTGATACTTCATGGTTAGATTGTATAGTGGTGATGATCACATCAAAGTTATTAAGTGGGAGTTGATTGATGATTGGTTGCTCATTGAAGATTGGTTGAGGTTTTGGTTGATAGACCATTAGAGCACTCATGGATTGAGCACCCTTCCTCTTGAATTTTCATTTACTTTGTTTTGATTTACATTTTGGGGCATTATTTTTTGCGGCCTAGGATTGAGAGGCATACATAGCACCTATGAGTTTGGGCAGCCACACCAAGGTGTTACTTTCATAGTAACCTTGGGCACGCAATAGGGACTTTGGGACCTAGTATGGCCTAATCACCTGTATACCATAGGGGTGCCAACTCCTCCATTTAGGTCTAGAGTGTTGTGAGGCATGAAAACTATAAGTTCCCAATGATTGGATTTTGTGAGACTATGGTCTACGCTTGGGGATCCACTTGATTGTTTGATCCATAGATTTGGGTGTGGTTTCTAGATACTAGTGGGACTTCACAATGGGTATACATTATGGTGCACTACCTCCCTCTCTAGGGTTGACACTAGGATTAACTATTGGTAGCACTACCTCCCTCCTTAGGATTGACACCAGGGTTAACTACTAGTGGCACTCTAGGCTTTGGGTGGTTGTAGTGCCCTTACTAAAAGCCATTACTATTCTAACATTGCCTATGGCAAGGTGGATACGTTGTGAGTCATAGTCAACATTACAATGAACTTATTTTTTGAACACATGACCCAACATTGATTACTTGCCAATATTTTGTTTGTTAGATAGTACATAAAAGATGATGGATAGGCTCTCAGTCTTGACAAAAACCATTAGTTTGTAGCTTTTCAAGAGTGGACATGACTACCCCCCAAACATAAGGAGTTTTGCATTGGTTGGTTGTTGCAATTGGGATGGACCAATAGTAGCCATATGATCATACGTTAAGATATTATAGTCAACTCCCTCGTCAATTAGTGTGTCAAAGGTATATGCCTTTTGAGAGATCATTTTTATACACAGTAGGCTAGTGCTACTACTTCCTCATCCTCACCCTCTATTTTAGTGATAGTTGACACTCTAACATTCATTGGTGGTTCTATCATTGGAGGTTCATGGAGTGGATATGGCGAAGGGTAATACTTTTTGACGTGACTTCCATTGAAAAAGCCCATGCCCTCCCCCTCTAAGGTTTTGATTTCTACATTGCCTATTCTACTGACATTGCAAACCTTGAAAGATCACAATCCCTTGAATTTAATCTTTTGCTTGTGTCCCTTAACAAAGTATAGTAAGAATAGGTCTCCTTGCTCGAAGTCTCATTATATGATGTGCTTGTCAAACTAACTCTTGTATCACACCTCACAAATTAGGGCATGGGTTGTAATGAGAGGAGTCTCAAATATGTGTTCCATCTCTATCAAACAATTTGTCCATGCTTCTTTACCCTCCCATCTCTCCTAGACTACTATTCTCAAGCTTGGAACAACGAATTCAACTAGTCAGGCAATCTAGTATTTCCCAACCAGATTAGTTGCCTATGATTTCCTTAGCAGTCTAGTATTTCTCAACTAGATTCTTGAGGTTGGTCAACATTCAAAATTGTATTTGGCCCACTCCCCACATACTTGCCTCAAAATATAGTTCATATCATGACTAGGCAGAGAACACCATCTTATCCTCATTTAATGGGTCTCTGATAGGTACAAGCTACATTGTGGTTGAGAGGAATGATGTTGATGTGGTTGCTATCTACAATCATAAAGAATTTTTGTGAGAATTTTTTAATACACGATTTGAATTGAAAATATTTTACTTTTCTTACTAGAATTCAAAAACTAAAATTGTTCGTGGGTTAATTTGAATGGGGTCTATCCTATGGACGTTTTGTAGGTTGTCATCCTATATGGCCATAAAGCTATCCCATGAGCTTGTTGTCCTAGTCACTATGTGAAGCAAAGACTAATTTTGTTAGGACATTCACTAAGATCTCGTTCATTGATTCAGCTTAATGGTTAGCTTTGAGGATAATACGATGACGATTTTCTATGGACTATCAAAGAAGCTGGATAACAAGTGAGCAATCACTTCATTGATGAAGCTTGTGCTGCCTTGATCACTAACCAACTCTATGGGACAACCAAACCATGAGATTACTTGCTCCCAAAGGAATGGCCATGGTCCTAGCATCATTTTTATAAGTTGCTCGAGCTTTTTCCCATTTGGTGAGATAGTCTGTGTGGGAACAATGATATACTTGGCTTGTGAGTATCATGCCATAGAGCTGATTGGATCAATGCAATCAATTTTCCATTTCTTGAATGGTTGGTGTGAATTTACTGGGGTCAAATCCATTTTATCCTTATGAGGACTTTGGTCCATTGGCACTCATCACAATGCTTCACAAACTTAGCTACATTACTCGTACAATAGCATAGGCCACCAAAATTGAGACTAGAGTACCTTGCATGTTGTGATATATCCACTGACATGTCCTCCAAAAATCTTGCCATGTGCTTTCGTGACATCATAACACACACCTCCTTAAAATTCCATAATGTTTGAATCAACCTAATTGACCAACAATCAACTGGTAGGGTTGGATATTCAAAATTAGTTTGTTTAACATGGCTTTTTCTATGGGTCATTCGGGCAATCCATTCTCTAGGATGTGGACTATATCACCTGCCATATAGTGCTATTTGCCTTTGCATACTACCATAGAGAAGTCAAATTCCAAAAGCAGAAGTAACCACCCATCGAGCAATGTATCCTGTTGCGCACGGTTTACTCACAAGATAAAGCAATGCTTAATGATCCATGAAGAAGGTAAAAGGTGTCACTAGAAGATAATGTCTAAACTTATGTACAACAAACACCATGGATAACCCTTCCCTCTCCATTATGGAATAGTTCATTTATGTATTAGTGAGTTGTCTCCTAGCAAAGCTCACTTGGGTAATCAAGGTTATGCTCACTAGGTTGGTACAACACTTTGCCTCCATGGCAAACTTTGATGCATCAATGTGCACATGGAAGGTAATGGACCAATCTGGGGCTTTTAAGATAGGAGCTAAACTTAGATCATGTTTAAGCCTTTCATAGGCTTGCTGACATTCTTTGGTCCACTCGAATACTATTATTAGCTTGTATAAAGGTCTAGCAATCAATGCATAGTTTAGCACAAATCACCGGTGTACTACCCTATGTGGCCTAAGAAGTATTGAACCCCCTTGAAGTTGGTCGGAGGGGAAAGGTCTACAATTACCTTGACTTTCGAGGAGTTTATTAGCTATCCTATTCCTCGACACAAAGTGCCCTAAAATACAACCATGCTTTATCAAAAACTGGCACTTTAAGGGGTTCAGTAAGAGACTATATTGCCTACACCGTCCAAAGACTATTCATAGCTCTTCTAAGTGCTCTTCCCAATTGCTATGGATGCACAAGTCATCGACGTATACCTCCAACCATTTTCTGAGCATGTTCTTGAAGATGGCATACATGAGACACTCGAAGATAGTAGGGGCATTGGTCAACCCAAATGGCATGATTATATGGGCAAACATCTCCCATTTGGTGGTGAATGCCATCTTTTGCTTGTCGTCTGAATGGACTTGCACTCGATTATAGCCTAAGAAACCATCTAGGAAATTGTAGGCTTCCTTTCCTGCCACTCTCTCTAGCATGTGCTTAGTGTATGGTAATGGGTAGTTGTCTCTCTTTGTAGCTGTGTTGATGTTTTTATAGTTCATGCACACTCAAATAATTTCATTCCTTTTCATGATTATCACTATAGGTGATACCCTGTCCATGTGCTCTATCTCGTAAATAAATCTAGCATTTAGTATCTTATCAATCTCTTCCTTTACTACATGTGCATACTTAGGATTCATTGCGTATGGTTGTTGCTTAACTGGTACTGCATCGAGGGTCATGGGGATATTATGAGTCATGATACTTGGATACATTCCTTTTAGTTCATCTAAGGACCATGTAAACATGTCAGAGAATTCCCTTAAGATATTTATGAGATTAGTCTCTTCATGCTTAGTTAGGTCGTCTATTATGTATACGCATTGAGGTGGTTTGTCCCCTTGCCTTGTGTTAAGTTGACTTCCTTAACTTTGGATGGTTCTCTAATGGGTTCACTCACCTACCTTTTTTGCTTGTCTCCTACTAACAACACTATTAATTATCCTTCTTAAACTTTGTGAAGTGCTTGGGAAAATCGTGGGGTTTCTTCTTGTCGGTTAGCTTTTGAAGACTTTGACTATTTTCTTCTCTCTTCCTTTAGCCTTTTGTGATATAGGTAGATTAGGAGATCCCCCTTGGTGCATTTGGTCCTAGGTTACTAGAAGAGATTGTCTCCCCTAGTGGTGGTAGCTCTGATGCTGACTCCACTCCAAATAATGATGTGGTGTTAGATTGAACTAATCCCCCTTGCTCATAATTGACTATCGTTAGGTATGATAGCTAATAGTCTTTGTACTCCTTCGTTCAACAATAGTCTTTGTACTCATAATCAAAATCCTCATGCTCAGATTGTGTGTTGTTTTTAGGGTTCCTATCCTTGAGATTTTTCTCACTTGTAATGAGACCCCAATTGTATAACAGGTTTAAGTCATGCACCTTAGTCCATCACCAGTCCTTATGCTCCATGAGATCCTTGAAGGGCTTTAGATTTGTAGTTGGGTTACCAACTAGCTCACTTGACAGGTACTTGAAGATTCTATGGAGTTCCGATTTGTTAGTTGGGACATGATGGGTGATTGGTGTCAATTGGTTGTTGATGAAAGAAGTTGTGGCTTTGTTGGGTTTGCTAGCTGAGTCTATAGCTTGCCTATATTCATCCTCATCATCTCTAAGAATGGAAAATCAATGGTTTCCAACACATGCATCCAGCTGTGCTCATCCTCAGGACAAGGAATATGCTTAGTTAGATGTACATAATTGCTTCTAGCCTTTGATTCACCCTTCAATAGGGAAAAGATGGCATCTAGGTCCACTAATGAGGTTTTTCAAGTGTCAGACTGCTTCTGATCTATTTCTTAAGAATATTAGGGCATTACCTTGATCCTCTATCACTTCGGCATTTCTCAATCCAAGGTCTACCTAGCAAGATATCATGATCCACTCCCTTCATGACTATGAAGTTCATGGAGAATTGAATTCCCACTATCTCTAAAGGCCAATCCTTCAGGATTCTAAAGGATCTAACCTTCATTCCATTTGCGAGAGTGACATTGAACCATGTAGTTTCTACAAGTGGGTTTTTCTAAGCTTGCAATATTGCATGGCTAAGTATATTAAATCATGCTCCTATGTCTACTATCCCCTTTCACGTTGTATCTCCTAGCGCAACAATAGGTATGATTGTGTGCATCTCAAGTGCCTTCCCAAAAGGCATTTATTTGTGGGGACTTAAACATTGGGTTTAGTAGTATCAGGCTTGGTATGTGCATCATAGTGTCATGGTCTAGGAAGGTCTTGCGGTTCATGTATATTGATTCGTTTTATCCATTGCTTTGAAAGTGCAGGGTCTTCCCTAAGCAATTCTCCTAGTGGTAACATTACAAGAGTTGATATAAGTGTGGCAAGAAAGTTTCCAATCATCTTTTCCTCCTCTGCTTCATGGGCTTCCTGCCGATGCTCTTGGACAGTTTGTTCGTTCATGGCATCCATGTTCTATCTATGCGGATGTGCATGTGGTACTGATATGGAATACATTGTAAACCTTTAGGTTCTCAGGGAGTTGCAATCGATAAGCATTAGGTCCCAGGCACTTGAGGATCTTGTACGGTCCACAATACCTTGTACTTAGTTTCTTGCAATCTCCTAAAGATAAGGAACCCTTTTTAGGGCGTACGCGAATGAAGACCATGTCTCCTTCTTTGAAGACTCTATCTTGATGTTTCAAATCCGCGTATGCCTTCTGTATATCCTTGGCAGCTTGGATATCCTATCTTATTGACTTTATTTGGTCATCCATCTCTTCCAACATCTGCCTTGAAGCTTCAACCCTTAAGGTTGGATCTGAGAAGTTTAGGGGACTTCGATAGTCATGACCATACAATTCTTGGAAAGGGGTCATCTGAATGCTTTGTTGGTAAGAAGCATTGTAGGCAAATTCGACCAAAGGCAAGTATTGAATCCACCTCTTCGACTCATGACAGCAGTATGCCCTAAGCATATCCTCGATGACTTGATTTACTCACTCTCTTTGGCCATCTGTTTGGGGATGGTAAGCGGTGCTAAAGCAGAGTTGAGTCCCAATAGCTTCAAAGATAGCTCTCCAGAAGTGTGATGTGAAGAGAGAATCACGATCACTAATGATTCTTCTGGGTAACCCATGTAGCTTGAATATCTCCTTGATAAACAATCTTGCAATGTCTGAGGCTTTATAGTTTGTCTTTACTGGAATAAGGTGTGCAACCTTAGTAAGCATGTCAACCACAACCATAATGGAGTTGTATCCTCCCTGGACTTGGGGTAGGCCTACAACAAAATCCATACTAATGAATTCCCATTTCATTTGGGGAATGTCAAACGGTTGCAGTTTCCCTAGCATCTTGACATGTTCAGCTTTGATACGTTGACAAGACAAACACTCGGTGACATATTTGAGAATGTCACCTTTAAGCTTCTCCCAATGGTAGCTCTTCCTAACTGCATTAAGAGTCTTGGCATAGCCAGGATGTCCTGCGAAAGGGGAATCATGAGCTTCCCACAATATCTTCTGCTTAAGTGGCTGGCTTGCTGGTATACACAGCCTTGTTCTATAGTAGACAAGCCCATTATTAATAGAGAAATCATGATACTTGGCCTGCAGCTTTTGGTTATGATCTTTGATAGAGATCTCCCTTATCATCTTTTGATAGGCTGGATCATGGCATGCTTCCTCTCTAGCTAACTCAAGTATTGGATTGCTTGGCATAGATACTTCAGTAGCTAGAGATCTGGCTGTTGATGGATTCTGCAAGATTAGGGAATTAAGGAATGCCTTGCGACTAAGTGCATCGGCAACTACATTCTCTTTTCATGGTTGGTACTTGATTTCAAAGTCATATTCCTCCAACACTTCAATCCACCGACGTTGCCTCATGTTGAGCTCATTCTGGGTAAAGATCCATTTGAGACTCTTATGGTCAATTACTAGAGTAAACTTGTTACCCAACAGGTAGTATCTCCAAAGCTTTAGAGCATGGATGACAGCTAGCAAATCCAGATCATGCATAGCATATTTCTTTTCATGACTCTTCAATTTCCTTGAAGAGTATGCTATAGGATGACCTTCCTGCATGAGCACACATCCCAAGGCAAGTGTGCTAGCATCAGTTACTACTTCGAACTCCTTATTGAGGTCCAGAAGTTTTAGAATAGGTGTTGATAACAAACTTTGCTTCAATCTGTCGAAGCTATATTGTTCGGGAGTTGACCATGCAATGGAAGTTTGCTTCTTCAGTAAGTCCGTCAAAGGTGCTGCAATCAAAGCATTGTTTTTAATGAAAACCCTATACCATCCTGTCAATCCAAGGAAGCTGTGTATTTCTTAGACAGATGTCGGTATTGGCCATTCTAGCATATCTCTGACCTTGACTGGGTCCATTGAGATTCCTTCCGCTGATACTATGAATCCCAAATATTCAATCTGATGCTTGAAGAATGCACACTTCTTCATTTTAGCATACAGCTTATGTGCCCTCATTGTCTCAAGGACAATCCGGAGTTGGGGTTCATGATCTTCTTCCTGTTTGGAATAGACTAGAGTGTCATTGAAGAAGATGAGCACGAAGTCATCAAGATATGGCCTAAAGATATCCTGCATTAACTTGTTGAAAGTGGCAGGTGCATTCATAAGTCCGAATGACATAACTAGGAACTCAAAGTGCCCATATCTTATATTGAAGGCTGTCTTTGGGATATCTTCTTCCTTGATCCTTATTTGATAGTAACCTAACTTGAGATCAATCTTGGAGAAGATCTTTGCACCCTGAAGACGATCAAGAAACTCATCTATTCTAGGGATAGGGTACTTGTTCTTGACCATTGATTGATTCAATCCTCGGTAATCAATACATAGTCGAAGTGTCCCATCTTTCTTTTTCTGGAATAGTACTGGAGCTCCCCATGGTGAACTGCTAGGCCGGATGTAGCCTTGATCTAGCAATTGCTTGAGTTATTCTTTCAGCTCAATTGCTTCTAGTATGGACATTTTATAAGGTCTCTTTGCGATTGGCGCAGCTCCTGGTACTAACTTAATCTCATGATCCACTTCTCTTTGAGGCGGGAGTTCTGTCAACTCTTCAGGGAGTACGTCCATGTATTCCTTTAGCCAAGAAGGTCCTTCATTAGACTCTTGCTTCTGATCTAACTTGTTGAGCTTAATTAAGTAGACATGTAATCCTTTTCTGACTCCTTTTATGATCTGAGATACTTTGGCCAATTGGATCCTTGGCACTCCAGCCTCACCTTGCGTTGTGACTAATTTCCTTTTAGAGTTTCGAAAGGAAACTTGACCCTTTCCACAATGAATGTGGGCATCATTAGGCTTAAGCCAATCCATTTCGAGTAGACACTCATGGATACCTAAATTCATGACTCTGAATTTGACTGAAGTCTTCTTTCCTCCTAGAAAGAATTCCACCTTAGCAATTTGCCTGGTACACATAACCTCACGACCATTTGCCAATTCCACAAGCAAGGTAGGTGCTTCTACTGTGGCTATTCCTAATCTGTTTGCACATGGTGGTGAAATAAAGAAATGTGTACTGCCACAATCAATCAAGGTCTTGAAACTCTTACCTTGATAGTCCGACGGTGTCTGAATCACCGAAAACTGGCGATTTGGCCCTTTCTTGTGTAGGGCGGCATGGACTATCACCCTTTCAAATTTTGTTCCCATGGTCGAATCTTCTTCTTCTTCTTCTTCTTCTTCTTTGCACATTTTCCTATTGGCAATGCAGGCGGTTCTTCCTCTGCCTCGGGTAGCAGCTCCTTGACCACGGCCCGTTCCTTGGAAAGGTGCTTGGCAATGTCCTCCACCAAGCTTGGGACATTCCTCTTGAAGTGACCGGGCTCATTGCAGTGGAAACAACGGAGGTTTCGGCCATTGCTTTCAGTAGGAACAAAGTTGTTGACATTATTAGTCCTTGCTTTCTTTCTTTGTCCCTGATTATGACCTTGAACTCTCTTCATTTGAGGTCTGAATGATCCTCTGTTCGGGTCATTATAAGACCAAGCTTTGTTACCCCTTGGTCTAGACTGCACCTCCTGAATTATAGGCGCCGCTCGAATGAGTGCGTCCTGAAGATCTGATGGATGCATAGATTCAAGACGGGTATTTACATGCAGATTTAAACCCGCACAAAATTTAGACACCTATTGCGCCCTGTCCATTTGTGGCGCGTACTTAAGAAGTGAGAGGAATTTAGAGTAGTATGCGTCAAGAGTGAGCCCCAGCTGTTTTAGCTTGTAGAACTCATTCATTTTCTGTGTGTGGTATGCAAGTGGTAAGTATCTTCCCTGCACGACTTTCTTCAGCTTCTCCCAGGTAACAGATCCCTCCGCAACCCCTTGATCCCTGCACCATTGCTTCCACCAAAGCCTGGCTTCGCTAGTGAGCTTTAGCTTGGCGAGCATAGCCTGATTGGCAGGTGCAGTACCGGCTGCTTTGAAGTAATCCTCCATGGATTCAATCCAAATTTCAGCATCAGCTTGAACGGACCTGCCTCTCTCGTCAAACTCGGGTGGCTTAATCTGTTTGAGAAGAAACTCCTTCTCCTGGATTACAGCAGTACTTGATGTAGGAGGCAAACTAGGAACCTGTACCTGAAGTTGTGCCTGGATAAAGGTTTCTTAACATCATTATACGATAATAGTTATTGATTTATATTACATCTTCAATTCTGCTATCACGAAAGCAATGTAGCTACTTAACTTTTTATCAATTCTCATGCACAATCAGACATTGATAAAAAGAAGTCTTATTTGTATTTATATGGGCATAGCCCTTTCGGAATACAACATTTCTTGCGATGATAAGCCAACTGTTACATTTAGTTTGAGGAGAACAACATTGTATTACATTTATCTACAGGAACTATATAATAGTATGGTTTTGGGTCTTTACTTCAACTTATTAAGATTTTTTAAAAACAATTCCGTTGTTGGTCGGCTCTGATACCAACAGTAACGTGTCCACTTGTATTTTCAGGACACGGCTTAGTAGTCCATCGAAAAGAATGTCAAGAAAGCTCCGCCCGACACTCCCATGGAATATTACGGGGTTTGCGATCTAGGGCTTTCCGCGTTTGCCACGTAGCGGCAATATTCCGACTGTTCCCACTTAGGATCGACCTGAATTAGGGTTTTCCTTATTGGTCATTTCCTAACAGCAACTAGCGTCGGACCCAAGCGAACTACTTTACACAGAAACGCCAGGTCTGAAGCGGATTCACGCTACACTTCCTTCAAGGAGAATGGGAAACGAGAGGGATGCAAAGCGCAACCTCTCTGCCATAAGGCATAGTCCCATTCCATTCCCCTAAAACAATATAAATCGGGTTCAATCATAACTTTAGGTCAACACTTTTGTTGTTCGTGTTCTTTGACGATCTTCCTGCTGTCCATCCTGATTTGAGAAAAGTTCCCGGCCAAAACGGAACCACCCATCCGTAGGACGAACCTATGGCCCATCCTCCGCACTTTCCTCGGTTGTTTTAGTTATTTAATTACCTAACACATTAGTTGGACATGTAACAATCAGGTTCTTTAATTAGTCGGCACTAGTTCTTTCACGTCAACATATCACTTGACATAGAGAAACAATATCAGACAAGTTCCTTATTAACACGTTATCATATTTATCTTTGAAATACAAAGAGTCCAGCTCGTAGGCTTATCTACAATCTGCCCGAAGGCTATCCAGCAATCCACAGGGATCACTAATCCAAGTTTCTGCCCATAGACTAGTATGCAGGCCTCGAGATCCAATCCCGAGTCATGTTAGCCTCTTGTGCAGGGCCCGGAAGGCGAGGGATTTACGGCCAGAGCCCCCTCTGGCACCCAAGCATCCTCTTGCTCCAAGTACCGCTCAACGGAGAGACCTCTCACGGCGGGTTCGGTCCACATGCCCGACGCAGTTAACAACCCCCTTGGTTAGGGTCAGGCAGGCAGTCGGGGGTAACTGAAGCTACCTCTACCTTCAGGCCTTCAGCCTGAAGTATAGATATCCATTTATCTTTTAATTCATTGATCAAACAAAGCCAAACAGTGCTCTAAAATCTGTAGTAAGCACAAACATTTTCATTGATCGTTTTAGTTGGCAAATTGCTAAGGAATGAATCCTTCCTTTCGAATCCATCCAGCACTCGATCTGGGATGACTTGCAACTTGGCAAGATCCCCTATATCCTGGGTTAGGGCATACCTTATTAACCCAACTTGCTCAAACCTTAAGTTCATTGGTTACTTTAGTTTATCGGTTGGTCTTTAGTTTTCAATCAATCTTCTTTACTCAAGAAGGACTACTAAATTAGGATGATTATTCATTCTCTTGCAAGATAACTTGTGCAAGGACATGCCAACTTCATTGCGAGAACTTGGCCATTCCCTTGTGATCCAATCACAAGATCTTATGACTCCGCACTTGTCGCGCAAGTGTCGCATCGAACTATGAGACAATGGAGTTACGAAACAATCTGTTTTAGGTTACTAGGCTGACGTCGTTAGACCTAGGGTTTCCAAGTTTCATCTTGTAAGATTCTTAGGGACAAACCCTAGCTCACTTTCCAATTTCATTTCACTGTCCCCTACATTTAGTGAATGTGGGCAAGTATTTAAGGTATAGGAGTTTCAGTTTTAGCGATACGTAACGATTAGGTCACGTGTTAATTTCCTAGTGAATTTCTTGGAACTCAACTCTTTCTAAAGGAGTACTCCACGGTTTAGGTGTTTTAAGTTCATACCAATTCGGTTAACTCTAGAAAAAAATTATGTGATCATTTCCACATGACTCGTTGTCTATGCATAAATTAATTTTTCAACCTTAACTTATCAATTAAGGCCATGCATAGGTTAGGTTAATTCCAACTAATCTTCCTATAACTTTGCGAACAAAATTCATGCTTAAACAAGCAACCTTTTCCTTAATAATTTATGCAGTTGACAAATGATAATTTCCTAGATGTATGCATTGTAAGAATCGTTTTATGCTTTGCACTTTCCATGACGATTCATTGCGAAGAGGATATGGTTAATGTGCGATATGCAGTTTATACATCTAGGTTTAAACGGAGTATACTATTTTAATGGACAATAATCCAATTTTTAATTCATTTCAATGCATAAAGCTATTTGCTAGAAATGCATTTATGCTTTCTTTATTTTGCATGTTTCATTAAAAGTATTAATGAGTAAGTTCCTTTGTCGTGAGCATTTAGGACAAAAATATATCCTATTTCTAACAATTAACATTGCATGATTGAATTACAACAATATGAAATAAAAATTAGGAAGGAAAACCTGGGCTTGGGGTGAGATATCCACGTGGATGCTGGGAGACGACCCTTCCGCTGCGCCTTGGACTTTCTTAGGAGGCATCGTAATTGTAGTCTTTCGGACATGGAAGTAGCTTTACAATTCCTCTTTGGAATTCCACCGTCGCTCCCTTGCACCGTTCGTCGAAAGTAGTTTTAGAAGGCTCCCTCCTTGAAGTAGGGATTTTGAAAGAAGGGGTGTTTCAAAATCTTTTGCGGATAAGACCCGTTAAAGCCATGGGAGGGCTTAATGGCCTTATAATGACTCGCACAAACAGGGAATAAATAAAGTGTGGAATCCCTTACGAGGGTTTTTGAGTGGAAAAGGGAGGTGTTAAAAGCCCTCAACACTCTCTTCTCTTTTACGAGTGGGGAAACAAAACAAAGCTCCAAGGGTATTTTGCATGGGGTTTCAAGAGCACAAAGGAAGGGCTTAAGGGGGTTTTTACGATAGGGGTTTCAAGCCCAAAGGAAGGGACTTAAGGAGGATTTTAAAAAAAACTGGGGAGATAAGACCTTAAAGGTCAAAACCCTTTTATGGGGGGGAAAACCCTAAGGGAGAAACTCCAAGGGAATTAGTAACCTTAAAGGTTATAACTAAGGGTCTAAGGACCCTTAGGCAAATTTGGAGGAAAGGGTTTCAAGAGGCCATGGGAAGGGGTTTCAAGATGCCTCAAGGGAAGGGGCTAAAAGAAATTATTAAACACGAGGGGGGGGGGGGGTTTCCAACCTCCATGGGAAAGGGCTAATGATATTGGAAACTGTTCTTGCATCTAGACTATGCTTGCTTGCTATAAGGGGACTTTGTAACAGTATACTCTTCATCTACATTAACATGAAAATCCATCTTCCTCTTACAATTGCTTTATGTCCCTAAGTGATTCCATTAGGAAATGCAAGGCAGAAGAGAAAATGTAATAGAATAAGTTTTCAATATAGTATTGCTCTAATTGTGGATGGAGGACATGCCTCAATGTGCTTCTCCTTCCGAAGATTATATATGGTCTTCCAAATAATTGGAGTGGTTTTATGATGCAAGCTTATTTTGCTAGTCAAAGCTCATAGTTTGTAATTTCTTCTTTAGTGCAAGACATTGATATAGGGAAATACTCAGAGTTTGAAGTCAAGAAATTCAAAATCAGTGCCATTCAATTTTTTGCATCTGATGATTGTTTCTGAGTGCCACGAGAAGGGGGTGTTACAAAGAGATGAGTTCTTACAATATTGGTAAAGTCCCATCCAATTATGGTATCATATGCATACATTATTTCTATTATGGTAAAATAGGACCTTGGCCACTAAAGTGGTGGCAAATTACAAGACCAGTGTTCATGAAATGACCAATGCTAGTATAGCAATACATGAGATACAGTTGGAGCTAATGTTCCTAAGAGTGTGGCTATGCAACAAGTAAGTCAAAAATCTCATAGACATTGAGTGGGCCATAGGAATCTTTTGGATCTATTGGTAGACATTTAAAGTGGTATTAATCACTCACTATGTGTGTATGCGAGAGTGAAAAGAGATATTGTAGTCATTACTATACATGTAGGTGGCTTAACTATTGTAGGTGACAATAAGACAAAGATTGATAATGTGAAGGGTCTTCTTAGTTTTGAGTTTAAAATGAAGGAATTGGGAGAGCTATATCATTTTCTAGGCATAGAGATAATCAAGACTCCAAATGAGATATATTTGTCATAGAGGTAGTATGCTATGGATGTGCTAAAAAAGTATGGTATGGATGATTGTAAGTTGATTTTTGTATCTCTAGATGTTAGTACTAAGCTTATGCATATTAAGCATGACTTGATTGAGGATGCCACTACTTATAGATATACTATAGGTGACTGTATTTAATTTTGACAATTAGTAAGATAGACCTAAACTACATGGTTGGTTTAGAGAATCAATTTATGCAACTTCCAAGGAAGCCATATATTGAATGCAATGCAATGCACATTGTGTTATGACAAGTCCACACTAGATTCCTAGGGAGGTCAATCATAAATATATGTATATATCACATGGGTTCAACATAAGAGATTTTTAAGATACCATTTTTACACCTTCTTTACATATAGAAGGATCCCATATAAAGGGATTACTTACAAATTGAATAGAAAAGAGTCATGCTTTATTTTAAAAAAAATTCTTATATAAGGATATTTATAAATAGGCCTTGAACGCTCATGATATAGAGGGTATACATATAGTGAATTCCCCAAGACTAGATTATGCATTAATATATATTGAAGTGTGCCATTGGACTTGCATAATCACATGAATGGAGACTGGATTGGTAGCATTTTAAATATGAGGCATATTAGTGGTTTTATGTTTTTCATTTGGGAGTACTGCTATTACTTGGAGCAACAAGAAACAACCTATAATTATATGGTCTAATACTGAGATAGAGTACAAGGGCATTGTAGTTGTAGCATGTGAGGTATCTTGGCCATATAAGCTACTTAGCTTGGTGATTTGGGACTGCAAGTAAATAAGAAGATTATCATCTACTATGATAAGCTTGGATATGCAAGCTACTTGGTGATATGGGACCACAAGTGGATAAAAAGTTATTATCTATTATTGTGATAAGCTTAGTAGCATTCAATTGGCCCTTCGATTAGCTAGGAACCTAGCCTTATGGCCCATTTGAGGATGGATATGAGCCTGCTGCAAATGAAGAGTTTGAAATACTTGATCATGCTTATGATGGATTAGTTGAGGATATGCATTAGCTTACACTCAATTAGGGTTTACACCAAGTAGAAGATGAGTGGTATCCATGTGATTATGGTTATGAAGACTTGAATAATTATTTTGATCATTGCATGTTGATAGTGAGCATGTACATGAGACTCATGATCACTGCATGTTGATAGTGAGGATGTACATGAGATTCATGATGGCTATAATATGATGGATGATGGATATGATTATGGTTATGATTATGGGGATCTTTCATCCTCCCATTTGATCCGGGTGGCCAAGATTATGAGTTTGATGATAATATTCCTCCTCTTGATCATTATTATGATGGTATACCCTTTGATTCAAGAGGTTATGGGTAGATCTTTGCACCTTAATTAGGCCTACATCCATATAGGGGTCCAAATGTTTATCTTTTAGAGGTTTATTTGGGTGAAGACTAGTCATTTTAACTCTTATTTTAGACAACTCTTTGTTTTGGCTCCTGCTAAATTCTAATTTGATTAGAGAGGAGTCACACCTATGTGTACTAAAATCATGCTCAATGCAGTTTCTTTTTACTCATAGCACACTTGATTTGGATGTGCCCATCAAAATATATCTCAATTTTACTATAGCCAGCGGGCCTATAGTAGACAACAAGCTACCTATTGTTTTCTTGGAGTTATGGTGGTCTAGTTCTCGGTTTTATCATTTCAAATGGATGTCCATATGGTCTATTTGCTTTTTCACTTCTGATTCCATCCATTACTCAGTTCCTATTAGTGCTTTTTTTATTTTTTTAGTCACTTATTATAACATAATAGTACTTTGATTCCCTTTACATTCAGCCATTGTAAACAATCCACTAATGTTTTGAGGACAAAAACTCTTTTGAGTGGGGATGGAATGTAAGAGATGGAAAATAGGGTACATAGGGGAAAGTATAAAAGGTGAAGGTACCAATCATTTTATAGCTAGTTTTGATATAATACAAGTCTCCTCCATCCTCTCTCTCTCAGCTTTCATGGCTGCCTTCTCTCTCTTTCTATCTTTCTCTCTCCTTTTCTAGTATTTCTCTCTCCTCATTACTCCCTTTTTCTCTGTTTTGCATCTATAGTATTCTCTCTCCTCTTTCTCTCTCTCCAGTCCTCTTCTTGACACTTTTTGACTCCTTGGTCTTGGTTGTCTCCTCTTTTGATCTTCTTCTCCTTAACTTTGGCTCCATCTTGATCTTTCGACTTTTTTCATGGTGTTCTTGCTCTTTTTTGTCATCTTCACTTGATATTCTTTGTTTGGTATGTCCCCTTGGACTTTTTCTTCATGGCCTTCATCTTTGCTTGATTGAAGATTTGTTATTTTTAAAGAAAACTCTTTTCTTTTGGACACAATTCCTTTTGTATAAATTTCCTTGTACAATGGCTTCATGGCATACATGGCTTGGTGGGATATTACATAGATAATTTCACAATACATAGAATTTGGAATTTTATTTGGATTTAACTTAAAGGTTTCATGGCATTGGATTTGATTTTGAATAATGAAATTGGATACTTGTGCATAATGAAAAGATAACATTGTTTTATAGGATATGGAAAGCTCTTACCACTTGGCATTTTTTCTCAATGACAATGTCTTATTCCAGTGCAAGGGTGAGATTTTAGGGATTTTATAGTGAATGTTGATAAATAAAGAGACTTGTTCGGAGGAAACACTTTCAATTTTTTACAATGTATATTTTCATTTTCAAGACACAAGAATAGCCTTTTGAATAGTTGCATAAATTGGTTTTGGATAGTTCAATGTGGACATGGATTAAAAAATGTTAACCCTTGGAAGACCAAGCCATAAAATCTAAAATATCAAAAGTGGAAGACAGTCCCAAGGTGAGAGGAAGACGGAGGACAAAGGCGCACTAAGGAAAGACACAAAGCGTAAGAAAAAATTCTAAAAGTAAGAGGGATGGGTGCACAAGGATAGCACACCTTAATATTCTTACAAAAAAGGCTCTAAACACATTGTAATTTATTTTGTAAAAGTGTGGCGGGCTCTCTCCCATTCAAGTTGTAAAGAATAAGAGGCACAAGTAAAGGCCATGCCAGTAAGAAAGGAGGAGGAAAAAAAGGAGGTAGGGCATGCATAAAAGTCAAAAAGTAAATGAAGAAGCTTATTCTTGGTGTGTGGCCAAACTTGTTCTCTTCTTGTTTCTTTCTTCTTTCTTCACTCTTGCATATGAGAGAGGGAGAGAGGGACTGTGAGAGAGAGTGTGTGTATGTTTAAGAGAGTGAGAGAATGTGGAGAATCTCTTCTTCTCCTCTCTTCATCATCTTCTTCTTCTCTTCTCTTTTCTCGCTCATGTGGCTATGGAGCTTGAAGCTTGGAGCTTGGATCTTGGAACTTGGAGATGGAGCTTGTTTGAAAGTGCATCTTGGATCATGGAGCTATCAGAGGATTCATGAGAGGATGCAACTTGATCTAATTCAAAGGTAAGTTCACTACACTTGTGTGTATGAGAGTGCGCATGGCTATGTGAGAGGTAGTCATAGCTCTCAGTTTGAAACACTTGAAGCAATAGATACTTAGTGGGTCTTGGTGATGTGCTCCCGAAAGCACTGATATTTTGGTTCCATTTTTTTTAGGACCAACTAATTCAAGCTTGAGTGCTTGCATGCTCTAAATCAAGCAACAGAGTAGGATTTCATCTCTGAAACAATGATTTGTTTAGGTAGGAAGCACAAGGGTTGGAGGGTGTTTGATCTCTTTTTCTTGATAATTTATGTGTTGGAATATTTAAAAGCATTAGTTAGATCATTGGTGTGTTGTTTTTCATTAGTAGGATGCATTAAGGTTTGGGAAATAAGAAGAAAAGAAGGAGAAGATAAGACATTGTAACAACCAGGAAATAGGAAAGTAGAAAAAGAAAGGAAAAAATTTTTAAATACCTAGGAAGGAAAATAGATAGTAAGGGAAGAAAGAGAGAAAAAATAGGTGAGAAAGGGGGAAGAGAGAGCTCATTTGGACACACTGAGAGATTGAGAGTGTGGTGTCATCATATTCATGTATTTCAGGTATGCTCTAAGTCTTCCCTGATGCTTATTGAATGAAGTCAGAACCCTAGGTGCAACAATAAGTAGTGTATTGAAGCGTTTTAGTCAATTTCTTGTCATTTGGCATGCTTTTCTGCTGCTCCGATAGTGCCACAGACCTCAAATGGTAAAGTCCCCCATAGTCGCTCAGCCATTTTAGTCCTCTTGAACACCTTTAGACCTTGGACTCGTACGACCCACTCAAGCGTTCAACCTAGTCTACTCGGACTCAAACAATCTTGCTTGGACACTTGGACTCGAACAGTCCTTCTCGAACACTCAGACGACTCGAACAACCAAGTCACTTTCATCCACTCGGATGGCAAACTAAGACACTTGAATGGACACCCCTCATTCAAGTCTGACTTTGACCACCCGATACAGTCATAAAGCCCACTTGAACAATTGAGTCTAGGGCTCAAAAAAGAGCAAATCTACTACTTAGATGAGTTTTCCAGAACATAAATTTTCACAATTTTGACCACTCCAGGACCTGTTAAGGCCAACATCTAACTACCTAGCAATCCATGTTGGAACTCAGACCTACAGATGAGACCATAGAGTTTATTGTCACTAAAACTTTAACCTAACAATCCAAGAGTGACTGAAATTACCGACCACTAACTACTTACCCGTTAGTGACACTCAATTTGATTGCCTATTAAAGATAATCACCCATCAAACCACCTACTATCAAAACCCAAGAGAGACTCAAAATCAACTATTAGGAGTAACCACAATTCATGCAAAAGGGTTGTAACTGCATGAAACTGACTAGTAAAAGTGTGGATGTGATTGATTTCATTGAAGGTTGCATCATGCATCATAGACACTTAAATACATGTGAAAACTAGAAAGTCTTATTTCACACATCTCACATCAAGTCGCACCACTCAAATATGTAAGTGTGTATATATTTGCAAATTGATTAGATCAACAAGGAATACACTAAAGGGGATTAAGCTAAAAAACAAAGTCACCAATAGTACTGCAACCTCAAAAATTAGATGAGTAACCCAAGACAGCAAAGGCAAAGATCTAGGGAAGACAGAACCATTAGACCGCTGTGAGGGAAGGAAGGACTAACCAAGATTAGAGACACATCTTTAGCCGACCTAGTCGACCTCATAGAGATACTAGTAGGTCAAGAGACAATCACCATGGTAGGTACCAATTTAAACGAGAAGACCTTGGCCTTAATGTTAACGTAGCAAGGTATTCGGATGACATTCGATGACTTATCACATAATATGACCAATAGACAAGAACAACACATCATGGAAGACCTGCAACTAATGTCATAGACAATCTTCAGGAGGAGAGGAGGCTAGGAAGGATTGCACAATAGTGCATAGTGAGTTATAACTAGGAGCAACAAGCTTAAAGGTCGTGCCAAGAGAGAGAGCTCAATAAGGTTCACAGGATCTAGCCATGTTAAGTAGAAACAGAGCAAGAGAAAATACTGATAGGGAGAGAGCCTTAGAAGCAGATGTAATAGCAAGTGAGTTACTCATGAAGTAATTGCTAAACAATACCAATATCAAGCAAAGTGAATTAGCCTTAGCAACATCATTACTAGCACTGGGCTAGGAAGCCATCTTAGGTAGAAACAGAGCAAGAAAAAATACCAATAGGGAGAGAGCCTTAGAAGCAGATCTTACAACGAGCGAGTTGCTCATGAAGTAATTGTTAAACAATACCAGCATCAAGCAAAGTGAAGCAGCCTTAGCAACATCATTACTAGCACTAGGCTAGGAGTCACCCCAAATACGAGAAGCTAAACAAAGATACCCATAGTTGCCAAGAAACTCTACAAATATCAAGGATGCAATGATCCTTACAGCTTCATCAAGCAGTTTGAGTAGGTGTGCAAGGCTAACAACCTCATGGACCTCAGTCAACGTGCACAAGTACTCAGTCTTTGCTTAGGGGACAAGGGACAAACTCAGTTTACTAGTCTAGATAATGCCAAATGCAATAATTTCAATGATCTAAAGTATCTCTTCATCAAGAGATTCTCGGAGGCAAGACACTTTGGTAACCTCACTTTTAAGCTAATGAATGTTAACCAAAAAGACAAAGATGACATACAAGACTACATCACTCATGTAACGAGTCTCTATAATAGGATACCTATATAGCTGAACAACCCCAATGAGAGAGTGGTCTTCACCATATTCATCAATGGGATTTGCAATAAAGAACTCTATAAGGAGTTAGCGAGCAACTCAAACTTGCAAAGGGATGTGCTGATAAGAGTTTTTGAGAAGGCTATATGAGTGGATGACTTTCTCAAAGAGAGAGGCTCTAGGCTACGCAACAAGATGACAACATGTTTAGAAATGCCAAGAGAATCATAGCACTTAGCCTAACGATCAGTCCCTAGCGAGTAGGATAAAGGAAAGAATGTCAACAAAACCCAAGCGATAGCTAATCTAAAGTTAGAGCTGACCATACTACAAGAGTCATTGTGAAGGCCAGTGCGACCTTACATTAGTATGTGAGAAGAGTGATAGAAAAGAAAAATCTTTATTATTGATGAGAACAATAAGTAAGTGACAATGAGTAGTTGAGAGTTGATGATGACAATAAGCAAGTGATAGAAAAGAAAACACTTTGTTATTATTGTTTCTCTTTTCTTTTTAACATTTATGATCTCCTTTAGTATACATCTTAGCCATTTGATCCGTGTTTCCATGCATACATTTCCCACGTTGTGAATTAACCTTGGCATCTTGTAAACACAAATCCTTGGAGTTGTTAAAAAGAGATATTACATTGGGGAAATTACAATTTGTTAAAAAGATTTTGTGAAGGGAACCGCCTGCTATCTGAGTATCCCAATTCTAGGTCTTGGCCTTGTGCCAATTGCAGAAGATTCAGGCATGATGCTATTCACTGCCGATTGCCAAGATGGTTTCCATACTAGCAACCCTATGCTTAGCCATACTATGTAGGATTTAGGCAACCTAACTTTGAAAGAGGAGCCCCTTTGGCTCTACCCACACCTAACAATTCAAAGCTAGCCACTCCAAGGATCAACAACAGGAATACCTAGACCACTAGGACCTAAAGTGACCCATCTACCAAGCGATGCTCCAGTGTGCACTTTGTAGAGGAACCACTAGAGGAAGACTCATAGTGAACCCTTATGCCTCTTATGACAAGGAGGGCAATCCCATACTCATGGACTTTAGTCCTATGCCGATCATGGCTTTAGACAGAGGCAGAGGTAGAGGCCTAAGAGGAGATTAGAACCATGAGCTCATAGCATGTTGGATGTGTGACCATCTAAGGCATATCTCATCGTGATGCCCTAAAAAGGAGCAGGAAAATCAAGAGAAGGCCAAGGTGAGGTCCAAAAAATCTGTTGATACACCTCTTGGGGATTGATGCAATACACGGTCTAAAAAGGAGACAAAGAAAGAAAGTGATGGTAAGATTATATTTTGGGTGCAATGGTTGTGAAGTTTTTTTCCCTTGTTAAAATGCAAATCATTGCAAATGCTTTGTGCTGCAGCAATGCAAGAGAGAGAAGACAATAGTCCCAAACAACATGAAGTGGAGCAAAGGAGTAGCGTCCAAGGAGGTGGAATAGATTATATCATTAGAGATCGTAACACATGTTGCATCCAATTTATACTCATATATTCTTGTTTATTGCAGGGCAAAGGGTTGCCATCAAGGAGATCATTCCATTTGTATTTCTTCCTTGTCCACTAAATGATATGCATTCCAATAAAGATGATGACGTGATAAGTTATGGGTGCATGATGGGTGACTACATCTCTATGGGGCAAGATTTTATTGCAGGGAGAAAAATGATGCTTACAAGACAATACATGAGTTCTTTTCTAGGTTTGCAAAACATGATATGACATATGTACGGAATGGGAAGCATGTGAAATGGGCTTGCGATGTTGTCTTCATTGACTTTCCTACTGGATGTTTGATTGATAAAGAAACCACCTTGCCTGCTTGGAATATGCTCACGGAGGCACACATTCGCCTAGGAATTACAGTTTTTCTGCTGCCTCTTTGGAAGATAGTGGATGGTTAGTTACTTGGATTACTTTGACAGGTATATTGTCCTGGTCAATGTGTGTTGGCATAAGTACTTAACTAAATAAGAAAGTAAAGTTTTTCTTTGATAAAATAGGTGATGCATTATCTTGGCTTGAGAAGTACATACATGTGCTTGGTCTCGAAGTTGTCAGGCGAGTTTTTGTGCTTGACAAGCTTCCATATGGCTATGGGGAACAATGCGATCTTGAGGTGTCAGTAAGTGATCTTAAACTTTTGGTTTGTAATTCTTGTAGTGAACATATCTGACCTTTATGCTTTATGTAGAGCCGATCTTCTCTTTTGGTATTTGCTCGTCATAGTGGATGTCATCCACCCACCTTTCTTGGAGAGAGCAGCTCTCAATTCTGCAAGTTCCAAATTGATCCATCGAGTGACTGCTGGCCCCATTACCTTCCAGAGAGAAATAGATTGGCACGACCATCTTCTTCGACTCTTTGGCGTGGAGGTCTTCAGAGATCACCTGTATTCTTGCTCTGTGTATTAGATCTTTTGTGTCCACCATCGGGATTGATTTTGGAGATGGGGTGTGGCACTGCACCTCTGATGCGTGCATGCCAAGCATCTTCTCGTCCATGTTTTTCATTTGATATATGTGAAGATATAGTCGATGTTGTGGTTCGACCTCTTGTAGAAGAAGTAGGTGCAAAGAGAGCACGCTTGGGTCTTGATGATGAGGAGCTAGAACTAGATGCCTACAAAGTGCAAGTTGTGGACAATCCCTATGATAATTAGTGAGCATTCAAACTTCTGATACTTTGGAAGCAACTTTTATTATTATCACTTTTATCAGTAGAACTTATGTGTAGTTATGGTGAAACTAGTTATGAATCTTTGTTTTGAACTACACTTTACTTTTATTATACCATTAACTTTTCTTGCTCGCTTTTTTGGGCTCTCTCGGTTTTGTTCGCTCGTTCAATTGACTGCCTCTTTGGCTAGGTGGTGCCCCTCTTTAGTTCTCTTAGTGAGGATTGGAGGTTGGATGGGTAAGATGCAACCTGTTCATCATTTCAGCCCTCACTATACTTACTAGGGAAGAAAGATTTATAATGCTTGTGTAACTACCAACAACATTTGGAGCATTTGACGTGGCTTGAAAGTGTGTAGAATCCATGATATCATGTATTTGCAACTTGTTAAAGTTTTGTAGCCATAGGTATCATATATGTAGCTATTGTTGTAGCTCTATGATCGTTTCTCTTCACTGAGGGAATTGCACATAGTCTATCTAGATTCGGGCAATAAATATGCTATGTGCAACTTTCAACAACTCGATTTATTCTAATGAGGATGGTAGAGGAAGCATTGAATTGATAATGGATAGTTTTGCCTATTCCATTGAGCTAAGCCACCAACAACAGAAGGCCATTCCTTGTAACTACATTAACAAACAACATTTAGAGCATCTGATGTGGCCTAGAACCCATTAGAGTCCTTGACGTCATGGATTCCAGCTATTATTCCATGGCCATGGACACTAGAGGGAATTGCTCATACATTGCCATGGATATACTACATGCAACATGCAATAATTCTATCTATTCAAATAGACTTACATTCAATTGATAATGGACTATTTTGCCCATTTTATTGAGCTAGACATAAGGCCATCCATTGAATTGATACTAGATCATTTTACCCATTTATGGGCCTTTCTTGCATATGGCACATTTATCTCTACCGAGGTGGAATACCGTAGACTAACATGCAACAAGATTGCTTCTCTTGGTAGTACCCATTTCTCTCATTGCACTTAGTAGTACTCAAGAGAAAAGAGAGGCTAACTTGTAACAAGATTGTAGACAAGTAGTAGTCATTTCTCTTATTGTGATCAATTGTACTCATGAGGAAAGAGAGACTAACATGCAACAAGATTGCATCTAACAATAGTAGCCATTTCTCTTATAGCAACAAGTTGGACTCATGAGTAAAGAGAGATTGACATGCACCAAGATTGGTATGAAGCATGCCATCATTTTTAGCAAACAACTATTGAAATTGAGAAGAAAAGGAAACAAAAATGTAGATTGAAGTATACTTGCAATTTGAACATTGATATCCAAACATTGAAAGAATTTAGAAGAGATGAAGATGTAGAAGAACTCGATTAAGGAGGATGATGATACTAGAACGGAACCGAGCAGAGAGGACATGATTACCACATGTTTATTATAGTCTTCTCCATTGCATCAATGCATGTCAATTCAGTAGTAGTAGGAACCATCAACAATCATGCGTCATGGGAAATGAAAGCATCGAGAAGGCAAGAAGGAGCGAATTGGCTAAAGTAGCTAGGAAATGGAATTTCCTAACAACGAGTTAGCATACCAACTAGGAGAGGAAAGAAAATCAGTGTGCCTCGGTGTGAAGGCCACATGCTTTTTTAATGGAAGGACTTTGCTCCACATTTGGGCATCCACCCTAATGTGAAATGGGCCACAGAGAGAGAGAGAGAGAGAGAGAGAGAGAGAGAGAGAGAGAGAGAGAGAGAGAGAGAGAGAGAGAGAGAGAGAGAGAGAGAGAGAGAGAGAGAGAGAGAGAGAGAGAGAGAGTGTGTGTGTGTGTGTGTGTGTGTGTCTCCTAACGTCTCCTAACTTCGAGGCACGTTCACATGAAGTTCTTGCAAAGCGGCTTAGTATTCCTTGCATTATAGAGCTATTTTTACTAAAACATAATGCAAAAGTACTAATATAAGGTCCCCAAAGTGATGGGTGAGTGGTAAAGCTTGTTCTTCATAACCAAGCCTCGTTGTAGTTCAAGCCCAAAATATTCGTCATGGGTAGGGACACATATGCTCACATGGAGTGCGTGTGTGGTCAAGGCTCTTGCATGTTGAACACTAGGGTAAACCCTCCTCTGATTGCGATTATGATCAAGCTTTGGCTTGGGATTATCCTTGGTTTTCATAGGAGATGCCTATCTTGTACTTCAACTAATATTTGAGGATACAACTCATCTTATTTGAGCAACATATGTACAAATATTGTAACCACTACAATTATGCAGGAACTATACATTGCCCATATTCTGATCACTTAGTAACATCTCTACTATTAGTTAAGGGGAGGTGGGTGCGGGTGCCACGTGGCAGCCCCCAACCTCCCCTTAACTTAATCGCGGGGGTGCCATGCGTCCAACACCCCCTTGTTGCGAAAAGGGTGCCGGCAATGACCCTCCTCCTCGACCTGCGCCCCCGCCTCGACCCTCCTCCTTGACCTGCGCACGAGGCCCCCACCTCAATTAGTACCACCTCGGTCGACGACCCTCCTCCTCGAGCTACGCACGGCGAGCTGTGCAGCTCTATATAAAGAGCAAGACTTTCCCGCACTGCTCCGACAAAGATTCTGCCTCCCCAACTGATGATCATCAATGTGAGTGTGTGTGTGTGTGTGTGTGTGTGTGTGTGTGTGTGTGTGTGTGTGTGTGTGTGTGTGTGTGTGTGTGTGTGTGTGTGTGTGTGTGTGTGTGTGTGTGTGTGTGTGAGTGCAAGTGCGTGCGTGTGTGTTGTGTGCATGCCATTGTGTGTACACATATCATGTGTGTGTGTGTGTGTGTGTGTGTGTGTGTGTGTGTGTGTGTGTGTGTGTGTGTGTGTGCGCGCGCACGCGCGCGCAAGTGCGTGCGTGCGTGTGTGTTGTGTGCATGCCATTGTGTGTACACATATCATGTGAGTGTGACTGAGTGAGTGTGTGTGTGTGTGTGTGTGTGTGTGTGTGTGTGTGTGTGTGTGTGTGTGTGTGTGTGTGTGTGTGTGTGTGTGTGTGTGTGTGTGTGTGTGTGCGCGCAAGTGCATGCGTGTGTTGTGTGCATGCCATTGTGAAGAATGAGAGAGGGGGATGTGTGTAGGCATGTTAATAATTAATTTGCATTATTACATTGCCAATGTTTATGATGCACTTAAATATATTTGACGTTACTCTCTAACACCATTTCCATTTTTCCATGCAGTTTTTTTACTTTTGCTTTCATCATCAACTCTACTCTTTCGTCATCGTCAATACTTCTCAGGTGCATCTCTCTCTCTCTCTCTCTCTCTCTCTCTCTCTCTCTCTCTCTCTCTCTCTCATAAAGTTAATTAGAAAGTTGAAATTGTAGCATTTTGATCATGTGTCTCATTTAAGTATTCATGTAGGTATCTCTCTCTCTCTCTCTCTCTCTCTCTCTCTCTCTCTCTCTCTCTCTCTCTCTCTCTCTCTCTCTCTCTCTCTCTCTCTCTCTCTCTCTCTCTCTCTCTCTCTCTCTCTCTCTCTCTCATAAAGTTAATTAGAAAGTTGAAATTGTAGCATTTTGATCATGTGTCTCATTTAAGTATTCATGTAGGTATCTCTCTCTCTCTCTCTCTCTCTCTCTCTCTCTCTCTCTCTCTCTCTCTCTCTCTCTCTCTCTCTCTCTCTCTCTCTCTCTCTCTCTCTCTCTCTCTCTCTCTCTCTCTCTCTCTCTCTCTCTCTCTCTCTCTCTCTCTCTCTCTCTTATAAAGTTAATTAGAAAGTTGAAATTGTAGCATTTTGATCATGTGTCTCATTTAAGTATTCATGTAGGTATCTCTCTCTCTCTCTCTCTCTCTCTCTCTCTCTCTCTCTCTCTCTCTCTCTCTCTCTCTCTCTTATAAAGTTAATTAGAAAGTTGAAATTGTAGCATTTTGATCATGTGTCTCATTTAAGTATTCATGTAGGTATCTCTCTCTCTCTCTCTCTCTCTCTCTCTCTCTCTCTCTCTCTCTCTCTCTCTCTCTCTCTCTCTCTCTCTCTCTCTCTCTCTCTCTCTCTCTCTCTCTCTCTCTCTCTCTCTCTCTCTCTCATAAAGTTAATTAGAAAGTTGAAATTGTAGCATTTTGATCATGTGTCTCATTTAAGTATTCATGTAGCTCTCTCTCTCTCTCTCTCTCTCTCTCTCTCTCTCTCTCTCTCTCTCTCTCTCTCTCTCTCTCTCTCTCTCTCTCTCTCTCTCTCTCTCTCTCTCTCTCTCTCTCATAAAGTTAATTAGAAAGTTGAAATTGTAGCATTTTGATCATGTGTCTCATTTAAGTATTCATGTAGGTCTCTCTCTCTCTCTCTCTCTCTCTCTCTCTCTCTCTCTCTCTCTCTCTCTCTCTCTCTCTCTCTCTCTCTCTCTCTCTCTCTCAAAAAGTTATAAAAGTTAAAATTGCAATATTTTAATTTATTGCACGTTTAATTTTTTAATGTATGCATGTCATGTCTTTTGATATGAAAGTGTGTTAATATAATTTCTTAATGTGTTTATGTGTGTTATTAATTAATGTGTTATGTGTGTCATTACATTGTTAAGGTGTATTACATGTTTTAAGTGTGTTATTAATTAATGTATGTTATGTGTTTTAGTATAAATGTGTGATAACTTTATTATGTTTGTGTTAATAATATGTATTCATATGTTTATATGTGCTAATAATTAATGTGTATTATGCATTTAAAAATGAATGTGTGTTATTAAATAATGTGTATTATGCGTGTTATTAATGTATGCATGTCATGTCTTTTGATATGAAAGTGTGTTAATATTATTTTTTAATGTGTTTATGCGTGTTATTAATTAATGTGTTATGTGTGTCATTACATTGTTAAGGTGTATTACGTGTTTTAAGTGTGTTATTAATTAATGTGTGTATGTGTTTTAGTATAAATGTGTGATAACATTATTATGTTTGTGTTAATAGTATGTATTCATATGTATATATGTGCTAATAATTAATGTGTATTATGCATTTGAAAATGAATGTGTGTTATTAAATAATGTGTATTATGCGTGTTATTAATTAATGTGTTATGTGTATCATTACATTGTTAAGGTGTATTACGTGTTTTAAGTGTGTTATTAATTAATGTGTGTTATGTGTTTTAGTATAAATGTGTGATAACATTATTATGTTTGTGTTAATATTATGTATTCATATGTATATATGTGCTAATAATTAATGTATTGTATGGATATTCATGCTTTGATGTGGAGAAAAAGATGTGTCAAATATTTTCTCGACATAGTCTCATTGTGTCTCTCTCATGTATGCATAAACATTGTAATACTTTGGTGCGCCTAGGTCATGAAAGTATTCAATTACTTTTTAAAAATGTTCTCTGTGTGTGTGTGTGTGTGTGTGTGTGTGTGTGTGTGTGTGTGTGTGTGTGTGTGTGTGTGTGTGTGTGATCTCTTAATACTTTGTGTAACCATGGCAGTATGGAGCATGCCGAAACATCTGATGCAAGAAACAATGTCCATGTACCAGACATTGTTTTGTGTACTCCTAATGCACGAATGAATGTGCGTAAAGTCAAAGACATGGCTAGGAGGAAGTCAGTACGGTGTGCCCTCAAACATGTCAAAGGACACAACACTTCCATCGTATCCCTAAAGCTCATGCATCGGTTGGATGCAATTGAGAAGCAAATCAAGAGTTTAAACAAACATCAAAGAGCTTCGAACTCCTTCTGTCAAAACTTTGGTGATCGCCTTCAAAGGATCGAAAAAATCCTGGCAGAAAAATATGAAGGAGGCTTGGCTGATGGGATAATTTTGCAAGACGAGATAGATGAAATAAAGGGCTATATAGGAGAAATCTATGAGTTGGTTCGCAAGCACTGGCCACGATGTGCTTTGGAAGACCATGCAGAAAAGCTTCGAGACCTTGCTAAGAGCAATGATCGTATAGAGGATCGAGTGTGTGAATTACTAGCTCAAAAGAATGCAAGCATGCTTGCACCTGAGAGCATTTGCCTCGATGTGCATGTCACATCTCTAAAAGTTTGCCTCAATAGGTTCTCTGCAATGTTGAACCTATTGAATCGTCGCATGAGTTCATCATCCAATGCATAGTTCTCTTAGCATATCTAAGGATTTCAATAACTTTTTGTCGAATCCTCCGATAGATATGTCATTCTATTGTTGGGTTTGAGAATTTTCATGTGATTTGGACTTTTGTATCCCCCATGATAATGACATAATATGCTCTTTCAATTTATATTCTTGCATATGTAAGATTATATTGTTGCTTATGTGATGTTATAATCTTCAAATTTTATATTGAAATAGTGTTTAGAACAAATTTATCTTGAGGTATATCTTTGCTAAAGTCTTCCCTAAGAGATAGGAAGAAATTTTAGTACGCTAGGTCATAAAAGTATGCAATTAATTTTAAAAAATGCTCTCTCTCTCTCTCTCTCTCTCTCTCTCTCTCTCTCTCTCTCTCTCTCTCTCTCTCTCTCTCTCTCTCTCTCTCTCTCTCTCTCTCTCTCTCTAAAAATACGTTGTATAACGATGACCATATGGAGTGTGCTGAAACATCTAAAGCAAGAAACAATGTTCCTGTACTAGACATCGTTTCGTGCGTTCTCAACGCACGGATGAATGTCCGTAAAATCTAAGGCATGGCAAGGACGAAGTCAATTTGATGTGCCCTCAAACATGTCAAATGACACAACAATTGTGTTGTATCCTTAAAGCTCATACATCGGTTGGATACGATTAAGAAGCAAATGAAGAGTTTAATCAAACTTCAAAGAGCTTCAATCTCCTTCTGCCAGAACTTTGGTGTGAATCGTCATACGAGTTCATCATCCAATGCATAGTTCTCTTAACATATCTAATTCCTTCAAGACTTTTTGGACAAATCCTCCAATAGATATGTCATTCTATTGCTGGGTTTGAGAAATTTCATGTGATTTGGACTTATGTATCTCTCATGACAATGACGTAATATGCTATTTCAATTTATATTCTTGCCTATGTTTCCCTATGTGAAATTATAATCTTTATCATAGTATAGACTATAATAATGTTTCAAAAAACTTCGCATTTGTAAATACTAATATCAAAGTATATTTTTCTTTTTATCTCAGGTTTTTCTCGACAATGGTACTTCCAACACATTCTGTGCCTAGAGATCGTGTATTACGTGCACGTAGGGATTACTAGACATAAATGTAGCCACGTTGCAAGAGTTAGGACTGAATTACATGTTCGTGACCATGCAAGAGATATGTATGAACAACATCATGCAAATTTGAAACAATATGGATGTTCAAATCCCAAATTAGCTATATCAAACCAATCAATTTTGCGCTGCATCTTGCTCTGCTGCTCATGATTCGGTATCCTTTCAGGTTCAAATGTCTACCACAACTCAACAATACAATCCTAATGGTGGCTTGAGTGTGCGTAAGCAAATGCTTAATGTTACAAGAGCTGAACGTATGCACATGGCAAGAGTTAGAATAGAATTACAACAACTCCATCATGCTACCATAGATAGAGATAGATACAATGGCATCCAAGCTACAAGTGTCCAAATGCCAGTTGCACCATTGTTGCCGTTGGAAGTTCAACCACCTCCTATTCGTCAAGGAGACAATGCAACTATCCACAATATAGATGTTGAGATGTTGGATAACCATGAATTGCTACCCTTTGGAGTGGGGGTACGTAGCACAAGTCGACAAAGAAATGGAAACACAAATAATCCAGATGGTGGATTATGCAATTGTAGGCAAATGCTTGATGCTACTAGAGCTGTACGTAGACACAAGGCAAGAGCAAGAACGCAATTACAACAATTGAATCGCGCTACAACAAATACAATTGATATAAGTGCTCAAATGCCTGGTGCACCATTACTGTTCTTAGATGTTCAATTGCCTCGCATTATTCAAGAAGAGAATGAAGCTATCCATAATGCAGGTGCAAGTACTGAGATGGTACATGACCAGTACAGGATTCAAGCTCCTATATTTCTACCTCAAAATGGTGGATTTTGTTCAATTCTCCATGACATGCCCCTAATTTGGATATTCATCCATCAGTAACAATTTTGCTCTTCCAAAAACCAAATTTTCATGCAATTGGTACCCTTTGCAATGTTTTTCACCATTGCATGGCTAAGTTGTGGCATGGTGAAACTAAAACAATGCATACAACTTCGATTGGAAAGCATTGCTGTAAAGAAGGGAAAGTAATTTTACCACCTCTACAACAGCCACCACAACCTCTATGTAATTTGCTTGATGGCACACATCCACAAAGTAGAGAGTTCAAAAAAAATATACATGCTTATAATAGCGCATTGGCTTTTGTTTCAATGGGTGCAAAAATTGATGAGATTTTGCCTCAAAATGGAAATGGATATAATTTTCGAGTTCATGGATCACTATATCACCGAATAGGTTCCCTATTGCCAAGTGAGGATGGACAACGAATACCAAAGTTTGCACAACTTTATATTCATGACACTGATCATGAGTTATTGAATCGCATGGGGGTTTTACCTGGGCTTTTGCCAGAATTACTACAAGAGCTTCAACAAATGATGCATGATTACAATGCTTATGCACAAGCCTTTATAGCAGTTGTTGGTGCAAGCTTGCAACGCAATCCATCAGTAGAAATAAGAATGTCCATTTTTCAAAATCGATCCACCTCTAGACGATATTCAGTTCCCACTGCAAGTGAGGTTGCTGCGATCATGCCTGGACAAGGTGATGATGATACACTTGATCATCGTAGCATTCAAGTTCGCACACGACAAGGCCATTTGATTTATATTTCTAACTTACACAAGGCATATATGCCACTATTATATGTTCTTCTTTTTCCAAATGGAGAGGATGGATGGCATACTAAAGTTCCATATGCATTTATGAATGCTCATATTAATGCCAATAATCTTGCAAATAAAGATTGTGTCACTCAAATGCAGTATTACGCTTTTTGACTTCAGATTCGAGATGATACTAATGCCTCTTTTGCGTGGTGGTCGCTTGCTACAACAATACATTGTCGATGCTTATTGTAGCATTGAACAATGTAGATTGGCTTGGTGTCGTCGTAATCAAGCAGCATTGAGATTTGAAATGTATAGGGGATTGGCTGATATGGTCAATGGTTCAGATGCAGTTGATACTAATATCGCTGGGATTGGTGTGGGCAAGAGAATAGTATTGCCATCTAGCTTTACAGGTGGACCAAGATTCATGTACCAATTATATCAAGATGCTATGGCAATTGTGCGTAGCAAAGGCAAACCTGATTTGTTTATCACCATGACATGCAATCCTAAGTGGTCTGAAATTACATATGCTTTGTTGCCTGGTCAAACTGCACATGATCGACCAGATTTAACTGTTAGAGTTTTTCATTTGAAACATAAGGACATGATGCAGTCGATAGTGAAAAATGAGTTGTTTGGTAAAGTTGCTAGATATATGTCCGTCATAGAATTCCAAAAGAGAGGCTTGCCTCATTCACATATGCTCTTGATATTAAAACCACGCTTTAAGACACTAGAAGCATGTCATTATGATAGACTAGTGTGCGCTGAGCAACCTGATAAGGAAAGGTTTTCGGATTTGTATCGAATTATTACTAAATGTAGCATACATGGTCCGTGTGGTGAGTTCAATCCAAAAAGTGCTTGCATGGTGGACGGAAAGTGTATAAAGGATTATCCAAAAAAGTTTATACATACAACTATAGTTGATGAAACTGGTTATCCTTTATACAGACGTTGAGAGGATGGTAGGACTCATAATGCTAATGGTAACCTCTTGGATAACCGATGGATAGTGCCTTACAATCCTTATTTGAGTTCCAAGTATAGTGCTCACATAAATGTTGAGGTTTGCTCGACAATTGCAACTGTCAAATATTTGTATAAATGTGTGTATAAGGGCCATGATCGAGCAACCATTCGGTTTACCAGTATGCGTGGTTCCGGATCCAATGATATTGACACAGAAAATATTGATGCACAAAATATTGATGAGATTGAGAGGTACTTAGATGCACGATATATTTAAGCTTCTGAAGCATGTTGGCAAATATTTGAATTCAAACTTCATGATGAGAAACCCGATATTCAACGATTGCAAATACGTTTACCTGGAGAGAATACTGTTTCCTTTCGTGACTCTGATAACATTTGTGATGTGGTGCAAAATGAAAATGCTCAAAAAACAACTCTCACAGAATGGTTTACATGCAATCATTTTCACCCTGACGCTAACACAGTTCTCTATCAAGACTTTCCAATGTTTTGGGTTTGGAATGCACACAAAAAAATGTGGACAAAGAGAAAGCAAGGAAACACATGTGGTCAAATATACTTTGTTTCACCTACGTGTGGAGAAAAATACTATTTGCGCCTACTACTACTCACTGTATGCAAGGGGTGCACATCCTTTGAGGCATTGCGTATGGTTGATAAATTGGTATATTCAACTTTTAAGGAGACTTGCATTGCAAAAGGAATGTTGGAAACAGATGATGAATGGCAAATGTGTTTGCGTGAAGCTGCATTGATGCAAACCGGTGCTCAATTAAGAAATTTGTTTGCATCCATATTGGTATTTTGTTCGCCTGCCCGACCTGGGGCTCTATGGGAAGAGTTCTTAGTTCCGCTGAACAGAGGATATAAAACACCGACTCTCCTTGCAAAATAGGCGAAATGTTGATATGCAAGATGAGGCCAATAATCATGCATTGATGCATATTCAAAAACTTTTAGATCAACATGGACGCAATTTGGCAGAGTATCATGGATTGCCTGAGGTGACAATGCAAGAGTACACAAATCCTTTGATCCTTGATGAACAACTATATGATAAGGTAGAACAAGAGAATACCTTCTTAACAATGCAAGCTATGTTGAATGATGGACAAATAAATTGTTTTATAGCAATAATGTATGCTATTGATAGTGGTTTGGGTAAACCATTTTTCTTAGATGGCCCAGGCGGTTCTGGAAAAACATTCCTATACAAATGTTTGCTTGCAAAGCTTCGCAGTCAAGGTCGCATTGCCATAGCTATAGCATCCTCTAGTATTGCTGCATTGCTTTTGCCACATGGTTGTACTGCCCATTCAAAGTTCAAAATTCCATTGCAAGTAGATAATAATTCTACATGCAATATACATGTTCAAAGTCACCTTGCAGCACTGTTAAAAGAGGCAAGTCTTATTTTGTGGGATGAAGCTCCTATGTTGCATTATAATACCTTTGAGGCACTGGATAGAACTTTAAAGGATATAATGCAGTGTGATATGCCATTTGGTGGTAAAGTTATTCTACTAGGTAGAGATTTTAGGCAAATATTACCTGTAGTACCAAAGGGTACCCGTGAGGATATTGTTGGTGCTGCTATATGTTGTTCCAGTTTGTGGCAATATTCCAATGTTTTGAAACTTACACAGAATATGTGGGTCGCATCAGATCAGGATCAGTTTGTTGCATGGTTGCAAGACATTGGAGATAGAAAAGATTTGACACATACTAATAATATATTGCAAATTCCACCTGCATTGTTGTTAAAGGGAGGATCTATGCAAGATTTGATTAATTTTTTCTATTGTGAAATGAATTGTATAATTGATTACAAAACGTTATTTAGTGGACGTGCCATTCTTGCACCTCGAAACAATGATGTGGAAACGATAAACAATCATGCATTGCAACTGATGCCGGGAGAGGTTAAACAATACTACAGTGCTGATTCTATGGATAGAACTGAGGAGAACTCATTCCTCTATTCTGTGGAATATCTAAATTCCCTTGTCCTCAGTGGAGGTATTCCTCCTCATATCTTGCTGCTCAAAGTAAATGCTCCAATAATATTGCTCAGGAACTTGAATCCTTCTAAAGGTTTATGCAATGGTACTAGGCTGGTATGCAAGGCTTTCAATAACAATGTCATTGATGCAGAGATAATTACAGGGACTAATATTGCAATTATATCATGTCCCCAAGTAATCCTTACTCACCATTTTCGTTAATGTTTTGCTTTATAAATTTAATATTGTTATTTCTAAAGTCTTTTTTTTTCGTTTTTAGATGTTGCAGCACAATCTGGGGCAGGGCGTGTCACAGCTTCGCCCACACATGTTCCCCATGCTAGATCCATTGTTGATAATTCATCTAAGAAGAGAAAGCTTTCTTTTCGATAGTTTATTTTCGACAGCACAACTATCTTTTTGAAAACATTATATACTTTCTTTTCCATTTACCTGTTGTTATAGTTGAAATTCTTTCAGTGATATTTAAAAATCACTTTTGCTTTAGTTATCTTTTCTAATTATTATGGTTGAGATAATCAATGTTATTGTATTGAATTGTTAGATTTTATAATGAAATTTAAAAATTGCAAGACTATTTGATTCATTACTAAGTGGAAGAATGTGTGAACAAATTAAAACATTTGTGCTTCACATTTTGGTGCGAAGTGCCGGCCCTGGTGCGAAGCGCTGGGCTGAGTCTAGGCGCAGAGCGCCTAGTAAATTTCCTTATGAAAACAATACAAAATTTTAAATTCCAAGAGAGAGACCCTTGTGATTGGATGACACATCACCTTGTTTCAAGACGGTTTTAAGCTTTTGAAGAGAAGAGAGCTTGCCAGGCTTTTGAGAGGGTGACCACGTATTTATTATTAAAAAAGAAACCACGAAAATGCAAGCCAAAAAACATGTATGAAGGTGCATGCGTTAAAAAAAATTCAATGGATGAGTATATTAATACAATAAGAAAAAGGCGCAACTCTTGGCAGGCTGAGAGAGAGAGAGAGAGAGAGAGAGAGCGAGCTGCCAAGGTGGTAGTGCCTACCATCACGTAATCCGTTTTTTCTAACACAAGGGAAGGGGATGCCCAGCAGAAGAGATACAATCACTGCAGAGACATGCTTTGCGTGAATCAGTATGCTGCTTTTCACATTACAGTTCGGGGTTCCCTTCACAGGTATAATTGTATATACAGCCATCACCAACCAGTCCTCCCTCCATCAGAATCAGTCCCTCCCCTGCATGTCACCTTCCTGGTGAATTTGCAGCAACATGTCAGCCAGCGCAGGCTCCCCCGCGCCTGCAGTCATCGATGCCGCTGACCCTAACCATGTTGTGTACCCCTACGCTCGCATCTCCAGCGATAGCTCCTCCCTCGGTCGCCATATTGCGCGCAGGCTGCTCGAAATCGGCATCCAGGACGTTTTCTCCGTGCCTGGAGATTTCAATCTGGTGCTACTGGACCATCTCCTCTCTGAACCGCCCCTGCGCCTCATCGGGTGCTGCAATGAGCTGAATGCTGGCTATGCTGCTGATGGCTATGCCAGGGCCCGAGGGGTCGGTGCTTGTGTTGTTACTTTCACAGTTGGGGGTCTCAGTGTGATCAATGCCATTGCTGGGGCTTACAGTGAGAATCTTCCAGTCATCTGCATAGTTGGGGGTCCCAACTCCAATGATTATGGGACAAACCGCATCCTGCACCATACAATTGGGCTTCCCGATTTTGGCCAAGAGCTCCGGTGTTTTCAGCAAGTAACCTGTCACCAGGTCCGTACTTCCTGTGTCTGGATTTTGTATGGCTCCTGCTTTTGTTGACAATGTGGACAATTCTTAACGCGATGTATAGTACTTCCAAGCAGTCTGCATGTGCATCTGCAGATTTAGGTACACGTATTACAAATTTCAAGTCAAGTCCAGTCAAATGAAACTTTTAAATGACATCCATAATCTGCTGATATTTTTCAGTGGGTCTTCGTGAAATCAGATAAGTTAATACAGAGCGAGGTGTTTTTCTGTAACCCTTTATTTGTTTGGGATTGCTAATTTTATGCAGGTGGTTATACAAGACCTTGATAATGCTCATGAGCTTATTGACAGTGCGATTGCCACTGCATTGAGGATGAGCAAGCCAGTTTACATCAGTGTCAGTTGTAACCTGGCAGGCCTTCCTCATCCTACTTTCAACAGGGAACCAGTTCCTTATGCTCTCACACCAAGGTATTTGCTATAAAGGATCTGTGTGTGAGTTTACTTCTTAAGCAACACTCTCTAGCTTAATCACTGATGTTCTTCTTCTGGATGTAATGTGTTAGAGCAGGCTCAGCAACAAACAAAGCCTGGAAACTGCTGTTGATTTTGCAGCAGAGTTTCTGAATAGAGCTGTAAAACCAGTCTTAGTAGGAGGCTCCAAAATGAGGGTAGCAAAAGCGGGAAGTGCTTTTTTGGAGCTCGCTGATGCCTCTGGCTATGCAGTTGCAATAATGCCATCTGCGAAAGGGTTGTTTCCAGAGGCACACCCCCATTTCATAGGCACATATTGGGGCGCTGTTAGCTCTTCCTTTTGCTTGGAAATAGTTGAATCTGCAGATGCATATCTGTTTGCTGGTCCTATCTTTAATGATTACAGCTCAGTAGGCTACTCATTGTTGTTCAAAAAGGAAAAGGCAGTAGTTGTGGAGCCTGAGCGGGTGACCATAGCCAATGGGCCAGCGTTTGGTTGTGTTTGTATGAAAGATTTCCTAAAGGCATTGTCAAAGAGGCTGAAAAAGAACACAACAGCACATGATAATTTCAAGCGGATATATATTCCTCCTGGTCTTCCATCGAAAGGATCTCCTGGGGAACCCTTGAGAGTAAATGTTCTCTTTACTCACATACAGGTGCGCACCATCAGACTCCTGTAAATTTGGCACTGTTGTTAACTAAGGTTTTGAAATATCATCTCATTTGCAGGCTATGCTGAATAGTAACAGTGTCGTCATTGCTGAAACTGGAGATTCTTGGTTCAATTGCCAAAAGCTTAAGCTGCCTGAAGGATGCGGGTGAGTGAGACTTTAAATGCTGCTGCTAGAGTTAAAACAGCAGGGGCAACAGTGGAGCTGTGGATAGCAATCTTATGATAACAAGGTCTATAGTTGCTTCTGCAGTCATGAAAAGTTGAAATGTTAGTTCTGCTGAATTATCGGCTTGCTGCTTTTAGGACATCAGGAATGTATAAAGGTTCCTCAATATGGCAGACTAGCTTTGAATTATTATTGACATTCTTACTAGTCTTTTAGAATTCAGAGCATTGTCATACAAATCAAATAGTTTTTCCTCCCTGAATTATGTTCTGGAGCCCTGTACCTGGAAACTAATTCATAATACTTGTTCTAGAGAAGTTCAACAGAACCAATGGTGATGTTTTAAGTAGGAACTCTGTTTGCTTGCCAAGGATAAACTTTCAGAGTGAAAAGACCAATCGAAAATTTGGAGTCAAGAACTTTGTTGCAGAATGTATCATGTGATCTCAAGTGCAAATTTCTCTATTACCCTGGAGATGATTTGCAGGGAGGAGCTTGAGGTTTACCAATTTAGGGTTTAGGCTGAACTAGATCAGGATTGTGTGTCTAGTGCCTTGCTTTTGTTTTTGCCCACGTGGAGTGTCCTAATTTATTTGTTTTGGGATTACTTCAGGTATTAAATCTGATTGTAAGCAATAAAAGACATATGGAATTGACATTGTCTTAATGAGCTGCTAGATTTGTTTGGTTTGCAGTTATGAGTTTCAGATGCAATATGGTTCTATAGGCTGGTCTGTGGGTGCCGTACTGGGCTATGCACAAGCAGTCCCAGAAAAGCGTGTCATTGCGTGCATTGGAGATGGTAGTTTCCAGGTTTGTTTGACTATATGAATGATTTTCTGTCGAATTTGTCCATAAAATTTTTGCAAGTCTGTTTATTAATTCTGTTGGCAGGTCACAGCCCAGGATGTGTCAACTATGATCAGATGCGGACAGAACAATATCATATTTCTTATCAACAATGGTGGATACACTATTGAAGTGCAGATTCATGATGGGCCATACAATATCATAAAGAATTGGAATTACACTGGAGTAGTAGATGCCTTTGATAATGGGGAAGGAGATTGCTGGACTGTGAAGGTAAACACTTCAAATGTGTGATTTGATAATAGTGAAGGAAATTGTTGGAATGTTAAGGTAAAAACTTCAAATCTGTAGCTTGATTTGTACATTGATTTGCCAAGTGCTGTGGATCTGTAAATGAAATTGTTGAATTAGCTAACTTTCATGTTTGGAATGTCAAGGTAAAAACTTAAAATCCGTAGCTTGATTTGTACATTGATTTGCCAAGTGATGTGGATTTGTAAATGAGATTGTTGAATTAGCTAACTTTCATCGTTTATTTCTATCGATGAGGTCAGGATGACCCAAAAGTAAAAAGGTTAGGTTATTCTGTGTTAAACCTGACTGGCTGGGGCCTAACAGTAACAGGGGATGCCTAGTAAAGAGGGTACACTTGGAAGTCAGTACATGCTAATTTAGGGATTTGCTTTATTTTGTGGTAGGGTCTTTCACAGCTAGAGTTTGTAAGAGTAACTCCTATGGTTGACCAGGGATAGGCGATTTTTAATTGTAGAAAACCTACATGGAAATGACTCATATTAAAAGACAAGGAGAATGTAAAGGCATAACCATGCACAAGCAAGCTAAGTGAACAACAGATTGACTTGTACCAATTCAAGTATAGAGAGTGTACTAGAGGGTCCCTTTATATAGACAATGCCAATTGTCAATTAGGAATCTAAATTTTTGAGTGCACTTGTAAGGATCTGAACAGAAAAGGCTGCTAAAGAAAAAGTGGCAGTCTAAAGAAGAAGCTTGAGGTTGGTCCTTGCATTGCAACTTTGAAGTGACTAGTCATTATGGCTGCTGTCCTATAACCCACTGTTGCCTGCTGACTGCCAAGGAATGAAATCAAAATGCACAATCACCTGGGCATCTTTGACCCATGTTTGCAGCACATGACTTTACCCATGAAATATTTTCAAAGCCCATACTATTGAGCCTGTCTGAGTGAAAGAATATGGTTTCGTTCTGCAGTTTGTTATGCTAGATGACCTGAAAAGTAGAAATTTGCCGCTCTGTCTTTTCACAAGGAGTCTGCACCATATCGGTCTGGAATGACGAGGAGAGGAACTTGTGAGGGAACTGCTTTAGGATTTTGTATCATGTTTTCACTACTAGGCCATGCCTGTCCTCTTCTTTCACATGTAAGTCTTAAAAAGTTTCAGAAGGCCCACCAGTTTGAAACCTGCAAATATGACTTTCACCTTCAGGTTTAGTTTCCATGGCTTCCACCATTTCTTGGGGTGAGTTGCAAGTCTGCTGTTCTTGGGGTGCATGCCACAAATGAACTTGATAATAGTATCTACTTGGGTATGAGCTACATAGTAAAATTAATGCTAGCTTAATTGGATGAAACGCCACATCAGATAATCTCAGTAGTAGGGGCTTAGGAGAGAAAAGTGTCTTGGATGGGAATCATGTTATGTGTGATTTCACTATCCACAATCCAAGTAGAGGGCGATGTGCTTGGTTGGGTAGAGTGGGCGTGTGTGGTTAGCTCATTAGGGGGTAACTTGTGAGTATGGACTAAGCTTGCATCCTCTGATGTCTCTATAGAGACGAGCTAAGCCTGTGGTCTAGCAAAGTAGTTAGATATGGTCTTTGGAGTCGAGAATGAAACTGGTTGTGAGGGTTGACCAATGGCAATGTGAGTTTGAGTCCTCCATTGCCCCTGATTTGGTTGCCACTACTTTGCCTCCCTTGCTTGGGGAGGGTCAGCCTCCACCTTACACACTTTTAGGTTTTTCACATGAGACACTCTCCCAAGCTTTACCCAATGTGGATCAGTTGGGATCATAGTTTGCCTAGATGCCTTACCTAGTGGACCAATTGGTTATATTCCAATGCATCGGCCTATAGTTGCATAGGGCTATAGAGTTCTAGTGCCTCCTCTAGTGGCGCCTTTTGGCCACTCTCAGGTTGTTTCTGCCTATCCATCTTATCCTCCTTTCTATCCCGCTTACCCATCTTATTCGACACCTCATAGCTCTTCCTCCTTGTCAACCAAGCATGCATTCCTTGTGATAAGACCATTTTACTGGGTCTAACTATACTACTTGGTCAAATCTGATGAGGCATGTATTAGACTCACAAAACTTGTGGAATATTGTACAAGGGCTAGAACCCCAACTGGACCCTTGCCTTGTTCCATACAAGGTTGTCTATCATTGGAAGGCTCAAAATACCTCAGCCATGATTGAGTTGATGCAATGATTACTTCCAAAGTTTCATTCACAATTATAACATTTTGACCATGCATTGGAGCGGTGTGAATACTTAATTGACCACTATGTGGCTTAGGATAGGATATGTCACGGGGACGTGAAATTTTGAGATGCTTTAATCTTGCTAGTAACAGTTGATTAAGTTATTAATCAAATGTGCAAGGTTGTTTAGCACATGTGATGCACACGGTAGTTATTTTATGGGAACGGGCCAAGGACCCCGAGGATGCAGTGGGTGTTAAAGGCAAAAGTTGTGTTAAGTTATGCCGACTGGGTTTCGGTCGTAAGTTGGTGCCAGGTTGGACCCCAGGACAATTATTTGGCCATTAAGTGTCAGTGGTGACACTAGGGACTAGCATTAATTAATAAATTAATGCTAGTCTAAGGGTCAACAGAGGTTGGGAACCATTCCAAGTTGCAAATGGCCTAGCCAATTTCATTACAGATGGATATGTTTAATTTTGGGCAGGGTCAAAAGGGCTGAAATTAATTTTCAGAATTAATTAATTCTGAAAAATTAATTTAATGGCTGAAAATGCATTAGGAAGGCTGCCACTTGGCAAAACTTTCCCATGCAACTAGGGAGAAGGCTGTTGGAGGGTGGTGGAAGCTAAATTGTAGCCATTCTGAGCTTGGTAGAGAAAGAGAAGGTGATTAGATTTGGCTCTGAGAGGCGACGACGACTGATCGCGTGCTGCGACAGGACAGGGGGCAGCAGGTTTTCTCTTCCGCCTCAAGAGAGGCGGCAGTAGGAGAGAAAGGCTTGCCAGCAAAGCTAGTGTTTTACCCTCCTTTTGAAGCTGTTGGTGCCATCAGATTTGTCATCAGAGCTACGAATCAAAAGATACATTTCAGCTGATTTTCTCTCTCTCTACAGCATTCTCTCATCTCCTCCAGTCTATGCTCAAGCATTCTCAGTAATTCTCAGCCATTGGTAGCAGAGTATTGCCAAATTTGTTGGACAACAGAGAGTTTACTGCTGTAAACCCTAAATTACAGCAGTAATTAGGGTTTAGCAGCCACCTTGGGACCTGTGCCATCAGTCAAAGGCATTGTACACTGAAATTAGCATCGGAACTTCATGGAATTGTGAGGATTTCAAATGCCAACCCATCTATTGTGAATTCGGGGCAGCATTTGACCAATTGGGGTTCCATTAGAGCAAGTCCTGGGTAAAAATCAAGGGGCAATTTGCCCGAATGCTTTGCTGATTATTGGAACAGGAAGGGGCTTTTGAATCAGCCAAGGAGATCGTGAAATATCGGCTTGTAATTTATCCATCAGCAATTGAAATTAAAGAAATACCGATAGGGGCGCCAGTTTTGGGGCCAACAGGGTGTCCACTGTCCAAGTTTATGAAGGCAAAAGTGAGCATTTCAGTTTATGTTCATTTGCTAATTGGTGTAATTAAGTGCTTAATCAGGTTAAACCACCCTATCCGAGAAGGAAGGCTTGTTTCAGGATGTCATACAAATCTCAACCATGAGCTCCAAGAATTTATGATCACAAGCTGGGATGATTTAAGGTCAAGTTGGCTCAATATCAACGATTACACGTTGAGTTCTCTACTGTAGGGGATCCTAAGTTCCCTAACAACCAAGTCACACTCTTCCTTTTAATAAGCTTCCAAAGAAA